>NC_139349.1:165495136-166167636 GCF_055883805.1 Amblyomma maculatum | reverse complement strand
GTTTGCCTCGCAGAAAACGGCGGCAGTGATATTCTCAATGAAACGAGGCATACAGACCGAACTCTGTTTATACCCGAAAGAAATTATTTTGCCTTTAAGAAGTGAATACAAATTTTTTGGATGTTATGTTTGGCAAACAACTAATATCCCTAATTCACAATAATTCCCTTAAAAAGAAAGCCTCTGACTCCCTTAACATACTCAAAGTTCTATCAAGGAAACATTGGGGATCTGACGGAAAATACCTATTACATATATAAAGATCTGTTGTGCGTTCCAGTTTAGATTACAGTTGCATAGTGTACGGCTCTGCGAGACCATGCTATGTGCAGCGATTAGACCAAATACATAACCTTAGAATGCATCTCTGTAATGGTGCCCACAGAACATCTCCCATTAAAAGCATCTGCGTGTACACGCATGAACCACCCTTGGAGACCGGAGGATGAGGCTTAAAAGGAAACACATACTCTAAATAAGATCTACAAATAAAGTGCCACTAGAAAAGTAATTGCTCTCCCAAAGCGCGATTACAAAGAAGTGGATGTTTGTGACAATAGCGGAACAAATGAAATGTCTGCCCTTTCTGATTCTGAGGCCGCTCAGGAACACTGACTACAGAATTAACCCATAAGCTTCGTATTGTCAATTTTAGTGTCAAACTTTCGCAGCCTGTTTCCAAAGCAAGATAATTTGTGTGCATATGTCGACGCATGCTCAGCCGACCTTGTGTTGGGTACGGAGACCTGGTTATCATCCGATATTGCTGATACTGAATTATCCTTGTCCAGCCAGTTTTCATTATTTAGAAACGACCGCGTTACTTCGCGCGGTGGTGGGGTACTAATTGCCGTGAGGAAAAGCCTCCAAGCACATGTTGTTGATACAGGATCGTGCTTGGAAATTTTGTGGGTTGCATTACGTCTATCATAATCGGTAACTTGCGCCGTTGGGGTTTGCTATCGCCCACATGATTCACACGAGGAATTCGCTGAAAAACTGAATGAATCCCTAACTTACCTACAGAACAAATTTCCACGTTCACCAATATTCCTGGCAGGTGACTTCAATTATCCGAATATTGAGTGGCGGGAATGCCGGCCCCTCCACGGCGCAAGAAAGCGTGAATGTCAGAATTTTATGGATGTGCTAGCACTTTTCAACCTACATCAAATGGTTTCCACACCTACGCGTGGTGATTCAATCTTAGATCTAGTGCTGACAACGCAACCTGACCAAACGTCTGTAAACTTGCTGGATGGTCTCAGTGACCACAAAGTTTTGCAGTGCGATTTCACAGTAGCCAGAAACAAACCAGAAAAAGCAAATAAAATTATATTTGAATATACCAGAGCAGATACTGATATGTGACTTAATGAGCTATCATTGTTCTCTGCAGATATCTTTCGCTCCTTCAATTTGCGGGACGCGAATGAAAACTGGTCTCTTATTCGGAATAAACTAACTTTGCTAAAAGATAAGTACGTACCTAAGGTCACCATCACCACATCTACAGAGAGCACATGGTTCACAAGGAGCGTCAAAAGATGTATAAACAAAAAGAAAAGGTTGTACGCGAAAGCTAAAAAGTCAGCATCTGAGCACGATTGGAATCAGTATCGTACACATGCCCAACAGTGCAAAACTGAAATCGAAATCGCAAAGAACAAGTTCTATAACAGTGACATTTCATGTCTGTTAAAGAACAATCCTCAAAAATTTTGGCGCGTTGTTAATCCAAACTATGGTACAAACACCTCAGTGTCAATAACTAAAGAAGGAAAGCTCCTTACCTCCCCTGAAGTAGCAAAGGAATTCAACCAATTTTTCTGCTTAGTTTTCACTGATGAGAGCCCTTTACCTACTGACCTGCAATTTCCAGAGCTACACGAAAGCATGCCCGACATAACTGTCATAGCAGAAGGTGCATCCTCTGCCATAGACCGCCTGCCTGCTAACTCTGCACCCGGCCTCGATAACATATGTCCTAAATTACTAAAAAAAGCGAAGCCTGCAATATGCTCCATCTTAGCTGCTATCAGCAATCCATTGATACGGGTTGTGTACCATACGACTGGAAAATTGCGCGTGTCATACTGTCACCCGTTAATAATTAGGGGGGTATTATTAACGATGCGCCCTTAACGGTGCGCACACTCCCAGACACCCTTAGAGTGAGTGGGGGTAGCTGTTCCGGTCGCGAAGGAGATGCCCTCGACCTGCGTGGCAAGCTCAGCCGGAATCCAACTACCTAGTAGTGACGGAAGGGGGTGGTCGTTTGGTGCGCAGCTGTCGCCGGTTCAAACCAGAGTAAGGATCGGAGTCAGAAGTAATAAACAAAACACAATTTATGCACAGCAAGAGACGATACAAAGGAATACACATGATCACTTGAAATACAACAGACGAGAGGTTCACAGAATACAAACGCTAAGCATGGAACTACAGAATGATTCAATAACACAGGCTTTACAACAGATCAAACACGAGAGAGTTACATAAACAAACACCAAATTGTTCACCGGGCACTGTTGCAGTCCGACGCCTCAAGAGTCACGATGTGACCGCCATACGAGACGAGCGCCGCTCCCTTGAAAGTCCGTGGGCTTGCCAGCAGCGGGTGATCCCCGGGAGTCCAGCCGAAGCACAGGCGAGCACGTCGCAAAACACTGACGAACTGACTGACTGACTGACTCATCAAGCGGCGCGGTCTCTTTAAATAGGGCGCGCCGCGTCTGTTTGTTAGCACGCGTCAAAGCTAGCGCGCACATACACTTAGCTTTGCTAGTTATAGCGCTCTCTCTTCCTCCCGTCGAGCCGTGCGTCGCCATTGGCCAGGTCCCATAGAAGATGCTGGAATTTTCCGGCTGATTCCAGTCCGATCAACCACCGTCCTCCCCGGGCAATGGGAAAGAGGGTGACGGCAACGCGTACAAAGCTACGCGCTCTCCCGCGCGGGGAAGGGGGCTTTTCTCTCCATGCCTTCCACGCGACGCTGTGCGGGCCTCGCGCCGTACCGGCTTGATGAAAATGGGCGCCGATTTCGTGACACATACCCATTTTCAAATCTGGTGATGCCTCTCTGCCATCAAATTACAGACCAATTTCTTTAACCAATATAAGCTGCAAATTGCTAGAACACATAATCTCCTCCGCCATAATGGGTCATCTGGTGAAGCATAACTTCTTTTTTCCCAATCAGCACGGCTTCCTACATGGTAGGTCTTGCGAAACACAACTGTTTGAATTGGTTACCGACCTTCATCATGATGTTCATGTGCACTCTAAAATAGACGCCGTATTTATAGATTTCGCCAAAGCATTCGACAAAGTCACACACATACGTCTAATAAAGAAGCTTGAAAATTTAAACATAAATTATAAGGTTATTTGTTGGATATGGAGTTTTTTGGCTAATCGCTATCAATCAGTCTTTGTTAACAGCCATTCTTCCTCCCACTCCCCCGTTAAATCTCGAGTGCCGCAAGGGTCCGTACTCGGACCTATCTTGTTCTTAGTTTATATAAATGATATCAGTAATAACCTAAATTCCACGGTCAGATTATTTGCTGATGATTGTGTGGTATACAGACAGATAACTGATCTTTCAGACTGTACTCATTTAAAATCAGACATTGATAAGATCAATAATTGGTGCACACAATGGCAAATGGAAATTAGCACCTCAAAAACAAAACTTGTCAGATTTACCACAACATCTAACACCGAACCATTCCATTACACTTTGAACAACGTGCGTATTGAATCGGTACCCATCATAAAGTATTTAGGTGTACATTTAGCATCAGACCTTTCATGGAACTGTCACTTAGATACGGTCATCAATAAGGCTTCCAAAACACTCGGCTTCCTCAGACGCAACCTGCGATTAGCTAATCCAGACACAAAGCTATTAGCATACACCACATTAGTGCGCTCTAAATTGGAGCACGCCTCTTTCATTTGGAACCCTTATCAAGCATACCTAGTAACAAAATTGGAGTCTCTGTAAAATAAAGCCGCCCGTTTCATATCTAAAAACTATTCGCGATCAGCAAGTATAACTGAAATAAAAACAGCCCTCAACTTACCTCTTCTTGAAAGACGGAGAATGTTTTCCTTACTGTCCTTTTTCTACAAATTATATTCCTTTGCGTTGTATCATATCACGCCGGCTCATCATGTATTCCCACGAATTGATCACCAGCTGAAAGTGCAACCCATCTTTGCTCGAACCAATCTGTTCTTTCACTCGCCTCTCCTCCTCGCCATCCGTCAATGGAATCTGCTGCCTGCCACCATTGCATCTTCCAGTGATTATGAAACGTTTGTAACCGGACTAAAAAATCACTTCGAGCTGTAACCTTCATCGTTGCATCTTTTTTATGTTCGTATTAAAGCGCTGCTATTCGAAAAACGTGAATGTTAGGTGCCATCTGTATCTTTATTTTGAGTGCTTGAAGCACTAGCTTTTCAATATTTTGCGCCTGGCTATATTGTTAACCACTGTATACTTACCGCAATTTTGGATGCATTGTTTGTACTGTTGTCCCACTTTCCGCCCCCCCCCCCCCCCCCCCTATGTAATGCCCGCCCGGGCCTTTAGGGTATCTGAATAAATACATCAAAGCTTTTTAATACGCGAGGTCGGTGCATGTTAAAGCCTAGGAGGCCAAATTTCCGGAGCCCGCCACTACGGATTCTCTTTGTCTCTGTCGCTTTGGGACGTTAAATCCCAAAACAAAACCAAATCAAAACAAACAGCTCTGTTACCTCATAATTACAAAGTACAATTCCACAACACTGTTTATTAACAAACCCCTGTCAACTATAGGTCCAAACTACTCCGCTTTGAAGAAGTAAGCCAAGATTTAGGAATAATGGAACACTTATAATTTTGTCCAGAGGTCCTATTCATTGCAGCCCTCGCATTTCCTTCCCTCTACATGCAAACTCACGCTGACAGACTTCAGACAAAAGCAAATGCTACATGAACACCTATTGCAAGAATAGTTAGAGCTGGGAGAGAAGTATATAAACTGCACCGAATTTAGTTGCATATGGCTCAAAGACGGCAAATTATGTTGGACGTGGTGTTGTGTAAGAACACCGGGAAACATTAGTAAGGCTACCAAATTGTACATGAATAGTTACTGCTGAATGTTATCCTGCTTTTGCAGCTGTAGACAAAATTATGAAACAGAAGCATAAAAAGAACATAATATATACCGATTCATTAAGCCTGCTTATAGCACTATATTTTAAAAATATAGTTGAGCCTAAAATGGGAAACATCCTTCATGACAGAAAAATCACAACACAAGGCCAAACGGTAATATTGCTCTGGGTTCCTAGCAATGTCAGAATATATTGCAACGACAGAGCTGTCTCATGTTCTGTAAAAGCTCGAAACAAGAAAATAAAGAACATACACATCCTTTACACACATTCCATGTATTTATAAAAAGAAGGTTAAGAGATAAATGGTTGGAGAAATAGAATAATGAAGGAAAAAATACAGCCGATGTTCATAGTTAATCGAATGCAAAGTAGATGCGTAGAATTGCTTATCGCTGTTATACTTTTCATGAATTTTAAATTTTGTTTGCTTTGTTTTTTATATTAAACGTTCTCATGGATATCATTCTGCTCTGTGCAAATGTTTGATTGTTTTTCACTTTGATTCTGAATTACGAGATCTAGTACGCTGTTCAGCTACGTGGTAACTATATTTGTAGGCATTGCCAATGTTATATTATAGTGTTCTTCCAGTTGCCTCACAAAGTTAGGATGTTTACGGCAATCCTTGTTAATATCACCAACCATGATATAAAGTTTCATTATTGAATCTTGCTGGTAGACCTGCATACAAAGTTTGTATAGCGGTGGTTTTACCATCATGGGAGCTTCGAATTCAACACATTTCGAGCAGTAAAAGAAGGTCTCCAGGACGAACAAAGGTTATTCAAGAGCAGAGAAATGCGCTTGAATGACAGCGCTAGGTAATGCGCGGAGGTAAGCACAAGTTGCGTCAAGATGCGGTGAGCGACTCGGAGCCGAGGTCCAGGGATCTCCGCGCGTACACGTCCACTGTCTGCGAAGGCTGAAGAGTGTCTGATGCGAGAGGAGAAATACCGAAGTTAAAGACGCGTGAGCGACACACGACTGCTCATTCCGGAGTAACACACACTTGTACAGAGCCTCTCGGTCACGGTCGCGACGCCCGCAACTATGACGCGATCTACTTTCTCACTGGGTGCGCGACCGCTCCGCCCCCTACTTGTTAAGCCGCGTGATGCGAGTGTGGCTGTCTTCTCTTCCTCCTATTCAGGTTCACAGAGAGATGGACAGTATGTAAGATGGAGTCCAAAGACAGACTACGCCCGCATTTGGACTCCATCTTACATTCTGTCTATCTCTGCGAACCTGAAGAGGAAAGAGAATGAGAGACAGAGCGGCTTCTGCTGCCGCTGTGGAGCTGCTCTGCCTCCTTATTGCTGAGCCGTGCTACGCGCGCGTCGCTAACTTCTTTCTGCACAATTCGTTATTGCAGCTAGTAGTGCTACGCCTTAAAAGAAAGCTACGCACAAAAATAAACATGATAGGAGAATGGAGGTGTTACACGCAATAAAACGCATCATAGGAGAATGAAAGTGATGCACACTGAAGGAGAGTTTCACTGATGTAAATTCGTGCAGTCTTAACTGAACATACACGACTAAAGCACATTTTTTTTTACAGTCAGAGACCAAAAACCTGTATGCAGACAATGAGGAGTTGAGCTGACGTGAACCACATTTTATTCTTGTGTACAAATTTGAACAGTTAAAGATATTTTACTCCATTCTTCAACGAACATCATATTCCACACTTGCTAACTGCTAGGTGACAACCAACATGTTGAAATTTCACCTGTTTTTGGTTTTCGTAAAGAATTATGAATCCTAAATAAGCTGTATTCCCTAAACACCTTTCACGTTCACCTATAAAAGAAGCTCAGTAACCTTGTGAAGCGCATAATGGCCTGCTCCAAGTACAAAACTAATATCAATGATGGCGACCACGTAGTGAGTAGTATTCAGCAGCAGCTGAAATAAAAGTTCATCCTTGTCATTCAGGGGGAGAAGCTCGCCCGTCACCCGAGACGCAAAGACTGACGGGCGCTGCCTGCTTTCTCCGCGAGCCACCAGGTGCCGCCCTCGTCGCGCTAACCATAGACGGGCACGCGGGCATGCTCTCAAGTAGACGCGCATTCCCTGCTTGCCTGGCAGAATATTCCGCTTTCACGGGAAGTTTTCTTCGCAGAGATACCCTGTTGCACTATCCTAGAGTATAATATAACAGGATCGCAATTTAATCGAGCATCTAGCACGGGAAGCGGACTACTTTCATATTATAGGACAGTGTAGCACAGGACCTCTTTTCTGTTTACTTGGGATGCAGATTACATGACAAGAACTCTTACAACAAAATCCCGGTCGCGGCGATCACTTTTCGTGGAGGTGAAAAGCATTGCGTTCGTGTCCTGTGCGATGTCTTCACGTTAACCAATCCCAAGTGGTTGAAATATCAGGAGCCCTCCACTACCGTGTCTCTCATACCCTGAGTTGCTTTATAACGTTACACTCATTCCCTCCCCCCCAGAAAAAAACTACTTTAAGCAGTGGTATCCGGAAGTGATCCAAGATAAATGAAAATTTTTCAGAATAGCTAGGGCTGATCTGGCCGGTATGATGGCAATGTGTGCGGGACTACAAAATATTGATCTAGAGACAGAAACAGAAAAATTGTTGGTTGGCTTGTTGGTTTGTGGGGTTTAACGTCCCAAAGCAACTCAGGCTATGAATGACGCCGTAGTGGAGGACTTCAGAAATTTCGACCGTTGCAATACTAAATAGTTGGGCTCACACCCTGAAACTAACCTAGGTCCAATCAAACCGGCCGGACAAACCACCGGGATTCGAGGACCCCAGGTCTCCGTGAAGGCAGATAGAAGAATATTTTGGATACTAAAGCTTTCCCGAAACCACCGGAAGCATAGCCTCCCCTCACCACGTGGACTAGCAGACTTTCAGCGTGACTTGAATAACGCGACCGCTCTGAGTGTCAACTTCGCGAAGACATGTGTGAACAGGTCGACCCTATTGTTGCTGCAATAGCGCAGAAGCGCCGAATACCTGCCTGATTTTGAATGTCCAGAGCAAAGCTAAGGGAGTTGGTACGCGTTTCCTTCTCTATAATATTGTTACGGACTTGTTCTAAAACAGAGCACGGAGGAAGTAAGAAGGAAGAGGAAGAAGAAGTGTGCGCGCCCGTATAGATAACAGCGAAATCGCTGAACGGCGAAAACTACCGCGAGGCATTCTTGCTCAGTGATTGTGTAATTTCGTTCAGGTTTGCTTAAGGAACGACTGGCGTAAGCAATAACGTGTTCCTTGTCGCCGTAACGCTGAATCAGCACAGCACCAATGCCAACACCACTGGCGTCCGTGTGCAGTTCCGTTGGAGCAGAAGGGTTGAAATGTCGGAGAATCGGATGTGACGTTAGCAAAAACTTGAGCTGGCAAAAAGAAGAGTCACACTCTGATGTCCACTCGAAGGGAGCGTCTTTGTGGAGAAGGCACGTAAGCGGGTTAGCAATGTCAGCAAAACGGGGAATGAAGCGGCGGAAATATGAGCACAGTCCTAGGAAACTTCGGAGTTCCTTCACGTTCTGAGGTGTTGGAAACGATGCAACGGCCGCAGTCTTTTGAGGGTCAGGTCTGACGCCTTCACGATCGACGAGGTGTCCTAGTACCAAAATCTGGCGCTCACCGAAGCGACACTTCTTCGAATTAAGTACTAGACCGGCGTTCTTGAAGCAGTCAAGCACGAGAGCGAGGCGTTCGTTGTGCTCTTCGAATGTCCGGCCAAAAATGACGACATCATCGAGGTAGCACATACATATTTGCCATTTTAGTCCCCGTAGGATAGAGTCCATAAATCTCTCAAAAGTTGCAGGAGCATTGCAGAGCCCGAAAGGCATTACATTAAATTCAAACAGGCCGTCGGGTGTGATAAATGCCGTTTTTTCCTTGTCGTCAGGGTGCATAGGGATCTGCCAATATCCCGATCGCAGATCGACGGATGAAAAATATGATGCCGAGAACAGACAATCTATGGCGTCATCGATCCGCGGAAGGGGATACACATCCTTCTTTGTTGCAGCATTCAGACGGCGATAGTCGACGCAAAAGCGAAATGTACCATCTTTCTTCTTCACCAGAATTACAGGGGCGGCCCAGGGACTGCATGACTCTTGAATAACACCCTTTTCCAGCATATCCCGAACCTGCTCACTGATGACCTGGCGTTCTGTTGGTGACACTCTGTACGGCTTCTGTCGAATTGGGTGTGAGTAGCCTGTGTCAATTCGATGCCGGGTACGTGTCACGGGAATGCACCGTGAGCCGCTAGGCTCGGAAAAATCAAATATTGAAGAATACTTGACCAGTAAGGCCTCCAAAGCGTCACGCTGGTCCCTGGTTAGAGAGCGGCTGATCATCCGATGTAGTTGCGAGTCAGGGGCTGGAGCGGCAGCACTTTCGCCGGGTGCATCAGTAACCAAAGCCACCGACGGGGCGTCGTCTTGACTACAGGTCGCAATCTTCATATTCACAGGCAACACTACTGGTTGCGAAGAACAATTAATGGCCCACAGCCGTGAGCAGCCCTTGACCACCGACAGTAGGCAATGAGGAACCAGAATGTATTTCTTTGCACAGTTAGAATGAAGCGGTGCCACTGTAGCGTCGAAGGTGTCGGAAGCACGGCTGGGGCACAAAACTGGGACGCACACCATAGACAAGGCTGGCACATTGGTATCCTCTGTTACACAGAACACATCTTCACGGACATGCGGCTTCTCTAAGAGTCCAGAAGGAAGGGAACCATCAACGCAGAGTTCCCCAGAGCGGCAGTCGACCGTAGCGCCACACATTCTCAAAAAGTCAATACCTAGAATTATGTCATGCGTGCATCGCGAAAGCACTGCAAACTCCGCTGCGAATACCGTTCCACCCAGGGACACCGAAGCACTACACATTCCCAGGGGACACAACACCTCACCACCCGCGCCATGAAAATTCACATTTCTGTCCCAAACAAACATAACTTTGCGTCCTAACCGCTTCTTAAACGATAAACTCATTATTGAAATGGTTGCCCCGGTATCCACTAAAGCCATTGTCGCCACACCATCCACAAGCACATAGACCGTGTTCTTTAACATAACAACAGATGGAGGAATTTCTTCAGGCAGCGCACAGTCTCCAGCGGCCTGACCTCCAGCAGCCGCGCTGACTAGTTTTCCGGCAAAGGCGATGCCGACCGCCTTCGTGGTCGTGGTGACGGAAAGCGGCGCGCAGAAGAGGCAGGTGGTGGTGAGACACTTCGCTCGGAAGCAGGAGAGTTGTTGCGCGGTCCATTGGTCTGGGGATATTCATACGAAGATGGGGGCCATTGCCAATTAGAGTCGTAGAAACGGTTACGTGGCGGAGCATTTTGGACGGGCCGATCGTAACGGGTGAGTGGGCGGCTGCGGCAGTATCGAGCTATGTGCCCCTCAATGCCGCAGCGTCGGCACACGGGGGCTGTGCGACGAAAAACTTGTTCCCTGGAGGGCTCCGAGGAGGCAGGGTGCATTGGGTAGCGATACTCATCTTCAGGTCTTCGGGTTGGACGCCGGAAATAGCGAGCAGGTGGTGGTTGAGGATGGTACTCATAGTGCTGATCATAGGGCGACAAGAAGTTAGTAGGGCGCGAGTCGTAGCGAGGCGGGTGACCAGGGCTATCGAACCTTGGCGTCGGGCTGTTGGAGTAAGCGTCCGCCTGTGCCGTATTGATAGAATTCACAACGGGCATCGACGGGAGCAAGGAGGGAGGCCCTCGAGAGCCGACAACGTCAGAGGGCAAAGATGATGGAGACCGTACAGGGGGCTCAAACCGCTGCAGTTCCTCACGAACTGAGCTTGCCCACGTCGCGCGTCTGAAACCCTGTCATCCTCGTGCTGACGACTGACTCGCCCGGAGGGCTTCGCCTGCGACGGGGGAAGTGTTACGGACTTGTTCTAAAACAGAGCACGGAGGAAGTAAGAAGGAAGAGGAAGAAGAAGTGTGCGCGCCCGTTCGACCTTTGTCTGGTGGCACTTGTGTCGTTCCCGCTAGCCGTGTGTACCGAGCGTACTGAACCGACTACAACGTCTCCGTCGCGACGCTAAGGGCGTAACAATATTTTCCTAGATCACACTGGTGATCTCGTTGCTTCATTGAGCGTGCTAACCTTTAATCAAAAGGAAGCTTTAGTTTAGTGTACATGAATTCAACAATCCCGGGAGGTCGTGATGCATTATTAAAAAAAAAAAATTCCTTAACAAACATTTCAGGGGTAACGTAATCTCAGCGAACCACTCCTTCTGCATAATGCCAATAATAGAACCACGCCGGAGACGTCACTTATTTTACGGATCACAGCGGGTTCAGGTAGTTCAGTGCCCCTGCATGTGTAAATGCTTTCCGACAATGTACTCGGCACATACTACACATTTATTAGACACCTGCTCTAATAAAACCCAGGAACGCATGGGACTACCTCTTCGACTCTGGCAGTATGAAGACCGCCACTCAGTTCTCTGAGATGTTAGTCGCAGTCTAGCGCTCAAACAAGCGATTGCAAAGCACTTTCGACAGGTACAAAATGACGCTGGAACACTAGATCGGTCAAACTGGCATTTGACGCAGCTCGAAGTGATGATTCATCATGATGCTGCTTCCAACATGGCAGTACCGAGTTTATAGTAGGCAGCTGAAACAATTCGCGTCACAGAGCACACCACAGAGAAGTCTACATGACAACTGTTCACATTACGAAAAGTTCACATTCACCACGACACCAACATGAGCAAGCATATTACGCAGGACAGGAGGTGACAAGACCTCAAAGGTAAGCTCATTGGCAAAAAAAAAGCACACAAACACGAATCACACGTTTTTGGAGCTGGCGCTTGAATCCCCTAAGCTGGTCAGATTCTTTCTGCTTCTTTCCATGAGAGCTGCAAAACAGTCAGAAGAGTGTTTCGCTTCATCGTGTTTTGCATTCGATGGTGGTGTCAGCATTATGGACTACCCAAGGATGGGCGAGAACCTCATCGAGCGAGATGCGCTCTTCTGGGCGAAGCTGCAAGAGCTGCGAACGGAAGATATATTTTAGTCCACGAAACATTTGAAGGAGACGGCTACTTCTCCTTCCATCTTCAAACTGCCTCTACCCTACCTAACTACATATGTTCTTTACAGGTTACAGATCGGTTTGTCGGTCTACCTGTCTGAAAAGATGTGTTTAATATAAAAACAAGGACTAGGCAGATAATATGTTCTAAATATCACTCTTTGGGAAGGCGAGATAGGCATACACGCAAATTTCTTTGCAGTGAGCAGTAAAAACTTTGGCAGAAAAAAGGCGCAGAAAACAGAGAAAACACACTACTGAGGCATTAGCAAAGTCAACAAACAACGAACGCTTCTCTGCTAAAAACGAAACTGATGTGGTCATCCGAAATGTCTTCGAGCAATGTCAAGCCTTTCACATACACAACAAACAAAAGGATTTATGATGTCTGGAAGGGAAGTGTCAATATCGGCCGGAAGAAAGTGGCCCTCTGTTGCATGATTGCGCAGCGGTGTTGTTTAGGGGCGCTGACAGCTTGCGTGACGCGTCCGCTGGCATGCACAGGGTAAAGTCCGTAGAGGAAATTCTTTGATATTATAAGATTAAGCAGGTACCGCAGTCATTGAGACATGCCTAAGATTGTATTACACTACATAGCATTCCTGTTTCCGATAACAGAGAAATATTACAGTAGTATTGAATGATTGTGCGAACCTTAACAGTCTGCAGCTGGTTGAAATTGTTTGCCTACTGATTTGCGCGAGCGGAATGTGTGATCGGGGTTCGAACTTGACCGCAGGAGAAGAAAAAAGAAGCGCGGTTGCTGCGCGCTGTCAGTGCGAGTTGAAGATTCCCAGGTTGTCGTAATTATTTCAGTGCCCTCCACTACAACACATCTCTCTTTCTTCTTTCCCTCACAGCTTTCTCCCTTTCCTTAAGCACGGCTAAGGTGTTCATCGAGAAGTGGGATACACCTTGCTCCCTATTTATGCTATAAACCTACTTACATTGTACATTTTAAGCAGCAGAAATTATAGCATGACTCTGTATCAAAATCTAATGCATTTATCTTTGCGCAGCTTTCAGGGTAGTGTCTTCCATCCGCTTCCACTTATGATTCAGCTACTAGTCGCATTGAATGCCGCTTTGCAAAAGGGGTTCAATCCGTCGACACAGCATCTGCAATTTTATGTCCTTTCTTTATGCAAAGCATAACCGAACTAAAGACATTTATTACTGCCAAGATTTGTGACTTTCTCTAAATGCTAAACCGTTCGAGCATCTTTACCGAAGTTCAACTATGGCGTATTGTTTTTTCTTATGCTCGTTTCTTAGAGGCGGATGTTATGTTTGAAAGTGGTGAAATGAGATTTTCGTTGTCAAAGCATGAATAAATCATCACCCAACACAGATTTCAGGGGCAGTGCCTCATCCAAGTAAATGAACGAAATAAACCCCCTCGGCCGTGCATTCACGACACCCTGTGCCCTGACTTTGTAATTCTTCCACATTTATTTCGATTCCACTTTCCTGCCAACATGTTTCTTTTCCGTGCGTGTCTGCCTCAAAATAACATAGCTCTTTGTCTACCTTTGTAGATATTGAAAGCGCCAGGTTCGAAAACCGCCATATCTGTAAATAATAAAGCGTCACGTGGGCTTACGATCAAGCTGCCGTTCACAATGTACTTGAATTCACGTTCAATATACCTGCCTACAGACAAGAAAACCGCGATAAGTCTGCGCTTTAGAAAATGCCAACGTAAAAACGGAAGAGCATAGTTCTCTTTGGCAACACCATTTATATCGCAAGGCGCACTACAAGATGAAGCAACATCACCAATATTCGTTTCTTTGGTGTTGATGGTATCTTCGCAACAAGCTTCAACAAGCGAGTCAGGCTGCAAAACACAGCACCAATTCCCGCCCAACCACGGACTGATTTTCTTCTCTACGCCGTCTCCCACGAAACGCTGATGGTTCCTCTGAAAGCCGAGCCGTTCTTCCCTAGAAGCGTACAGGCGCAAGGGCAGCGCACTCATCTAGGTGCAGCGGACCGCGCTCGTAACTCCGCCATTTCTAGAAACCTTAACCATATCGCAAATCTGAGTTGAAATGTCCAAACAGACGCCATAAACTCGGCTTCTCTATGACAAACGTGTGCTCCACAAACGTGAATGGAAGGAATAAGAGTGTTGCAAGCGGCAGCTTTTCTTGACCCCCTCCTTGTTCCTGTATAAATTTCATTGTCATATTTGTGGTGGCATCACTGGCCAATGCAATGGTGGTTAACCCGCTGTATCTGCTCCCTACCATAGATAGTAATGTAGAGTCAGACAGTGCATACGGTTACAGCATAATTGTTTCCTTCGAGCTACCGCTGTCTAGATTTTCCGACACTGATGATGGAGTATGACGGTGGCTATTCCGCTAAGGTGATGTCGCCTAAAGCAGAAGGTCTGGAATACATCCTTAGGTCGAGGATACAGTGCGAACTTTAATAGGGCGACTCAAAGTAGTTCGAGCAACAAGAGCGCTAACATGACCAACTTAACTGTACAACCGCTCACATACACGATTTAAAGCATGTCAGTCGAAGATATTGATAATACAAAAATTCTGTCAATAGGTAGCTTATCACTCTCAATTGAAAGGCTGGTTCCGTGCCAAGCCAAGGATGCGCGAAACAATTAAAAAAGCAATATTCTCTCCAACATAGCTTAAAAATATCCCGGACCAATTGAAGTCAGAGTAATGCGTCACAAATTGAGGTCAAACCTTTTCATACGTGACACAACATAAATCAGCTATCAATATGGACAACGAGCTACCAGATAAAGGTTTGCTTATTCAGAGAAACACTGCACATTTTTGCAAGAATTGCCAGCTTTATAGCCGACAACTTCTGTGGGGTGGTCCGTTTTCAAAAATAATGTCCGGCGTTCCTTTCTATGTAGAAGGTTTACTGAACCGGGGTGAATGCGCAGTATCGCACCTTAAGGGTGGTCTTTGGATTACACTGAAAGGCGTCGACATTAGGTACCCTTCATAGCACCCGAGCATGCCTGCCTTCATTTCCGACAGCAGCCATTACAGATGCATTCGCGGAACCCCTCTAGCTATCTCCCCCACCCCCTTGGCCAAAATTAGTACTACGAGTGAAGACGCCTACTATTCCTAGCGGTCAGCATGCGACGATAGTTTATGCCGTGAACCTATTTGCCCCAGTGGATTACCGTGTTGACAATACGGATAATTCGAAATTTGAACGTGAGTGTAGCGATTCAAGAGATATGAAATATATCGCACAAATCGTCACTTGGCTCAAACACTTAGCCTTGCATATATCTCCCCCAGGTATGTATTGAGAACAAGATTTTCTTAGCGGATAAGCAGCAAAGAGTTATTCAGCAGCAGCGATCGTAATACCTCATTGCACCATTTTTCTCGCTTGACAGTCAAGCGAAAGCCTCCTTCATAGCCACCTGAAACATTGGACAGTAGACCACGAACCACTGGACTATACTGCTCGATTTCAATCTTCGCTGCAACTTGGAGAAAATGTATCACAGCACGCACATGCGAGCAGGTAATCGAGCAATTTGTATTTTTGATAGTTGAGGTGTCCGACTGCAGCCAAACCGCGAAGCTTCATTAGATTTTCAGCCAGTGCGGCATTGCGAAACAACCCCAGTTCAGGTGCTTCAGATAACAGACAGCAGATACCGGAGCTGGCAAACATCATTTCCTTCTTTTTCGATATATAACAGTAAATTGCTACATACTACTAGTAGCACTGCGGGAAATGCAAGGGCTGATGAGGAGGCTAAGCTGACACACGATAGCTGGGTTTCCATTCGAACACCATTCTCAGGAAATGACAATGCAGCCTTACAGGCTCATTCAGTTCAGGATGTCACGCAACTGCTCTGAAAAATTGTGAGCCAACATGAGGATTACCTCTCTCGACTTGAAGCTGCTCTGAGACTTCTTAAACATTAAACGTTAACCGACATCACAGAACTCTCTTCCATCAGTCACGACTTTATACGCATACATGAAATGCTACCTGCACAAAATCAGAGCTGAAGAACGAACTGCTTGAACGTGAACAGTCTACACAATTTATAATATTTCATCATGCTATTTGCGATAGTCCTCAGTGCACTGAGACGAAGATACATTTAGATAAATAGGTACTTTGGATAAATGCTTTTAGCCAATGAACGCTCGTTGTTTATACGAAGAAACTAACTGATGAATGGTTATCGAAGAAGCCTATTTTTCTATTTATATGTGAAATGCGCTTAAAAATCTATCCGTGACGCGCTTGCCTTGCTGTGTGCACCTACGTGGTGCACAGTGCGGATCGCATACACGCACAGGTGCATCGTCTGCGTGTAGACTTTCGCCTGTGTAGTTTTAAGACTTCTGAAAGCGTGCATACGTGTTTGTGCCAGGTTACGAGAATGTGCATCGCTGTTCTCTGCAACTCCGCCGTGCACAAGGCTGCATGTGGAAGACGTGTTGATGGCTACACAGCGAGTACACAAGATTAGTTCCACCACTTGCGTGCATGGTCTCTTGTATTACCCGGTCTGCGCCAAGCAATGCATTGCACTACAGCGTCACCCTCCCATTCGCACCATAACTCTCCCGTTACCTTCCGTTACCTCCTCCCTACGTTAATGTAGCTGTCCGCAAGCCGAATTCTCCACCTTTCCATTAAATTACATCGTTTGGTTTTTAACTTCGTGACAATCCTGCATCCTCTCGAATGCAACTTAATGAACCCTACATGACAATTATGAGAGGAAAAAAATTAACCTCGAGCCTATACAACAGATAAAAAATATGCAGCACCAATTCAATAATATCATAAAAAACTTTGTACTTCCGTCCTAACGTCACACTTCTGTAGTTCTCTAGTTATTTGTCAATTCTGAATTTCCGCAATGTTTCTGGAGTATTTTTGTAGTATGTTTTTCTATAGGTTTCCTGCACTATCGTTTTGTGGTCTCTTCTATAGGTTTCCTCCAGTAGGTATTGTAGCCTGTAGTACTTTTCTTTTGTTATCACTCGAAATAGTCATGATCTTACAGAAACTTTGGTTGTCGCAACGGGCTCACCATTGCAAATTACTCACAAATTTCGCTAGGACAACATAATGCTTTCTGTAGATGTTTCTAGAGTGCGTACAATTGACAAGTCATCCATACCTGTGAAAACGCAGGGGGCATCGCCCAGTGCAGGCGTTCGGTAGATAGGACATAGCTACAGTTGAAAAGGCGGAGCTACACGTGTGGTTCACGATCTACAACTCGAAACGATGGGAGAAATTGGAATGCTAGTCACGTTGCGTACGGCGGTGATTCCTCAGCATGAGTCCCCTGCCATATCTATTCGCCAATTGCTGCGGTGTGGAGGTAGGGCGTTGGAGCAAGCGGTCAATAAATATTGACTATAAAGCTCCGCCTAAGGTATAACGCTATAACCGCCTGTATTTCTCTGGGTGCTTCCGCGTTAAGAAATTGACGTAAACGCGCAGTTTTGATCTGCAAAAGTAAGTTCCTGGCTTAGCCCCTTACTGCATATATTTTCTTTCTCTGCAAAAACATTAGTGTCCCGCATTCGCGACGCAAATGTCTATATCTATGTGTAATCTTTCTTTGTTTTGAAAAACTATTCTGCCACTATAATTTTGCGAAATATTGTCATGTATCATATATAATACACCATGCAGTTAAGGGTACTTTACAGAAATGTAAAATTGCTCCTAAGCAGCTCTAACTGAATGGGAATTACATTATTGATTAGGAAACGACATTTAATAACAAAAATATTTTTAGTTGCAAACAGACCCGATCATGGAGGAAGGAAAGAACTTAGGAGAGGCCCTGACGTCATTTTTTTGAAGCCGGCGTAACCGCGCCGCGACCGGACGCTGCAACGTCTCTCCTCCTCCTCTACTCTCCGCATTCTCTTTCTCCGCGACGCTCACGTACCTAGGGCCCTTAGCAACGCTGTTGCTAGTGGCCCGAGTTTTCATAGCAACGCGTCGCCGTTGCTAATGGCCCGACTTGGCTAACCCTAAATTTTGAAGTCACTTCCGCCACACTTTCTCCAACGCATTGGGAATAGCAAGGGCCTCTCCTAAGGTGTTTCCCTCCTCCATGGACCCGATCTAAATAAATTATGATGGTAGCACATGGCTCATGGCTCCCATATAGAAATCTGGTATTTTCTTCCTCCTACTAACTCGAGAAAGATGTCTTTTTTGGCAGTCAGTGCAGTGTATAGTGATGTCTAATACACTATTACTTTGGCTACCACAGGATGCCGATGAGCGCAGGAGCCACACTTTGGTCTATGATACAAATTATTACCACTATTTTGACTAGAATCACTCGAAGAAGTAAAATTATTCGAGCGCAATGAATTAAATCCCTGCTTATAAATTACGAAACCTGATGAAGTGACAAAAATTGCCGCTAACTGCATGGTGTATCATATCTGATACATGAGTAAATATCACTATCAAAGGAAGCCTAAAGAAGTATTCCGCAATTAACAATGTAGCCGGACAAATAAATTCCAATGCTGTCCAAATAAATTTATTGAAGAGCTGCATGCAGTCAGAATGAAGGAAATGCCCTCTGTACCTATCCAATTTCTGTAAAAAATAGACGTTACCTCCATGCACATATGAAATGAAAATAACTAAATAATTGATTCCGAAGAGTCAGTTACAGAAATATATTTAAGACAGTACACACTGGGGTTGTAAATAACCATAATGTGTTTTCTTGCTGTTGAGAATATTTTAGTACAAAAGAAATATACTTTATCATATGATATACAATGCGGTAGGGGGTTAAAACGCGGAGGTGCTATTTGTCCTCGAACAGCCGTCTCAGGTCTCAATAAAGTTCAGGTGGACGCAGCATGCAGGCGCCAAAATGTTTTCCCAACAAGTTTTCGCCTCGTCCTTGAAACCTCACTCTAAAGCTAGGGTTAGGCCCTGGCGTTTAGACGAAGTCAGCCCTGAACGCTATCGCATTATGCGTTTTACGCGCACGTGTTAGTTCCATCGCTGCGTCCCCTAGTCATGCTTTACGATCGCCAAAGTGGAGGCTCGCATAGTGCTTAATTCAGATAACGCTTGTTTTATACATATTTGATTACTCTTCTCTAGAGCACATCGTTGCAGAACTGATCACGGCGAGCAAAATGAAGCGGACGAACATCATGGGTTCGTCTTAAAATAACAGCAGTTTATCCTCACTGTTCAGCTCCTACGAACCTCGAATATAAAGAGCATGACCTCTGCTCCCAGGACTGTCACGTTCATCATAACCGCTGTCGAATGCACTCATCTGTAGCACAGAACTCACAGTAAGCGTGTCCCATGCTTCAAGCACGATCATGACTGCAACCTGCATCCACATGTTTGCATTGATTGACACAATGCATGCTTTGTTTCACCTTTTGGATGATGTCCTTAGCATCAGCGCCGACATAGTCAGGGAAGTTCACCACAGCCTTCCGAATTCGGCACCAGGTCTGAATTGCTGTTGCCGACTGAAAAGGTGGATTGCCCACCAGCATCTCGTAGATGAAGATGCCCAGGCACCAGTGGTCCACCTTCTCGTCATAGCTGGACAGCGCGACTATCTCGGACGCCAAGTAGTCCGTTGTTCCACATATCGTACGTCGCCTGCAGAAATCGCTCCCATGGTAAATATCCGCGTATTTTCGCTTTCCGCTTACGCAGCCTGTTCGTGCCCATTTATTATCAGTTAACCTCTCAGCTACTACTTTAATAGAGGTCTTTCTTGTCGTTGATTGTCGCTTGCAAAACAAAGATAGGCTTAATTAAGCCTATTTTAGCTAATCATGTATTCATCATGAATCGCTGCCTAAATTGTATGGAAACAGGGCTGTGAAATTAAGGCACGCAGACTAACCAGTGAGTTGAACGGCGTTAATGATAACCAGTGAGAAGAAGGCCACCTTAACTCTAAACCTGTATATTAAACGACAAAATGAGTTGAAAACCTTCACTGCTTTTGGCCTTAACTAAAAGATTTAAATTCATGGTAAAACAAGCAGCGTTCTCGACATATAAAGAAAATAGCTCAAAACGCCGGACATTTCTGAGATCTGTAGTGGCTCGAGTCTGCCAAAAATATCGAGCGAAAGGCGACCAGTGTGCGTACCTTGATGATGGAGCATGAACTGACCATCCAAAATCGGCAATCTTGACTTCCCCGTTGCTGCCAAGCAACACATTTTCTGGCTTTATGTCCCTGTGGATGATTTTGACTGTGGCATAGCTTCAGAGCTTGGGTCAATTGGTAGACATACTGCATGGAGGGAGAGCAAGGTGTGTCCACATCTGCTGTCAGATAAGCACGATATCGTCGAAGAATTTCTAAAATAGGGTTTAATCACACTGCCTCGTTCCGAGAGGAAGTTAACTTCTTGTTTCTCATTGGTGTCAGGGCTTTCCGGCAACTTCCATCTAGGCTCCAGAGTTCACACGTATACTCTAGGCTGTGTTCTACTTTATTCTGCCTCAAGAGGCCTAATTAGCTACCAATGCTCTGAATTCCGGAATCATTCACCTTTTCAACTACTCAGACCCGCAGCAGCGGTAGAGGGGCTAAGGGCGACCCAGGTTCGATCCCAGCCGCGTCGATTCTCCTTCGATGGAGGAGAAACGAGGCACAATAATACTCTCATTGCATGTTGGATTGACAAGCCTAAAGAGTCGAAATTATCAGAACCCTTTTACTACGGCATTTATCATAGTCTAAGTAGCATTGGGACGTTAACATCCCATAAAAGAAACCTTTCTGTATTTGTCAAATTGTCCTGAGAAATACTGCCGGGTATACATTATGCTCAGACGCTGGAGGGTTCTTGGGATATTTAGGCAAGTGTGTCCAGTATAAAATTACTATTGCTAGATCCTAATCGACCTGATTCTTGCCAATTTGTGCTACAACTATATTGCCACCTAGCGTTGCCAGGTGGCGCATGACTGAGGTGTGAAAGGAGGACGAAGTTGAAGAGGACGACAAAGTGTCGCTTGCACGTTTGCGTCTGTGCTGCTGTGTTCTTGTGTCTGGGCTACCCCCTGCTATCATTGGTATCCTTAGTCACCGTGTACGTGACATTCTGGTGGAGGTGCTGGGCGAAACGATCACCTATGCAAGAATCTCCATCTACAAGACGTCGCGCCAGCCCTGTACCATTGGACACCCCCGTGCATCGCTCCAGTCGACGGCTCCAGGGACTGTCTCCGGAGTTTCAGCCAGCACCCGCCGCCATGACATCTAGTGCTCCTGCGCAGCAGGTGACGGGCCTCGCACCGACCTGTAACTACACCTTGCAGGCCCCTCGGGTACCGAAGACTTTCCATGGGGACCTCTTTGAGGATGTGGAGGACTGGTTCCTTCAGTTTGAACGTGTCGCTGCATTCAACCAGTGGGACGATGCTGCCAAACTAAGGAACGTCTACTTCAGCCTTGAGGACGGCGCCCGTATCTGGTACGAGAACCGAGAGCAAGCTTTAACTTCTTGGCGGGAATTCCGTCGTCAACTGCTCGAGGCTTACACTAGCGCAGATCGTCGCGAGCATGCAGAACGTGCCATTCACTCTCGCATCCAAAGGCCGAATGAGAGTGTCCAAGCATACGTCGAGGACATGACGCGCCTCTTCAGGCGAGCCGATCCCGCCATGTCCGAGGACAAAAAGGTCAGGCACTTGATGCAGGGTTTGAAAGAGCAGTTGTTCGCAGGCCTTGTGCGAAACCCACCCTCGACTGTAAACGGATTCCTTGCGGAGGCCACCACAATGGAAAAGCTGCTACACCAACGTGCCGTGGCTTATGACCGACCTTTTCATACACGCACAACCGCGGAATCATTTGCATCTTCAGAGCGGCATCCCGATGCATTGCGCGAACTGATTCGCAGCGTCGTGCGCGAAGAACTAAGCAAGTTCTGGAGCCCTCTGCAGCAATCGCCATCTTCCGTTTCTGCTATAGTGCGGGAGGAGGTGCGGCAGGCACTCAAGAGCCCTCTTTCGCCTGTAGTTCCGAGCCCGCCATTGCTGTCGGGGACCGACAATCGTCCCACATATGCGGAAGTTCTGCAGAGTCAGGCTCCGCCTTCACCACCGCCCATTCTCGCGTCACCTACAGTTCCGCTGCCCTCGGTGCAGCCAGTGCACAGCTTCGACAATCGCCCGCTGCCCTCGGTGCAGCCAGTGCAGAACTTCGACAATCGCCCGCTGCCCCGACGCAAAGCCGACATTTGGCGCACGCCTGACCGCCGTCCGCTTTGCTTCCACTGCGGTGAACCAGGACATCTCTACCGGGATTGTCCGTATCGACGCCTCGGTCTCCACGGCTTCCGCATCGACTCGCCTCCTCCCCGGTTTGGTCAACGACCCCGAGTTATTGAGGAGTACCTGGCGGAGCAGCGTTCATCTCGTTCGCAGCGTCAGCCCCGCTCCCCTTCGCCAAGGCGCTCCTCCTCGTTCACTCACGGTTCCTCGCGAGAGGACCAAGGCCGCTCGTCTAGCCCTGGTCGGGAAAACTGAAAACAGCGACCTTCGGGGGCGAGGCCGCTGGTAGTCGCTGCGTTGAAGACCTCCCGTCGTCGCCGCTTCGATCCGACCGCGAGCTGCTGTACCGTCACATAGGGAAGCAAAAAGCGTTTCTCTGGACGTTCCGGTTATTTTAGACGGTCGCACCACGGTCAATGCTTTAGTGGACACCGGTGCCGATTATTCAATTTTGAGTGGTCGCATGGCGACTGTTTTGAGGAAGGTGCTCACTGCTTGGCCAGGTGTGTGCCTTCGAACCGCCGGCGGTCATATAGTTACTCCAAAGGGGATGTGCACGGCTCGCATTCAGATTAACGGACGTACGTTCGTCGTTAGTTGCGTTGTTTTAAGTGACTGCTCCCGTGACCTTATCCTCGGCATTGACTTTCTGCGGGAGTACGGAGCAGTTATCGACCTGCGAAATAGACTCGTCACGTTTTCGATGGGACAATCTACCGAACAAGATAGTAGCAGTCCTTGCAATAACGCACTTCATGTTTCCGCTGAGAGCGTCTCGCTGCCGCCGCGAAGCAGTGCTCTTGTGGAAGTTACCTGTGACGATTTCCGTACCGGTGATGCTGTAGCGGAGGCGAACCATACACTCCTGCTTGCTCATGGCATTTGCGCTCCCCGAAGTTTATTGTCGTTTCACAATGGCCGGGCTGCACTCCTTGTCACAAATTTTTCTAATGAGTACCGACACTTGTTCCCGGGGACTGCTATCGCTTTTGCTGACCATGTTGCGCACGATCCGGTCTGTTTTGCATCCACGGCAGTAGAAACTAACGAGCCATGTCTTGACAACATCGACATTAACTGTCACTTGTCAAAGGAGAAACGGCGGGCTTTAGAGCAACTGCTGCTAGACTTCAAGCACTGCTTTGCTTCTTCCTCGAAGGTTCGTCAAACGCCCATCACACAACATCGCATCATTACTTATGACGACGCTCGCCCAATACGACAGCAGCCTTATCGTGTGTCTGCCAAAGAACGAGAAGTGATCCAGACGCAAGTTCAGGAGATGCTGGATGATGGTGTTGTGCAGCCTTCACAAAGTCCGTGGTCTTCACCAGTAGTCCTTGTCAAAAAGAAAGACGGCACTCTTCGATTTTGCGTCGACTATCGGAAATTGAATAATGTGACAAAGAAAGATGTATACCCGTTGCCGCGCATCGATGACTCACTCGACAGATTGCGACGTGCGAAGTATTTTTCATCTATTGATTTAAAAAGCGGCTATTGGCAAATCGAAGTAGACGAAAGAGACCGAGAAAAAACCGCATTTGTCACTCCAGATGGCCTATATGAATTCAAAGTACTCCCATTTGGATTGTGCTCTGCCCCAGCTACATTCCAAAGGATGATGGACACCGTCCTCACTGGCCTCAAGTGGCAGATCTGTCTTGTGTACTTGGACGATGTAGTTGTTTTTTCCGAAACATTTGATCAACACCTCGAACGCCTTCGAGCTGTCCTGGAAGCCCTCCGTTCTGCTGATCTCACGCTGAAGCCCCAGAAATGCCACTTCGGGTATACAGAACTCAAGTTCCTCGGCCATGTTGTAAGCGCTGATGGGGTGCGCCCGGATCCCGATAAGACTGCTGCCGTCGCACGATTTCCCGTTCCAGCTAATAAGAAGGCTGTTCAGCGCTTCCTCGGCCTGTGCGCATATTATCGGCGTTTCATTGCGGACTTTTCTCAGATCGCAGAACCTCTGACGCGCCTTACAAGGAAGGACACCTCCTTTGTGTGGAACTCTGAGCAGCAGATGGCCTTCTCTTTGCTTCGTGAGCGCCTTCAAACATCCCCTGTTCTGGCGCACTTCGATGAAGCGGCTGACACTGAGGTACACACTGACGCCAGTAGTATCGGTCTTGGCGCGGTCCTTGTTCAGCATCAAGACGGGTTTGAGCGAGTAATAGCCTATGCCAGCCGCACTCTCTCTCGTGCCGAAATGAACTATTCCACCTCAGAAAAGGAATGCCTGGCGGTCGTATGGGCTACTATGAAGTTTCGTCCCTATCTTTACGGCCGGCCATTTAAAGTCGTCACCGACCATCATTGTTTGTGCTGGCTGGCAAATCTGCGAGACCCATCTGGACGACTTGCACGCTGGAGTTTACGTCTTCAGGAGTTTGACATAACCATTGTTTACAAGTCCGGCCGCAAACACGAAGACGCCGACACGCTGTCACGAGCACCCGTTGACACTGGCGATACTACAGCCGATGACGATAGCGGTTTTCTAGGAGCCCTCAGCGCATCTGAGCTCAGGGATCGACAAAGAGCTGATCCAGACATCCTTCCACTCATCGATTATCTGGAAGGGCGTGATACGATTCTGCCTCGACACCTATCTCGGCACCTTGGTTCCTTCTGCATACGGCAAGGCGTATTGTATAAAAGAAACTCCCAGAGCCAAGACAGAACTTACCTTCTGGTAGTGCCATGCGAGCTCCGTGAGGATATTCTCCTTGCTTGCCATGATGAACCAACGTCTGGTCATTTGGGTTGCTCACGGACTCTTGCTCGAGTGCGCAACATGTATTACTGGCCAGGACTTTCCGCAGCAGTGAAACGCTATGTACGAAGCTGTCGCGAATGCCAGCGCCGTAAAACACCGCCCCAGAAGCCTGCCGGATTTCTCAAGCCCGTTAAAGTACCCCGCATTCCGTTCGACCAAATTGGAATGGATCTCCTTGGCCCTTTCCCTTTGTCGCAGGCCGGAAACAAATGGATAGTAGTCGCTACTGACTACCTGACTCGATACGCTGAGACAAAGGCAATCCCTCATGCCACAGCTTCCGAAGTAGCAGAGTTTTTCATGCACAACATAGTCTTGCGGCATGGCGCCCCTTCCTACGTCATTACCGACAGAGGGACAGCTTTCACATCACAGCTGATCGACCGCATATTTGAGCTGAGTTGCACGACCCATCGCAAAACCACAGCGTACCATCCACAAAGCAATGGCCTTACAGAAAGATTGAATAAGACGATTGCGGACATGTTAGCAATGTACGTCGATGTGCAGCACAAGACCTGGGACGAGGTGCTGCCGTACGTTACATTTGCGTATAATACAGCCTTACAAGAGACAACGCGCTTCACACCATTTCGACTTGTTTACGGACGCGAAGTTCAGAGCATGCTCGATTCCATGCTCCCGTGCCCAGGTGATGACCAGCTATCCTCAGATGCCCAGCAATATGCCACCCGCGCTGAGGAAGCCCGCCAGCTCGCCCGTGTGCACATTGGGCAGCAGCAGACCACTGACGCGCACCGTTACAACCTCCGGCACCGCCAGGTTGACTACAAGCCTGGAGATCAAGTCTGGGTATGGACACCAGTTCGCCGTCCAGGCTTGTCAGAGAAACTCCTTTCCCGATACTTCGGGCCGTACAAAGTGTTGCGCCGTGTGAGTGACCTTAGTTATGAAGTTATCCCAGACGGTGCCACACAACCAAAACGTCGAAAGCACAGCTCGGACATTGTGCACATTGTGCGACTGAAGCCGTACTACCACCGATAGCGTATGGCCACCCGCTGTGACCATTTTCTTGCTTTTCACACCATTTTTACCGGCCCTTCTCATTTTTTTTCGGAGGGAGGGGGTAATGCCACCTAGCGTTGCCAGGTGGCGCATGACTGAGGTGTGAAAGGAGGACGAAGTTGAAGAGGACGACAAAGTGTCGCTTGCACGTTTGCGTCTGTGCTGCTGTGTTCTTGTGTCTGGGCTACCCCCTGCTACCATTGGTATCCTTAGTCACCGTGTACGTGACAATATTTCATGAGAGGCTTGTAGTCCGCAGTGTATTCATAAAAAACCTTAAAAAGCATATCGTCTAGACTCAGCGGTGAGGATTGTGGCGCCGCACGGTGTTATAGAGAAACGACACCTCGAGATACAACGACTGTCAGGCCCATCAGTTTGGAGCACAAATCGGAGTGAGTCTAATGTGCTCCTTTCACAGCGCTCACTGGAAATGGCAAGAGGTTACAAAGCCACTCCTCAGTTTCCAAAGCTTTTCAACCTGCAAAACTGGTTCGTCGTCACATTGATTCACTTACTAGATGTGAGCAGCAGCACTGACACCAGTTATCAAAGAAAATCACCAAAATGGGCTTTACCACTTGAAAAGAATTTGCACTATCTGACGGCTGAACAAAACAAATGAAGAAGCGACATGCTTTATATGCCCAAGCCCCTAACTGTGGACAAATATTACGGTAATCATTCCTTCCTGTATTGGAGCAATATAGCCACAGTTGCTCTTGCACTATAAAACCTCATAGAAGTAACGCCTTCCCATATTCTCAGTGCTCAGCCATACAACAGCCGTACGACTTCACCGTTGAGATGGCTCTGGGCTGCTGGACCCCCCCCCCCCCCCCACCATGACCCAGGCAAATTCTTCAACTACGAAGCATCCGTGAAAGCCAATTGGCTTAGGTTGGTAGCAGTATGAATCTGCTGCTGTCGTACTTCCGATAAAACACTGCTTTTTAAACCTACTCATTATAGGAAGTATTAAGAAGCATATTTGATTGCTCTAATTATAATTTCCTGCTTCATAAATTAGATAACCGGCTTTGAGTATTTAGAGATCTGTTGAATTCGTATCTGTATCGACAGGAACAATTTCGTTACATTAATAACCACTCACCATACACTAAATCGATCCTATCGGGCATCCCCTGCGGAGAATTTTAGCCCGGTTTCTATCAATGTGCATATAGTGATATCTTTAGCTTAGATAAATTTACCACATGTAAAACCTTTGCTGACGATACAACGCAGCTCTTTTCAACTGCGTGAAGAAGGACAACCAGTTCAGTGCGACCCTACAGATCACAATCTTGCAACACGAGGCATGTAGAAAAAGATAATATATTGTAAGTTCAGCAAATCCATCTTTATTCAGCCACAAAAGCATAAACCGTAAATATTATAATAATATCAACCTAAACAGTACTAAATCAGGGGCTGTTAATGAAAAAGCTCCTAAGAGTCAATTTTTCAGATATGCTGACTTCATATGACCATATCAATCTCATATTGTTCATGATTTCAATTGTCCTAAGATTGACCCATATCAATCGATACTTTTTTGCTCTCGAGGTTGAAGCTTTTATTTGCTCATTCAATTTTTCGTTTCATTTGGAGCATAACTCTGTTTGGGATACTGCCCCCAACAAAAACTTACAAAGATAGGATAGATATAAAGCTAACCGTCCTTACGGACGCCTCTCTGACTCGGTTTTCCTTAAACGTAGCATGTTTGACATAGAAAAAATGCATGAGTATTTGTGCAGAAGTTTCTAATAAAATCTTGGAAATAATACTGGGAATAGAAACATGGCCTGACATAAGGGAAGCGGTCGCCTCTTCTTACGGCCTTCAAACTGGGGTCCGTTAGCACCTACCGCCACACTTGGGTGGGGTCGTCAGCGCCCTACGGCATGCAAGGGCCCCGGGTCGCAGAAAAGTCGGTATCGTCGTCGGCAGCCGCCGTCTCGCGTCATCCGGCGTTGGCCGTGAGCCAAAAATTCCCAGAAGAATTATTAAATAAAAGAGTAAGAAAAATCACCGACCTTAGGAATCGAAAGTTACTTCCGGGGTGCGAGACGAGCACGCTAAACCACTCCACCACGCTAGCTATATAGCTTGAAGCGAACAAAGGCGCGTCTATTGATTGCGGTGTTGTCTCAGAAATGTCCCTTAGAGAAGTGTACTGTGGCGTATAATAATAATTATGAGCATGTAAATTACAGAATTACAGAACACGCAGTTAAGCGAGTGGCAAATTACGTTTCCGCTGTACTTCCTCTTCGCTTGGCGTGCACGTAGCGCCATCATGCGTGTGGCGCACGGAACAAGATAGACAGGGTATGGGCTCCGAAATCTTCATCGCACCGGCTCGGATCGGCTACGATGTTTCCGACGAGCTACGACTGCAACTTGAGGCCCGCGCGTTTCGGCAAGCTGGCTGGCAGCGCTTCTACGTCCCGGAAGGATTAATAAATCAAAATTAGTATAGCAAGCTTCTTAAAAGCGAAGCTTAAGCGTCCTCCAAATTTTTATTTGCAGTCGGCAAACTCATACAGTTCAGATCTTCGGGATTATACAAATATCGCGTTATGAGAGTCTAACAGTTACCATTTATTAGGTATATAATGCAGTTAATATACCACAAATGCGCAGTCACAATTTTTTACTACGTGGTAGCAAGGCCTTTCGGATATACTGGCGTAGACTACCTTTAAAATTTGCAGAAGCGCAAAGCATGCATTATAAAATGTGCCTTTTCACGGTATGTCGAAATATATGCAACCTGAAGTGCTTCTATTGTGAGTTCCTTATGAGGCTTAACGATAAATCTGAATCTTTACAGTTAAGAGGATACGCGGCGCTATCGGAATGCATCGCGCTCGACCAAATCAAAGCAAAAAATTCTGTTCATATTTGAAATTCAAGTTGTCCAACAAAATGAACTCTAATTTGATATGTTATACCTTCAGAAACAGGAGCGACTAAAAGGCCGTATATATTTGCACTTTGTAACAGGGAAACTTTGACGATAAACATAGTAGGCTTAATAAATGAATTAGAGCAGTTTTTCTATTAAGAAATTGGGTAGAAACAGCTGTACGCAATTGAGGAAAGCGGCTAAATCTAATACAATTAGAAATTTCCTACTACAATATTACCCACACGAGCTATTCCTCTGACCCACTATGCACGCCTCTTATATCTTGTTGTTACCCCTATCATTTTTCGTTCCAAAGCCCTCTACGTTGTACTTAACTTGACTAGAATCCTTTTCATTTCTATAAGAAACATATTCTACGCTGTATGTCAAATATGCCACCGGGGTCATTTATCAAGTCACTTTAACATGCGAAAGGTATACGTCGACCATGCTGACTGATTTGTTAGTGATTGAACCGCACAGCACAAGCGTTCTATGAACACAATTTAAACTTACATTTACCTGCTCCCTAGGCAAAGTGTGAACCAGTTCCAGGCAAAGTGTCAACGAAGGCACGCAGAAATCACAATTTTAAGCGAGAAGGACACTCTCGCCTGTGAGTTGCTCGAAGCGGCTTATATCAAAACGCTGTGATCAGACTGCGTCAGAGACACCATGGTATCTACTTTTGTCGTGCAAGTGAACTACTTGATTTGATAAAATAGGAATGGCCTAAAGTGGTATTTATAGCCTTTCCGGCAGTGTGCAGGTGTTTTTGAGGGTGTTTACGTCCATGTTTTTTACTCATGCGCATAAAGTTTTATTTTTACTCATTTCCAAATAATATAACAAGTTATTTCGTTGCTGGACTGACCCTGTCTGTGTATTTGTCTTTGTAAGCGCTGTGAACACTCATAGTATAAGCGTATGTTGTCAATGTAAAAGTGTGATCTCAGGTTTTATGCTCTACATCAACATACATGGAAATAATGAACCGTTCAGGTGGCCCGCCAATCAATTTGTCTACCGGTTAAAGGTCGTTGAAGGTATAAAGCTGGTGTGCGTTAAGCTTTAGCCAAACCTGAGTGAAGCAGGCTATGAAGGCAGTTCCGAGCGGTCAGTAATGGTAGCTACTGTCGTGACATGGCGCAGGTGTTACCCGTTAATATTTAAAGGTTATTAATGATGCGCCACTATCGGTAGGAACAATGCCAGACACACTTAGATTGTGCGTGTGGGAGGGAGGGTAACTGTTCATATCTGAAAGGAGATGCCCTCGACTTGCGTGGCAAGCTCAGACGGAGGTCAGCTACCTGCAGTGTCAGAACGGGGTGGTCATTGGTGCCCAGCTTTCGCCTGTTCATCCCAGAGTAAAAATGGGAGTCGGAATTTCCAAAAATTTACTTTATACAGCAAGAGACAATACAGGGAAATCCACACTAAGGCTTAAAATACAAAGACAAGATGTTCACATAAAGTCAATGCAAAGCATGCAACTAAAAAGAACTTTCAGTAAATACTGAGGCTTTACAGAACTGACCCATATAAGAGAGTCAGAACAAATAACGGCAAAATTGTTCAGCGGGCACTGTTACATACCAACGTCTGAGAGGCACGGTGTGGCCGTCCTGTAGACCACCGCTCCCCCGTAGATATCAGATTCTTGCCGAACAGCGGGTTGAACCCGGGAGCCCAGCAGTAGCACTGCTACACTCGCTGGAACACTCCTCTAACTAACACTGGCTGGCTGGCTGAAGCGACGCGATCTCAATAAACAGGGCGCGCCGCGTGTCTGTTTGGACGCGCCAACGCGTGCGAGCACATACACGCCACTTTAACTCTGCAAGCGACCTCGCGCCTAGTCATTTGTTAGGCGGAAAGAACTTTTAGAAGATGGCCAGCACCTTCTCGGCCGTGTGAGTCAGTGTCGCCGCCGAGTGATGAGGAGGGCGTGGCACGGATGAGCGCAACTCTACGCGATGTCCTCGCGAGAGAAAGGAGACGTCTCTCAAATGTTTTAAAACCCTCTACACAGACGCTGCGCATGTTTCTTTCAAGCCGCGCTTACCTAATTAAAATGTGCGCCGAGTTCGATTTTTTCGATACTGAATTCGGCGGCTTCAGCAGCATTGCAGCTTAAAAGTGGCGTGGTCTCAGCATATCATGTAGAGTAATCTGTAGTGTTTCCCTGTGGACGACTTTGAAAAATGGTCAAGATCCGTCCCACTTACGGGAAATAGGTTTTTTGCTGGCGCTATGGGCTAGAGAAAACCGGCTCATTTTAATGGAGGACGCTCGCCGCGTTCTCAGTAGCAACGCATTTTAATGTAAGTGCGCACAGAATGCTGTAATACGGGCCAATGGTGTTTGAGCCGAATTTGCCACCAAACTACTGACCCCAAAGAGGCCGGTGGACAGTTCATTATGACAAGTGCTCAATGTTTATGAGCGTAACGGTGATTGTAGGACAAGTATAAGGATCGTGTTCCTGTAAACTCGCGCTTGCAGATAATGTGACATCGCATAACGACGGCCTGTATTTTACAGGGGAACACACGTGGAACCCCGGCATTAAAATTCCCAGGTACTCCGTGAGTGGTACCAGCTCAAAGGCGGCCCGTTGAAATTGTGATATGCGGGATGTGCTAATCAGCTCAAAGAAAAAAGCAGTCGTCGGTGATGGCAGGCGGAGTCCTCATCTTGGTGCTGCTGGTCCTATGTGCAGACGAACGTCAGCTAGTATTTTTGCAACTAGAGGTCGTATCATGTCGACCGGCTAGAAGAATATTTAATGCTCGCCAAGCAGTACAACGAATGGTGATCGCTGACAACATGAAACAGTCGTCCGTAAATGCAATGTCCGAACATACTTATGGGCGAGACGACGACAAGCAGTGCTCTTTCTGCCGTCTATTTTCTTTCCGATCGAGAAACTCTACGGCGAGCATATGCGATCACTCGTCCTACACCGCGCAGTCACTGTAACAGGACCGCCCCAACTGACGTCACAGGTGTCAGTGTGGGCATCAGTTTCTGCATTCTCTAAAAAATCACCTAATATTGCGGTGCAGCTGTCTGAAAGCGTTTGGGCACTACGCTACAAAACTGTGTGCCGTTTCAAAGGCAAGGCTGTTAAGGAAGAAGTTATACGAGAAAACCTTGCACAAAGCGTCGGTAACACGAGAAGAGGCCCAAAGAGCTTCGAAGGGCCTCTTTGTCGGTCGGTCTTCAGAAGGTGGAGTCAGAAGCGATTTTGTCAGTGTCTGCAAGTGTACCTTGTGGACTGGCATGTCCTAAAAACGGAACTCTGCCAAGGCAAAATGACATTTCTCTAGCTAGACGGCTCGTTGCCCACATTGGGGAGCTTGGAGGACAATGCGCAATCGCTCGAGCTGTAGGACTATGCTGGACGAGAAAATGGTGAAATTCAATAGCTACACAAGGCAAGACTGTCACTTCAGAGCAGATAAAATGGTGTCCGTCATGCTTTGAAATGTGGATGGAGAAGAGAAAAGGCCAAACGGAAGCCGGTCTCGTTCGCCCATGTCTACATGCGAATTCCCGTCTTTGATGGGTTTTGTTTGCTTTTGGTGGTTTAATTTCTGAACACGACCCAGGCTATGAGACGCAACTGTCGAAGGCTCCTGAAATTTCGAGCACCTTGATTCTTCAGCATGCACTGACATCGCACAACACATTGCCGCCTTCCTTTTCGCCACTCTCGAAAAGCGGCCTCCACAACCAGGATTTGATCCTGTATCCTTGGACACAGCTGTCGAGTGCTTAACCACTACACCATTGCGGCGGAGTAATATTCGCTTGTGAGTGCTAAGGAAAACAAGAACCTGGCATCACGGGGTTAGTAACGCGCACCATAGATCCTGGGGAGCGGGTAAACACCTTTTCTGATAACGGTATTAACTTTTCAGTAATCAACGCAGAACCGCGAAGTGTTGTCTATCTTTCTCACAAGAATCACCGGCTGCGACCTTGGTCTTTCCGACGACTGTATAAAATCGCCTGCAAGAATTTCGCTCCCTTGCGTTCTCATGGCGTCATGACATTTAGGCAAACCCCGGTACAAACACTGCCAAACGGGTGCCGTGGTTTTCAGAATTGGCTAACAGAGATGATACCAAAGTTAGGTCATCAGATGAGAAGCTCGGATGGATTTTAGCATCCTGAAAAGTGTGAACAAGTGCGGCATTATCCTGAGGATTCGTCTCCGTCGGGACAAAATTCAACATCTTATCCACATCGTGGAGGAAGCCTTCACCCGCTTCCATAGCGAGGTACTGAACCTAATGTGTGAAATGCAACCGAACACAACCACAATCGTCATCAAGTTGCATAAGACTGTGTGGTCTGAAGCAACAGCAAAAGATGGCTATCTGCAACAATTTCATAGTCCTGAAGCTACTCGTCACTGACTAGGACCAGGACACTAAACCGGGGTGAACGTACGCTCTCATATACGAGAAAACGCAGTGTGTTGCTTTTCCAGTAGTGTGTGTTACTGGGCGAAATGGTCTGTTTCGTTGAGAATGCCACCAGCACTTCGTGTAGGTTGATGAGAGCACCGTTCGACTGCTGAAAGTATGGGCCCAAGACCAAATTGCTTAAACCTTCGCAGTAGACTGCGAATTCACCGACGCTTATGGTACCGCAGATACCTATTCGGGCTGTGCATTTAATGTTTGGGTAATCAGGTGACCTCCAGCCGTGCGATTTCCAAGGCCGAACCATTAAGTCAAACCACTGCTCAGGTCCTGGGCAAAGGTGCGGCTCATCCTTGAATAGTCTGCACAAGTACCGAGTAAAGTGCACGCATCTGTTTTCATCGGAGTCACACTCAAATCAGAGGTAGCGCGTTGGATGTGGTCGCTACCCTGCCCCCAGTAAAATATCGTTGTATACGCATAATTGCGCAGGAGGATCTTCAGTTATTCGCTCTTCTTCAACCACGCCTCCGGGGCCCGTTGAAATTTAGTTTTCCTAATGTGGACTGGATGAGAGCCGCTAAGAACAGCTGGCAACCCGATGAGGGCTTGGGGAACGGTAGCGGAGAGGAGAATCGTGGCCGCCGTGTATCACAGGTCTCGGTCAGGCCAACAGATGAGCTTCGACCTCGAGCGGCCTTTCACCGTTTCGTGGGCAATGGAGTTTAGAGGCGAATCACCGCGTACCCACTCGGCGATACGGGCACGAACAGCGAAGAATAATCGCCTAACCACAGTGCTAGCAGAGGAGCTAAAGATCCAATGCACGCTACATTTTGCATATCCGTGGTGACTGGCTGGCGGACCAAGCCCACAGGTAAGACTAGGCGACCATAGTGTTTGAATGGTTGCGTTCACGTGGGAGCTTGATGCCTGGCAGAGGACTGATTCGTAGGCACTTCTGGTGTCTTGATGCAGCACTGCCGCACGCACTTCGTCCCAGACTACGCCGGAAGCCAGCTAGAGGGTTTGTACTTCCTCCCTGACGACCGACATCATCAGGTCACATAAAACAGCCGTATCGCACACGAAGGGCATCGAAAAACAGTGGCCTCAACCACGCTTATATCCCAGTTGTGGTGGCGGGCTTTTTGTAAGAACGTCGTCTCAAAGGTGTTCATCTAGGTTAGAAATTATGCACAATCCGTGACGGATTGCACACAAGACCCGAGAACAGCGCTGGTTACAGCAGTCCAGCACAACTTCAGCTGTCTGCCGGAAGTCTCCAGTGGGGAATATGGCTTGGAGATTGCGGCAAAGTGTTTCTAATGTAGGCAGAGGGTTCACCTGAAACTCAAACCACGTCCTAGCAAATTACTTGAGTGGATAGTACACGATATGGATCGCACGTTCCTCCTCCACCCGTTGTAGCAGGCGATGTGCTCGAGTTGTCCAGCCAGATTTGCGCATCTTCGTACAGGTTCCCGTGAAAAGATAGATTGTTTTGGTTTGGTTTGTAAAGTATAACGTCCCAAAGCAACTCAGGCTATGAGAGACGCAGTAGCGGAGGGCTCCAAAAGTTCCGAAAACCTGGGGTCCTGTATTTACAATGACATCACAAAGCACACGGGTGCCTTAATTTTCGCCTCCATTAAAATGTGTCTGTCGAAGCCGGGATTAAATATCACATCCTTCGGCAAGTAGCCAAGCATCGTAAGCATTGCATCCCACCGGCGGGACAAAATAGAGGTGTTTGCGCAGCGTGTATTGGAGCGGCGGGGTGCCGGGAACCCGTTTTCTGTGGTAAATTCTAGTGGGACCGAGGGTGAAAGCTGCGTCGTCATTATCAGCGGGGCAGGGTGACCAAATTGAAGCGACTCGCCATGGAGGTGGCCCTTAGGTTGCTGATGCACACGAGTGAGATCCGTCTTTACCTCGTAGGCAAACGCAGGCAGGGCAGCGTATTTCCAAACAATATGCCGTAGACGCGCTCGAGGAGACGATGGTATCAGCGAGTTAAACGACGATTGCCACTAAAAGGTGTCTCTGAACGCAGCCTAAAGGTAACATACACGCACTGAATGCAGGAAATGATTACGGTGAAGGTAACTGCGTAGTGTAACCGTTGTAATACCGTCACCTGGTGGCTCTGATAACGGCTGGTTTTTAGCTTTTAAGAACCAAAAGGCATAATGCAGCCCAAAACGGGAACGCACCCCAAGAATGTTGCTAGTAATTTATTTTATTCTTGTGAATTGTACAAAAATAGACAAATTGCCCTCAAGGAATTCAAAGAGATGTTTTGAGTGCAAAGATTAAGTAATATTAATACAATGCGCCACAGAAGCAACACCAAAAGCTGGCTTTAAACGCGCTCCTATTCTTTTTGACATTATATTCGCTATTGGTCGCCAGGTGACATTCCTGAGAGGACCCTACAAGAGGCTCTGAGAAAAATATTGTTCGAAGAATACCTCAGGAAAATGGACGACAATAGTGGGTAGCTAGAGTATTCAATACTTATACCAAACGGGAAATGGCTCACAGGGCGGAAAAGGACCAGAAAACTAACCAATATGTAGTTAGGAAGGGAGGACGGAGAAATAAAGAGCATTAAACGAGATATGAAGAACGCAGAGGATAAAAACTGGAATGATTTAATGGAAAAGAAGCTTACCCTAGACAGCTTACCCTAGAAGCTTACCCTAGAAGCTTACCCTAGAAGCTTACTCCAGGCTCTGGGGTTTAGAGGTAACAAAAGAAGCGTAAAAGAATCGGCGGTAGAGGTTAGCAAGAGAGCTTTGGAAGATTGGCGGATAAATAGCAGGAAGGGGAAGTATGAAAGCTACTTCGAAATAAATACGGGTATTTAAAGATAGCCCGGGTTTAAAAGTGAATTAGTTAAAGCTGAAGGGTTACCTAAGGTAAAAAGCAAAAAAGAAAGGTTGAGCATGCTAATGATTTTCACCACCCCGTTTAAAAAGGGACGCTCCTAACATCCATCCTTCCATCCATACCGCTGAGAGAACGAATCATGCGCCTGAGTGTCGTCAGCTCGAGTACTCCTACAGGATATGGTTTGGCAATACGCGGCCGGGCACCCTAACCAGTACAGCTCCACCATATGTGTAACAGTAGTTACGCACAAGTGCAGAATGCACAATTGCAGCGAACTGCTGCCACAACTGAACGAGCACATCAAATGCGTATGTCCTGTCTTCTTCCATACCTAATGCAAGTTTCATTTAGCTGCTCTGTCGCTCTCTTAAAAGCATGAGGACGCTGTGCAGCATACCCCATGCTATTGCATACATTTGTTTACAATGGATAAAAAAAATGAAGCCAGTCAAGCTGGCTGTTTAGGATTCTAACTGGTATTATAAAAAAGTGTAATTACCATTCCTGCAACTTGGTTATTTCCCCTAAACAATGGAACAAATTTTCTACGTAAATGAAGAGCGCGAACGGAAGACAATCCACAAAGAAGAAGAGAACACAAGGACAGGCGCTAACTAACAACTACTTTATTCTTCATGGCAACAACACATATATAGAGCTGAGACCACACTTGTGCAAGCAGACAAGGACCTGGCAAGTCATTCGATCCAAGTTAATAACGTCGCTCGCACAGGAGCTTATATTCGGCTTCGTACAAAGAGATAGAAGTATCGCAAATACAGTTATCACCTTTTTTCTTGATATGAAAGACTTCAAGTGCGAACCGCGCGTATTCATCTTTGCTTCTGCCAAGAATCGTGGTCTCATAAAATCGCGGTGCATACTTGCAAGCAAGAATATGGGACACCGGATGAACACCTTTGTCATCTTTCTTTTAGCGCATGCTCCCTGAATCGCTCATTAATAAGGCGGCCAGTCTGCCCCAGTGGCATGGAATACACCACTCCAATGACGCATGGAACATGAGTAGTTTCATGCGCCATTGGAGTGGTGTATTCCATCTCACTTTCCTGTGGGAAGACGTACATGAGGCAGACTGGCCGCTGTATTAATGAGCGCCTCAGGGAGCATGCGCTAAATGTTAAGAAAGATGACAAAGGTGTTCACCTGGTGTCCCATATTCTTGCTTGCAAGTGTGCACCGCGATTTGACGAGGCGACGATTCTTGGCAGAAGCAAAGATGAACACGCGCGGTTCGCACTTGAAGCCTTTCGGATCAAGAAAAAAGGGGAAAACTGTATTACCGATACTTCTATCTCTTTGAACGAAGCTGAATATAAGTTCCTGTGCGCGCAACGTTACTATCTTGGATCAAATGACTTGCCAGATCCTTGTCTGCTTGCACAAGTGTGGTCTTAGCTCTATATATGCGTTGTTGCCATGACGAATAAAGTAGTTGTTAGTTAGCGCCTGTCCTTGTGTTCTCTTCTTCTCTGTGCATTGTCTTCTGTTCACGCTGTTCACTTCCGTAGAAAATTATGAACGAACTAGGCCCAACCAAAGTTTTATTGCAATGAACTAGACATTTTGTAATATGGTAGTCATGCTATAAGCTCATACTTTGACGAGCTGTATAAATCACTTGCTCTGTTTGGTTTGGACAAGAATGTTTACGCCCAAAAACGACACCGACTGTGAGTTTGCTGTAGTCATGGTCAGTTAAAATTTATTCTTCATACGTTTAGTTTAAAGTGCACTGGAATCGCGTATCACAAGAGCGCCATGCGTTCCGCATCCATCAAAATGCACTGCTTCTGGGATTTAACTTGAAACAATTGCAGTCAGCCACCGCAATATTCAAGAACTCCACTCTTACCGAATAAAGCTTTAACCTGGACAGCTGACGTTTAGATGGTGTTAGAGTGCAGTTGGTCTAATAAGGGTTTTATGCTACAATTCTGGAGTGGAGCGCACAGGCGAAAAGACAAACATCCGTAAGGGAAAACTTATCTAATTTATTCTCTTTGGACTACATTGCACAAGCATCGAGAATTAACAAAAAGCCGCTTTCAATTAGTGCAAGAAAAATTCTGCAGCTTTAAAATTAAGTACGTGAAACCCATGCCTGAAGGGAAACTTTCTGAGATTACAAATCTTCTTGTTTCAATCAGAGAATCGATGTTCATACAGAAAACCTCGTTGTAAATGACTACCATAGCGACGGCGCCCAGTAATGCTGGCTCAGTGCCGAGACGTAGGCCCTTCGCAAAAGGCAACGTTTACAACGCTCACGCATGGGCTGCAATGGCGCTGAACACGTATGGTCCGAGATGCGTTTAGAAAACGATGCCTTGATGCCACATCTTGGATGTCACATGTGATATATCTCCGGCGTCTCCTAATTTGTCTTATTCACCCACATTATACTCGCTACGTACAATTTTGAGGTTATAGAGGTAAGCATGTTCATTTCCGTATACATGACGGTGATACAGTTAGCACAATGACTTGTCAGGTTATGAATTTTGAAGTGTATCGTCCCTTCTTAACCGCAGCTGCAACTTCAATATTTATGGTGTCCTATTAGAGCGTCGTCGCTAGCTCTTCAGCATTTGTAACGATTGGCCCTAGTGCCTGAAAACTATTGTAAGCGGTGACTATAAATACAAATATTTCATTCCTTTTTTGAAGGTTTTAAAAGTTATATTCGTAGTCTGGAATACATTTCAACCTACTCATTATTATACAAAATATGAAACTGAAAGCGACGACTCTGTGTTCTATGATGCAATATCTTTGTGAGGGTTACTCAGGAACTACAAGAGAATGGACATAATTAACAACACCGTAAAAAGACAGACACGTTCTTGCCAGCGTCTCTCCTCACTTATTCGTTGAATACGAGATATTTAACGGTTTACCTGCTCTTTTAATTTTTGCTATCAATCACTGCGGTGGACAAAGTAATATTTTCAAAACCATTACTTCACCTTTCTTTCAACAATAAACGAATTTCTACCGCAGAGCCGTACTTCTTCCTTCACCAGCCCTGGAGCTCAGATTGATGATTTGTCTGTAGTGTTTGTACCTTTGAGGTATTTCGGGCAAATATTATGGCTCAGCGCTCTGATGAGCGCAGCTGGCATGATTACGCGTTGGTGAACAAAAAGGAAAAAGAGTACTCACATTTGAGGCCTTCTTGTCCGTAAATCTCCCAGCTTTCTGGAGCTCCTTGAATATATCTCCTCCTGATGCGTACTCAAGAATCAGGTAGATGTACTTTGTGTCATCAAACCAGTTATACAGACAGAGAATGTTGGGGTGCTTGCGGGGAGAAGGGGGGGTGGGAGCGCAAAATGGCCGCTGAGCAATTTTACGTGTTGCACTCGAAAAAGTGCTCAGATCTTACAGAAAGGTAGAGATAATTGCTAGCTATATATAAGCATATAAATATTTTGTATCAAAATTGCACTAAATTGAACAAAGATTCATGCACTGCATTCTTTTCGGCAAATTCAAAGTATATGCGTACAATGCATAGGAGTTTTCCCTCAGTGATTCTATTAAACGGTGTGATTTGCTTGTTGTGCTTGAGAGCCGTTGAACAACTTCAACAGAAGTCGATGTGCGTCAAGATTAACGAGTACTAAATCACAAGCAATTGCAACAATTTAATCAGCGGAAAAAAGTTAAAGATCATTGCATAGCGAAATGTGACTGAGGAATTCAGGACTCTTTCATTCATGTGTTTGCTTTGTCTTCTAACTGTAGGAGGCCAATGACCTTAGTTTGTCGCAAACTGGCTCTAAGGTGTTGCTTTCCAGAGGCATGACAGAAGAGGAGACTAAGCAGCAGCACTGAACGAAACAGTGATATATGCTTAATGTCAAACATTCTTCAGAATGTCATAAATTTCTGCTTAATGCGCTCGATTATGGCACGCATTCAGGCATGGACCACGAGTGCTGCATGTATATACCTACTGTTTCCGGAACAGTTATAATCGGACGCCTCAGAAGTAAATTACTCCTGAAGTGTACTTCAGGTTAAATTCCAAGCACTCAGTCTGCGACCTTCATCTTCGCACGGTCAAGCAAAAAATAAACTCGCCAATTCAACCTAGCAGAGCCAAAAGTGGTAACATCTTGTAACCACCATGCAACCTGAAGCACGCATCAGTAGTTCAAACTTATGACGGCTGGAAAAAAATACAGCCTCATAATTACGATTCCCACTGCTAGCGTAATGAAGATTTCTGAAAGGGTGCCGTGTACCTAAACTGAGCTGTAAAATACCTGCTCTGAAATCTCGACAACAATTTGGCACGCAGCTAGCATTTCTGACTTGTTTCGTTCCGCATTTTTACATGAAATAATGGTGCGTATGCACATCCGCCCGGAAAAAAAATGAGGGGTGAAATGAATGTGAGATCTTAAACTATACTTGCAACTGTCTTACAAAGAAAATTAGTAATGCATTAGCAGCAGGGATAAGATGACAAATGCTAATACATTTGAGGAAATAATGCGCCCGGGCAGATATAAACAACGCAGGATAAAAATAACGCCCGAAGCACGTGATAATATTGAAGCAAGAACATAGCAATAGGCACTGCGCAACAAGCTTTTTTGTGCGAACGCAAATTGGAAAGCAAGGAGGCTCACCGCAGGTGCGACTGGATTTCGATTTCCCTTATGAGCTGGTTCTCCATCTGTGCTTTGTTTAGTTTGGCCTTGGAGAGTTTCTGCACGCACAACAGTTTTGTTGACAAAAATTAGTGTTTCAATGGCTCAAAGAAAACATTGTCAAAAAGCCCGCCAAGTCAAAATGCACGACCGCTTACACGGGGAGCGATAAACACCCATCTTGCAGGCATTTCACATCACGTATGTCGAGCAGCAGGCAAGTGGGAAGCCTAGATTAAACGTAAAACAGTGCGCGCAAGGCAGCGCCGGTAGTAGTCTGCAACAAACGTTACAAATATTCGCGTGTAGTCCTTTCTATCGCCTCTGAGCATAGTGAATTTAGGCGCTCTCATTTTACACGTCGTGGGGCTTCTCCCTGCATGCAGAACGGCATTTCAAAAACTAAAAGGCAGAGCCTTATTTCGACAGGCACTTTAGCAATAGCTAAGTCAAGCACTGGAAGGACTTGGACGAGAAGGTTATTAGTTTGCTTAAATTTCAATAGCCCTTGCTTCAATGCGTACTTCTAGACCTTGCTAGAAGTACGCATAATAGCCATTTCGTATAAAAATTGCTTTAAAGTGGATGATCAGCAGAACTGCACAAATTGCAACACTCGAACAGACCCAGAAGCACTGATGCAATACAAGTCGCCTGTTAATACAGATTAACAATTCACAATGAGCGCAATGAGAAATAAAGAAAATGGACCAGTCAGTTAAGAGCTAAAAGTCGAACTATTTCTGAAGCCAGATAACAGGTAACACAAGTTTAATAAAACGAAATCTTCGTGTGTTATCCAAGCAGCGCTCTTTCCTTCGGACGGTACCACTGTATATTAGCCTTGCATCCATTTGGAAATTTGTATAACGTGGTAGGTAGGTGCAATGCCGCACGTTCTCTGTAACGGTGTTAAAAAACAACGCACGTTTCACGACGTGCTCCGTACAGAAGCTTTTGCGCGGGTATGAAGATAGTCTGGGGAAAACGACCGCACTTCTTTCCACACTGATGCTCTTCGAGAGGTGTGTACCAAGCTTCGCCCAGCTGATTTAACTCTGCCGTTTGCATTCGTGGTCTATGAACACAAACGCACAATCATGCCTAAAAACGCTTTGTAGGTCATATGTGGAGAGAACGTATCTTCTAACTTAAAGAAACTTGTCTGACAATGACTGGGTATAGGACTTACCGTACCTTAGCGTACCCTCTAAAAGATGGGGGACACTTGAGCGTCCCCTTAAGCGCCTTTAAACCACCTTTTTATTGTGGAAACGTGGGGAATAATATTTACTTGTTTAATTTATTTAGATCCTAAAATACGCAGCATGAGCACACATCACAGAGCCGCGTTAGTAACTCACACCAACCACAGCGCATTCATATGTGCCCTTCAACACGGTGATACCAACGACCCTTCGTGACCTACGCGTTGCGTGCCCGTCTGCCATGCAGAGGTCCCGGGTTCTAACTAGACGGGCGACACCTTTATTTTGAATGTGGGCTGTTTGAAATTCCTTAACAGGTCATGTGTTTGGGACGTCATAACACTATCGGCCAATGACGATTTTTCCGCACAAATAGTACCGACATGCTAGTGGCAACTACTACTCAACCATGGCTTCTGGAACGAAGGAGCAGTGTGTGGTTCGGGTAAAAATGGAAATATTTTAAAGCCTTCAAGAAACGACTAACAGTCAAGCAAGTTTGATATGCCTGCCCTAATTTCATAGATTTTTTGCATCACAAAGTCTTACACAAGGGAAAGTCGAGATGCGTTAATGGATTTGCGCTGCCATTGGGACGCTGCCAAAGGTAAAGTTGTGCCTTTTCGGTGGAGGACGAAGCCGTAGGTATGCCAGTCGCTCCTCAAAGTACATGCCTCCTAAGTCGACTGACCTGTATAGAAATACCGTTGTGCTCCAGTAACTACAACGGCAGGATAAAATAGATGAAATTCAAAATAGCCGGGCTTGTACACCACGTGTCTTCTTCATTCCACGTTTCTGCGCGCTGCAGCTCGAAGACACATATAGACTCTTTCGCCACTTTCCTTTCGCGAGATCAAACACAATATGAAGGCTTGGGTTTTGCGCGCACCCCAGCTCTAAAATATTTGTTCACCCAAACGTGTTCTACTATGACGTGTGCTTTATTGAACTATCACATGGGTATCTTGTAAGGATGTCATAGAGAAACCACGTTGAAAAGATAAAGCGCGTTCTGGGTCTTCGTGCCTTTTGATCTCTGAAGGCCAAGTATGACACTGCTGGTGGCGGTGCGCCTCGGAGCGCGAGCTAAAGTGCTTGTTGACTACGTTGAAATATATAAAAATATATTCGCATCTGGCTGAAGAAAATTGTCCATTCATAGCTCTCATTGCCATATGTTATTTCAGAGCATCTTAGCAAGGTATATGGCGTTGTTCTTCGCGCAATGCGCCCCCATACGAAATTTGTCATTTATCTACTGTATCAAATTATAACGCAAGGAGGCATGACTAACAAGCGACGCGATGATAAAATAAGGGCCTGATACTAGCATTGAAAGTTTGTTTTTTTTTTGTTTTTTGCCAAGGAAGAGTGTGGTCTTTTTTAAGCCCTCAACAATATAGCAGTAGGAATATAAAAATAAATGAAAAAAGGGTATGATAATTTAAATAATATACTTTATCCTTGCTGGTAACTTTGATATATGCATCGCCGTACTTTAAAAATTAACATAGGATCAATACCGCTGTTGCGCACACGCAGAAATGACAAGAACATGCTTTCCTGAAATATGTCGCAACTGGCTAGCAGTGCCAAACCGCTTAAGCTGTCATGTTGCCATGCTTTTGATCAGCACCGATTACTGGGAACGAAACGTTCCTTTTACAATAGTTAGTCACTCGTCGTTGCGGCGGGATAAGACAAAACGTTCACCTCTTTCCGTTCTGCAATTCTCCTGCAATGGAAGTATCAAAACATAAATGCTGACCTAAGCTTATACGTACCTTGGGAGACGCATGAATAATTCGTTGAAGAATAACGCAGGTATTCTCATCCATGCCTTCAGTAATTATGTATTTGTGAGCTGTTTCGTTGCGTCTGGCATAACGTGAGCAAGATTGTACTTGCTTGTACTTCCATGAACGATAACAAAATCACGAAGATCAGAAGAACAGCGGTCATCGTAGTGTGGCTTCCGGTAGTATTGCTGTCTCCTACAAAAAGTGTTTTTCCAACGCCACAGAGGGGCTAAGAAACCGGCCAGTGCTCTAGCCATATCTAAAGCGATGTCTAGGCGTCATTTATTGCAGTGCAGCATGTCATCTGCTTTTACGCACATTTGAGTATAAAATAAATCCAAATGAATGTCAAAATTCGTGAAATACCTTTGACCATATAGTGTGGTTTCACGACTTCACTTAATCAATTGCAAACAATTTCCCAACCTTGTCATACACTAAAACAAACAAGAATGCCACTTTCACAACGCCGACAGAGCAGAAGCTGTCAGTTTGAAGCCCGTGTAAATAGCAAAAATGAGTTTTTCGTTCCTTTTCTTTAACTCCATCCAGCGAGATGGACTGATTTGTTGCCGGGCTGCTGTCATTTATGATTCTTTATTTCAACCCTTCTCTAGTCGCTACTTTAAGCGAAACTGCAGGTCGGTGGTCTATTGCATAACTAACCTCTCGTACCACATTTCAGCTTTTTAATCTTTTTAATAGTACCAAAGAGTAGTGGAAGTAAGAAAGTTGTAAAAGTGTGTGAAAAACGGATGCTTTTCATATGAATTCAATGGTAGAACTCCCATTTACCTGTGCTATTTTCAATGCACAAATAAACTCACCTTAAGGGCGACAGTAAACTTCGTATTCTTCTCCCGGGCAAGATACACTTCTCCGAAAGTCCCTTCACCGATATGCCGGCCAATCTCAAAATTTTCAATCGACCAAATTTTTACCCCTTCTTCAGGGCTACGATCCGAAAAAAAACCCACATTACATAGATGAAGCAAGAAGAGTCATCAAGCAAACATTTCATGCGTTAAATGAGAGACATTCCAAGTAACCGCAAACGCTAGGAGAGCATGGGTTTACCCTATACCACCTCTAACAGAATCTTCGAGTGGAGCGCATGGAAAAAAAATTAATCCTGTAAGTCTCATGGTAACAAGCTCACTGCTTCTCGCATTCGTCCTTTTTCGTAGCGCTTGCAAAGGTCTCTTTGTTAGCCCGAATGCGGGTGAAGAGAACTGCTTTGTTTCACAGCTGACATGCATTTACTCTCGCCCAAATATTATAGTTACAAAAGCATTAGGTATTTGCAATGAGTCAATTTTCCTACAACATTATAACTAACTGATTATTCTTAATGGGTGGTTTATGTGTCATTAAAGTACTCTCTTTGTATCGTTTACTCAAAATAAGTTTTTTTTTTCAACAAACGCAAGTTACAGTAAACACTGCAGCTTCGAAAACAAAAACATTAACAGTAAAACTCCAGGACTGACGCTGATGTTTTTTTCGTCACAGTGTGACAAACATGCTGCGAGAACCCATTCAAGCGGCAATAATTGGGTCAACACCTGTCGACAGCCGCTTACTTGAACTCCCGAGCAATATTGCACCTCTGCTATTAATGGACGGCCAACCCCGGAAGAAGGTGGTGTAATACTCTAGAGCTCTAACTCTAAGCTTTAGAACGCATCAAAAAAACGAAATTCATTAAAACGAGCACATGAGCTGGAATTTATTTCAGCAACCGACGAAAAAGTGTGGACAGCGTGGGCTTCGATGAGGCGAAGGGAGGCGTTGAGGCCAGGATAGAAGAATAGAGAGGTGGGAAGTTGGCTTTTTTTCTCCATAATCAAGCTGCGCGCAATAGACAAAGGACAAGTATAATCACCGCTGAAAATTCGCGCTTGTGTTGTTGCGCTTGTTCCGTCGTCGGTTTTGTCGCGCTGCTGAATATGGATAAAGACGAGGAAGAAAAAAAGCGCACAAGATAGACACGGCGCTGTATATGGGAATTAAGTTCTTGCCTTCCTTGCACTAATCTATATTTTTGCATTTATAACGAGCTAGAATGAAGGACTAGAATTTGTGGTATTAAAGGTATAATGTTGCAGCGCCTAAAACCAAAGAATAAGGAGCACACATGCGACCTTCCGCAGAGCAAGAATACTTGTTCTGGTATACTGTGATATGGGGATTCAAGGTAATTTTCATCTGCTTCCACGCTGCATATGACTATTTTAGCCACTGCCTACACATACGCCGTAGGAACATAAGGATAGCAATTCGGGAATGTCAATTAAAAATTATTAGCGCGATAAAGTCACGTTCGCGTCGCCGTTCCATCGACACAGGTGATTCATTACATTCTTGCTTATGAGATGGGTTGACCATGGATCCTTTTCTCATGCATTTCACCAAAAGTAGAGGATATCGTCAGGTGAATCCTGTACTCTTTAGAAATCCACTGAATACCTAGCGGCACTCGTCACCGAACCCAGCAGCTCTCAAATGGAAGGTGGATGCACTGACTACAGTCCTCCGGTTCAGTTCTCCATTGGCGCTAGTAATACTCCGCATCGTAACCTACGTGTATAAGGCGCAGCCAACCACTATTTTCGTATGGGAGTAGCTTACGCCTTTAAATATCCTCAACCAAGGGCGAGCATGGTACAAACTTCCTTTTTTTGCTTGTTTGTTATTGGCTCATAGTCTTGCTTGTACAGGTGCACTGTTATACCTTGGGTTAGGCTTGCGAAAGAAACGAAATTCGCTTTACCATTTAACCGTTGCGGAGGTAAGGAGGAAATCCGCTGCCGTAACTTTCTAAATATCAGAACTATCTCACTGCTGTCTCCTTATGGCGGATAACACCGCATGGATAATGACACGATGTGACTGCACGTTGTTTATGGAACCTTAACTTCTGGTAGGCAATGTCGAGTCCTATGCTGATCATTGCATTCTCTTTGCCCTTGTACTGCATCCGTCGTTGTTAGAAACAGGTTGAATGGGGCAAAGGAGAATGAGAGAGGACAAGACGCGTCATTGGGGGGTGGGCTTCAAATTAGACATCACAATCTAAGGTTGACTAAACAATGTGTCGTGAAATCGCCAAACACATGGGTGCCTTACGCACTCTGCTTTCAAGAAAGAACGGCCCCTGCAAACTGCCCGCGGGAGCGCTGCTGTATACAACCCCGCCACCTTTGTGGGCATGCAAGATCGAGGCTCACACCTGCAGTTTGCACCTTTGAAAGCACAAGCCTACAACGTTACCCTAAACGATGTATTTATTATAAAAATCTGTTACTCAGCACTCGATTAAAAGTTTTTTTTCTTGTTTACAGGCCGCGGCTTTCTAGGTGTGAAGCTTACTGCACGTAGAGTCATATCAAATTATCGACACCACCGCACTAAAGTTTCAGTTCGCACTCTTTTAAAGTTGATCATTTTTTTCAAAAATTCGAAGTTGTACTAGAATAAGATGTGTAACGGCTCACAAGGCAGAAATGAAACAAAAGCACTCGCAGGTGAAGAGAATTGAAGCGCTTATGATCGTTGACTTTCCGAGCGGCTCGTTGAAGGCTGCTTCTCCTTTTGCCAGCCATTGCCGCTGAGGGTTTCTTCCTTTGGAAGAACCCTGTGTATCCTATCGTTGGCGAATAAGGAGTAAGGTAGCAACTATAAAAAGTTGTTGCGAGCGCGCTATCTGATAAGGTAGCAAGTGTGCATTTTTAGCAAGTGCTCAATCCTCACTGTTTTCCATTATTTCAAATTGGGCAAATCTTTTATTATAGTTGAACAGCATCCACAGCAGTAGCTTCTGATTTATATGGTGTTAACGTTTACATTGAAAAACGTATTTTTTTTGTGGGGGGGGGGGAACACCATAGTGAAGACCTCCGGCAATAGTTTCGAACTCATCGATTCCCTAAACGTGCAACTGCATTGCAGAGAACATGGGCGTCATCCCTCTCACAATTACCGAAAGGAGCTCGCCACAACTGAGTTGTAATGTGCGCCTTCGTGCTCAGTTGGCGAGCACCATAATTGCTGCTTGCCGCAGCTACTTACTCCATAGCAAAAATGATGCGGGGATGTTGCATGTTAAGTATGAATACTGCGGTCAGTCCCTCACTTGAGGGGGCTCTCGGCTACTGAGCAGAAGTACCTAAGGTTCATCTCAGCCGTTACTGCCATATTTCAATGGAGGCCCAAGACAAGAGGCAGTGTGCTTCCATGTAGCCGTATGTTAATGATGATGTTGATGATGATGATGGACTGATTTTTTTATGGCGCAAGAGCATCTTTGGCCAAAGCGCGCCAAACACAAGTTGAAGTGTCAACTGAAGTTAATAAAATGTCCGAGGTGAGGCGTTTAATGATGTACATAAAAACGATGGTGTATAGGGCCTAAAAGTTATTTCGGAGTGTATAGTCTAAAAGCAGTGGTGTATAGGGCCTAAAACATATTGCGGTGCTTAGTGGCCTGAGTAAAAATGAAAGAGACACATGTGCGTGTCAAAAGGCTAAGCTGCCTCATCAACAATTTCTTTAAAAGAAGGCCATTTATTTATAAGAAACGGGCTGACGCTCATGTTGATAAATGATTCTATATAAAAAGCCTACTTTTAATAAATATTTACAAATTCTTTCTAAAAGGAACATTGGAATATCGCCAAGAAAGATGGACGGAGTTGTGGGTATTTGTTTCATGTATAATTCGGGAAAATTACGCCTCCTATGCTGTTCAAGTCTCGGACATTCAATAAAACACGGAGTACTGTTAGCCGGCAACCGCATCTGCAACAATGTGGTGCAGGAGAGAATGTGTTGTTAAAAATTTGTTAAAATGTATGATTGTGCTGTACATGTGTGACCTGTTCTCAGCCTGCACAGAGCTACTTTGAATCTGTTTCGTTTTTCTGTGGTGTACCTCCCTATCCTTGGTTTTATTGTGTGTATATTATTCTCAGTTGCTGTATCCCACTCCTCTTGCCATGGTTGTCGGATCATGTTTTTGATGTGTGGCTTGAGTTCCTGATATGATATGTTGTCAATGTCTGTAGTGTTTCGAAGGACAGCTGATGCAGCAAGCCTATCAGCTGCCTGGTTACCTGGTATACAGCAGTGGCCTGGCATCCAACACACTGTAATTTTAAGTTCTAGTTTATGGGCAGCCATAAGGGTGTTATAAAGAGAAATCAGGACTGGGTTCTATTATGCCGCTTCCAAAAGGATAGGCACGTTAAAACGCTGAGGAAGTCTGTGAAGATGATTGATGTCTGTATTTTCTTTTCTATAATGTGTCTCACGGCTAGCAGAATTCCATGAAATTCAGCGGTAAATATATTTTTATGTTTGTTCAGTGTTTTTGAAAGTGAAAATTGTGGTCCATGTGCTGCACAGGACACTTGAGCAGACTTCGAAGCATCGGTGTAATATCCATCACAAGTGTACTTCGCTTGAAGTGACAGGAAGTGCTGCTGCATGGCAATAGGGGATGCGTGCTTCCCCACTTCAAGAAACGACAGGTCACAATTAACATCATATATTTTCCAAGGAGGAATTAAGTCTTTTATGGAAGTTGTACGAAGACTGGTAACCGGAACGTCCAGGTGTTCAATATGCGTGGCAACTGATTGGATATGGTGGTGTTAGAGATGGTTTTCTTGAGAAAAGTTCTGTGCTAGTTTTGTCAAGCATGAGCGGGCGACATGGATGATCCAGCTGGCATAGCAACTTCATAGCATAAGTTACAAAAGTAAATTCTCTTCTTCGTTGCAGTGACCATCGGTTCGCCTCGACATAAAAACTAGCAAATGGGCTAGTTCGAAAAGCACCTGTAGCGAGGCGAAGGCCGAGGTGGTGTACGGAATCGAGCAATTTTAGAGACCCATACAGCATCCAGTCATAGTCAATGCGTCACAGAACTACACTATTCAGAAAGCTCACAAGGCTGCCGTGGTCTGTGTCCCATGACCAGCGAGAGAGAATTTTTAGTAGATTCATTGCTTTGAGACACTTTAGTCGCAACTGTTTTATGTGGGTAATGAAGGAAAGTTTTTCGTCAACAACTACGCCAAGAAATTTATGTTCCTTTTTAAAGGCAAGGCTCTGAGCATTCAGTGTAATGTTGGGGTCAGGCCTGATGCCACGCTGCTTAGAAACAAGTACACAAACACTCTTTTCGGAGTTAAATTTAAACCCAATGTCATCAGCCCACCTAGACAATTTGTTAACACCTAGCTGAATCTCGCGTTCACAAATGGCCAAGTTGCAAGATTTGAAGCTTATCTGGACGTCATCAACATATACAGAACCAGAAATGGCTTTTGGCATCCCACTTTTTAAAGAGTTCATTTTGACTATGAAAAGTGTGCAACTGAGAACACCACCTTGAGGGACACCATTTTCCTGTATTTATTGCTTTGAGTATGCATTGCCAACACGAACTTTGAAGGTCCGTTCAGACAAGTAACTTCGTATTGTATTCAGCATGTTCCCCGTGATGCTAAGGAAGAAGAGGTCGCGGGTGATACCATAGCGCCAGGTGGTATCATATGTTTTTTCAAGTTCGAAAAAGACAGATAACAATGTTGTTTATGTACAAAAACATCCTTTGCATAAGATTCAAATGCAATGAGGTGATCAGCTGTTCACCGCCCAGCTCTAAAACCAGCTTGGTTTTGATGAAGAAGACCATTGTATTCAAAGAAATGGAGAAGGCGACGATTTACCATTTTTTCAAAAAGCTTGCAGAGACAGCTGGTTAGTGCAATAAACAAATAATTAGCAAGTTTGGATTCTTTTCCGGGTTTTAATACTGGGATAATGATCGCTTCCTTCCATGCTTTAAGAAAGCGTCCTGTGGCCCATATTTTATTATATAGGCAGAGTAGGGTTTTAAGAGTGTCCACAAGCAGGTGCCTGAGCATTCCATATGTGATTCTGTCAGGACCATGGTGCTGTGTTACCACATGTGCCTTGTGCAATCTTCAGCCCCTGCATAGTGAAAGGGCTATTGTACGCTCCTGTGCATGGCCTCTTATCGTATATATGCTTCCTCTCCTCAGCTGCCTTGTGCCACAAAAATGAATGTGTTTAGTGTGCTGAGCTGTATATGTATTCAAAGTGTTGCCCTAGTGTGTCTGCTTGATGTTCAAGAGAGTCACCACTGGTGCTGACAAGGGGTGTTGGGATTGTGCTATATCCCTTGAGTGCTCTTGTCCTGTTGTGAACTTTGTGTGCATAAGAATAAGAGTTAACAGAAGAAAGGAATGATGACCAGCTTTCTAGCTTGCAGATGCGTCGAACACACCTGCCATTTGCCTTTGGACGCTTAAAGGCTATTAGGTTTTCGGCTGTGGGCTATTGGCGTAGTTTCGACCATGCACTGTTTTGAGTCTCACGAGCAGTGTTGCATTTTGCATACAACCAGGCGCTTTGTTTATATCGTGGCTTACTTGACGTCTGTGGAATGTATTTTTCTGCTGCCTCTATAATGTGCAGCGTGATCAAGTGCTGAGTTTCATCAACGCCCAAGTCAGTAACTGATGAACAAGCCAATAATAAGTGTTTCCTGAACATCTCCTAGTTGGCTACATATTCTCTAAATTTTCTAGAATTCAAAGAGAGATCTCTGGAGATCTCTAGAGATCAGAAAATGGTCATTTCCATATAGATTGTTAATTACAACCCACTGTATAGCTGCAAAGAGCATTTGGGAGCCAACTGCTAAATCTGTGGATGTGTGTGTGTTATGTAATATGTTGTAGTATGTTGGCTCTTTTGTGTTAAGTAGGCATGATCGAGGGGACAATATGAATTTTTCAATTAGCACAACCGGGGAGTCCGTTCTTGTACATCCCCATTATGGATGGTGTGCAATAAAGTCTCGACCAGCAGCCATGATTCTGAAAGTTGATCAATCAGCTTTTCACCAACTTTCGCTACATAGCCCATAATCTCGAGGAATATACAGAGAACACACTGTTGTTATTTTATCGATAATTAAGGTTTGTGTTGCCACTGCCTCCAAGTCTGTATTAAGCCAGATTCTTCGACATGGGATTGATTTTTGAGTTACAATGGCAACGGCGCCAGAGGGACGAGTACTGCCTTGCCTATACTTCCTGATTACAAGATACTCGGTGAGGAAACTTGTGTCTTCTGGCTTTAAGTGGGTTTCTTGCAGACAAAGTATGTTTGGTTGGCGCTCGGGAAGAATTTCATATACATCATCCAGATTATTTAGTAGTCCCCGACAGTTCCAATAAATGATGCTCTCAGTAGCCATTTTTGTAGGTGCGAAATGTGGATGGGACAGCGGGTTTAAGACTCGCCGCATTTATCAGGTGGATTAACTGGCGTATGTTTTTTCTATTTGAAGCGGTCCGGCAGGCACCGCCTCTCATTGGCGGACTCCCTAGGCGCCACTGACGCTGAAGAGCCCGCGCTCACCTCCATCGCCTGTGGTGAAAGCATGGAGTCAGAAAGTTTTTCAACAGGAAACAAGTCTCTCTCAGATGTCTTTGGTGTCCCGGACGTCTGGGAGAAAGTGACGTCCGGAATTGCAAAGATTGGTGCAGCTGGTGGCTCCTTAGTGAGGAGCCGTGGAGGGGCCACGTCAGCAGCATTGCACTGCGTGCCCACCGTTACTAGATGAGGCCTAGCCCCTCTGCGGGCTACGTCAGCATAGGGAGCGCAGGAGAGGTGTCTACGCTTCTTCCGCGCCTCTCCGTATAATTTATTCTCGGTTACCCTTAGATTGATTACTTCCTTTTCGGCCTGAAAGGCCACACAGGACCATGAGTACGCAGGGTGTGTGCCATCAAAATTCACACGTTTGAAATCAGTTGCACTGCAATTATGGGTTGCATGGTCATGTGCGCAGCATTTTGCACAGGTAAGGCATCCTCGGCATGTCTGGCTTCCGTACCCGTACCGCTGACACTTGAAGCGCCTGCGGGGGCCTGGTATGTACGGGCTAACTTTGTATTGGACGAATTCCGCATTGATGAATTCAAGAAGTGTGCCCCGGTTGAATGTGAGAACAATATGTTTCGTTTTTATTTCCTCATTCTTTCGCCTGATTGTTAATGTTTGAACTGCCGTTACACCTTGGTTCTGTAGGCCCTCAAGGAGTTCTTATTCTGTTTCATTTAGGGGGTCTCGCTCAGAAACCACTCCCTGGCAGCTGTTAAGACTGCGGTGGGGTGATACTTGAGTGTCAAGGTGAGCACATGTCTTTGTATGAGGAGTTTGTCAGACTGGCTTTTGTCTAATACCTCGATTAGTGGGTCAGCAGATCCAAGTGTTTTCGCTTTATAGTTAGCCCCAATGATGGCCTTCAGCGATTTGGCAATCAGAAAGAGTGACAGTTCGTCTTCAGGTCTAGATTCTGTTATAGAGTGCTGGACAAGAAATTTTGGGAAGTTTTCAGTTGGCGCTGTGATTTTTTGTGTCATTTCGGTGCGACTCCTTTTCGGAGGTTGATCAGGTTTTTTTAGGGTAGGTTTTCCGTGAAGTATGGATAGTCTAAGGGGTCCTAGTATATGTCGCGTCTGGTTCACCCTTATACGCAGAGGAAGGTCCCGTGGCCCTTCGCCTGGTGGACAGGCGAGGAGCCCATCGGCCAAGACTTAACCGCGGCCTCGAAAGCCACCGTTCATGGTTTTTTCCCTTCACCTCTCAACCTTTCGCCACGGTATGGCTGACAGCTTCGGTATGGGGCTCAGGGTCCGTGGTGGCGCCAAGCACTAACACCTCGTTACACAAGGTGCCCCTGCGGGGAGCCGTATGATAGCATTTGGGAGAAGATAATATGTAATTACTAATCTGTAGTAACGAAAATGCAGGTGAAACAACAGCCGACAGTCGCAATATCCTGCAACCATACAGTGCGGCAATGCACACGTACTGAGTCGGTTTGGTGGTTTGAACGTCCAAAACTAAACACCTCAAACTGCTTAAACTAACTGGCTCTCCTACGCTAGGGCAACTGCTATCATTCTTTTTTGTTGCTTCGCGCCATTTAGAACATGATGTATGGAATACATATACTGAGGTTGAGAATGAGTTTTGCCTCCGATTAGCTCATCGACGGCTATATAAGAACAAGGATAACAGATAATGGTCTAGCTCAAGAAAACACATAGAACAGCCACATTATGCCTCAATCATAAAAGTAGAACGAAAATGCCGTGGCCATCGGCATTGGCATAGAGACTGCTACTTGTTTGTGGAAGGGAAGCGGCTCTATACGCAAAGGCCATAATCCTATGGCCCGGATTACCAGACAGAAAAAAATACAATCGTGCTAGTGTGTGAATAGCTTACATGCGCTCTCGCAGTTTTGAGAATTCCTTTAAATAGTAACAGTGCCTGCAGAAGACCCATAACAGGATGCCAACTTGAAATTAACGAAAACCCTGGAAGGTAAGAGTAGTCGAAAGCCTTACCCTTCTTCTGTGCCTTTCTGGTTGCTCGTGCTCGCCTGTTGTTCTGCCATATCACTCGGTTTCACGGGTTGGTCCTTGCGAAGAGCACACTGACTTGTAACTTTGCCGCTGAAGTAATAAGTCTGCAAAAATGAAAAGTTCTTGTAGTGAGTTCTCGCATCAGATGCAAGAGATGAATTAAAAAAAAAGAATTTTCGGATCAGACTTTAGATTCGCTGTTCGGATCCCACCGCGATTTTAAAATAGAAAGCGCTTCCAGGAAGCCATTTCCTGGCTTGTTTTGTGATGAAGGCAAGTGCAGTGTAACTTTCACATTCATCGCCAAAAACGGTGGTATGTACGTTATTCAAGCACGACGGCGCAGAAAGGGGGTGGGCAGGAGGGCGCGTTGAATTAAGTTTAATTTCGGGCTAGAATTATGAACATGTCACTGACTGCCCGTGAATGAACAAGACGCCCCACAAAGACGTCTAAAAACACATAACCAGGCTCTGCTTTTAAGGGAACAGCTTCATCGTGAGTGGGTGGATGTACCACTTCGTAAACATTTGCCGCTCCGCGCATCCTTTTGGCAATGTAAATGTTTCACAACGCGAGCCATACAGAAATTTAGAAGTGGAAAATAGTTTATGCGCAGAAATTGCACAAACTCTACCACTGTCAGATGGGCACATGAAACATAGCATATGACCCGAAGAACAAGAACCTAGAAGAACAAGAAAAGAGATGGCGTAGTAGAAGGGTTTTTAAGACTTTTGACCAACTGGAAATATTTAACGAACACTCATATGTAGCACAGGACGCCTATGTCTTTTGCTTTTTGCTCCAATTGATATCTTGCCGGAGTCATCACAAACACCAGTTTTAGACTGAGCAAACAAGTGCTTACCGTCCGTGCCTCCGACGTACCCACTCGTTGGAATAAACGGCACTCCTGCTCACCCGGCGCAACCTCGGTACCGGCGAAGTGCCACCGCTCGGCAGCGCTCTTACTCTAGCCAGTTGACCGAAGTAATCTAGGCGGGCTGGAAATTTTCAAAATAAAGTCAGCCGTCCCCACCGGCATTTATATTGGACTTGCAACAATCATCGCAAACAACGTTTTCTGTTACAAGGCGTAGAAGAATAAGTGCCAATCGCCGAAAGTAGCGCGCACACTTAAGAAGTCAGGAGCAGACCGCGTTCGAAAATATTGCAGCAGACCGATGCACACGAACGTTCATGCTTCCCTGTTAGCCTTATAGGAACACAGGTGGCTCAGCGAACACGTGTTTTGCACTTGCCAATGAACGGCCACGCGTTGCATGACGAAGTGGGAAGGATACGGCGAAAAGCACGAGTCTTCTCTCTGGGAAAAAAAGCCCTGCGAGCTGCTATCGGGAATAAAACACCGACGTAGTTTCAACCTAATCAGTGTGCGAGCGGATGCAACTCCCCACTTGATTAATAATATCTAGTTAGCATACCACAAGGTCTAATGACGATCTCTCTGCTAAATGGTTGCACCAACATCAGGGGGATTACATTATTCGTCCCACTGCAGCGTAACTATTCTTTAATAACCTTCATTTTCGTCCAAAGACCTACCGTGCCCATGGCCGCCAAGCAAACTCACACTAGTTTAGTCAGTCCATGGTTAAGTCAAACAGAAAGCATAGAATTTTCTGTAGAAATTTCCTCATAAAAATTCCTCATACTGCAGACATGCCGAGGACACTAGCTGAACACTCGCGGATATAGCTACAAATGGCCCTGGTGTGACACCCGGCACAGAATCAGCGCTGCAGCACCCTGTGCTTAAAGCTTATCGCTAATGTGGCTACCCCTGCTGCTGCCAGGAGCCAGTGGAAAGTGCCGCCGACTTACCTGCTTGCTGCAGACAGCTGCCGCCAAGAGACCTAGAGGTCGTCGCCGAAGGGGATTCAAATAAGGCAGGGTTCCAACGTCCACTGCGAGCAGCGGCGCGTGCACGGGGCGAAGCACGAGAGCGCTATCCCTGGATGAAGAAAACAACGAAGCATACTGAGTCCGAGCTGAGGAGTCGACACAAATATGGCTTTATGCCCTTTAGAGCTACTGTATGTCTTGAAAAATGGTGATAGGTAGAAAAAATTTTGCATCAGAACTGGACCAGAGAAATTGAAAAAGGAACAAATTTCGAAAAAACATTCTGGGAGATGAGATGAGAACCGATACCGGGACCATTGCATTCCAAGTAAGGGACGCATATGAATCCACAACAGCGTATTAATGCGGCTAGTTTAACGTAGGAGTTTAGCTGCATATGGTCTCTCACAAATTGCCATGCTTTACGAATGTATACTAATGATTGCCTGATTTTAGAGAGGGAATAGATAAGAGAGTAAGCGCCACCTCGTAACCATGCACGAAATCCTTCTTTTTGAAATACTTCAGAAGACATCTCAAATACACATGGCGGCATATTGTTTACCCGCTATCGTTGGGCTCCTTTGATAATCCACGTCTGGTAGCCTGCTGACTACCCGCGGGTCACTCCAGAGCAGAGTTTGTTTTTAGTGCGAGGCACTAGCTCGAGAGATCTAACGGGCCTTCAGAATGTGCGCCACAGATACTTCGATTTACCTGTCCTGTGGACCTATTAATAGTATATTATTCAGCTGCGCACACAGAGTGTAGATACTGCCCCTTACCTTTGCTGTAAACCATTTCGTAATGAACACTTTTATACCAACATTTATCTTAAACATATTACATGATAATTATTGGGATCAAAGAATAAAATAGAAAATAAATAAGAAGAAAAACAAAGAAAATAACATCTTGCTGAGCCATGGTCGCTTACATAGTCGCACCTTGCAATTGCTATGTCATGTAAGGTCACGCCAGGATGGCGAGTGAGACGAGTCCTTTCACCGTGTCCGCCAAAGAAGCGCGCCGTGTGCGGCGGGCTGAGTTGGAACGGGACAAAAGACACTGTGCCACATTGCCTAATGTTTATATATCATAGATCGTAACTGTCGCCCGCTAATAATTAGGGGGATTAAACGATGCGCCCTTAACGGTGCACACTCTCCCAGACACCCTTAGACTGAGTCGGGGTAGCTGTTCCGGTCGCAAAGGAGATGCCCTCGACCTGCGTGGCAAGCTCAGCCGGAATTCAACTACCTTGTAGTGACAGAAGGGGGTGGCCGTTTGGTGCCCAGCTGTCGCCGGTTCAAGCCAGAGTAAGTTTCAGAGTCAGAAGTAACAAAAAAAAATAATAATTTATGCGCAGCAAGAGACGATACAAAGGAATACATAAGAACACTTGAAATGCACAGACGAGAGGTTCACAGAATACAAACGCTAAGCATGCAACTAAAGAGAGATTCAATAACATAGAGGCTTTGCAACACAGATAAAACCCGAGAGGGTCACATAAGCAAACACCAAATTGGTCACCGGGCACTGTTGCAGTCCGACGCCTCGAGAGTCACGATATGTGGCCGCCATGCAAGACGAGCGCCGCTCCCTCACAGGTCCGTGGGCTTGTCAGCAGCGGGTGATCCCCCGGGAGTCCAGCCGAAGCACTAGCGAACACGTCGCAAGCACTGGCTGACTGTCTGACTCCACAAGTGGCGCGGTCTCTTTAAATAGGGCGCGCCGCGTGTGTCTGTTGGCACACGCCAAGCTAGCGCGCACACACACTTAGCTTCGCTGGTTAGAGCGCTCTCTCTTCCTCCCGTCGAGCCGCGCGTCGTCATTGGCTAGGTGCCGTAGAATGTTCTAGAGACGTCTGGCGTTTTCCAAACTGGTGAATCACCTTCATCGCCGGGTGGTGAGAAAGAGGGCGAGGGCGATGCGTACAAAGCTACGCGCTCTCTCGAGCGGGGGAGGAGGTTTTTCTCTAACTTTCCATGCGGCGCCGCGTGGGCCTCGCGCCGCGCCGGCTTAAAAAAATGTGCGCCGATTTCGTGACAGTAACCAAATCGAACCTATAGCAAACAAACACAAATACGTATACAGGCAGCTAAACCGAATAAAACAGTCAATTCGCACGTCTAACACCGTTTAACCGTACCGAAATACCGAAATCCTACTAAGTTGTTTCTCTGGTCGCCCCGCCATCTTCAGTTGCTGCCAGAACGTGGTCATTTATCTCTGGCGGGAATTTTGCGAGCTGACCGCTGGCTGCCAGTCTTGCCTGGAAAATTTTGTGCTGGCAGCGCTGGGCTCCGCTCGGCAGTTAGCTGATGACGGAGAAGTTAAATGGAAGTGGGAAGTGTTCGCCGCCATTTTTACATGGCCAAGAAGGACTACCGTGCTTTATGTGACATTTTGTTCAGTCTCGAAGGCAGCACTGGTGCTCGTTTCGGTTTTTCCGCGATGCACATAATCACTCACATCTCTCAACTGTCACTGTTTACGTATTTTGTATGCGTATGATAACGTATCCCTTCTCGCTATTTGCAAGCACAATACCATTAACTCAGTGAATTTGTATTCGCATCTTAACGTTTACTAATGGCGAAGATAATTCCACGGGAAAAACGTTCAGCAACTGATTCATTTATATATCCAGGTTATGCATGCATTACGGCGGGCGACAGACGTACTAAACTTTGTCGCCGGCTTATCCTCAAGGGTTCCCTTTTCCCCGGACAAGCCGCTGCCATTTACAGCAAAATGTGGACGCTCGTGATACAGAGTTTTGCACAGTACACCAAATAGCTTCTTTAATAGGTAACTCCTGCGATCATACTGCTCGTAGCCAACTGCCATTAAGCTCTCGTATTCGACGGTTTCGACAATCCGAGAACAGATGATGCCATTTAATGAACAGTGCGAGCAAGATCCTCAGATACGGAGCCAAATGCAAAACATTAGGGCTGATTACACTCTCGTGTACGACTAATGACACAGCGATGCTCTTTGTCTTTGGTTCTATTACCTTATTCGTGAACATACCTCGATACACGAGTTTTCAATGAGTTGTTGGCAGAACTGTGACATATACTGCGCCTTTTCTTTCCTGTAAAACAATTTGAAACGCTGCTGATTCCTGATACACTGCGTCTGCTTCTGCATCAAGGGGGTTATCAAAAACTGGTGGATTGGAAGGAGCGCCGGTCGAGTGAAGCCTCCGCAAGGCCATCTTGAGGGGGCAGAAAAGCGAGCCGGTTGCTGCAGAACGCGCCTTGAGCGCACGAAGAAGTGGAAGTTGTTTAAGTGCGTGGCATAAAACACGATCAAAGTAAACGTTGTTGGTTCATGCGTGGCTTGCGGTGGAGTCCCATTTCAAAATCTGCGTTCTTTAAAGCTCAAGAGTCACTATATACCCTGCGGGTATATAGCGGCTCTCTGTGTCCTGCTATAGGTTTCCAAAAGATCCTGGGGTGCGAACACTTTGTGAACAAGCGGTTCATCGCGAAAGCTGGCGAGAAAAATACGTAAACCACTCGTCTTTGGTTATTTTACTCCAGACTTGTTTGACTGCACTTGGCAAAGACCACAATTGCTCATACACTCTGTGCCGGTGGCGCTCATTACTATATAGGCCTAGTATAGTTTCTGTTCTGTACTAAAATGCACAGGAATGACGTATTAAGTCAGATAGGGTGATAATTGGATTATTAGTTGGTTAAGAAAGATTAGGTGAAGAAAGTTGAATTAAAATTTTACCAAGGTATATTAATGGGGAGATAGTGAGTATAAAGGGTGATTAGGGCTCATTACGTTTAATTAGGCGCAATAGTGTTAGGTTAGGAAGAAATAACTTGGATTAGGTAGGTTTAAGCTGGAATATGACAATTTTGTGGTATTAATGATGATTACTTTGGGTTAACTTAGATAATGGCGGATTACCTTTCATTAAAGGTGACTACGCTCAACTAAGAAATGTTAGGCTGAGATAAAGGTGATCACGTTGAATTATATAGATTAGGTTCGAATAAAGGTAGCTAATTTGGATTATGCTAGACTAAGTTAGGTAAATAAAGAATTGATATCGCATTCATAGCACGTAAGTGGCAGCTTTAAAGGAAAAAATTAATTCTTCAGAGTAAGGGCTTGGTCGGTTGCTAGCAGAATTTGAAATCATTTATATAACTCATTTGAAAACAAAGCATCTAGTGTGAAAAGTGCTGCGCATGTGGCAGAGAAAAATATGTTTTCTCAGTTGAATCAGCGTCTTACACACTACAACCCTTGGGTTGTAGTGTGGTCAACCTTTCTAAAGATGTAGTGGAGCTCTACATAAAAAAATCAGGATTTATAACTTGACAAAACATTGGAGCATGTTCAGTACGAATGAAACTGAGGTACGCCCATTAAAGGCTTATCTTATTTAAGAGCCAATAAAAGTTTATTATGAAGCATCTGGACCATGGCAGAAACAGCGGCCGGTGTCATTGCTTGTAGTTAAAAAAAATGTGTATAACGATGAGGTCGCATTGCGGCTTGAGGCTTCCTCCAAAATACGTGAATATTGGTGAGTAATGTATTCCGAAGAAAAAATCACACCTTGTCTACACTTCAACAGAGTTGAAATTCTTGAATTTTCATAATTAACTTTGATTTGTGCGGTTGTTGCATCAACTTGCTATTTGTTTTAAAAGCCCATTTCAGCCATCAAGTTCTGTATGTTTGCAAAATATAAACGGTTAAACTTTCGCATTTATGTAGTTCGCAATGTTGTGTAACTGTGCAACCCTCTAGAATCAATGTTTGATTGTTTGCTACTTATAACTTCTTTAGCTGACACAAACGCTACCAACTCGATAGCATCTGCGGCTTTTAGCTTAATAAAGTTGTCTCTATCAGTGTAATGTTCAGGTTTATTACTTACAGATGAGTTTCTATTTGTGAAGCATTGTAAGCTATGCCTCTCGACTTGCTTTTTCAATGTACTGAATTCAGTAGTTTCCCAAGATTGTTGCAAGGAATTTCTCATGCATTGAATTCTTTTATCTTCACAACATGGCTGTTTTCTTCTACATATCAAGTGAAGGCATCAAATAATATCAATAAACGCGAATTACTGTGCATATTATGTTTACTTTATGCCGGAACTAGGTGTATTATAAGCTTTGAGGGAGACTTAACTCCCGTTGCAGTGGGCCTTGGCAACGGCATTCACCTGCTAATCCACAGGTGATGTGCCCAATCCCGATCAAGGAAGCTCCATGCAAAGAAATTGACCGCCTAACTTGGTTCAACATAGTTAAACGAGCATTAGCTATGTTTTGGGTAGCTTTTTCTTTGTTTAGCGTTGGAGATTGAATTATATACATTAAGATCATTTAAGTAATATATGACTTTACATTGTCGCATAAAAATTCATTTTAATTATAATTACTAATAATCAGAATTTAAGACTTTATTGTAGTGCAATAAATTTAGTTCAGTGCAACTGTACTCGATATAAGCTTCTCTACGATATATGACTGAAAATTATAACCTAAATTGCCATTTTTATTCACAATTAACTAATTAGCGGGGAATAATTATAACGTGTGGGTAGTCCAGTGCAATCATTGCAGGCATAAGCTATTCAACGGTGTACGATTTCTAGCTATATCATGTATTTATCGTTTTTCGCTATTAGCTAATTAGCAGTACCTTATTACGGACTAAAATTAGCCCAGTCCAGTTATCGACATAACCTCTGTCTTTAAACCCTAAAAAAACGTCATCACTCTCTTTTCATCAACGACAGCACTATCAACACTTCATATATGTCATCTGTGACTCCCAAATTTCATCTATCCAATCAGACTAATACCTTGGCATCACAATTTCTAACACATTTAATTGGTCTGCACACGTAACGAACGTTGCTAACGAAGCCAATCGCACTCTTGGTTACCTCCGTCGAAACTTGCGCCTCGCCCCTGCCTTAAATAAAGCACAAACTTACCTCACGTTCGTTCGATCTAAGCTAGAATACGCACGCTCAATCTGGAACCCTAATCAAACTAACCTTTGTACCATCCTCGAATCAGTTCAAAATCGCGCAGCAAGATTTATTTTTTCAGACTGTTCTTATCACTGCGGCGTAATTGCTCTTAAATCTCAGGCTCGCCTTACTAATCTCGATTTGAGGCGTTGCATCTTTAAGCTTTGCCTCTTTCATAAATTTTATCACACACCACTTGACGTTTCAGTGATATTACCAGATCATCGCTTCTCAAACCGTACCAGCCATCCCAAAGTTGGCTACCCTCCCCTAGCGCAGACTACAGCTCATCTTCGCTCGTTCTTCGTCAAAACTGCTCGGGACTGGAACAATATGCCAGTCGACTTCGTGCACCACTCCAATCCATCTCAATTCAAGGCAGACATCGAATCTATTTTCAAATGAAATAGCTGCCCATCCATCATGTAATGCCCCTTTCCTGGAGCATTTGAGGTATTGATAATAAATTAAAATAAACCTATATAAAGACATATGACTCGGCGATATTGCATAATGTTTTAAGATTAATAGCAGGTAATTTATTCACTATGTTAAACTAACACTTTCAATTAATCCAGGGCAATTATACTCAAAGTAGGACACCCAACTATGCAATACTAGTGTTGCTACGTCTTGAGTCAAAGGTTTGATACTGATGTTGATCAGCGCCTTTTGCACATGTGTAGAGCTAAAAACGCCCCCTTAGTCGGATACCGTCGGGGTCTTTAAATATCTAGGTGGGTCAAATCGATTAACAGACATCCAGTATGGGTCATATGATAGCCCACAGCATTGCAAAAGAAGTTAAAAATCCTTTAACCATTTGAAACACACTGGCAACGCCGGGGAACAGCGCTCCTATGCGCTGGGCAGGCCGCTTCTTACTTTTCCTGAATATGGGCGCCTCATGCGTCACCACAGCTCATTGGACGGTATTGGACGCAAGCGCCACCACTGGAGCGAAGGGCGCTAGCGTCGACCTAGGGGAGCAAGTTGGATCATGTGACTCCTCTTACTTCTATTGGAGCAAATGTTCGATTGAATGTTTGTGTTTTAAACGCTAATAGTCGTGATGTTTCTTTAGTTTTGTTCAGCAACGAGTGCCAGCATTGCACTTTTGACCTTACATTGTTGTTGAGGTTGCTGAACTTTATTTCAGTTGTTGCCACGATCCGTTATTGCTCTGTACACGGACGTACGCGATTGAAAGTGGCACAATCCCCATTGCTATCCAAAACATTAAGCTCATAGAATCTTCCTTATTCAATATTTAATAGGCACAGAAGCAAGTGGTCAATCTCAAGTCTGCAGCAGACATTTCAGCTAGCAAGATTTCTTCCATGGAATTCGCGCTAAACAGTTCGCTGAGCAGCGGCAGAAGTGCCGGCGCGCGTGTTTTAATTTTACTCTAATCATTTGTGAAGCTAACGAAAACGTATTCCTGGCAAGATGGAAAAATTGCGCCCTTCACGGAGCAGTACGCTCCCAGAACAAGAAAGGATCGTGCGAAAACCAGAATGTGTCATTCTACATCTGAATGAAGACATTGACACTGAAGTTTCACTGAAGCGAACCAACGTTGAAGTGAACTAAAGATTCTGAAGTCACAGGTAGCGGTACGCATGATGAGTAGTGTCGGGCAGAGTCCGAGGTGCTGATGCAATTTGAAATGTTTGAGTACAATAAAAGGGAGATAGAACATTATATGTTGTCATAAACTGAGGTATGCATCAGCAGAGCTACTTTGGGCGGGAAAAACAAATATGCGCACCCGAATCATGATTGCCAATGAGGTAGTCAGTGCGCTAGGATTCGCTGCGTGGGAAGCACTTCACACTTGCTATAAAACTCAATCCACGTATTCCCAACACTCTAACTAGTCTGTTCTACTATGTTCAAGGGAGCAAGTGTGCGGCACCGCTTCCACTGATGCTTTTTTATGGCGGTCAGCACCGGTGAGGCGCCTGGCAGGCAGCTCTGCTTCCTCTAACGAAGAATTCTTATAATTGAGATACACTGGAAATTGCTGTTGACTGGTTGTGTGGAAGCTTCAGTTCATTCCATAATGGCAACGACAACGCTGACCAGTCCCCGTCCAAGTAAATTATTGACCAGGCCCACGTTTCGGCAGCTAGCTGACTCGATGAAGTGCTGTATTGCTGAATTATCGATTGGGCTATAATACCTCAAATTAAGCTTAAACAGGCCCAAACAAAATTGTAAATAAATAAATATGTGAATGCAGCATTACCGCGCAACTAAAGTGCTCAGGAAGCGATCGCAGAGCAGCAGTTCAACGCATGTTATCCAACTCATGGCCTCCGAGATCACCTCCGCGCGCACGTTTCTCTCCGGCCGTTCCAATCGGCCGGAGAGAGCGTAAGTTGGAAAAGGGGCGTGGCAGCGTCTTTCGCCGCACCGCGACGCTCGCCACCTATGCATCAAGCGTTCCGCCGCAGCTTGGCGCAAACTATAAAACACGAGTTTCCTCAGCTTGCACTCGTACCACAGTCGAGCTGCCAACTTTAAAAGGCCATGGGCAAGACGGCAGCCAACAATTTCGCTATCGTTAAAAAATACTAATAATATAAGGCCTACATGCGCAAGCTGCATGCCTGCCCGAAGCATGCATGCGTGCTCTGGCGCTCTATGCTGCGGTTCCGCGTCTTTTTTTTTTTTTTTTTTTTTTTTTTGTCACCCTACATTTGCGAGTTCATTAACTCGCTAAATACAGTACTTACGAGTGCGGCGACTTACATAAACATCCATCGCACGAATGCAAATCTCTAAATGGTTCCGCCACAGCCACATGATTATGCTTACTTAGATATGCATCTCACGATAGCTTCTTCTTTTTCTCGCACGGTTTTAAAGCAGCCTTGGAAGATCGTAAGCACGCAGTTCGATAGAGTCCTTACGGAAAACAATTTACATGGGTTTTTATAATACGCCTTATGACAAGCTTGCGTAATAAAAAAAAAAGTTCAATAAAGGTGAAGGTTAATCGGGGCACGTTCAGGCACCTCCACCGTCATATGAGTATATGCAAAGTTTTCGGAAGTGATCCCGTTAAAAACGGATCAGCTTATACGATCGAAAGTGAGGAGAAGCTATTACCTCGTTTTTAAACTACGCGGCCCGCCATAGCGTAAATGTGCGCAATTATCACACGAGTTTCAGCTTATTTCTTGTTTTCACTTGTTTGCATATGCTACAGACTGGGTGCAGTGCTTTTATTTTTAATTTTTACTCCTATGCCTATACACGCAGAGGGCCATGCCGAGCAAATGAGTTAATTCAAAAGAATTATGATAAGACTATAGAATGGCACTATCATACACGCCTGCCACACCAGTTAGCAATTTTTCATCAACTTTCAATGGATATGCGAAACTCATCAGAACAATTTTGGCACTAAACATCCACCGGTTGTAATGATACTAGCCACTTTCTGAACCAAATTACGAGGCAAACACTGTGAGCAATTTAAAAAAGACATGTTTCTTTATTTACAAAACCCATGAGGTGGACAAAAAGACAAACAATATGGGCAAGCCCAGTCAAGAAGTACACACAAAGATTCCGTTATTAACAATTAGTTCAATCACCACATGACGACTTCTTGCGTAGGTTTCTATTTGCAAAGATAAAACTCGCCAGACTAAACACGCAGCTCGTATATCTTGCTCAGCAGTTTCTTTTTTTTTCCAGTAAGCTGCTTGATCAATTACTATTTTTCCTGCGTTGATAAGCTGTGGCCTAAGCAACTTTTCTATGATTATCTTCGTTGTTTCAGTGGCGTGGTCCTTTCTTGCTGCACAAAGCTAGAAGAGAGCACCTCTCGAAGTAAGCAACATAAGCTAGCGACATGTACGCTACACATGGAATGTAGCGATGTACGCTCCACTGAAATGTTTTTATATTTGCAAGCAAGCGCAGAATCCTTAGGATTAAAAATGGGGAGGAAAACGAATGTCTCATCAGTTCACCAAACTGCAACAAGACCTTGCAGCTGAGACACATGCATGCCTTTGACCACTCGAGCATACGCTCGTAACGTTGATCGACTGCCGGCTTCACGAGTGACCGTTAGGCACTCAAAAACTACCACCTACACGAGGTAGTCTTGACGAGTAACTGTTTCACAAGCAAAGAAAACTATCTACACGAGCACAATGCGTAAATTCTAAGTAGAGCGAAACGCATTATGTGAACGCAGCAAGAACTTCAACACTCTGCTTCGGTAGTAAACACAACACTTAAATTGGGAAACATTTCGGACACACCTTGCGGTCAGTCTTTGCTGGAAAACCAGCTAAAAATAAAAGGCTACGTGACACGCTCGTAAAAAATTTTTCGTCAATGTACACGCGCAAAAAAACGAGAGAACCGCCAGCGGAGATACGCCGCGAGCGGGCTGGACGATGCATCGATGGATGGATGGATGGATGGATGGATGGAATATAGGAGCGTCCCCTTTGAAACGGGGTGGTAGCAGTAGCTATCATGCTCATTTTTCTCCATATATCTTAATTATTGATTTAGAATGGTTAACTAAACCATCATTCAATTTATTAAATTTTGCTCCTACATTACTAACATTATGTCACTTCTCTGCTTTTAAGCCACCAATCTTCCAGCCGTTTTTTGCTAGTTTCCACCGCCGGTTTATTCACCCGGCCACTGTTATCTCTAAACCCCAGAGCTTCAGGAACAGTGATTGCGCCTGCATCAACTTCCGGATGGATACCATTGCATTCGAGTATAATATGGTCAATTGTTTCACTGGAGTTTCCACATACAGCACATGCGTCATCTCCATTGTTAAACTTCTTTTTGTAGCTGCGTGTTCTAAGGCACCCTGATCTAGCTTAAAAAAGTAGGGCACTGCCTCTTGAGTTATCAAAGAAATCTTCCTTCCTGATCTGCATTTTCCACTTTCGGTATAATTCCACGCTCTGTTTTTTTTTCATCGAATTTATCCAATTTTTACCTTCTGTGTTTTTCACCTGTTGCTTAATGCTCTTTATTTCTCCGTCCTTGTTACTAGCATACTTACTAGTTAGTTTCCTAGTTCTTTTCCTCCATTGTGAGTCAACGCTTTTTAGGTACAGGTATTTAAATACCTTAGCTGCCCATCTGTTACTGTCCAATTTCCTCATGCGTTCCTCATATAATATTTTACTCTGAGCTTCCCGTACTTCGAAAGATGCCCAGCCCATATCTCCCTGTACCGCCTCATTTGTAGTTTTGCCGTGGGCACCTAGTGCTAATCGTCCAACGGATCTCTGATTTGTTTCTAATGTCAACTGTACCTCTGATTTTAGGCATAAAACCGCATTTCCGAAAGTAAGTCCGGCCACCATAATTCCTTTCCAAATACCCCTCAATACCTCATACCTATTGTATCCCCACAATGCCTTATGCTTCATTATCCCGGCATTCCTTCGCCCTTTGGTCTTAAGTGATTGCTCATGCTTTCCAATGTATGCCAATCCTTCGTTTACCCATACCCCCAGACATTTATATTCTGCTACTCTAGGTATTTCAAGGCCTTGTATTTTAAGACCCTGATCAGTTGAGCCGTTGAAAATCATCAGACCCGACTTAACTGCGCTGAAACTGAAGCCTAGAGCGTCCCCTTCGTCTCCGCAATACTTAACTAGAGTTTGCAATTCTTCCAGACTCTCAGCTAGCAGCACAATATCGTCTGCATACATCAAACCGGGGAGGCGCTGCTCTACCGCCTTTCCACCTAATCTATATGACAGGTTAAAACCTAGGTTACTGTCTTGTATCCTCCGTTCCAGGTTTATCATATAAAGCAGGAACAGCACCGGTGATAGAGGATAGCCTTGTCTTAATCCTTTGCATACTTTGACATCCTCCGTACTTCTTATCCCTTCCCACGTAATTTCTACTTTGTTATCCCGGTATATTTCCTGTAGGAACTCTATTATCTCATAACCGATACCTTCTTCTTTTAATATGTTCCACAGGAGTTCCCTGCTTACGTTGTCGTACGCCCCGTTTATGTCCAGGAAGGCCAAATACAAAGGTCTATTTTCCACTCTAGATATTTCTATGCATTGGGTAAGCACGAACAGGCTATCATCTAAGCGCCTATCATTTCTAAAGCCTTTCTGAAGTTCTCCGAGTATCTTGTTACTTTCAACCCATGCTTGCACCTTTAATTTCACCGCCTGCATGGCTAACCTGTACATTACAGATGTTATGGTAATCGGCCTGTAGGATTTTATGTGCATCCTTTCTCCTTTCCCTTTATAAATCAAATTCATTTTACTCTGCCGCCAGCTGTCCGGAATTTGCTTATTCGTTATGACGGTTTCCAAAGCTTTTAACAACGTTTCCTTACTTTTTCGACCGAGTTCATTAATCAGCTTGATCGGAATTCCATCTATTCCTGTAGATGTGTTTTTAGGAATATTTTTTTCTGCCTTTTTCCAGTTTAGATCGGTCAGTTCTAAGGTGCTTTGTATTCTGCTACCTTGTGTTGCTTCTTGATTTGCGGAGATTACCCTATCGTCGTTGTTAAATGACTCGGCTATAACTGATGTAATGTAGTTCACTGCGTTGTCTCCCTTCAAACAATTTTCCTCGTTATCTTGAATCCGATACTGCTTTCTTTGATTCTTCTTCCCTAGCCAGCTTATATGGTTCCAGAATTTTCTTGCTCCGCCTTTAGAGGCATCGTGTATATCAGCCATCCAGCGATCGGTGGACTGTCTTATTTTACATTGGACGAGGGCCTGCACTTGAAGTTTCTTTTGTCGATATGATTCCCATTTTTGGTCGATTTCCTCCTGAGAAGCCTGTGCTTTCTTTGCCATTCGGTGTTCCCTTGAAGCAGCCCGTCGTTGTTCAATAGCTTCCCTGAATTCCTTATTCCACCAGGAATAAGGAAATCAGGGAAGGACGCATCAGGGGAATCAGGACGCATAGGCGTGCACTGCCGCCTGGTGGCGCCTGGAGAAACTGACAAACTTACAACATTTGGCTGGGACGCGCGTCGATTGGAACGGCCGGAGAGAAACACGCGCGCAAGGGTGATCTCGGAGGCTATTTCCAACTTAGTGGCGCCACAGTATGTCCTCGCGCCCAATAGGCGACTTCAACTCTAGTAGTTTTTTTAACCTCCTTGTTCTTTACGCTTTGTGATGCGGTGTTCGAGGAAGCACCAAATGAAAGGCGCCGCAAGCACTCCTGAATGGGATGCCCGGCGAGGTGAGCTTCGTATGCGTGAACCACCTGGCGAAGTCACTGGTCAATAATTGATTATGACCGGATGTGACGTCATGATGACGTTAGTTTGGGTTATTAGATATAACGGGATGGGCCGTCACTATGACGTCAAACCCGGTCATGGTTACGTTATTACTGTGAACACATTCAGTTGCGTACTATATAAGGATCAACCTCGGGTTACCAGCATTGCTGTTAAAACATTCAAGATTACGCATGGTTTAGAATACCACCCGAAGACCACGTGTACGCTTCACAACCCACCGAAGTCCACATGCTTGCGTCGTTTCGAGACACGAAAAACTGGTTGTTCTGCCATGATCAGCCGATCATGATAACGTCATGCTTCTTTAACTTCCAGCGAGCCGGTTTCCGCCGTCCGCGTGCGTTGCAGTAACACGCTGCTGCACGCAATGCAATGATAAACAACGTAGCAACGTAACTTTGGCAGAGAGCAGTGCGAGGCGGCTTCCGTGCATTGCACGTTGCCGCCGTGGTTATATTGGCTTCCAACGTGAATGTTGCCTCGGCTGGCTAGCAGGTGGGGATGCCGCCACCCATGTGACGAAGCAGCCACTTTCTGTCTTGCGATATGGAGCTTCAAGCAATGCCGGACTACTTTAATTATGCAACTTTAGGCAGCCCGCTGTCTGCCCAACATTTAATCCCGACACGAAATGAACTCTCGCTTCGAAGTAGCCCGGTGTTTTTTAAAGCGTCATCTCAGAAGCATCCAGCAAACCACGAGGTGGCGGGACAACTGAACCAGACGCTTAAATTATTATTGGTAAACTTTGGAGCAATGCCCGAGAGCATGTCCTTCAGGGCTGAATAAACCCGAACGAGGATCTCCAAGACAGGATTCCCTGACAGGAACTATTGACGAGCACGTCACACCAATAGCTCTAGAGCATGAACCCTTGACAATTTTACTTCCGCTCCTCTCATGTACACAGCCACGAAAGCTAAAACCACTGAAATACCAAAAGCTTGATACATGACGCAAATGATTGTTAGCCAGAGGTTTATCTTGTGTCCCAAAATGAATAAAAATATATTCACAGGCGATTCAGCGTGAAAATATACATATTTAGCAATCGCTATGAAATAACGGCAAAACAGAACAACTGGATTGAAGAAACTTAAAAACATTGTGTACTATAAAATGTACGTAAGGAAAAAGAACGGTCATTCTGCATCCATATTGCCGTATCCACTAAAATAACAGTTACATTGTCTCGCCACAGGTAGAGGAAGCAAGTAGATTTGCTTTATTACATTAAGGAAGAATTTTTTCAAGGTTCTAAATATGGTAGGTGAAGACAGGACTTAGGTTGTGATATCATTCCAAACATGAACAGCACTAAAATGGAGACATCGATGACAATAATGATCATAAAATTTAAGAATTGTTTTCCAGTGCGGCTGAATGAGAACTGGATGTAGGGCAATTGTATGAAACTAAAGATAATGTGGTGCGATTGCAAACAAATATATGCGCGAAAATGGCTAAACGATAGTCTTAGGTTAGTGTGTATAATGCTATGTGGTATAAATAAAGCCTGCGATGAAGATCAAGGTGCAACAAATCAGAACAGTCTGAGCCGTTTTTTGCAACCTTACCACCAGATCAATATACGACGCGCATGTAATCACCCCAACTTTAATACAGTATGCTTACTGAGTTTGAAAAGACTGAAATATAATGTTTAGAATATATTATGAATATATTTAGATGATTTTGTTTATGTATAGAAGGAGCATGACAGCGTTTTAAACAGGGCATCCATATCTTGGTGCAAGATGAAATATTTATCCAAGACTACTTCTAAGTGTTACATTCTGTCGACCTCCTGTAACACATATCATCCAATACGCAAGCTCCAGGGTGATATGTACGGGGCTTGTGCGCCGATTTGAAAGCAATATAATGTCTTTTAAAATTTTCATCCATACACGGTTATATAAAAACAAGGTTTTAATGCACTGGACCTTATTATAAAGCATGAGCACAATGACTTCTATAGATTTCGCTTTATCCACCATAGCCGTGTCTTCCGCATACATAATACAATGTAATTTCTGTACATATACAGGAACGTCATTCCCGTAAATGTAGAAGAGGATAGATTCAAGAACCGAGGCTTTCCGACCACCCGTAGAAACTGTTAGCAAATGCGAAGCATTGTCGTCAATATAGAGTCTTTGTGAACGATCAGATCAAAAAGTTTTCGGACACTGCAAAGCCAAGTTCCTAAACACGAGCCTTTCATATTTTTGGCCAGAATGTCATGGGAAAAAATGAAGGCTTACCATGCCTAATAATACATCGATTGCTACATTTTTTTCTAGCTTTATTAACAATATCGGATATTGAGAATGCCAGCTCAAGGCGCAAATAGGAAGACTCAGCAACACAACGACTGGAAGGGCGCCACTGACAAGGCTAGGTCGGGAAATAGAAAAGCCACAAAACAGCAGGGTCGCAATACCAGACCCGCTAAGAAAGACAATACGCATACAACCCATCCCCGAAACATGAATCCAAACCTCCATGCTCACAGGAGACAGGCTGGGGCAGAACATTATGAGAGGACCATGGGACATCGGGACAATACAGTCTACACTGATGCCTCCCTATACCCCCAAACACACAAATATAGCGCAGTAGCAGTAGTCGTCGATGACTGAGTTAGCAAGTGCCAGCGCACTTGCTAACTCAGTCATCGAGCCGGCGTCATCGAACACCCGAGGGTGCTCGGCGTCGCGTTCCGACCTCCACCTTGTTGCTGCTTTCCGACACTGCAAGACAGCTGGCGGTACAGAACTTCAGAAACTGTCCTAAAGCGACAACAATAACTCTAAGAATTTTATGTGGACATAGTAACGGCGGCCCTTCGGCGACGATCGCTAGTTTCGCAGGCATCGCGGTCTTGATTGGCTTTGTTTGGTGTCAGTGGATTGACAGCCGTAACACAAAAGTTAACTAGTTTAAGAGGGCTGCCATAGCTTGAGGTTCCAAACGAACTGTGATCGCGTTTGCCAAAGATATTAGCCAACGTTTGTTTGCCCAATTAAATGTAATTATCGCGCTCGTCTCGTCAATGTACCGCCACGAAAAAGGAGGGAGGTTAGTTAAGATTTTTCAAATCTCAGCACCTCCCCTCTCACTTTAGCACTGCAGTACTGAAAAAAAAAGGATTCTTAGAGTCGAATAAATATGGTACGTTCACCACAGGTTACCTCGTCATATCTTAAACAAGATTCCTTTCATGGAGGAAGCAAAGGAGGCTCAACACTTTGTGCCTCTGGAACCACATTCCGAGCTGCGGAGCAAAAATGTATAATAAAATTGCCTGTTATGTACGTGATATGCTTGCAATTTCATATAGCACCACATCTTGCATCATTTCTACTTTCGTCTTGTCTTGCCTCGCATAGTGTGAGATCTTCAAGCTAGTTGCTACTTTGCACAACCCAGCTTATGCAAAATAAATGGATGCCGTAACAATATTGTTGTCTTTAGTAACTTTGAGCGTCACTGGTTTCCCTTGGGGCGTTTCCATCAGCACTATCACATCAGCCACATCGACGAGTGCATCACCAGCGCGGGATATAAGAAGCCACCGCATCTGGCCAAGCTTCAGTGTGCCCGGGAGCGGCGTTCGCGCTGACATGGCTGACGTTTCATGCTCCCGCTTTGTTCAGGTCTGTAACTCCGTCTCACTGTTTGCAAAACGCACTAGTAACCGGTGCTTACTGTTGCTCCCGAGCCCATGCGCTTTGTGTGATATTTGTGAAGATTGCATTGATGTAATTAGCGAATTGCTGTTGCGTTCTGGTGATATTGAAAGCAATCCTGGCCCGAACAATGACAACACTGCTGTAGCAGACTCTGCACGGCTTGATGAAATTCTTGAGCGCCTAAAAATCCTAACAGAGGGGCAAGCTAATCTGTTGGGCGTTGTTAATGACCTTAAGGCCTCTCAGCAATCACTTGAATCAAAAATTGATCGCTTAAATGCTCGCCTGTCAAAGGTGGGGGCCAGGACTGCTGATCTTGATGAATTTGAACACCATTTACAAACTGCTCAAGAAGCAATTAGCGGTGTTGTTCAGCAAAGCGATAGCCTGCGTTCCCGTCTCGATGACCTGGAAGACCGGGCTCGTCGCAACAATCTTGTGTTCCATGGCATTGAAGACAGCTCTGAATCATGGGAACAGACTGAGGAAAAGCTTGTTGGCTTGCTTACACAGTACACGGACTTAGAAATACCCCCTAACGCAATAGACCGCGCTCATCGTCTTGGTGGACGCTACCATGAAGACAAATGCAGACCTTTAATAGTCAGGTTTTCCCATTTTAAGGTGAAAGAGAGTGTCCTTCTGCAAAAATCAAAGTTAAAGGAACAGGATATATCGGTCGTTGAAGACTTCTCACCAGCAACAAGGCATACGCGGAAGAAGTTGATCGAATTTGCTAAATCGTTACCAGAATCGCCCATTTTTCACCTCCGCTATGATAAACTGCACGTGAATAAAAAGATTTACTTCTATGACAGCTCAAATGACAGTGTGCAGGAATTAAAGCAAAGAATTTCGTCCCGCCCAGACAAAAGAAAAGCTAACATAAGCAGTGGACCGGCTTCGAATACTCGATCGCATGCCAACCAGGAGACGACGTCTGGCGCGCCCTGTCAGCAATCTTCATCCTAACAATCAAAGGTAATTGTTAGCGAGAACCAAGTTCAGGTGCTTTTTACTAACATAACAAGTGTAGTGAACAAACGCGATCGACTTAATGCTCTTATAGGTAACACTAACGCAGACCTAATCATTCTAACGGAGACCTGGTTGAACGCAAAAATTGAAAGCAGCGAAATTTTTTATGGTCCCAAAACATACGATATTTACCGTTCCGATAGAGAAGGCAGATACGGTGGTGGAACGCTGATTGCGATATCACAAAGCATCCACTCTTTCCTGACATCGCATGTTTCCAATTTGGAAATGGTATGTGTCTGCGTCACGCTGGGTCATACGAGAATCGTGTTGGGTGTTTGCTACCGCCCCCCAAATTCTGCAGCTGCGTTCTTTGACAGTTTGCATGACGCCCTGAATAACATTGTTTGTCGTTTCCCATCGCATCCGGTTGTCCTAGTAGGTGACTTTAATCTCCCTAATATTACATGGTCTGGCCGTATTCCTGTTGTAAAACCAGCTTCATCAATTTGTCAGCAATTTTTAGATCTATGTGCGTGCTTTCATTTAACTCAACTTGTCACTTCACCAACCAGACAAACAGCAGATTCGGCTAACACGCTAGATTTGATCCTAACGACCCATCCGGAACTTGTATCTCCCATTATATGTCTTCCAGGTATAAGTGATCATTCCATGCTGCACTTCGAGATAACAGTTTCATCTCCACGGGCCGTTTCGCGCCAGAAAGTCCTTCGTGACTACAGTAAAGCAAACTTCAATGTTAACAACAAAAAACTAGGCAGGTATTTAGACACTATCTGGAAGGCTTCGAACTACGTAGCGTACATGATAACTGGGATTAATTAAAGATAAAAGTGCAGGAACTCACCGAGGAACATGTGCCTGTTCGACGCATCTCATCTAATACTAATACTCCATGGTTTAACCAAACACTTAAACGTCTCTTGAATAAAAAGAAACGCCTTTTTCGTTCCGCAAAAGCAAGTAACCGAAGTGACCGCTGGGAAGCCTATTTTGCAGCAGAAGCCGATTACACGAAAGCTGTACATGACACAAAAATTTACTTTTTTAATACCACTTTGCCAAACATGCTATCAAGTAACCCAAAGAAATTCTGGAATGTTGTCAACCCTTCTAAAAATAATGCGATTTCACTTCAGGACGACTCTGGTGAGCCTCTCCACCCAGCAGAATGCCCCGTTGTGCTTAACAAAGTATTTTAACTCAGTTTTATCCCGTCTAATATGAATACGACATGCACTGTGCCGCGCAATAACTTTTGCTGTATGTTTCCTATTATAATTGATCCTGGTGGTATTGGGGAAATAATATATTCATTAAAAATTTCTTCATCATGTGGTGTCGACGGCATTAATTCAAAGTTCTTGAAACAAACTAAGATATACTCATCCCTTTATTTAGCAAAAATTTTTCAGCAGTCATTGCAGAATGAAACGCTGCCCTCGGACTGGAAAATAGGGAAGGTGGTTCCCTTACACAAATCAGGTAACAAATATTCACCTTTGAACTACAGACCCATTTCACTAACAAGCATTCCCTGCAAACTAATGGAACATATTCTCTATTCTAACATATTCAACTTCCTGGAATCAAACTCATTTTTTACTTCGGCCCAGCATGGTTTCCGGCGAACTTATTCTTGTGAAACGCAACTCCTTCTCTTCTCACATTCCCTGCATGTAATTATCGATAAAAATTCACAGGCCGACTGCATATTTCTAGATTTTTCAAAGGTATTTGATAAGGTGAACCACAAACTACTCATGCTTAAGCTTTCTGCTCTTAACCTAGATCATAATGTTTTAGCCTGGCTTGAATGTTTTCTTGCTAATCGTTCACAATATGTAACGCTTAATGACAACGATTCCCCTTTAACTGAAGTAACATCACGGCCCGCTTGCACAAACGATCTTAAGACTGTCTTAGCTAAGTCCAGACTTAACTGCAGTCTTAAAGATAGGCCGTTAGCATGGCTGCTTAAGACTGGAGCCAAGATTGGGCTTCAGTCTTGACTTGAATAAGTCGCTTGCAAGATTACGACTCTAGTGCCGTCTTAGCTAAGACACAAGGACGGCAGGTACCTAAGTAGCGAAACAGGGGAAAGCAGGGACATGCTGGCCCCGTCCCAGCTTTGAGATGTAAACATTGCCATTCTTGCGTTGTGCTAGATCCGTGCCGTTGCTTTTTTGCGACTTAAGATTGTGTCATGAGGTAAAATGACTAACGTGGTTGCTGAGGGTGTTCGTGGAAGCTACTCTGGTGAACACGGGCCGAGCCGAAGTGAGCAACGAAGATTGCAGTCGGGTGTTTTGCTGTTTGGCCTGTGCGCTCACTAGTTCGTTTTTTCCTCTGTCAGCATTCGTTCTACAGCAGTCTATTTCTCAGCAACTGTTGAAATCACTGGTTCTGCGTTTCGGCATCCAGCTGCAAGCGTACGAAGCATTTGGGCCCCTTTCGAGGCGCAGTAAGGAAGCCAAGCAAATCGTTAATCAGTGAGCGTTCAGTGAAAAGAAAGAAAAAAATAGAATGTGCGATAAAATCGTCCTTGTGGCTAAGTGCGTCTCCGGTGATGGCCGAAGAGCTTCCGCGTCCAACGCGCATGCTGTGATGTGTAATTTTATTCGACGTATGTGTGTGTGCGCGCTTATGTGTGCGCGCTGTGCACCGTGTGCATACGTCTCGTGGCGAAGTGATGAGTTGTGCGCGTGATCACGCCTGTGTCACGTCTGTGGTCGTCGGTGGCTTTAATGCAATGCTGGGCTCTCTACATGCCTCCATTTTACTGTCTCCGTACTGTAAACGACCGGTGATCAGCACTAACTTTCGTCCTTGGTTCGTGTTTGTGTTCACAAAGCATTTGGGCTGCGATTGGCGTGAATTGCAGTAACATTCGCGCTGCAATTAACGCACAGATGGCAAGAAAGGTTTTATGAAGTTGGATATGAGGAAAAATTGGGAAGAGACACGCACAGACCACGTTTTCACTAGTTGCTGCTATCGCAGCATTTTATTTCATTCCTTTATTTTTGCAATGTGCGCCACAGATGTGCTACCATTTTTCCCCCCGCTTTAGTACAGATATGCTCTTTGTATGAAGATTGCGAAAGAGTCAACCTTGCTATTATCTTTGCTTTTGCTGGCCGTATTTTTACCTTTTGACATAATAGGAGTTGCGGTATGGTGTGTTGCACTGCAGAAAACAGTCTAGTTTGATAGCTAACAAGGGGTATATTCATTACCTGTGTTGCTTGACGTTGATTAAATATAGTAAGCTTGACAGACAGGACTTTTTGTGTGGCACATGTCTTCAAAAATCGGAACAGCTGTCAGACGATTTGGTGGTGCTCCACATTTGTGAACAGGGCATACACATGCGTACATATAACAGCGCATGCACATAAAACATCAAGTGCTTAAGCGACTCTTACTAAGCGGTGTCAATGACAGGACTTGTTGCCGCTTGGCTGGAATACCAAGCACTCATGCATCAATTGTAGTCGTAACAAGTCATTGCTAGATATTTGGTCATTACAAGTCATTTTATTCATTTCTAATCAATTGCAATTACAGGTCGTCGGTACACATGTGGGTCATCACAAGTCATAACCTCTAATAATCATTACCACTATCATTTTTCCTGAAAATTACCTACTGAAAATTAGCAAATCGACTATGTCTTCATTCAAGCACCCATTTAGTGCTGTCTGTACATCCTCTGCCCATACGTTTTGAGAACACGATTTTTTTGTTTACAGGATTTAGCATGTCAAGTTTTAAGCAATGTCATAGCCGGGATGTGCACAAGCTTACTGCGCCTTTTTTTTAACATACACTGAGATTGCCCAGTGCACGGCCAGCTTTGTGTTTAGTCACCATCAAAACGCAGACACCAAGGCAGAATCGAAGTAGGGTTCTCCTAATCTAACAGTCAAGTTCCATAAACTGGGCCACTGCGTTGTGCTGAGACATTAGTACCCATAGGCTGCCGAGCTGCAAGCTGTAATGTGAATGATGTAATTTAGGGCCTAGGAACAACACAAAGGCTTGGTAATGAGAAATTATTGAGGCTGAAAACAAGGCAACTAACGAAGGAAACAGTTTATTTTGCAAGAGGAAACTACTGAGAAAAATTATTCTTGAAAAAAAAACAACAAAAAAACTCATAAGCAACAGGCATGCAAATGCTTGCTGGCCACTGGCCTTATTAGGCAGTGACCAACTAGCATGAGCCTCTTGCTGCTGGCTGAAAACATTTGGCATGCACTTGCACAATGACATCGGCAAAGATGTTCATAGAACGGCTGAAAAAAGGAAACATGCAGTAGACCGAAATCAGTGACCCCCCCCCCCCAACAGTCTTAATAATAACTGTCAGCATTTCCAAACAAGGACCACTGAATAGGAATGTTGCATGTCTATGTAATTTTATTTCATATTTAATGTATTTAATAAAAATTGCATTGTATTATTCTAAATGTTACACAGGTACCTCTTGAAAAATTCAGTGCACTATGCATCACATTGTGAAATACAAAACAGCAATTTAATAATAATAATATTATAATATACTTTATTTTTCCTTTAATACAAGGAAAGGAGCAGCCGCTAAAAAGCTGCTTCGAAGAGCAGCTTGATGCTCCGGCTGCCCCTGTATGTGATGGCATTTAACAGCAGAGAAGTCACGCTTACACAATGAATAAATAATGAATGGAGAAATAATTAGATTACAAAAAAGCACAAGGTAAATTAGGAAAAATACATGAAAATAATACAGAGACATGCTGCACAATAGAACACTTAATTTAAAAATATGTATTCATAGAACATTTTACGGATTAATTTAATGGGAGGAAGAGAGAAATCTTGACCACTATAAGGGAATTATTGATTTAATATGGTAGAAAGCCTGAAGCGAAGCATCTGCTTGACATAGTTCGTCCGGCATGCTGTAACGTGCCAATGCTCCGGGTTACGGGTGTCGTATGTGTGTGTTGTCTTGAAGCGCTGCTATGAGTGTTAGTGTGTTGTCCTTTTTATTGATGTCTTGTTTATATAATCACAAAAGCCTGTAGGTATACAAAGATGTTACTTTACCCACTTTTAGCTGCTTAAATATTGGTCCTGTATGTTCGAGGTAAGAAGCTTTAGCAATATATCTTATTGTACGTTTTTCTGCTGTTGTTGTTGCCCATACTAGCAAGGAGTAGTTCAGAACTGACGAAAAGAGTGAATTATAAAGCATAATGTTAATGGTAAGTGGAAATACACGGTAATGTCGGCGTAGAGAACCTATTGTGTGTGGTAGTTTGTTGACTAAATATTCTATGTGAACTTCCCATGTCATGTGCCCTGAGAAGTACACGCCTAACGTTTTCACAGAGTGAGCAATTTCTGTTTTAGTGCCACTGAGTGTATTGATAAAGCTCGATTGCTTTATTTCTGGGATGGAAAAGAACTGCTTTTGTTTTATTGTCAGTGAGTTTTAGACTGTTTTGACACGCTCAGTGTTCAGTTTTTTTCCAAGGTTATGTTAGCCCGACTGGATAGCTCTATGCCCGAGTGACAGAGAAAAACAGACTTGTATCATCAGCGTAAATGTGTTTTGCAGATGAATCTATGGAAACAAGATCATTAATGAAGAGAATAAAAAGAAGGGGGCCTAAAAGACTGCTTTACGGTATTTCTCTGTATACCATATTGGTGGGCATGTCCCGCTCCCCCTTTTTTTCCCCTGAAGTTTCGTTTAAACCCAGCCAAACACCCCATTAAAATTGTAGCATCCCATCTACTTTCAAATAATAGGTTAACCATTGTCAATATGAGCTGCTAGTGCACATGCAGTTAAAGAATCACAGTGCTCGGATATTAGCGAGGACAAATAACATACAACAGGATAGTTAAGCGGGCGAGTTGGTGATACATCATCCAAAAAAGCGCCTGTTCCTGTTGTTTCTTCCTGTCGTCCCCGTTTGTTTGCGCTGTTTTTTTGAACAAATAACATACTTTTATTAACGGTATTTAACGTCCCTTATGAAATCAGGTACGAAGGAGAGTGCATAAATATGTTAACAACCATTTATTGGTGCTGGGTGTTGTGACCGTGACCTACTTTGTCTGCTGTAATCATTAAAAGTATTGAAAACCTCTGCCTGGAGGCTGAAAACCACTGAAAGCCTCATGCCTGGAGGCTTTGTAGGAGGCTTTCACTTAACAGCAAAAGCAAAGATTAAGATGCTAGACAAGTGACGATACTGCACTTATAGAGCTGACGTGACGAACAGTATGCAATTTTGTTCTGCTGTACCACAATCGAGCTATTTCTCTGCTGAAATATTTAAATTTTTGTAAGCAGGAATGTGTTGGAACAAAATGCTTTCAAACTTGGCATATTGCAATCATTACACTCAATTGTTGGCCTTTTGTGATTCACACGAATATTTCAATGATGACCATTTGGAAGTAAAGTGCGGCATAGCACAACCACAAGGAAATGTGTACAAACAATTAATATATCATGATGCAGAATCTTAGCAAAATAGCCTGTTGTGCACATTGTTTCCATGCACTCAGCCTGCTCAATAGCCTAAAGAAAACTAAGCAATTTAAAAAGATCATGAGCCTTAACGACTTGAGCGCCGCCTCTAGTTCTGTAACCTAACCTAACCTAACCTAACCTACGCGCCTTTCTCTGGATGTCACGATAGCTTCGATGCCTATCTCAATTGTGATGCTACTATCTGAAAAAGCCTGAGCCAACGGCAAATAAAGATGAGACGGTTTTCAGCGTTCTGTACGTCGTAGTGCAACCAAGTTTCTGTGCCAGCAATTACGTGCGGTTCGTGCAACACTGACAAAAATTCGAATAGTTCAGGCTTATTAACAATACTGCGGGCATTAACATTTAGCAGATTGAGTTCCTTATTGAATATTTGTCAATGGTCTTTATCGCATGAGCTGCCGCGAGTGCTGCTCAGCTTAACACGACTGTTAGTTTCCATGTTCCAGGTATAGGCTACACCATTTACTGTCAGTTTGTCACGGATAAGTTTACCTTTTGTGCCTGCGTCTTTAGCTGATTGCCACAGTAGCTTTCACAGTAACATAATACATAAATAAATAATGCATAAAGGACAAGCCATGGTTCAGAGCTGGATTTTGCTACAGCACATTTTTATCGTGGTAATGCAGCCTGAGTAAAAGGTCTTCGAGACATGGGACAGAATATTCAAGGGAGTTGGAAACATCTCTCACATTCTTGGCAAACACTTAACGTACCTGCCTGCAGCAACAGGTAGTATCAGTATTCAAAACACATTGCTCACATTGGATACAGGAGTATGAGTATGTGAACTCTGTGGGACAATGAAAGGGTTCCAAAAGTTGCATATGCAGTAATACATTTTAAACAGTGTATTGATACTTTGCTATAAATGAATGCAATTGCCTTTTTAATTGCATAAACACTTTGCAAACATCTGCATTCTTGTGAATCACACTTTAAAAGCAGGCCGGTCAGGACTCCACCAATTGTCTCCACAAAAGTGAGTGCTTAAATATGCTGGAGCCTGATACAGCAACTTTTAAGGTTTGCTAGATATGTTAGAAGTCCAACATTGGCAGCTACAGCTTCACAAGTGTTGACACTGATTGTTTCGGCACCACACAAAGCTGACAAGGCTGACACCAACAGCACAGGTGCAACGGGTCTCACTTCTCTAGCGGCACTGTGAAGATCCAAGTTGCACACACTGAACACAGTGCTGACACCAAGCACACATGAGCACTCAAAACGATCTGCAGCTGGTCTCACTTCTGGTGACGCTGTGAAGGGCTCGACACAATAAGCACGCAGCGTTGACACCAAAAGCAGCGGGGACGTATAAACATCCAACCATCAACGAGCTACTTGCGAGCTGCTACCTGAGATGGCAGAACAAGCGCTGTTTGAACAGCGCAAAATCACTGAAGCACTAATGCGAAGACGATCAGTTGGTTTGTGCACGCTCTCAGATGCAGCCCAGCACTAGGATCTTGAAGAGAGTGCAATGGATGGCGCCCACGACACGCTGGAAGCCTCCCAAAGCTTTGATGTATTCACGCCAGGCCCATCCTCCTGTGAATGACGGCTGGAAACAAGACGTACGTGTTTCACTTGTGACACATGTTTCAATTGCTCTTGATTTGGAACCTACATGTAGCGGTACGAACGCATGTTTGAGCTGCACGCCCCATTTTGCACACTGAGCGGAAAGAAAGAGGCGATTAGCAAGCGAGACTCATGCGAGGTTTGAAACCGGCAGCTCGTGCCGCGTTTAGCCCTACAGTCACACCACTAAAGGCCCCCGTGGGATATACGGTGCCAGTACAGACAACAGGGAAAACGAAAAAAAAAGAAATATGTGCGTCGCAACAACTACGACGACAAATACGGCAACCAAGAAATTGGTTCGGAAACGCACCATCAATTATTCTGCATCGCCCGGTATCATAGCACAAACAAAACGGTGATGAAGAGCACCACTACGTTTCGCGTACTATTATTTTTTTTTTACTGCATTCACCGTTTAATACACGAGAGACGTATCATAGCAAAGCACCCGCGCAAAAGAATGGCGAAAATGTTCAAGCTCACCTCAAGCCGACGAAGCCAGCGCGACTCGCATGGCAGTCCAAAGAGCAACGGAAGAACGTCGACACAAGTTCCCAGTCACTAAACAACTCCGAGAGGACGCGTGTCGCCTCTGCACCAACACGAAGGGGTACAGAAAAATTTAGTTGCACGTTTTCCACGCTCGAAGGGGTCTATCATGTGTATCCAGCCGTAGCAGCCGCACTGCAGCCATTTTGAATCTTAATAAAGTTCGCAGTTAAGACTGCCTGAACGCTGTCTTTAAGCTCCGTCTTAACCGCAGTCTTAAACGCGCACTGAAAGTTTTGTGCAAGCGACTTAAGCCGTAGGGAAATCTAAGCTAAGAACGCTGGCCATAGGGACATACAGAGCCAACCGAGATAGGCTTGATGCCTGCACAAAGCCTATGAACGAGCGGGACAGTCACGACGTTTGCCGCAATATTTCACCGAGAGATGGCAACGCCTTAGAAGTAGCGCTTGGCTTGACGCTCAAATACGCGTTTTTGTTTTTGTTTTAACCCCTTGCCTTTATTGCGTTGTTTTGTCAAATAAGGATGTGCGCGCCGCTTCTCGGCAGCTTTACAAAATAACTGAAACTGCACTAAATCCCGTCGTCATGTTTTGGGAGGCCGTAAAACTAAATAGATGGTCACTCGTTGTGTGTTGATCGGCGTGGTGTGCGTTCGCTCACGTTTTCTCGTTCGTCGAATGCCTGCGGAGCGTCAGTATCGCGTGCTGCCTGTTGCAGATCTCTACTTGTGTCGTGAACGTGCTTTCAGGGACAGGAAATATCCCTGCGAGTTTGAGCTGCAGCTGTGATCTCGTTTCGGCAGGGTCAGCATCCGTTAATCGAGCCCGACTCATCGCAGTCATGCGGTAACTTCATACTGCCTGGTGCTTCTGGCGTTGAAGTTCTTGCTACCGGCGGCTTTCTCATAAAGGCTAGTGAACCGGTCGGCGTGGACGAGTCGACGGCAAGCCGGGCAGTAAGAAGAGTCGTTGTCGCACTGAAACGGAACGCCGCAGCCTGGACACGGTAAGAGCCGCCGTTGTCATTTCACCCATTTTGCCTATTGGGATGTTTCTTGACCAGTAGAGTCAAGGCAGGAAGAAATAGAGGAAAGTGCTTAAATCGTGTACCTTTATTTAGCGGTTGTTGTGATATACAGGGCCCATAGCGGACGTTAGCAAAAGCGAAGCAATATTTTCAGGAACGTTTATTTTTTTCACCTATTACGGTCATAAGCGTTTATTGCCTTGATCGAGCACAACGGTACCGATTGCGCACCTTGACGGTGCGCAAAAAAAATCTTGTCGTAGACCCTGTATGATGCAAACATCATACAGGGTCTACGACAAGTTTTTTTTTTCTTTTTCGTTAAGGCTTGCCATGTGGCATAGAATGAGGCTGTCTTTTAACTTAAAGGGAATTATGCAGTCTATTTTATTCAAGGAATCGGAGCAAGCTCCGGCTCTTAATTTTTCCATTAGCCACAAGTGTAAATGTTCCTCCTGTGTAGCCGACAGCCGATCGAACTTCTTGTAGTCGTCTTATTCTTGACGGCTGCATTCCTGGGCATGTCCATAAAATGCGGCAAAGATCCATCTCGGCAGCTGGACTTGGACACTTAGGGCATGTGCTCTGCACTGCATCCTCTTCAGAGCCCAATCGGCACGTCACCGATGGAGTAAGGAACGACAAGTCTTGCTACGCAATAGCATCAGCGTGGAATTCAATCTCGGTTTTGTGCCGCCACATGATTACCTGCAACTGTAACCGATGAATATGCGCACCAGAAGTGATACAGGTTTCCTGCTTTACAGCTGGCCATCCCAGGATGAGCTGCCGGGCTGCATGAGCGACTTCTGTGCTGCTGGAGGTTCCCCTGGCATCGTGGGCGCCATCGATGCCACTCATGTCAAGATCCAGGCCCATGAGCTGTACGATGGAGCGTACATATAAATAGGCATTTCTACCACTCCATCTTCGTGCAGCTTGTGGTGGACAGCAAGTGCCAGATCCTCGATGTGGTCGCAAAGTGGCCCGGTGGCACATATGACGCACGAGTGCGCACACACAGCGCCCTCGCTCAGCTTTTCAAACCGGGCACTTACACCGGCATCCTGCTGCAGTGGCTATTCATGCAGACTTTGGCTCCAGAATGCGGACATGTGCGGCAAAAAGCGATACAGTGCAGCTCACGGCACCACCAGAGCAGTGATTGAAAGGTAGGTGCGCAGCACATTCTAAATATTGGATTGCATGGTATCCCGGACACTGACCGGTTGTGGATGTCCGTGTTGTTCGAACAGCTTGGTACAGTTGCAAGCGTTGTTGAACGAACAATGTATGCTGAAAGAAATTAACTTTGATGTCGCATTTGTTTACTAGTTAAATAACACTGCAGTCAAATAACTTTGGCCAAGCCTGTGGGGGGGGGGGGGTTTGGGTGTCAGTCAAGTTATATTTGTTGAATGACACATATCAATATTTACTTAGCAATTAGATTTGTTCAAAAATCATAGCATTATTTTGTCATTTGAGCATGATATATATTTCCTTAAATGAAGGTATCGAAATATTTCCATTCATTAATGATGCAAGAGTATTTACTGCATTACATTTCACCGGACACGTTTACAGGTTGTGTGATAGCCTGGAAGAACAAATGCTCAAAACAGCATATTACGAAGCTGTCAGTTCCATAAACCACAGGTTACTGAGAGCAGATGTGGCGTTATTTGAAATGCATCATGATGGAGAGAAAATTTTTATTATTCTGCATATGCATTCACTTTTACTGCAGCAACTTGCATTACGCGCATCACCAACTTTATAGTGGCATTGCATAGCCCACTCACGATGTTTTTTTTTTTGTAGGACAATAGGGCAGCTGAAACGCTGCTTCCATTCCCTCCATGATCAGCAGCACATGTCACTGGACCATGTGTGGACCAGCATCATGACGAGGTGCTAACTCCACAACGTGTCCCAGGAGTATGCGTGCAGCATAGGCAAGCAAATGGAAGTGCAAGATGAAGTGTCTGTACATGCTTATCCTCACTGGGGTTATAGATTTATGCTGCGCAAAGGCATGGTGCAGCAAGATTTCTCCTGCTTTAAGTACAGTTATGTGAAATGAATTATGCCTGTGCTAGTCACTGAGTTTAATGTTTTCACTGGGTGACTTCTCATGACCGGATAACTATGCAAATGTGCTTATTTCACTATGTGCTACGTCAGTCTTGTATTTACATCCTGAAGCCTACGCAAGAGTGTGCATTGAAGTATTTGCTGTTGAGCTGTTTAACATTGCAGTGCATATAAAGCATAACAGATGGAGCATAAACATCTTCTTTTTACTTCATTTTGGGTGTAACATCCAATTCGAGACATGTAAACAGGAGATTATATTTGAGCACTAAGCTTAATGTCTACCTGCAGTGGAATTACAGTGGTTAGGGTGCTCGACTACTGCACCCAAAGATGAAGGATTGAATCCTGGCCATGGTGGCCACATTTCGATGGAGACAAAAACATAGGCGCCCGTCTGCTGTGCAATGTCAGTGATTGTTAAAAGATCCGAGGTGGTCGAAATTTTCCTACCTCTCCACTACTGCATCTCTCATAGCTTGAGTCACTGTGGGATGTTAAGCCCAATAAATGAAACCAAACGTAACCTTAACATCGGTTACACCAAGAGTAGGTTCAGTGTGGTAAAGTATGGTACTTAACAGATTACAGATATGTTTTTAAGCTGTGAATTTGTTATTTTAATACCTACAATAGATATTTTGTTACAGTCTGTGCAGTAAATTGTTAAACATGCAATATGTTTTTCCATCACTCAAAAAAGATTGCCATTTTGTCAAATACCTGCATGGCATCAGAGTGTAATGGTAAACTCTGGGAGACTTGGTGAATGTATGCAAAAGTAGAAGTGCGGGCTACCATATTGTGGTAGGTGTTCACAGCCCCAGGTTTTGTATAAATTGTCTCGTATGGCATCCATGGCAGCAATGCTCGGACGAGCCATGTGGCATAAAAATAAAATGCGAACTACCTGCTCAAAGTGTAACGAGTAATTTTGCCATCAACTTTCAGTGATCACACCTGTATTATTGGCAGTGCTTACATTGCAATTACAGTTGCGACAACTGAAGAGTATATATAGGGCCACAGAAAACTGTCTTATTATTTGCAGGTACAATATTCAACAACATTTTCGTTAACCTTGTATTAGAATGTTTATAGCCTTTTGTAGCACTCCTCACCCACTGTGATTCAAATCATGTGCATGTTTTGTTGTGTCAAGTTTTTATGTCAACTAAGCTTTTCTGCATTATACTCTTGCAAGTGCTTCAAAAGTATTAATTCCACCCTTTGAGACCAATACCTGTAACCATTACAAACTGTTGTTTGTTATTTATTCTCTGCTGCTCACTATGTAGCGTGACCTGCAGAACAAATATCAGCATGTCTGGTGTGTGTAAGGCATCTACAACTGTCATTTTGTACTTTTCTCAAGTATATGTTGTTTTGCTTGTATGATAATATTTCTTGCCAATGTGGGCCACCATTTCCTCAATTGTATGCTGCGAGAACAGTATGTGCAAATGATTTTGCTCAATGTCGTGCTGGTGCTGGTCACATGCTTGCATTAAATCACCTCAAGGGCTACTGATCTTGCATATCTGTATATGGTTGCAATACCACTCGTAACCTGTGCACATCCAACACCCAGAACAGGCCAAAATTATATGACTGGAAGAAAAGTACCTGGTCGTTTTTGTTTATCTGCAGGAAAAAACGGTGAGAGCAAATGCTGTGGTTGCACAAGTATACCACATTACTGTCATGGTGGCAACTGCTGTAGTCGTATGAACAGCTGTATTTGTCAACAATACTGTAACATATTTGTGTTCATTTGTGTTTCAGAAATTGGGGTGTGGAGTACTGACATTTTGATATACAAATCGAGTACATTTGTGGGGAAGAATCCATTAGAATAAATATTCTACAAACTGGTGCAAAAATAATAAAAATAAAATTTTGTCATTTTTGCCTAACATTTGCACATGACTGATATTGTGCATAGGCATACACCGAAACTAAAAGTACATTACAAATGTTACACAGCTTTGGACATACAATTTTTTTTTCAACAAGGCCCTGCATAAAACTAGTGGGAGCTGTCACATCGTGGCAGAATGCAGTAAACTTCCATATACCTATATCAGCCTTTAAGGATCCAGAAAAATCTGCGCTGTTTAAGAAAGCATTGTTTATTTAAGGGGCCTGAATAAATTGACAGAAACCATTTGTACCTGACGTGCACTTGCGCGATTTTGTCTGCTTTTTAAATGAAAGCGTATTGAGAACGACGTTATTATCGGTTTTCGTAAAGCGCTTTATTGGGCACACCGTCGCAATGGCCCTCTTTACGAAACGGCCCCGTCGCGTTTTGAGAATACTTCACTGCATGGTCCACGCGATCACGGTGAAGCGTGGAAGCTTTCAAAGTAAGGTGATTGAGAAATTAACGGTATATTTGGTATTTTTACACTAGTCAGAAATTCAAATCAACTTTTCGGAAGACGGATAGATTAACAAGCATATTTCAATCGTATAGATTTTTTCGCGAAGCCCCTCTAAAACGAAAACCGCATATCTTGAAGTTCGTCAATACGTCCCCGTTTTCTATTCAGGGATGTTGCAGGCATGTGTTCCAACCTGTGCCGCTGCTAAGCGCAAGTTATTCTTTTAGTGCTATTGCGGTCCGTTTTGTACACCGCTGGTAAATAGGTTTACAGGCAACGTTCCGAGCGACGAGCCTGTGCCAGCAGTGGGTAAGGAAACTGTGTCGAAGAAAGGATGTGGTGACGGCTCCAAAAATTGCAATGTGTGAGCGTGGTAGCTAGTGAGGCGTTTTCTAAAAACGGAATGATATTAAATATTGGATTGATATTGGTGAATGAGCGACCCGACAGTTTCGCGTCAACATAAAATGCATGATTGGTGAATTTTGCGTCGAGATAAAACGCACGATCCGTGAATGAGCGACCTTTAGAGAGGTCGAAATTCTGTGAGCCTTCCAATACGGCATCTTTTGTCACAACCTGATTTTAGGTCACATTTGCGGCGTACATAACCTCAATTGTAGATGCAGTGCGTAGAGTGCTCTAAAATTGTGGGAGACAACTCTCAGCTTTTGATAGCTGTTAGGACAGCGTCTAAATGTAACTGGTCGATTCCTATAATATGCCTCAGTAGCGATTCAACCGGCACTGACGTCAGCACAATACTTGCTTTTGAGGACTGCAGTTAATTAAAGCTCCCTAAAAGCGCTGCTACGTACCAGTCTCATATCCGCAGCCTGTCTGCCCCCCCCCCCCCCCCCCCCCCACCTCACACACCAGCACCAGTACGCGCACGTACATACACTGCTTACCCAAATGCATATAACCGCTGCACTAGGAGGCTTTTTGAAGTCATCCCGAAAACGTGTTGTGGAAGGACGTGGCGCGTTCCTGTAGGCATTTTATGAGAGGAAAAAAAAATACCCAAGCAAAGACGTGGTAATTAATCAAAATGAGGCAAATGCTTGAGAAAAACTAGCGGCTTAACATTTTAATTGTCATTGCTAAAATGAACATTCTGATTGCCAATGAAGCACGCACGACGGCTACGGTTTCTGCTGCTTAAGACGTGAACGTCGCGTCATATGCATGCGAAGTTGAGCTCTGTTTTAGACAGCAACGACTGCAGCACGCTTTAACGTGCGCTCGCATCATGCCCCCTAACAGATTAGACATGCAGGAAAATTTGACTTTGGAGGCGGCCTTGCTTAGCTGCTCATCGCTAGAGTCCCAACTGGCCCTGGCCAACGGGCTATGGTGATAGCTTTGTCCAGTGGCCTCCCATACTAGGCATTCCACTCATGCAAAGGACCCTTGACCTGCACTCTTTTTTTTTTCTTCAATAAAGTTTTTCACCCTCACCACGCCGTGACAGACTGAAAGCACCGTCAGGTGTCACGGCGCGTTCCCTAAGCAGGGGCCCAAGATTTCCCATGTATAGGTACCCGCTGTCCTCAAACTAGGTATCCACTGTCTCTATGGGTATGTTAAGACAGCCCTGAATAACTCCGGTCTTGAAAAAGTCTGGTCTTACTAAAGACACTGTTTAAGTCTCGACTTAGCGCGGACTTTATCGTGCAAGCGGGCCCAGGTGTCCCCTAAGGTTCTGTACTAGGCCCACTTCTTTTTTTGATATACATCAATGACTTGCCTAATTGCGTTTCTTCTAACATACACTTATACGCGGATGACTGTGTTTTATATCGTGAAATTTGCACCGAAGACGACAAACACTACCTTCAGACTGATCTCAATAACATTTCTCTTTGGTGTAAAAAATGGCAAATGCAACTAAACCCTCGCAAGTGTGCTTTAATGAGAGTTTCCAGACAAAATACTACTACCTCCGCTTACGCTTTGGATAATATTCAGATTGCACCTGTAACATCACACCGGTACTTGGGTGTTATCATCAGTTCGTCATTATCCTGGAAACCGCATATCGAACTAATTATTAGCAGCGCTAACCGCATGCTAGGGTATTTACGTCGTAACTTCATCAAAGCACCTGTCTCCTTAAAATTACTTCTTTATAAAACACTTGTTCTTCCTAAATTAGAATATGCCGCCCCCCTTTGGGACCCTCGTCATGTCTCGCTTTGTACTTCACTGGAACTTGTTCAGAATAATGCAGTTCGTTTTATACTTTCTGATTTTAACCGGACCGCGAGTGTCACAGCTATGAAATCTAACCTTTCCTTACCGTCTCTCGCACAACGTAGAAAATTTTTACGCCTATGCTTTTTTCATAAAATTTATCATCACCAGTTACTGCACTCTCGTTTTATCACTACACCCCCCTATCGCTCTTCTCGTGTCGACCATCAACATAAGACTGGATCTATTTTTTGCCGTACTGACACTTTTTTGCATTCTTTCATTCCTCGCACATCGAAAGAGTGGAACCACCTTCCCGCTGCCGTGGCTTGTATACAGGATTATACTGCTTATCGTCAGTCTCTGATGACGATGCTTTTATCTGATGCGAATAGATAGTTTCTTTGTTGCTTTGTTATTTTCTTCGTTTTTTATTACTTTTTTTCTGCTATGTTTGTTCAGTTTCTTGCGTTGCATTTGCTACAGTTGTTGTTTCTGTACTTTTTCGAATACTGTGTGTTGCTACATTTTAACTACGTTGTTGTGCCGCCTTTAACAAAAAATAATTTTTTTCTTGCGTTGTTTGCTTGCCCACTCCCCTCTGTAATGCCTCGGCGCTTGAGGCATCGGGGTATCGAAAATAAATAAATAAATAAATAAACCCTAACTCCACTTGACGCAGGTTAAAATGTTATCTGAGCATTATAACTTTTCTGGGTAAAAACGTTCCGTAGAACAGGCAGTTCTAATTTGAGCTAAGGAATTGTTAAAAGATCAAGGAAAAAGGCATTTTTCAAGTACAGCACCTTCCCAACTTATATCCGTTATAGCCTAAGTTACTTTGCGACATTAGAGCCAATAATTTATAACAACCAAGTCAGCTGCATGACAACGAATTGTTGTTACTTCCTGGCTACTGACGTCACTTTCAGTACTCAGAATTTTCAAAGCAACGGCCGAGCATGGGCAAAATCCCCAATTTTGTCATTCCTCCTTCACCCATGACTTTTCTGGCTTCTGTCCCAGCAAGTTTGTATAATTCTTTGACCCTCCCTTGCCCACATCCTCTTTTTTAAATTTGCTTCTCCTCCCTCGTCCCCATCGAAACTTCCCGGACCCTCCTTCACCCTCAACTTGACCATTTCAAATTCCGAATTAAGTTTGTTATAACATTGAGAGACGTTCTCAAGAAACTTTTTCCTCGATCAGTGCTCCTGATGTTCCGTGCACAAATGAGGAGCATGCTCCTTGGAGATAAAAGCCTGCAGTTTAAATGCCCAGTACGAGACAAAAGGAGGACGCGCGTGGCCGAGCTTCCAGGAGCTGCCAACTCCGGCAGCTGCTTTGAACGGAGGAGGGTGAGATTCGAGACAAACCTTGCTGCAGCCTTGGCTCAGGCCTGCTCGTGTTGCTTACTAAAAGTGGGGTGCTATATTTATTATCATTTGGCGGGAACAATTAGAACAATTGTAGGCTAATTGTTAAACGTGCGAAATAACTGATTAGGCGGATAGCAAAATGCTTGACCTGGATTAGGGTGTGCAAGAGCACCAGGCACAAGCCGTTAATTTCATCAATTCACGCTCTCGTAAGTGAGACCTATGCGCCAGTTATATGTTTATCTCATTTCCGACAACCGGCGATGGTATAGAGTAGACCTAGACGCAATTTATTCACAGAGCCCGCTTTCGGCGGTATCAATTATCCACGTGAAGCGTACTTTGAAGTTCTTGAAGTGAGCAATGTACACAAGAAATAACTGATGGAGAGCTTTCATGCTGCAGCCATTTATTGCCAATTAAGAGCTGTTAGGCTCGTATTGTTTTTTTTTTTTTTTTTTGCAGTGGCTAGGAAGAGCTGTACGGGGAAACCTGAATCAAGAAGAGCGAAAGGTATACTACGTAGCCACTCGGAAGCGTCAGCAAGGCAAATTTCAGCCAGTAGTCTTCGATGCTTATGCACACTCTCATAATTAGCCAGCTGAATATGATCGTCGCTTAAAACTCAGTATGTTTGGAAGAGGCGGAACGACAGATGTTTTTCTTGCTAAACAGCCACAGACCGAAGGCACGGATCACACAGAGTAAACTGGACCCCAAAGTTATTGTGCTGTAATTTGCGACGAAAGACTCACGCTCATATCATAATAGCAGCAATTTGGTTAATCAAATTCAATACAATAGTTTGAAGCGAACGCGGTTGAGGATTAGTGTTACGCAGACAAAATAGAGAGCAAGAGAAAATTTACAATGGTAATATTGTTCAAACGAGTGGAACGTTACAGGGCAGTTTAAATAACCTGAGGGGTGGAATGCGGCAACATTGCGAACAATTTTGTTCATAAAGGTTTTTTCATTTCAGTAGGACTTGCTAACATGCTGTCCCAGTTCAGCACGTACAGAGTGCCTGCAGAGCAGTCACCCTGAGCTGTCTTTCTATGGGATGAGACGGGCTTTCTGGTTTCATTCACACTTGATTTCTCACCTGCTCGTTGCCTCAGAAAACTCACCCTTGTCACGTGGTTGCATGACGTCCCACGACAGGGAGACCATTCAGCACTCAGTTGCATTACTGCTCAAGGGAGGTGAAGTATGCCGCTCTTCTCTGTGTACACCTAAACTTACTACGAACTGCATGCAGCTGAAGGTAAACATGTCCTTTCAAATCCATATTTCCACCCAGAATCCAAATTAGCTGAAGATTCAGAAGATTGCCAGTGAGAAAAAAATGAAGCAGGATTTCGGAAAGAATACTCTACCGTCGATCACATCCAGACTATCAAGCAGGTAATAGAACAGTGCTCAGAATAAAACCAGCCCCTATACATAGCATTCACTGACTACGAGAAAGCATTTGACTCGGCCTCAGCATGCCGACATTTTGAGATCAGGGTGTAGGTAAGCCATGTGTAGAAACACCGGACGATATCTACAGTGGCTGCCCAGCAACCACAGTTCTGCATAAAAGTGATAAATTTCAAAGTACGAAAGACGACACGATCTCCCCAGTGGTATTTATAGCTTGTTTAGAGGGTATATTCAAAGGCATGAAATGGGAGACGTTACGCATCAGGGTCGATGGAGAATATTTCAGTAATGTTCGATTCACTGATGACATTGCCTTGTGATGTAACATGGGAAACCAGCTGCAACTAATGGTTTGTAATTTAGACAGGAAACGAAGAAATGTAGGCCTAAATTTAACAGCAGAAGACTAAGGTAATGTTGAACAGCCTCTTGGAAAGGAACGGCAGTATCAAACTGTTAGCGAAACTCTGAAGTGGTGGCAAATATGTCTGCTTAGAACAGGTAGTGACCGCAGATCCGGACCGCGAAAGGGAAATAACTAGGAGAATAAAATTGAGATGGAACGCATTTGATAAGTATTCGCATATTATGAGTACCAGCTTACTGGTATCGCTAAAGAGGCATGCATGCAACAGTTGCATCTTACATGTACTCACCTATGAGGCTGAAACATGGAGGTTAATAAAAAGGATTAGACTTAAGTTGAGGACAACGCAGAGGGCTATTGAACGAAACACGGACGTTACAGGATAGGAAGCGTGCAGAGTTGTCAGAGAAATAACTCAAATTACAGATATTCTCGTTGAAATTAAAAAGAAATGGGCATGCGCATGACATGTAGCGTGAAGGAGTACAAGCGATGGTCTCTAAGAGTAACCAATTAGGTTCGAAGGTAAGGTAAGCATAGCAGGGGGTGACACAAAACTAGTTGGGTTGAGTAGGTGAAGACATCTGTAGGGTTCACCTGGATAGGATGTATAGGATAGGATAGGAAAAGAAAATAGGATGTACATTCTCCCTGCAGTGGGTATAGTCCGGCTTATGAGAACAAAATTTTACACTACTTTGGAAGCTGCCCAAAGACTAGTTGCGCAAGAATATTTACACAAAAATCTGGGGATTTTTTTTGATGCGTTTTTTTACTTTCCGTCAGGTGACGGCGAAGTCTTTTCCAGACAGCGAGCTATGTACGCTTCCCGTAACATGAGACACAACAAAAAGGATTGTTCTTAGGCTTTGCGTTAGGAGCACATGATATCTCGTCTGACATCAGATTTTTCTTACGCATATTTTTGTGGTTTCAGACTGACGCAAAGATTGCTAAAGAAACGACTTTATTTGGTATCGTTTGAGGAAAAAGGAAAGCGTAGAATGTCTAACTTTTCGGTGGACATTCAAAATGCAATTAACAGCATAGAATTGAAGGCCCAGATGTTGTCGCTTCAAATTTATATCACAAAGTAGACTGTAACTTGACCAGCAGATGAATGTCAAGTGGGAGGAGCTATGAAATGACAACACCCTGATCTCTGCACAAAACTACCGGTTGCGCGGCGATTTCAAGCCGAAATTAAATTCTTATATTTTAAGACACTGTCTTAGTTCATGCTTACGGCGACGGGAACTGCGACGCCTGGTCTACCAAAGGAGCTATGTACACTTCCCATATTATACAATAACCATGAAGCCCTGTATGTGTGGCGCAGTGGTTACGGCGCTCGACTACTGTGCCGAAGGAAGCGGGATCGAATCCGGCCTCGGCGGCTGCGTTTTGATGGAGGCGAATTAGAGTGGTGTCCGTGTACTGTGCGATATCAGTGCACTTTAAAGAACCCGAGGTGGTCGAAATTTCTGGAGTCCTCCACTACGGCGTCTCTCATAGCCTGAGTCGCGTTGGGGCGTTAATTCCGACAAACCAACCTACAGTAACCATGAATATCCAATCAATGGGCACCATGAACTTTCAGCTAGATATATCATCAGGCAAATTTACGTGGGCCCCTTAAATACGAATATGCGCTTGAGAGTTCAGATGGCATTGTAAGTAAGCTGTTCAACAAAGCTGCTCTTGATACATGACATGATATCCGGTGCGAGTTGGTAAATTAAGAGCTGCTCCAAGCACACTAGCTGCAGATTCAATATAGCGGTCACGACCTTTGTCCTTCCCCGTATTATCATCACATTTTATTTGCCCCTTTTTCTTAAACTCTTTCGACAGCTGAACCTAGTATAGCAAAATATTTATTATTGTGTCATCTCTAGCGCTGCCAAATACATGCAATAGGTACAGGGTTGCATAAAGAAATGAATGGCGTCTTGTGCTCTCACTCTGGGGATGTCAATAAAGGGTGCTATAAGCGAATTAAAAGATATATTTGAGAAAAGGAGTAGACGCAAGCAGTGCCAGGCTCACTTCTCATCTAGCACAGTGCGCTGTCCAAAACAACGTTTAGAGGCGAAAGCCTTTCTTCCACCTGGAATGAAATCCCGTGCGCGAGAACTGAGATTTGTGTGCGAAATCTGTCATTTCTGCGAGATTCCACGAGATCTCTTCTTGTCGAGCATTTTTGAAATCTGCAATCCCACACTCACTTGAATACGCGTCAAGGAATGCCACGCAACAGGAGCGATGGTGTACCATCCAAACTCATACTTGCCGGAGAAAATGTTACAGATAGTGGGCCTTTCCTGCCCTGTAAACAAGTTGTAATTATCTGTAGCTCTGCGACGAACGCCTATAAGAGGCAAAAGATGAGAAGCAAATAATAAAAGAGGAAAGGTAGGCTTTCGCCATTCTCCCTTTAATAGGCTATCTAAATTTCAGTTACCAGTTAGCGCCCAAGTTTGTCTCTTTCCATGCTTTTTGCATACACTGTAGGGTTTGATTTGACCATTGGCGTAAGTTTGGCTTGAATCCTAATCAAATATCAGAAACCCACAGATGTTCGTGCCCAGTTGCGGTTTAAAACTGTGCCGCTTTTAAACAGCGCTCATAACTTTAGCATGCCGTCTCCAGCACGCGAACGATAAAGGCAAGTGTGGTCGCGTTCGCTCCGTATTCCTGGATCAAAATACAGAATGGCAGTACACTGCAGCCCTACACTGCTCCGTGCCACGTCCCAGCCGACGTATGGCAATTGTGAGCATTTATACTTCAGTCCCTCAGCGCCCGTGTCTGTACACAGCTCAAGCGGTTGCATCTTTAGATCTCCTGGCGGCATGTCAAGAAGAGGCCCACAGTAGGGTTAGAGTACCGAGTCGAATGGGTGCGGTCTGCTCTAGTCGCGCTGATGCGCTTCCACTCCGAGGGAGGGAAGGGGGCACAAGTGTTTTTGTTACACAGAAAGTTCGATTATACAAAACTGAACTGCATTACACCCATTAGGCTACTCGCTCCTGGTGTCCATCGGAATCCGACAGGGGGCCGCAGCAGATTCTTTGACTGACAGAGGTTGGCGCACGAACGCCGGTTCGCTAGGTCAACTGTGGTTCGTGAGGCTGCTAACTACGGCAGCGGCTTTTAAAAGGCGGAATTTACCGGGTGGGTTTATGTATTCAGGGGCAGATAAAGGGCTATTCGTCCTTGATGGAAGGCAGGCCGTCAAGGCACAAGATATATCCCTCAGGCCAGGTCTCCAAGGCAGAGAAAAAATCTACCGCTCACTTACAGGCTCAATTACGCTTAGCGGAAGCGCGTGTCCACGTGGCTGAGCAAATGTGAAACGACATTGCGCCCAAGGCTGTAGCGAACTAATTCGAAAGGTAAACGACACAAAGCACCACCTCGAGGTACATGTTCTTGTGCTCCACTGTGCATTAATTTTTTAGAGGTTTTAATAGAATGGAGTCCACGGCCACGTTGAGCCACATTCGGGCTAAGTCTTGTTGATCCTTTCATCATCCTCATCATCATCATCTTCAGCCAGACTATACCCACTGCAGGGCCAAGGCCTCTCACATATTTCTCCAATTAAACCGGCTGTGTGCTAGCTGCATCTACTTTACCCCTGCGAACTTCCTAACCTCATCCGCCCACCTAACTTTCTGCCGCCCCTGTACGCTTTCCTTTCCTTGGAATCCTGTTTGTTACCCTAAGCGACCACCGGTTATCTGCTCTTCGCACTACATGTCCTGCCCATATCTTCTTCTTGATTTACACTAGAATGTCAGTAGCTTGAGTCATTTCTCTGACCCACTCTGCACGCTTCCTATCTCTTAATGTTACTCCTACCATTTTTCGTTCCATAGGCATCTGAGTTGACCTGACCTTAAGTAGAACCCCCTTGATTAGCCTCAACAGTTCAGCCCCTTAGGCGGGTACAGGTAAGATGCAACTGTTGTATACTTTCCTCTTGAGCGATACCGGTAAGCTGCTAGTCATAATCTGCAAGTGCTTGCCAAATGCGCTCCATCTCAATCTTATTCATCTTGTTATTTCTTTTGCATGGTCAAGATCTGCGGTTACTACCTGTCCTAAGTAGACATATTCGCCTACTACTTCAAGTGCTTCGCTACTTAACGTAAACTGCTGTTCCTTCCCAAGGCTGTGAAACATTACCTTAGTCTTCTGCATATTGATTTTCGAGCCTACCTTTCAACTTTTCCTCTCTAGGTCATCAATCATGATTTGCAGTTCATCCCTCGAGTTACTTAGCAAGGCACTGTCATCAGCAAATCGCAGATTATTGAGGTATTCTCCATCTACCCTTATTTTTAACTGCTCCCATTCCAAGTCTCTGAATACTTCATCTAAGCAAGCTGTGAATAGTACTGGGGAGATCGTGTCTCCTTGTCTAAAACCTTTCTTTATGGGAATTTTGTTATTTTTTACGCAGAACTATGGGTGCTGTGCAGCCACTATATATATCTTTCAGCACTTTCAGGTACGGCTTGTCTACCCCCTGATTTCGCAATGCTTGCAGCACCACCGAGGCTTCTACTGAGTCAAATGCTTTCTCGTAATCAATGAATGCTATGTATAAGGGCTGGTTATATTCCGAGCATTTTTCTATCACCTGGTTGATGGTATGGATATGATCGATAGTAGAGTACAGTTTGCAAAAACCTGCTTGAACCTTTGCTTGATTGCAGTCTAAGGTTGTCCTGATTCTATTAGCGAGAACCTTAGTAAATACCTTATGCGTAACAGACAGTAAGCTTATTGGTCTGTAATTTTTAAGGTCCTTAGCGTCCCCTTTCTTATGATTGAGGATAATGTTTGCATTCTTCCATGATTTCGGTATCGTCGATGACACCAGGCATTGCATATACAGGGTGGCCAGTACATCTAGCACGATATCTCCCGCGTCCTTCAGCAAATCTGTAGTTATCTGATCCTCTCAAGTTGATTTTCCCCTTTTCATAGTTTCTACTGCTTTCTTGACCTCGTCCTTCGTCACTGATGGAACGTCTAACTGTCTTTCCCTACCGCCAATCTCATTATGGTCCTGACTATTTTGGCTACTGTAGAGATCTGTATAGAACTCCTCGGCTACTTTGACTATCTTGTCAATATTCGTGATGACGTTGCCTGCCTCGTCTCTTAACGCATACATCTGGTTTTTGCTTAAGCCCAATTTCTTCGTTACCGCTTTAAGGCTTCCCCCGGTCTTTACAACATGCTCAATTTTCTCCATGTTATACTTCTTTATATCGGCCACCTTGCGCTGCAGCGGGGCAAGTGCAGCAATGGCGTAGTGGTAGAACATTCACCTCGCTTGCAAGAGGACCGGGGCTCAAATCCCGGTGCCGCGCAATTCTTCACCGGATAAAAAAAAAATCCGCTAGTCGATGGAATTGTATACACAGGTTTGGTGTGCGACCTGATGCCGGCGAACACCTCTGGCAACGCACTCCCTCACCAGAACAGGATTTGGCCACCCTGGTGCAGTTATTGGCCGCAACCTCTTATGGTTATTCACATAAAACCCTGGCCCTCAGTCACCAGTGGCTGCGGAACAACTGACGACAGCGGCGGTCAGACCTGCGACGCAGCAGGGGGTGCTAAGAATTCCTGGCTCCACTGGACAGGCCACGATTGGAAACTGAATCTGACAACGTTTAATGCTAGAACCCTAGCTAGTGAAGCTAGTTTAGCAGTGCTGTTAGAGGAACTAAAGGGTATGAAATGGGATGTCATAGGGCTTAGTGAGGTTACGAGGCCGAATGAGGCATATATTGTACTGAAAGATGGGCATGCACTGTGTTATCGAGGTTTACCGCAGAGGCGAGAACTAGGAGTAGGTTTCCTTGTCAATAGGTATAGAGCGGGTAATATAGATGAATTCTATAGTAATAATGAGAGGGTGGTAGGCACCGTAATTAGGCTTAATATGCGGTATAAACTGAAGGTTGTACAGGGCTATGCACCTACACGTAGTTATGATGACCAGGCAGTTGAAAGCTTCTACGAAATGTAGAATCGGCAATGCGAAAAGTAAAGACGCAGTATACTGTACTAATGGGCGACTTCAATGTCAAGGTAGGGAAAAAACAGGCAGGAAACCAGGCAGTAGGTGTCTATGGCATTGGTTCTAGGAATAGCAGGGGGGAGTTACTAGTTGAGTTTGCAGAGCGTAATAAGTTAAGAATCATGAATACCTTGTTCAGAAAACGGAAGAACCGGAAATGAACATGGAAAAGTCCTAACGGGGAGACTAAAACATAAATTGACTTCATACTGTGTTCAACCCTCACCATTATGCAAGATGTAGAGATAACCGGTAAAGTGCGATGCAGTGACCACAGGATGGTCAGGTCCCGAATTAGCCTAAATCTGAAGAAGGAACGCAAAAGATTAGTAAGAAAGAAACCCATCAACGAATTAGCGGTGAGGAGAGGGGCAGAAGAGTGCAGAATCTCGCTACAGAATAGATATTCTGCTCTAACCGAGAACGGCGACATTACCCTTGAAGCAATGAGCAATAATTTCAGAGATATCATTACTGAGTGCGCTGTAGAAGTAGGCGGTAGGATAGTTAGAGAGGATACCGGTAAGCTGCCTAAGGAGGCGAAAGATTTGAACAAGAAACGCCAGAGCATGAAAGCTTCCAATCGAACAGACCAGATAGAATTGGCCGAAATATCAAAGCTAATCAATAAGTGCATGGTGGCTGATATAAGGAAGTATAACATTGTTCCCGTACCCGCCTCTAAATCAATTCCCAGTGTGTTATACTCATCGCTTCATCGTTCCAACTCCTTGGCACGCCCGCGAATCACTCCCGAGAACGCTCTGCTTTGGATCAACGTCACACCCATGCTGGCAAGCCAGTGGGCCTCTTTACCCAATACCTTGGAGCGCGGCCTGGACGACCAGCGGGCCAACGCGCGTGGAGCGATGAGGGGCAGACGACGTCCAGAGCTATATCGCACCTCGCTTAGGACACGGAGTTCGCTTGTGTCGTAAAGAACAGCGGGTGCCCTACAGACGCCGCGAAACATCTTGCGGGAACGAAGCAGTGATGCGGTAGCAAACAGCTGGAAATACTTGCTGAGCGGGCGTAGCTACAGCACACGAGTACTCAAGTGGAGTATTTCCGGGGACGGCCTTCGCCCTGCTCAATTTTAGTCTCATAGAATGCTCATATTGGTCAATTCCGATTAAAAACGTCGGTCTGTATTTAAGACCGGGAACAAAATTGGGTTGTGTATCTCGTAAAGCGTAGCGCGCGTACACTTTTGTTTACGCGCGCTTTACAATGCAACAATGCTCTGGCGCCACATCTTGCATGGGCTTGCATCCGCACTAACAAGAAAACTTGTTGTGCGTAAGCGCATGAAGCATCATTTGAAAACTCCTCGTGTGTTTCTGACATACATCTGTTCGGTGTACGTGGAAAATACGCTTCAAGACTTTCCATATCACGGCCGCTCTTCTAAACGAATAAAAGCACCACAAATATTTTCTGATGTACCTTTAGGATCTGCAAACGCTAAAGGCTCAGGTCAGTCAAACGTCGTTTCTGTGCTTAGAAGAACGTATTGTGTTTCCATCGACGCTATCCTAGCATTCCGGAGGAATGTGGACAGGATGGCGTCCCTTACAGTAAACTCCCAGCTGTTGGTTATGGTTCGTGATCACTGTTGCTTCGTTTCGCCATCGATATGCAACTTTGTACTCCCTTAAAATAAAAATATTTAAAGAAAAACAAGGCACTCCTGGGGGCGTTAATGTGAAGGATATCTTGCATTTAAGTATATTTTTATACTAGTATATATTTCATACTTAATTATTTAGGGCCCCTGTGTAGATGAGATAGCTTAGCTGCGTACCATCGAATATTGTTCCTGATTTGGAGCTTCTTGTGTCTCTAAAGTGTTCTTATCATCTGAGGAATATTTATTTTCTGCGCTCGTGGAGCAAAGTTTAATTTGTCTAGATAGATGAACTACAAAGTTTCCTTTTATTAGAACAACTATCGCTCAGGTAGATATCAGTCTTATTGCCTTTGCTTAGTAACAAAGTAATTGACAATGATTCTAAGCACGCTATGCCCACATAGTCTTAAGATTATTTGGCGCTTCTGGCGTCCTCCACTATTCATTTGCCCGTAGTCTTCATACAAGGGTCTGCTTTGATGGACACATTCAATTTGCCGCACTTGCTCGATTGTGATGCCCAGAAATGGAGATGGAGAAGATGAGGTCGACGAAGAGGCGGCTCGTGCTAGGACTCGCAAGTGGACACGGCTTGGTGTTCGCCGTTCGGCCTGCGTAAATTAAAACCTTGCTCTTAACATCTTGGTGCAGCTGCTGGGGATCGATCCCAGTACCTATCGCGCTGGGTACCTATAGCGCTCAGAGGCGCTAGATAGACGTTCACCAGAAACCCCGAAGACAGATTTCCAGCTTGAATCGCGACCAAGGAAGTATAACTGGCTTGCTGGCTTGCCGCCATTGTATTGCATTGTATTTTACTGTATTGTTTTTTTTGGTACAGAGGCTATCATGCGCCAGGAACAAGGTTTGGTTTTTGTGTGGATCAGGACTGGTATATATATATATATATATATATATATATATATATATATATATATATATATATATATATATATATATATATATATATATATATATATATATATATATATATATATATATATATATATACCAGGTTTGTTCAGATGCGAAGACAACATAAAATGAATTCGATGAAGCGTTTATGGTGGCTGCCCGATTTCCATTCTTCATTGATCGGCTTGACAAGGTGTAATGTATTATTTATTTCGTTTTTCCATGAGGTCGCCATTTTAGTCCCAGTTTTCTTTTTACAAGTCTTAGAACATCTTTATGTGGTATTTTGACTGGCTGTAGTTTAGTAAGACGGGCTGCTGCAGCACATGCATCAGCTCATTGCCGCTGATTTCAACGTGGCTTGTACAGAATACATAATTTAATTGTATGCCCCTGTGTTTCAGCGGGTATTACATTATGAATGATGTCTCCGAATTGAGGTTATGTAGCATTTGTATGAATAAATGCTGTGATAATGCTGACAGAATCGGTAATAATGATGCTATTTTCAAAACCTATCTAACATTTTTTCTACTGCCAAAGCAACAGCGTGACTTTGAGTTGGGAAAGTTGATGATAACTCCAGTAATTGTACTATTTTTTCCCGTTTTTCTTGTACCACCGTACTTCCAACATGAAATGTTGTTTTAGACCCATCTTTATAGAACACTGTGTAATCTCTGTATTGGTCATTTAGTACAAGGAAGTCTTGTACTATGTGTTCATGTGGTGGTTGTTTCTTACTGAAGTGTGTCAATGTAAAGGCGTGTACAGCGGGGAAATGGTACCAGGGGGACAGTGGACTGGGTTTTCGGGCAATGTTTAAAAGTGAATGACGTATTTCTAAATCTTGGCATATCTGTTCAAAACGAAGAATTTACGGTCTGATTGCTTAAGGGTTTTTGTTAAACAGGGTTCTTAATGAGCACTTTGTAACTATGGGGTAGCAAAGGTGTTTTGAGTGAACAGATGTTAAAAATATATGAACATGTTAGCATGGGTATTCTGTCCTCAGGAGATAGCTCATTGGCTTCCACATAGCCTGTTATAGGTGATGTCCTGTAGGCTCCGGTTGGAAGATGCAAACTTGAATTACGAACAGGATGCAATCGTTTCAGATATGAGGGTCTTGCTGAACCATACACTATGCTACCATAGTCGAGGCAAGAGCGCACTACAGCGCGGTAGATATTAAAGGGGCACATTCGGTCAGACCCCCAATGTTTACGTGACAGGACCTTTATTTTATCGAGATGGCATTTATATGGGGGGAGGAAAGAGATCTTTCTGTCAAAAGTTAAACCGAGGAATTTGTGTTCGTGTTTACTAGTAATGTAATTTCATTAGGGCAAGTGGTGCGGTCAGTGCGCAGTGCGTCTTAGAGGGAAAGGATGGCTACTGATTTTTGTGTGGAAAACCTAAAATAATTTCTATCTGTCATGCTGCCAGTTTATTTACTGTTAGCTGTATCTGCCTTTCACATGTTGCTACGCTGGCTGACGTGCATGCAGTTTGCAAGTCGTCAACATAAACCGAGTACGTAATGGACTTCGGGATTACCTTTGCTATATATTTCATGTTTACAATGAAAACAGAAGTGCCTAAAATGCACCCTTGGGGCACTCCAGTTTCTTGTGTGAAGTTTTTAGAAAGGATGGAACCAAGACGTACTTGAAAAGATCGGATATGGAGAAAGTTAGCTAGAAAATTTAGGATCCTGCCGCGAATTCCAAGCTCTCCCGAATTCCGTAGGATCCCAAACCTCTATGTGGCGTCGTAGGCTTTTTCAAGGTCAAAGACGACAAGGCAGCGTTGCTTATGTGCAAACGCTTCTCGAACTTCTCGCTTCTCGAGTTTTCGAGGCGGACAAGATGATAAGTGGTGGAACATGTGTTCGTAAAACCGCACTGGGTAATGTCCAGTAGCTTTCGAGATTCGAGAACAAACATCAGTTTTATATTTAGAATGCTTTCAAAGCACTTCGATAGACAGCTCGTCATAGATATTAGCATATAAATGCCTGCGGAGTTTGGTAACTTCCCAGGCTTCAACACAGGCACTATAATAGCTTTCTCCCAGGCCTCTAGAATTTTTCCGGATATCCAGATTTTATTAGAGTTTCAATGATGCTTCTACTCTGGTTTCAGATAAATGAGCTAACATTTCAAAATGAACTTCATAGGGCCCTGGAGCAGTGTTTTTTCCTGATAACAGCACTGCATTTATTTCGTCAATGTTAGCAATGAAGCTTTCATTTGCACTACCAGATATTGGGAGGAGTTTTCGTCTTTCAGCTATTGATTTGTAGTTTAAAAAAGAATGTGTATAGTATGCTGAACTTGAAACTGCAGCAAAATGTTTTCCTAATATGTCTGCTTGTTCCTCTACAATCGTTTGTGTGCCAGGGGTTATCAGCAGTGGAACTGCAAAGGGTGAGTATTTTGCGTCCAGTTTATTAACTTGCTCCCACACCTTTTGGATGTATTGGAGCTGTTTACCGATAACACATAATTCTGCCAGGACATTTTCTCGGCACCTCGGCGAGTGTGTCCTGCTTTCGCTCTCGCTTTTTTGAAATTGACAAGACTATCGTGTGTTGGATATCTTCGGAATACTACCCATGCCTTATTCTGATTCTGTTTTGCTTGTTTGTATTCTCGTTTATACCAAACTTCGTGTTTTCGCTGTACCACTTCCGATGACTAAGGAATAGCCCAGTGTGCGGCAGCAATCCCAGGTAGCACAAGCGACCGGCCCGATATTGTTAATTGATTCGCAACGTCTGGTCCACCAGTGGCCCGGTGTTGCCAATGCGCTAGAATAATGGTACAGCCATGTGATAACATTGACCACTCTTGGACCAGTGATTTACATGTTCCCCAATGATTGGCATTCTTAGGCTGTAACGGGCAATAATGACCTTGTGTAAAGAATTGCTTGCCAACATTATATACACAATGATAAATTATGGCCAAAATTACCAGCCATTGTCAATGTCTTGCCCATAATTCGCAAATTATGGCGTACATTGAGAAGTATTTTCCTGCCAGTATATATGGCTTGTTGACACTGAATATAGCTTGGCATTCATTGGTCTGTATCATCGGCCAGTCTTACTGGCTTGCCAACATTGTATCCATCTTCAGTTCCAGTGGCCGATATTGCCCGAGCGGTGGCCACTGGTCTCCATTGAACATACGGTGGCAATATCTGCTAGGTGGCAGATATTGCTAGGCAATATAGGAACGCTAGGTGGCAATATCATGGCATGCATTGGTAAATATTGTCCAGCAAGTATTGGCAGCTTTTTAACGTCGAATATATCTTGGCATACATTGGTCAACATCCCCCTGCCAATCATGATAGCTTTCCAACATGGTGTATATCTGCAGATAAAATGGTCATTGATGGCATACAATGGTAAATATTGTCCTGCCAGTGTAGCTGGCTTGCCGACATTTAAAATATATTGGCATATATTGGTTAATGTTATCCCGCCGGTCTTAGTGGCTTCCTAACTATGCATACTTTTGGCTTTAGTGGGAAATATTGCTAAATGCACTGTGGTGATAGGCCAGCATTTCACCTATCATGGCATATATTGGTGATTATTGCAATGCCAGTATTGATTGCTTGTCAGCATCGAATGTATCTTGGCATACATTGCTCAATATCATCGCGCCAGTCGTCTTGGCTTCCCAGAATTTTGTATCTGCAATTACAGTGGTCGATGTTGCTTGAAGAAGTGTAATGACTTGCCAAAATTCCATGCATCTTTACGTAGGATAATAAATATTCTCTTGTTATCATTGATGACCTGTCAACTCGAAAGATTAACTGCCATATGATGGTCAATATTTTACTACTAGTTGAGATGGTTTACACTAGTTGCCAATATTGAATGCATCATTGTATGCATTGATTGATATTATCCTGTTAGTATAGCTGGCTCATCTACATTGAATATATTTTAGCATACGTCATCGATGTGGCCCCGCCAGTTTTGGGGACTTTACAAAAATGAATATGACTGGGTAATAGGGGTCGATATTGTCCACTGAGTTTTGATGTTTGGAAAACATTGCACATAACATAACATGTGTTGGCCAAAATTAGCTTGCAGATATTAACGATCAATTCTCAACCTGTATATGCTGATATATTTTTAACGTCCCGAACAATACTGATGTTTCTTTCGCGATAGCTTTCCAGTATGTTTTATGCATTGTCAACAATGTAGTAGTAGTAGCAGGGAACATTTATTCAAGAAAAATGGCTCAAGCAGTAAGGGCACGGTTGGTATAGGGTCCTCCTCCCATGCTTCGGTGGCTTAACCCCTGCTGGCGTAAGGCTTCATTTTCTTGACAAGCCCATGCCATGAGAAAAAGTTAGAGATTCTGTAGCCAAAACTTTTAGAAAGGCCCGAAATGAATGATTGGGTGCCACTACGCATGCAATAATGGCATGCTTCGTGCAATGTTGCATTCGAGTCGGACGCATGGCTTATGCCGTCTACGAAGCGCTTAGAAATGCCCGGCTGTTGCACTGTTAGCAGCTGTGAAGAATTTTAGTACATAGGTGGAACGCGCCGCAATTACAGGCCCCACTATTTCTTCTATACGTCTGCAGCGTAATGCGTGAGGCCACTCATGCATCACAATTTTAGGAATACTTCGTCGCCCTCCACGACAAAATCGCAACAAAACAGACGCATAATTTTTCAAAGTTGACAACGGTCGCTGCCTATGTATAGAAACACAATACGGCGGAGTACACAAGCATATACACTTCTGCAATCTGCAGTAGGCCAGTAAGACGTAGCAAGTTGAAAACCATATATATTATAGGCTGTCAGCCCAGCTTAATTTGTTGGGATGAGGTTTTACGTCTGTATGCTGAAACCTTTGTCCATATCTGAGAAATTGACACATAAATGCTTTATTTATGAACACCGTTGCGGGCGCGCAACTTGTATGCTGCATGATGACCGCTTTAGCCGACGATGCACTGGGCGACGTCTGCGCTTGAAAGGCTTTTACGCTTCCTTCGCATACGCCCGTTTCCAGTATGCACTATTTCATTGCGTGGAGAAGGAGAAGATCAAATTCTGGGAAACAGAGGTCGAAGAGATTGTGCTAGTGAAGGCAAATGCTGCACCGTTTCGTCATGTACGCTAGATGACTCCTCAACGAGGCGCCAGCATCGACTGTATTCCGCACAGAAGACGGGCTAGCTGCAGCCTATTTTGTATTGTAATTCACATCAGCCATAATCTTGCACTTGATTCCTACATGCCGGCGTTCTCTGCTTTGAGTGCTTCAGCTAGGGACAAATGATGAGCAAACCCTTTAGGCTGCTGATGCAGCATAGCTCAGTCAAAAGGTAGATCCCCCCACATAAAAATAAAAGCATTATTATCTATGCGTTCTCAACCTTCGCTTGGCAGAGACAAAAATTCAGCTTTCTCAGATGTTCTGAAATGAAGTGTATATAAATTCATCAGCGTTGCACTGTGCACAACGGTTTACTACAAGTTGTGTACTTGCTATGGCAGCTGTTAACTTGTTCGGACTTAACATTTGCTGGTAAAGACATGAAAGAGGAAATATTGAAGAAGCTTGAAACATAGCAACCCCTCGTTTGGAGACTGGAAATAAGTGTGATTGAATTTTTTTGTTTTACAGAATAAAAATAACATGAATGAGTGCTCAGCACCGAAATATTTGTCTTAGAATTATTGTTGTCTGGTCATGCTGCTGTTCAAGGAAATTATTTTTGACCGAAAGCTGTATAAGGGCGTGTACAACTTTCATGACCTGCCATCGAATATTTTTGCCAAGTCAGCTTAACATCACGCATTTAAATGCTTGTTCCTATGCAGTATTCTGGGAAAATTCTCCACGCTTTTAGTAAAATTATCAAAACACACTGCAACCAGACCGAGGGTATTTCAATCTAGAAATTATGTTCGTTCGCTGTAACAGTTTAGAAAAATCATACCGTCGTTGCCAAAAAGTAATCAGGCTGCAGGGTTTGCTTCTAAACCGTGTTTGGAGCCCTTGATCTATTTCAGAAGGCAAAAAATGGTCTTTACAGATAACAGTGATGGGCTTTTTTCCGCACAGGTGATTAATGATTTAGCATGTCCAATAAAGCGCCTAATTGCAGGGCTAAGGAGCAAATCGGGCAGCTGTTCTCTTTGGCAAAAACGGTACATTCTTTCTAGCAGTGTTAGACAGGCGGCTATTTGCGACGCAGCGGCGCCAGCCTTCGCCGTGGCAGCGTACGCGTTCTTCGTTCCCACGCATGAGCAGCCTCAAATCAACCTCGCCGGAATTCCAACTTGCAGTGTCATATGAAACCATGCGGACAGCGTTGCCACGCTCGCACGACTGGCGTCGGCGCGCTCTGTCTTCGCTTTGCCCTCGCACTCTAGCAGCGCAGGTGCGCGCCTCGCGGGTTGCCTGCTGCAGCTCCGCTCGCAATCGGAGAATAAACAGTAGAACCACGACATCCCTCGTCGTGTCTCGCGGAACAGTCTGCAGATCAGTGTGAGCACCACTGAGCCTTTATTTTAAGATATATGTTCGTTACGGGAGTAGGTTTTTGGGAGCATTTGTTGCTTTATTTGCCTCCCATGTTGTTACACTTCCCAGCCGGAGTAAAGACTCGCGATCACTAGGACGGAACTTTGCGTGCCATTTTCCTCTTGGGCTCCTTCGATTGATGCTGCATGCAGAGCTGTGTTGGACGACCGGCAAGATATCCATTTTTCTTACAGTGCGGCATATTAACTGGAAATAGTCATTTTGTCAGTCATTGGCACCTGATAATTAAGAATAACAAAATGTGCTTATCTCCTGTTTATGTACGCCGAGAGTAAGAAAAGCTTTTGCTTCAACTCTATTGCACAAAACATAAAATATGCATTCTTCATGAATTCTAATTTCAACACACTGACTTGGACAAACTAATTTTGTAGCCACGGCACGCTTTACTGCTCATGAACAGTTTGCCCAAGCTGTACAAAAAAAGACAATTCTGCATAATAGCGCCCCTATTTTTGTTTTCGCTTGCAGATGTTTATACGAAAGGAAGATGGTGACATGCAAGCTGCTCGAGCATACATCTTCAAGGGCTGCTGAAAGATGCTGTTCTTATAACCGAGAGCGAAAGGCGCTCGCTAGAGACGCTGGCTTGGCAGACACCTGAAACTGCCTTTAATGCGGCGTCTTCCTACAACCTGGGATCTGCCGACACCTTGTCAATGGACCTAACCAGAGGTGAAGTCCTTGAAGTCTGAAAGAATTCTGCTTTTAGTTTCTTTTCACTATGTACCTCATGCGCACCTAATAAATATCCATGAAACGAACAATTCTGGCATTTTTGTGTGAATGCATGTAACTTTCAGGATGCTGTATATGTATTATTAGCTGCATGTAAAAAACCTGGAAAAAATTAACTCAAACCTGTGTGTGGCGCATGATGGCCTTAGCTGGCTCTGCACCGTAACACCCATCAAATAAAAAAATAGTCGCAAACGACATCATTAAATAATAATAGGATTGCCTACACTCCAATGATGCAAAGCCAGTGGAAAAGCCTGGGTGGGCGATGTTAGGCAGCTGATGAGCCTAGCTGGATAGCAGTTATTAAAAACCAGTGAGGAAGCTTGGTTATAGGTATTGGATAGCCAGTGAGAGTGGCTGGATGTACGTTATATAGGAGCCAGTGGGTATGCTTGGGTGGAAGATATTGGATAGCCGCTGAGTGAGGCTGCATGCAAATAAGTAACCTAGTCTGCCATTGGTGGCCATTGTAGGAAAGCCAGTCTAGTAGCATGGATTAAATCTTGGCACGGGCAGCGCTCTAATTAAACACCATTATTGGCGCCAATAGTGGGGCCGGTTTCCCCCAATATTGCGCTGATGGCGGTCCATTGACGGCGTGCTACTTGGGTAGTGCGCAGCTTGCAGTAGGGATCCTCGTTCCAGTTCATCGCGCTCTGCCAGGGGAGCGCTGTGCTACGGGTGTCTGCGCCAGGGACACTTCGCGGCTGTCTGCTCACGGACACACTGGACCACGGAACCCGAAGTACGGTATTTGGAGGTAGGCCCGCACAGCTTGTTTTGTGGGTCGTGGAGCAGCGCTAGCTGTCTACCCGGAGGGCGCAGATGGCGCTGCCTCGGGAGCGCTGTGTGATACCTGGGTAGGCGCCAATGAATGTTGTGTCGCCGCGCCATGCTCTGTTACACAACACTAGGAACGATTTTCTGGCAATGGAAGTCTCTTCCCTTCTTTCCCGTAAGTTATATGTTCTGTAAATTTCAGAGTAATTACTTCCTTTTCTTTTTTCCATGCTGGGCATGACCGCGAGTAGGAAGCGTGATTTCCTTGACAGTTGGTACAAAGGTGTGGTTCAACATCACAGTTATCTGTAGGATGCTTGTGTGAAGCACATTCGGCACATTTGAGTTTGCCCCGGCAGCTCTGCGAGCTATAGACGTACCGTTGGCAGTTATGGCATCTCTGGGGGCTCAGGATTTAGGGCCTACTTCGTGTACCCCGTAATCCTGAACCCCCAGGATCCAAATATCTTGCTTCGACAGATTATGGGACAGTGCTTGCAGCAAAGGTGAGTACAATATGCTTTGTTTGTATCTCTTTGTTGTCTCCTCTGATCTTTATCCAATAAATGTCTGTGAGATTTTCTTCTTTAAAGCCTTCAAGAAGTTCTTGTTCACTCACATACCTAAGACATCATCAGAGATGATTCCTCGGACAGCAGTTAGTGATCGGTGCGGGCTAATTACTATTTCTCCAAACGATTTGACTGCACTTAGCCTTTGATGCTGATGACTGTAGAATAATTCTAGCACCAGGTCACCGTTGCCAAGTTTCTTTATCTTATAGCCGTGGCCTATGGCCTCAGTCAACATTCATGAAATGACAAATGGGGACACAAGTCATGCAGTTATTTCCTCATGGTCACTGTGGACCAACGTGAAAAAGAGGAAAGTTGTTTAAGTTCTTTGAAAAAAAAAAAACACGGCGGTCTCAGTGTGCCCCCTTTTAAACGGAGGTCGATCAGGAATGAGAGGTTTAGAAGCCATAAAATGGGTTTTTTTGCTCGGCCAGGGTGGCGGCCATACACCGCGGAGCCCAGAAAGGGAACGCGACAAGAGCTTGCAAGAAGGTCCTGCCTACAGGTTAACCAGGTTAGGAAGGTTAACCACCACTGCCTGGAACTAGGAAGAAACGAAGAAGACAGAAAACCGGACAGTTGTAAGAAAGAAAATGGGAAAGCAAAAGATGGAGGGGAGAATAGCCAAAGGTGACTGCCGATCTCCCACGGGTCGGACAGCCCGGAGGCGCAGTCTATGGGAAGCGTGGGCCGAAGTGGTATGTTGCCTTCACCGAGAGGCCTTAAATGTCCAAACACCCTGCATCGGCTCAACCATCAGAATCCCCTTTCTCCCGACACGGCGATGCCTTGCACGGCTAACCATGGGTGCTCGGGATCCGTGGTGCAGCACAGTACATACAAACTTAACAGGTGTCCCCTGCGGGGGCCACCATTCTGCCTACGACGTCTGTTGACAGCAACGCTCCGAAGTTTGTGCCTAGCAGCTCATGGCAGTATCACCGGGAGCTGCGTTCGTTCAAGGGCTCATCCAGCGAAAACATGGATGAGTGGCTCACTCACTACCAGCGGGTGAGCTTTTGCAAAAAGTGGGCCTCTTTCTCCAGCTAGCTTAGTCTTCGCGCTTAACGACACAGTCCTAACGTGGTACGACAACCACACGGACACTTTCACCACCTAGAACCGCTTTGTAGAAGAGATAAAAAGTTCTTTGGGGAATCTGACACGAAGAAGAATCGAGCTGAACAAGCGCTCTCTCAAAGAGCTCAGCTTCCTGAGAAAATATGCACAAAGTATATCAAGAAAATTTTGAAGCTGTGCAAGCTTGTCTCTGCTCGCATGACATAAGAGGACAAAGTTGGCTATCTGCTTAAAGGGTCTGCTGAAGATATCTATAGGTTCCGAATCGACAAATAAAGCCTTGACTAATTGGATGACGGGATCCAGCATTGCCGCATGTTCGTGACGCTTAAAATGCGTCAAATAGATGATAAGTTCGAACGTTTGGCTGGCATGACGTCGGTGGCCGCTCTTGACGCTGCTGACATAACGTCATCTGACTATCTGGCCTCCACGATTCGTCAGATCGTTTTCGAACAACTAGGTGAGTAGCTAGAACTATCTTGGGGCTCCTCAGCGCTGCCCCCATCGCACCCGCTGCGTCCGCCTCCTACAACCGCCTTTAATGCAGCGAACTATGTTAATTCAGTGCACTTCGATGATTATCTGGGACCGCAGCAGCCGCGGCAGAGCGACATACTTAGGACACCTCAAGGCAACGGGCCCGCTACTACCAGCTGACACATAGCCTGTATGACAACAGTCGACGGGATGCTCTCAGTTGCGACTAACTTGCCCGCGCCACCTTTTCCTCCACCTCCTGTGTGCTATCGCGGCGGCCAACCTTGCCCCATCTCAAAATCATGTTCTCGTCGCCAAGCATCACATTACGGCTACGGCTCCATGAACTACCCTGAGCAGCAGAATAATAATCCTGGCTCTTCTCGTCTTTCACGCTGCCCTATGATTCCGAGAACCCATGGCAAGTACCTTTGCGGGATTTTTGAACAGCATTCAACAGAAGCAGGACACCACCCCCAGCTTCCCCTTCCCGCCATTCTCCATCACTCCGGCGGCGCTCACCACCTCCGAAAAACTAGTCGGCGAGACCGATGGTGGTGAGGTCTCTGGACGTTCGCTACTAGAAGAGATACCCCCGCCTGTGCTGATGTTACAGAACAAAGTCCACGTTTAAGTTGATGGTGTACCTGTGATGGCTTTAGTGGATACCGGCCCGGGCCACCGCGGGATAGGTCTATTTGGAGAAATTCTTGGTCAGAAGGGTTAGACACTGAACAATAAATAAGACAATAATCGGCAAATAAAAGGATATGCCAAGATAAATGCTTGGGTAAATCGGTATATGTACGAGGAATAACAAAAGGCCGAGGTTGGAGCACTGCGGCACAAACCGGAAGTGACTGGAAGCGGGTTCTAAAGTTGGCTGTTGATGACGACCGATTGAGAGCAATGCAAAAGGAATAGTCTTCAACCCTTCAATTATGTTTGGATCTAGGCTGAATTGAGAAAGTTTTCGAAGCAAGCGTTGCTGAGGTACTTTGTCGAATGCCTTAGTAAAGTCAAGGTTAATGCATGGCGTCAGTTTCTAGGTTAATATCAAGGTTGGTGCGAATATCGTGAAGAAAATGGCTGTTGAGCTTCGCAGAAAGCCCTTACGAAATCCATTGTCAATAAAAACATCACGAATAGCAAGACAAGACAAGATATAAGGAAGATACAGGACAAGCGCTTGTCCTGTAGCTTCCTTATATCTTGTCTTGTGTCTTGCTGTTAGCACTGTTTTTATTGACAATGGGTGTTTACCAACTCGCCCAACAACGTATCTTGGTAACCCTTACGAAGCCATGCTGTAAGGTATGGAAAATTATTAGAACCTAAGAACTGCCTGATTTTGGTGCAAAAGGACATTTTCAATGAGTTTGTCGGGTGCACGTGTTAATGAAATGAGACGATAGGTAAGATGTGAATATGCAGCGCCCGTTTTGTGGAAGGGAGCCACCTTCCCCACTCTCCAATAGTCTGGTATGGTTCCTTCTGAGACTGCTTGCGGAAACAGTAAGCAAAAGATAATTTGACAGGGTAGTTTGTTGTTCTTGAAGATTTTTGAGTGATATCGTCTCTGCCAGTGGCAGATGAATTCTTAATTTTATGAATGACGTGTGTGCTGAACGTAATTGCTTCTGTGGCTGTAGTAATAAAAAGTGGTAATGTAAAACGTGCTGTTACAGTTTCTTCAGTAAAAACGGATGAAATGTAAATGTGTTCACACATTCTATATCGGTCGGGGTTGCATCAGCATTGCTTGTGATGGTTACAGCGCGTGTTTCCTTCGGGTTTATCATTTTCCAGGACTTCCTAGTGTTGGCTCCTATCATTTTTGACAGATCTATTTCATAAATGAACGCTTAGCATTTTTAACTTCGGTCAAGTATGTCTGTACAGCTTTGTAGCATTCTTCCCACGCGTGTGGGCTTGCTTTGCGCTTTGCTATAAGAAATGCGTTTTTTTTTTGTTTTCTTGTCTTTCTAGGGTTGTTTTTTTTTTTGAACCAGGGTTATTGATTGTTTTTTCGAAAACTGCGCGTTGGGGTATATTTAACGGTTAGGTCTGATATTGTATGTTTGAATGGCGTCTAGTTTTTGTTTACATTTCTACTATAGAAAAAGGTTTGAAATACTCAGAAGTTGGTTATTTCATTGCTAGTTTTCTTGTAGTTCTTCTTATCTTGAGCCTTGTAGTTTCCTCCAACGTTTGCCTTATTTCAGGTAAGAAGTTAAAAGTGGCATGAATTACTTTATGTTTGCTGGTTTCTCGGAGGCATGTGATAAATTCTAGGTTGTCTGGATGGGTAGTCAGTATGAGGTCCAGACTATTAGCTTTTTCCCCTGCGACAGGAGTCGGCTGAAATATTATTTGTGTAAGAATACAATTAACGCAAACGTCTACTACGCATTCCTGCATTTCTTACTAATTGACAATGGGCTGAGGTTGATTGTTCGAGTCCATATAGTTGTAGTTGAGATCCTCAAGAAGTAGAATGTGTGCTTTAGGGAGCTTTGAAACTAAATTATTTAGGACATCGTGAAGTTTGCTAGGAAAGCCGGGGCTGTTGCGAGGTGGCTTAAAACACACGCCAATTAGTAGCATTATTGGTGTAGCTTGGCCCTTGAACCATATTATTTCTTCGTCTGACTGGACGCTGGTGGCGGAGCAAGACAACTGCTCAGTGACGGCGATAACGACATCTCCCCCACGACCATCCCTGCGGTCGGAGCGAAAAAGACAAAAATTGGGCAGGATGAACAGACTTTCCGAGTGACTGAAGTCATTCAACCATGTTTCGGATACTAGACTACCTCATCATTCTTCAAGAGTTTACACGATATGACCTTTCAGGAGGATGCTGCGAATGTTAGTATATATAACTGATAAGGGAACATTGACAGAAGGTGTAGAAGACCGATGTTTCGATTAGAGGTAGGAATTGGTTGATTGTTACTGTATTGTTTACAGACTAATTTCATCAACAACGTAACGTTTTGGGCCAATCTGCAGTGTCTTGGACCTCAGAGAAAAAGACACAGACTTCGCCTTAGCAAAGGCGACCAGATGTTTACGGAAATTGTGAACACGGCGTGAAAAATCTACACCTATGCTGCAGTCTATCTTTGAATTTCGGACCTTCAAAAAGAACCAATTCGTTAGTTTTGAAAGATGTATTCTCTACGATGATAGCGCGTTGCCGATCTCAAGAGAGCCATTCGAGGCGGTGGACACGTTTGATTTCATTTGGACTTAACTAAATGCCAAGGTAATCAGCGCAGTGGCGAATAATTGGGTCTTCAGATTGTGAAATGGTTTAGGATTGGTTAGTGTCAGGTAAGCCACAGAATATTAAGTCGCTTCGTCGCGAGCGATATTCGGCATCATCAAGACAAGCCCTCAGCACACCAACTAGTCGAGCTGTTTTTTTGGAGTGGTTTGAATTGTATCGAGATCAGTTCTGAGTGCAGGCAGATTTTTACAGTCAGCTTCCAAAGCGCTGAGACGCATGATCAGACTCGGTCTGGCCAGCAGACATCTTTTTCAGTTCACCAAGGATAGCGCCAAACTTATTGGGGCCAGGGTTTCTCGCGGTATCACCGCAAGCAGTAAAAGCGATCGAAAAACATGAAGCACTCGACACTGACAACAAAGCAACACTGAGGGCTCGGAAGCTGTACCAAAGAATAGTTACTGCCTTTCTTCGAAAATTGGCTTTGACAGTTACCAACCTGCAAGTTGAAGTCCAGCGAATTCGATGACTGTTGTGGCACAAGCACCACAGAGTGCCATAAGTATTCGCTGCTCCTTTACAGCCATGTCTGGTTGCAGACGATATTGCCTTCCAACCGAGACTGAGGCTCCATTTCACTTCAACTTGTGACACGGAAAATGGGATGTTGGAGGCCGCCGCGTAGTGTTCCTTCTTCAGCTGAGCCGCTCAAGGATGCCTGCCCCATCGCCGTCGGCTAGGGAGCACAGAAGACCGCAGGGGGCGTGATGCAGATGATCATGGACGCGAAAGACCGCATATTGAAGACGAGCAGATGAGATAAATGTGTTGTGGCACAGTCACCTAAATTGTATTTCACGTTGTGACCCCGTCGGGGTGGCGCAGGGGTTACGGCGTTCGACTACTGTTCCCACGATTGCGGGATCGAATCCAGACCTCGGCGGCCCCTTTTCTGTGAAGGCGAAACGCCAGCAGCCCGTGAGTTATGCGATGTCAGTGCATGGTAAAAAATCCCAGCCTGAGTAGCTTTGGGACGTTAAACTCCACAAAACAAAGCACAATGTTCTGCTTTAGCTCAGAAACGTTTGCTGGTGAGAATGTGTGAGATATCACAGAGGAAAAAATAGGATTTGCGGAGTAGGAAATTGCATCTACACGGACCAGGATCCTCAAGTGGAACTGCAGACGGAAACCACTACTCCTCTTTCATCATTACCTAATAGGCGTAGTTTAACAGCGACTCCCTTCCCATATTTTATTTGACAGAAGAGGGACAATAATTCAAATGTGTTGCTACTTTACGATAACAACATCGAGAGGGTTTGTATGATTTAAAAGCTGGAGCTTGTCACATATAATAGGAAGTTTGAAATAGAAGTACGAATTAATGAAATTTGGAGAAGACGACGTGAATGACGATAAGCATGACGTGTATGAACCCATGAACAAAGAAATATTCGGTAAGGTTGTTACAGATGAATGGCGGAGAAGAGAAGGCGAGGACGACGACGACATGGAGCACGTGTTCCAACGCGAAGCTTATAAAAGCGTGAAAGATAGCGCGGAACTGGGGGAAAAGAAAAGAGACGTGGATTTTTTGGCGGGTCAGGGCCACATTGGTTCTAAAGAGAGCAACGCCGGCTGCACCAGTGATATCGAGTTCTGAGGCGTCGCACAGGTAGCTTCCTGCAGTTTCTGAGCCTGTTCCGGGGAGTAAACGGCTACCGCAACTACCTGCTGCGGCCAGGGGTACCTCCCGTGCTTTTACCACCCATCCGGGTGGTGCTCACAACGCCAACATTGCCCGAATTGCCTCAACGGGCACTTGAACCGGGAGCGCGTACAGCGCCGCCAACTACGCCTGCCTGAGAGCTTCGAACGCCACCTCGGCGCCGCTACCTGGATGCCACTGACTGGACCAATGCAACGATTAATCAGCACCGAACCGTGAGCATGAACTCCGAACGCTAGTAGGCTTTGTTACCTGGTCGTGAGTATTGGTAGTCTTTGTGCTTTGTTCTGGTTTTGTCAGTTTTCCGTGCTAGTGTTTGCGTCGCGTAGGGTGTATTAAATGTGCATCTGTATGGTTACACCTGTCTCCTAGTCCATTCTTTCCGCCCTCGTGCCCTCCGAGGATCCGTGACAGAGTGGCGAGCCTAACAGCATTCCTTTCCTTTTTTTTGCTTCTTGGCTTGTCTCGGATATTAAGGCGAAAGCCTTTATTGCCTCATGCTGTAGTGGACAAAATGTGTCCCGCATTTGCGGCGGCTCTGATTGGCCAAGGCGGGATGACATCATAGACGTCTCGACCAATTACCGAGCACCACCACAGTATGCGCGAATGCCATATGCCAATCGATGATCAATTGCTGATTAATGACTAATTAATTGAATAATGAATGACTAATTATTGGATAATTATGCAATTCATTATTTACTAATGATGTCTAATCAATCAAGCAAATCAAGTACCTGCCTAGTGACAAATAATTAATTAATACATCATTATTTCTTAATTACTAATCAGTGCCAGTTGCGTAGCAGAATGCGGCACTCAAGCTTTCGCCTTTCACTAATTTAGTCGCTAAAGTCTCTCGTAATTGTTTCCGATCTATCGACTGTAGTCTGTAGGGATTTAGCAAGAAGGTTAGAACTGGCTCTCAAGCTAAATCAAAACAAGAAAGAGGAGATCCGTCGCTATGACGAGGCGGCAAGGAGACAGAGAGAGGAAATGGTGCAAGCATGCTCAGACACTCGCAAGGCAGAAAAGCGGGAGGCTAAAGAGCTCGCGAAACAGAAGGAGTTTCTTTTGTGGAAACATGCGCATGTGGCGGGAGGATATGAGGGCATCACTGGCGATGATCAGCGGTCCTTAGCGGATATAGAATCTCCTAGACCGGCCAGAGTTTGTCCAAGAAAGCTGATGGCTCATTTTGATGACAAAAGAGATGATTTTGACGCATATCTACAACGATTCAACTGGATAGCTTTGTGGTAAGGCTCGGAGCGCAGTGAATGGGCCATTGCGTTGAGCATGTGTATAGTCGGGGAGGCACTATATAAACGTGTTCGGGAGGATGCGTGCTGCTGATTCCATGGACTACGAGAAAGTCAAGAAGGCATTCCTTCAATTATTCAGGCTTACGGCAGAGGGGTTCCGCGAGAAATTTCGGACCACAAAACCTGAGGATTCTGAAACCACTAAGCAGCTTTCCTGCAGGCTGGTTAGGTATTTCGACAGATGGCTTGATATGTCAAACACAGAAAAGTGTTTTGAAGGGGTAAATGACAAGCTGGTGGCATAGCAGATTTATTATGTTTCAGTCCAAAGCTAGCGCTATCCCTGAAAGAAAGTTATGTTGATTGGAAGAATTTGCCGACACTGCACACTGATGCCTCGAGACTCAAGTGTTGAGAGATGTGAATGAGGCAAAGGAATAACTCAAAAGGTGCTAGAGACAGATGCGACAAAACCAGATCCTATTCCGGTGCATCTAAGGCGCTAATAAGGTGTTTCCTTTGTGGCAAGGTGGACACGTGCAGTTGAAGGTCGGACTATTAGTGTTGCCCAAAAGATACAAGTTCTGCGTCAAGGTTGGTTGTGAGAGGAGATGACAGGAGATGGCAGGACCGAGCTCCATGCGTGGTCGACTCTCGGGTAGAACTTGTCACACCACCTGAAGTTCCACAGCTAAAAGGAGAGCAAACGCCACTTGAAAATGTGGCAGTGAGTGGAACACTCAAGGCAAAAGCAACACTGCCAGTGGTGGTTGTGAAAATAGCGGGCCGTCCTATATTGGTGCTCAGAGACAGCGAAGCCAACATAGTTTTGTTTACAGCAAGCCTGGTGAAGGACGAGGGCCTTACAGGGGAAGCGTCGGCCGTCACTCTTGTAGGTAGCACAGTCAGGTGCCTTACTGAAGCCAGGATTATAGTGTCCACACTATACTGGACAAGCAATTGCGAAATACGTAGAACCATCAATATACGATCTCATCTTGGAAAACATTACGGGTGCAGGAAGTGTCGAGGACCCCGATGCCGAGTGGGGGATGTTCGATGTTGAGAAAAACCAAAAAGAGGAAAGGCCCATGACAGCTCCGGCGGGTGATGGTGAACTCAATTGCTCGTTGACAGTGCAAACAAGAGCTCAAATGACAGCCCAGGCAACGCAGCGACCGCTCTCTGCTCCCGTTACGAATATCTGAGCGTAACGCTGGGCAAAATTGCAATTAGGCAAAGAGAAGACCCGAGCTCGAAAGCCTGCTTCGAAAGAATATGGTAAAATGTGAAAACAAAAAGGAGTCATACGTCATTCGAATATCAATGGGTAAACGGTCTTCTGCACAGGGAATACATATTTACCTCGGGAAGGCGTGTCTAACAGCTTGTGTTACCAAACGATATGCGACAGACAGTGTTGTGCTTAGAACATGACGCCATTATGGTTGGACGCCAAGGTGTTCACAAAACGGTGTCTAGAATTACTGAGGAAGGTCTTCTGGCCAGGTGCCCAGAGCGATGTTAAACGCTTTGGTCGCTCGTGTGACGTGCGCCAGCGCGCAGTGCCAAAGGGAAGAGTTGGTCCCGTACCCCTGGGCGAGATGCAAGCCATCGACCTACTGTTTGAAAGAGTGGATATTGACATTTTGGGTCCAACCTCGGCAGTATCCTCCAGAGGGTAATAGAAATATGATTACCCTGTTCTATGTGGCCACTCCTTATTCTGACGCTATTGCATTAATAAAGGAGGTAATAATAATAATAATAATAATAATAATAATAATAATAATAATAATAATAATAATAATAATAATAATAATAATAATAATAATAATAATAATAATAACTGGTTCACAGGAAGGGAAAGCCGCAGTATCTGTCACACTTACTCTGTGGAGTTAACTGCCTTTTCTCAGTAAGACATTTACTAACAACGCCATACCATCCCATGTGTAATGAAGTTATAGAGTGGTTCAACGGCACCCTCAAATATATGATAAGGAAAATGTGCTAACAGAGATCTACAGATTAGGATAGATACATCGCAGCATTTTTCGCTTATTGCGAAGTATCGCAAAGGAGTCTTGGTTTCTCACCTTTCCCTGATATTGTGTGGGAGAGCCGTCAGAGGTCGACTTACAATATTCAAGGAGCTGTGGCATAATAACGAGATTTCGTCAGATCTCAAGACAACATACACACACTTTCTTTAATTGCGGGACAAGGGGGAGGAACCATGCAGGCTTTTACATAAATGCCTGAAGAGGGCACGTGAAAAATGTAAGAGCTACTTTGACAATCATAAAAAATTCAATCGGGCCGGCAGGGTTCTCAATCTGCTGCCCACGGATATGTTACTGATATATATATGTTACTGATGCAATGAAAGGGCCCTTACCTTGTGACGGAGAATAAAAATGACATGGATTATGAATTATTGATAAATAACACCAAGAAGGTTATCCATGCAAATGTGTTGAAAAAATAAGAAGAAACGGTACCATTCCACTGTACGGTACCATTCAAAGCTAACATGCTCGGTAGCGGCAGAGGAGAGATGATATTGCCGAGGTGCCCACTTGCAAGGGGAAGAAAAATATAGGATGGGATAACAGGTAAAGCTGGGCAGACTTCCTGAGTAGAGCCAACTGAACTGCTTTGATTATCTCTTGGATGTGTCTTTTCGTTGGTGGTGTTGTGTGCTTATACAAGAGAGTGTATTGTGGATATTACCATGTTTATTATTGACACCGTACGTACTACGGCAGTGGTTTGTTAGTGTTCCATACATTTCATTTGGTGTCCTATGCCAGATGTGTGCTTTCGATGTGTGCTTGACATATGTGTACTGTCGTATGCTGGATTCAGAATCGCTAAGCAAGATAGTTGGTTTACTGGAGGGCTTAAAGACAGGCTGGATGTGACCAGTTTTTAAGGAACAACTCTTGAGAGAGAAGGCCGTTGTCACATATGATAGGAAGTTTGAAATAGAGGTATGAACTTAAGAAGTTTAGAGAAGACGACGAGGATGACGATAAGCATGGCCTGTAATAACCGAAGAATATAGAAGATGAAGAAGTATTCGGCGAGGTGATAAGAAATGATTGGTGGAGAAGAGGAGACGACGATGACAAGGATAATATGTACCAACGCCAAGGTTATAAAAGCGATAGGGATAGCTTGGCACGGGGGAAAAGGAACAGAGAAGCGGAGGTTCCGGTGGGTCAGGGACACATCGGCTGGAAGAGAGCAACGCCAGCTACCGCTCTGTTGATCTCGAGTTCCACAGCATCGCACCGAAGACGTCCTGCAGTTCTGAGCGAGTGATGCCGTTCTCTCAACGTTGGGCTCCTCTGAGCAGCGTTGCCTGGTGACAGATAGCGTAAATATTGTAAAAATGACTAAGAGCGCATTTAAAGTCTGCCGTACTCCGTTCTTTAGTGGCGCAATGTATTGACACTATATACCTGAGCACTGAGCGAATAAAACATCTGTTCGAATATTTAAGGTGCAACATTTTTCGGATTTGTTTTAATCGCAACGTTAAATTAAGCTACTTAGATCTCGCCTGGGGTGTGTTTTCTTTTAGGTTGCATTATGTGATGCATTTAATTGTTAATAGCCGCAAAACTAGCCATGAACAGAGCCACGAAATGATTGGTTTGCGGGGTTTAACGTCCCAAAGCACCACGAAATGACAGCATGACAACGGCATACACAAGTACCAGTCTGACCTTGAGCGCCGCCTCCAACAGCATCAGGAAGCTATCACCCAAATTGATGCCAAATTCAATAGCCTCAATATTCACGTCAGTGTTCAGTTCGAACACATCCTTAATTTGATCTCCACCTATCAGACTTCACTGCAAACCAGCACGGATTCTCTTCCACCTCCCCCAAAGAAGCGCGATGGCATGCCAAAGCGCAACCAAATTAGTTAGATGCCATCATGGAGGACCTCAATATAATTCACTGGAACTGTGGCAATCCCAATACTAACCGCACTCCATTACATCAGTATCTTCTTACTCTCCCCTCTCTGCACCATTTCCTTCTCCTCCAGGAAACTCGCTGCTCCGCTAACGTCCCTGGCTACCAGGCATTTCATTCTATAGCTACGAACCCCCTCTCATTTATCTACGTTCCCCGTGATCTCTCGGTAGCAGCCCTTGAAATTCCTTCATCGCTCCAATCCTACCTAGTAGGCACCCTCTACTATATTCCTCAGGCTCACCTCAGCCTGGCACTGTTGTCCTTCTGCAACCCCCCCACTCACGCCACATATTACACGGCCCTAGGTAAATTTCTTAACACATTGGCCTCTCATACGGCTATACTTCTCTGCGGCGATTTTAATACCCCGCACACACTATGGGGGTATCCGCAGACCTTTCGTGCCGGCCGCCTACTCCACTCCATGGCCCAGCAAGCTCACCTTCCTCTCCTCAACACCCCCGGAGCACCCACTAGGGCGGGCATCTTCTTCCACGGCCACACAACCCGCTGACCTCACTTACTGTTCTGGCCCTATATCACCTCAATGGTCAGCCACTACCGATACCCTTCTTAGTGATCAATATATTATTTTCATCTCCGTCCCTCTTCGAATACCCACCCGCAAGCAACGCATTCGACATACTGACTGGCAGGCCTTTCGCTGTCTCCTCTCCTCTGCCTCCTTCACGTCGTATGCCTTTCTCCAAGCGGCTTCATCTTCCACTTGCACGAAGACCGCTGCATATCCAACTTCTGACCCCGACCCCCATCTCACCAGGCTATGGAAGCATCGCAAAAAGCTTCTCCGAACAGCAAGACTGCAACCCCGCAATATCCAACTGCAGACCATGCTTTCAAAGTTGCGAGACTATATCGTGACATATTGCGCTACGCTTGAGGATTCTCGTTGGAATACCCTATGCAACACTCTTGACATGGGGCTCCATAAAAAATCAACCTGGACTCTTTTTCGAACCCTCCTTGATGTCACCCCTGCCGCTGCCCCGACTCCTGCTAAAGCCCTAGCTACAAAGTCTCCCGATGAGATTTTCAAAACCCTTACAGATCTTTATCTCCCACCCCCTTTGTCCCCCTTCTACCCTGATTACGCAGGCTGTGCAAGCAATGACCTCGATGCCCCTTTTACACTGCGCCAGCTTGAAGCTGCACTTCTGGCTAGCGCCACTCGGTCGACTCCCGGTGAAGATGGAATCACTTACTCCGCTCTTCGCAATCTTCCCGATAACGCAAAAGAGTACCTTCTCAACCTCTATAACACTGCCTGGGAATAAGGCTCTCTGCCATCGTCCTGGACTTCCTCACTTATTTCTCTCATTCCTAAACCTGGTAAGCCTCCAGCCCTTTCAAATCTCCAGCCCATTTCTCTGACCTCTTGTGTCGGCAAGGCAATGGAAAGAATGGCGCTCACTAGGCTTAATAGGCATTTGGAATTTTTAAACTGGCTCCCTCGTATCCTCATTGGTTTTCGTTCCCGCGTATCTGCACAGGACCTTTTCCTTATACTTCAGCATACTTTCTTAGCCTGTGGTAGCTCTCAGCTTCATGCCCTGGTCACAGTCGATGTCCGCAAGGCATTCGATTGCGTCTCCCATGACCATATTCTTACCGGCCTTTCCAGCACCGGCTGCGACTCCCGCATGTATAACTACATTCGAGCTTTTCTTTCTAATCGCGAGGCCTGTTTCCGAGCAATGAACTTAACTTCTACACCCCACCGTTTCACCCGGTGTATCCCGCAGGGTGCCGTTCTTTCGCCCACCCTTTTTATTATCGCCATGGCTCCTTTCGCGGTTCAGTTATCGTCTATCCCGATCTTCAGCATATTGTTACGCCGACGACATCACTCTGTGGTGCTCGCGCGGATTTCCTGGTCACGTTAAAAACGTCATTCAGCAGGGATTGGATATCATTTCTTTTTTCTTGACCATGCAGGCCTGTCTCCCGCGCCCGAGAATTCAGAACTCCTACTTTTCACTCACTCTGTTTATCAGCGAGCTTACAACTCACTGATATCCATTACCTTGGGCGGCTCCCAATCCCCAAAGTTTCTCAATGCCGCGTTCTTGGCATGCCTCTGCATGCCGCCAAAAATGTCCGGGCTCTCCGTGCGGCTTTTGCTACCCGTCAGTCCGTCACCCATTTACTTCGCCGAGTTGTGACACGGTCCTCTGGCCTGAGGGACGCTCACGCCTGTCGACTGGCTCAGACACTGGCTCTTAACAAATTCCTTTATGTCATATCTTTCATTCACCCAGGGCCAGCTAGACACACATGCAACAGCTCGTCAGGGCCTTTATAAAGCTGCTCTTTGTCTTCGCATAACCACTTCCACCAATAAGCTTTATGCCAGCGGGCTTTTTCATCCTCTTCTCAGTCTCCTTTCCCTTCACCGTGACCGACAGATAGCTCGTCTCTCCGGCACAGTTCATGGATGCTGGCTTCTAAACCAGGCTAACATTTCCCCCATTTAGTCAGCCCCTCTGCCAATTCCTTCCCCCTCAGAGCCCCAAATACCTCCGTATACTTCCTCTTCCAACCATAATGTCGCCGGTTCCGCATGATGGCCGCTGACATGCTGCTGCCTCTCATCATAGTCCGCCCTTCAATACCCATGGAGTCGTCTACACGGATGCCTCTTATGTGGCTCATCGCGGGTCCGGAAGCCAGGTCCTCTTTCATCCTCGTCTATCTACTCCTGTCAGACACACTAACGGCCCCTTTCTCCACCCTCCGGATATTATCTCGCTTGAGGTCCTCTCCATCATTCATGTCATTCAAAGTTTCCATTCTCTCATACCTGTGCCTCAGTATATTATATACACCGACGCCCAGGCTGCTATCCGTGCTATTCAATCTAAAAGTCCAACACGTCATCTGTTCACGGAGCTCGAGGTTGCATTTGTTGCGCTGCAGCCCTGCCCTGTCTTCTTCCGATGGATCCCTGAAAACTCGGGGATTGACGGCAATGAGCTGGCGAACCAGCTCGCCCGTGAAACTCGTAACCGGGCACCATTCATCCCCTAGCCAAGATCCTTGGAGGGCGGGTCGAGACTGTCTCTTCGCGCCACTATCAGTGAATGTTACAATGCTACTCGCTTAGACCGCAAGCTCTACCCCGAACCTCATCCTAATTTTTCCGTTCGGGAAGCTCATATCCTTCGGCAAATACAGTTGAACACACTCATAACCCCTGCACGGCTATATCTCTACAAATTCCGTCGTGATCCATCAGGCCCCAACTGCCCTTCCCCTTATGCCAACCTCTCACTCTGCCTATTTTCATGTCCGGTTTCATTGCAATCGGGATTCTTTCCCACCTCCTCCCATACTATCTGGACCTGGGTGGACTGGCTTGGTGCTCAGGGTGAAGAAGAACAACGCCTGCTCGTCCAGCAGGCCATCGATGTATTAGGCGCCTAAGTGCTGCGCCTCAATAAAGTCTTTTACTACTACTACTACTATTCAATTACCTTCACTTTACTGATTTGTTGCCTTCAGCAAGTATATGTTATCTTTAGGAATCGTTAATAGATACATCTCGGTAACAATTACCGTTTAACCTGCTGAGAGGCAATCAGTGAGGAGAAAGAAGTTGCGGGACCCTACCGTTGAGGAGACAAAATTACGCGTTCTGAGCCCGCTCCGGGGTCTCAACGGCTGACGCAAGCCCCTGCCACTGCCAGGCTGCCTCCAGTGCTGTTACCATCATCCGGGCAGTACCCGCAACATCAACATCGCCAGAATTGCCTTCACCGGCACTTGGACCCGTAGCTCGTACGAAGCCGCCAACGACACCGCCAGCGACGCCTGCCTGACGAACACCACCTCGACGACTGCTACCTGGATGCCACTGACTGGAACCATGCAACGCTTCATCGGCACTGAACCATAAACATGAACGGCGAACGCTAGTAGACTGATTTATCAGGTCGTTTATATTGGTAGTCTTTGTATGAGGTGTTATTTATGCGTAATTCCGTCTCCTCAACGGTTGGGTCCCGCCACTTCTTTCTCTTCACTGGTTACCTCTCAGCGGGTTAAACGGCGATATTTACCGAAAGGTGTCTCTGAACGCAACCTAAAACATACACTCACTGACGGCAGGAAATGATTACGGTGAAGGTAATTGATTTGTGTTATCATTGTCATGCCATCACCTCGTGGCTCTGTTCAAGGCTGGTTTTGCGGCTTTTAAGAAGTAAAAACACTACATATTGTAACCTAAAGGGGAACACTCCCCAGGAATGAGCTCGGTGGCTTATTGTAATGTTGCGATAAAAAAAATTGACAAAAAAATAAAACGGTGCTATTACTGGATGCGAAGAATGGTTTTAATCACTTATTGCTGAGGTAAGTAGTGTGAATCCATTGCGCCACTGAAGCAACGGATACGGCATCCTTTAAACCCGGCATTATTTCTTTTTACAATATTTCCGCTATCTGTCGCCAGGTGACGCTGCTCAGAGGACCCTACCCTCAGAGGACTTCGGTGGAAACTAGCAAAAAACGACTGGAAGATTGGTGGCTTAAAAGCAGGGAAGTGACATAATGTTAGTAATGTAGGAACAAAAATTTAATAAATAGAATGATGGTTTAGTTAACCATTCTAAATCAATAATTAAGATATATGGAGAAAAATGAGCATATTAGCTACTGCTACCACACCGTTTCAAAGGGGACGCTCCTATATTCCATCCATCCATACCGTTGAGGGAACGGAATAACGCGTTATTTATGTTGGTGAGTTTGGTGTGCTATTTTTTGTGAAACGTAGGGTGTATTGAATGTGTTTCTGTGTGAATACACCTATCGCCTAGTCCATGCTTTCGGCGCGAGCGTTCTCCGCGGATCCGTGACAGAGCTACAGGGTAGATAACGGGAAGTATACGCACTGATGCACACATTACTACCACCGCTTACTTCCGCAAATTGCAGTTTATGAAGTCTGTTTTTCAAGGGGATATAAAGAAAGCTGTAGTTTATCCTACTATTCATTTCCAGCCGGGGACTATGATATCTGGTGGGTGGAAAGCTTCCAAAATTAATGTACCCGATTTTAAATGCGTTAAGTGGAGCACGGTTAAAATGAAAATTAACAACGCAATCAATCCGAGGTAGATAAATATAAGTGGAGCTGACCTTCGCCATAACTTCTCCAAGTTTCTGCCAGTGGTGAAACAAAACTGATCGAAACCGTAACAAAGTTTAAAGAGTATACAATACAATCAATAAATTTCCACTCACACTTATGGAACATTTTCTCAAATTCCAGTGCCGGCAAGTGTTTACCTAAATCGCAGAGCGCAACAAATCTTAGTGATGTTGCAATTAGCATTTCTGTAAATGAAGGTTGCTGTATATTTCTGATCGATACTACGTTTTCTTTTTTTCTGTGCTTAAGCCCGGCTTATCGACCCCGCCTTAGATGCCTTCGAATCCAGCTCAATGGAAACAATGCTCAGTAGATTGTAGTTTCGGACGAAAAAGGAATGTACTGAACTAAAAAAAAAGAGTTAATGCGAGCATAGGAAACGACGAAGAGGTTTCGCGAACATCTTCCATGGGTAGACGGGCTAAATCGGCTTTCCGCAAAGCTCGGTCAGAATAAATAAACAACGGTGCCCGAAGCCGAGATGGCGACATAGTCCCTGTGGGCTCAACGTTTGAACTTTCCACAGGAGAAAGCAGATGACTTCCTCTAACGGAGATATTTTCGCTGGGAGGCCGCAGTGTTTGCTTTTGGAAGCCTCAACACAAACACAACACATAGGTCAGAAGAATGATCGAGCGGAGCATTAAAGCGCAGGCGAAATCTACAAGTGCCGACGGAAGCGAGTTTGCCGTTTTTATCTGTGAAATAAAACAGCTTTCGAAAACGAAAACACAGCCTACGCACCAATGGGATGACACTGACGATAGTAAAAAAGGTTAGTGCACTCTGAAGTGCTCAAGAAAAGTATGAGAAAGCATTTGAGTGGATGGGGGGAGGGAGGAGGACGATAGAACAATCTTTACACACTCGATCTTAAATGTACGTTTAAGAGAGCACGTTGTTTGGCTAGTCGGTCATACATACTTAAAAAAGGGGGAAATGCGCTAAAAAAGACGCGGACGAGAAGAGGACATGGACGGGCGCAAACTCGCGACTGATTTTATTCAGCAAGAAAAAAATATATATACCGTGAAGCTTATCTAATCAATGCCTAAGCGCACATGCCAGGAAAGTTTTCTCTTTCTTATACAACTTGATACTAGAATCGCTTACGCATTCATCACCTGACTTATCAATGAAAAAAGCCTCTGCGAGTTCACGTGCTACCTGGTTACGACTGCGCCTTAAGATTTTGGTTCTAGCCAGCAAAGGCTGGCATGCTTTATCAGGCGTAGCCAAAGGGCATGCGCCGCAATGTAAGGGCAAATTTGACCCTTTTCCGTTATTCATAGAGAGCTGATATTCACTTAGTCGTTCATTTATACAACGGCCCGTCTGGCCGATGTAAACTTTTCCGCAAGTCAGGGGGATCTCATATACAGCCCCGACAGAACACCTGACAGTCTGGGTGGCGTGACGCTTCGTGCAGTCTCGCACTCATTCCTCACCGGAGACAATCCGGGGGCACAAAGAGAACAACGTGCGCGGGGCAGAAAATACCACCGGCACACCGTAGCGATTGGCTACATTCTTCAGGTTTTGGGACACCCTATGGATATGGGGGACAACCGCCGGTCTGGACTTCGGTTGACCGCCACCTTCTTGAGGTGTTCTAGCATTAAAACTTTGCAGAAGCTTCTCTGCCACAGCAGCCACGACTGAAAGAGGGAAACCAGCTTTCTGTAACCTGCCAACCTGATTGGTGAGGCTGTCGTTTACCAGGTGAACACCCTGGTAAACGACAGCCCCCCCCCCCTTTTTTTAAGTTGTATGACCGACTAGCCCAACAACGTGCTCTCTTTAATTACGTTTCTTCGGCAGTGGGCCCTTTCTTTTGTGTTTCTCCGTCAAGCTGTAATGTACCTACTTTGATAAGCTCCATTGTGTCTGCGACCTGCCGTGCCCGATTTTTTTGCTATTGCCTAAAGAAGAATCTAGTGCCGCTAGAATTTACAGCTCATTTTTGCCACGTTTTGCCGTCTGTTGGACATTTGAAGCGCCTCTGCAAGATATTGAGATCGGAGCTATGGCGCCAAATCAGACTTCTGAATCACTGGCTGCGTTTGCTAGCCTTTAGCACAGACTCCGAGTGGATAGGTGAAGCCAGGTTACAGTCCTATAGGCGACAGACTTCCCAAGCGGTCGAATTTTGGTGGAAGTGCCTTTTGCTGCGCCTTCCAAAAAGGCCGGCCTAGGGAAAAAAGTCTTGGCTGTGCGATTTCTCTGCTCGCCGACACGGAACTACCACCCGAGATAGCCGACGTGCTAAAGAAAGGTCCGAAGTTCAGCATGAAGCCTAATGTGCCAGCGCACGAGTTGCTGTCGTTGAATCGACAAGTTGCGCGCAAAGCTAGTGAAGAAGACCGTGAAAGGTGTCTTCTTGGTGGGGTTGATTGTCTGCTGCGGACGGCCACCAAGCCTCAAGTATCTGCGAGCCGAGGACAGTCAACTGTGGAAAAGGACGCCGAAGAAGTCGTATCCTTTTTCAGGGATCATCAGCAGATGCTTCTGCAGGCAGACAAGGAGGGAGGATTTGCCGTGCTACCAGCGGGGGTGTTTCACGACAAGGCCGTTGACGCCGTCAGAAGGAACTTTATTACCAAAAACGTGAAGACTTCCAAGGTAAAGGCTCAAGCCATTGAACTGTGCAAGGACTTGGCTTTAGACTGTCAAGAGCCGTTAACAACTGTAAGCGCAATAGCCTAGAACTGTTTTTTACCGTGAAGACGCACAAATATGACAAGCCGTTCCGGTGCATTGTGAGTGAGAGGGATACGTGACAACGGGAGATTAGCTCTTTCCTGAAGAAGTGTTTAAAGAATTTAGTTATACAAGACCCTTTTGTTGTAAAGAATTCAGGTGATATGGTCTCTTTCCTACAGGGTTCCTCATCTTTAGGTTACGCTGTCTCTTTTGACATAGAGAACCTGTTCTTTTCTATACCGCATGATGCCCTATTTTGTGCAGTTAGGTCTTGCATCGACGATAATGGTGTCGTAGATTTTCGGAACACCAGCGGCCTAACCCTGGACAATTTCATGAAGCTACTAGAGTTTTATCTTGAGTCCACTTTTGTAACTTCTGACAATCATTTTCATGTTCAACGTCAGGGCATTTGCATAGGGTCTTGTGTGGCACCTTTATTGGCTAACATTTTCATGGCCAGCATTGATCGTGATCTGGTGTGCTATTTGGACGACAAGATAGTTCTTAAAGTTTTTAGATACGTGGACGATTATTTCGTGATTCTTAAAAAGGAACCCGGTTTGACACACACGTTCACCGTGCAAGAGACGTTATCTGTCTTTAAACGACACGGGAGGGGTCTAACCTTCACCTACGAATTACCTGAAGAAGATAGATTACAGTTTTTAGATATTAACATCACTTTAACACCAGATCACACGTGTTGGATGTATTCACCACGAGCCCGGAAAGACCTGTTGCCGTTTGAATCTGCTCGTTCTAAGACGGTAAAACGCGCCAATGTTATGCTGTGCCTGAAAGAAGCCTTGCAGAAATCATGTGTTCACCTGGTAAACGACAGCCTCACCAATCAGGTTGGCAGGTTACAGAAAGCTGGTTTCCCTGTTTCAGTCGTGGCTGCTGTGGCAGAGAAGCTTCTGCAAAGTTTTGATGCTAGAACACCTCAAGAAGGTCAACCGAAGACCAGACCGGCGGTCCCCTATATCCATAGGGTGTCCCACAACCTGAAGAATGTAGCCAATCGCTACTGTGTGCCGGTGCTGTTTTCTGCCCCGCGCAAGTTGGCCTCTTTGTGACCCCGGATTGTCTCCGGTGAGGAATGCGTGCGAGACTGCACGAAGCATCACGCCACCCAGTTTGTCAGGTGTTCTGTCGGGGCTGTATATGAGATCCCCCTGACTTGCGGAAAGGTTTACATCGGCCAGACGGGCCGTTGTATAAATGAACGACTAAGGGAACATCAGCTCTCTATGAATAACGGAAAAGGGTCAAATTTACCCTTACATTGCGGCGCATGCCCTTTGGCTACGCCTAATAAAGCATGCCAGCCTTTCCTGGCTAGAGCCAAAATCTTGAGGCGCAGTCGTAATCAGGTAGCACCTGAAATCGCAGAGGCTTTTTTATTGATAAGTCAGGTGATGAATGCGTAAGCGATTCTAGTATCAAGTTGTATAAGAAAGAGAAAACTTTCCTGGCATGTGCGCTTAGGCATTGATTGGATAAGCTTCAATGTATATATATTTGTGTTCTTTCTGAATAACATCAGTCGCGAGTTTGCGCCCGTCGATGTCCTCTTCTCGTCCGTGTCTTTTTGTGGCGCTTTTCCCCCTTTTTTAAGTTTAAATGTACGTACTTTACTATCTAGGGTAATTGGAGATAACATATTCGCACCGAAACATACCTTTCAAAGCTCAAGTAAAGCAAGCATCTCTGTACCGAAGTCGAAGATGCTTTCGCTATTCTGGATGCCTCGAGTCTGGTTCCACTGATGTTCTGACCGGGCTCTTCGGAGTCCTTCGGATAAGGAATTAATGCTGTGAAGACGTGACTTTCTATCCCCGGGCCGCTTTTTGTTAAGATTTATTTATCTAGAGCCACTCTGGCGTCACCATCACTTGGACATTGTTTCATGGTCCTCGTGGACAGTCGACATTGTAGGACTCGCGTGATCATACTCTTTGTTCATTCTTCCCCTTGCTTGTCAAGTAAAAAGCAAATAAAGAATTTCAGCGAGTTTCATTTCATACTTTACGGTACTTACAAGCATTTTATAGTATGCAAGATGTAGTCTCTGTTGGGTCTAGTAGGGCTTCTAATTTATTACATTTTACTTTTTCAGCGAGAGAAGGGTGTGACAGTGTGATCAGCTGAGACAGCTTTTAATTCAGGCAACAATCACCCACGTACAAATTCCTCTTGGCCAAGTAGTCTAGCAGCTGGGCGTGCGAAGTGAATAGATCGAGGGTTCTGAAAAATTAACATTAAGTAACCCTGTTTGTACAGCTGAGCCCCATTATATAAGGAAGTGAATGACAAGCAAATTAACGCAATTCTTTTCGCTCCTTTTTCAATATAGTCTTCTTAGCTCGGACAAGGAACTATCGTAACTTCTTTGACCGTGTCAGTTTTACGATTTGAAGGAACCTTTCGTACAGTGTATGGACCGTCAGTACAACCGACTATGCCCGAAACGTTACAGACAAAGAGAAATTGCACTTAAAAGGGTTGATACGTCAATTTTTATAACATTAGCTCCGCTGCTGCCATTCGTGAGCAGAAGGAAAAACAACGCGCCTGTGGTGGGAACCGAATTCATGACTGTATCTTCGCGGGAACGCTAGCCGATTTGCCGGAAAGCATAGTTCCCAAAAGACATGCTGCCACTAGCAGCGCACACTAGTTCCGCTAGTACCGCAATGACTCAGCAAACCGCGCGTGGTTGAAGGATCTCGCGGTAGCGAAACTCCCATAGACGCCTGCGTGTTGTCTTGAGCGAGGCTTTAGTTTCTTGGCGCCGCCTGCGAACTGCTATGCAAAACAAAAACGTGACGTTTGAAGGCACGAAACCCGTGACGTCGCAGTGGCGTACCATAAGCGGGCAATTTGATTTTTTTCTTACTTTCGAATGAAACACAAAACCAACGATTAGAGACGCAGAACGACGTTCGAATAATGCGGTAAAATGGATACCGTAACTGTTAAGCCAACTTTAACATGACATGAATTTCTGTCATGTTTCACGTTAACTGAAATGCTACGGCATTATAAAATACCTCATCATAGTATTGTCCTGGTTCCGTTATCGTTAACCTAGTCTTTCGTCGCGCGACGTGTAAGCGCATTGTGTGGCTTATTTCTTCAGGCGCCTCTATGAATTCAAGGGGCCTTCAAGTTAATTTGGCAATCAGATGAATAAGAATCGAATGGCTTGAGTTACTTCACTAAGGTACTAAATGAGCAAAGCTGTGTTGCATCAATAATCAAGCTTTATTAACTCATGATTACATACATAGACGCGTCGCCACAGTGCAAATCAAGCTGTAAAAAGGCCACCACCTTCACTCATCTCTCATGATCTTCATGCAATCCTCGTAATAAAAAATCGCTTTAGTGTAGCCTGTGCAAACAAGAGGCGGCGATATTATGAAAGGGCCAGACAATTGCGAACAATCAGAGCACCCTAAATAGCAAAGAAACGTGAACGGGATGCCTGTAACGCTAGCATTAACACATATAGCTATAAGAGTTTAGGTAAGAAATTCAAAAGAACATCGATACTAAGAAATAACTGCCTGTGTCAAAATCAATTGAGATACAGTACCGTTACTTATAACTAAATTCTCGTCTAGCTCTGCGCGATTCCATTGGTTTCTCGCGTCACAGAGAGGTGTCAATGTGAGTCTAGTATTTTTGGCAACGTTAGCAGTTAATATATCTATGAAAGCAATTCCGCCGACAATAAGAACTTTCCAGTAATGCCAGCTAAAGAACATTCAGCTAACATTGGTGCGTAAATGCTACGCAGTAAGCAGAACACTCAGCAAAAGGAACAGGCCGAAGGCTTTTCGAAATGCCGCATGCGTCTTGAGGTAAATAAAATCTCACCTTCACTGTTCAATTCAAAGGGGACGCAGCGAGAGGCTGCTCATGCAGACGTATATCCGCACCACAACCGCCTTTTCTGCGCCGTGCCCGGGAGGCTTAGCACTGACGCAGCAATATTTGTTTTACTTGGGGGTTTAAGGTCGGAAAGCGATTCATTCTGAGAGACATCGTAATGGAGGTCTCCGGAAATTACGACCACCTATGGTTACCGTGCACTGTCATCGTACAGCACACGAACGTCTTGGTTTTCGCCTCCATTGAAAGGCGGCCACCGCGGCCGGGATTCGATCCGGCATCCTTGGGCACACAAGTCGAGGCGAGCAGCATCGTACGAAAATAGGCGCACGCAGCGCCAACTAGTTTCTCAATGAGAAAGTACCGTTTTCGCCATCCTGTAAAGCCCTGTACCACGGCCAGCACAACCACATGGTGACAGTTTGACACAGATAACCCTCTTTGCACGCAGACGCTTGAAAAATGAAGCAGGCAACATTGAACCGGGGCCCTTCAAGCACCCACACCGCGTGAAAAAAATGCTTGCCTCTGAAGTTCGGAGAACTACGCAGCTGCTACTGAATGATGGAGAGAGGTCGTTAAAGCAAGTTAAGATATTATTACAAGTATGACAAGGTTTTTTTTTTTTTTCTTGTGCAGAAAAGAACGTCAACTGCATTCCTTTGTGCGCATTGAAACAGAATTCGCGCACGTTGCGACTGCCAGGCGCTCTTGTTGAACCCAGCGCTGGGGACGCCATCTCAAAGATTCTGTCCCTAATCCCCCACTGTCTGCCGCCCAACTTTGAGAAAGCAGTCGTTGCCGAAATACGTGCGTCAGCAAGGCCAGCAGGCGGCTGGGGCCAAGACGTTTCGGCTGAAGAGTTTTCATTTCACCGGAGCCGCTGATTCGTCCGTCTGGGCCAAGGCTGTCTGGAGACGGCGGCGGGAAAAAAGGATGCCACAGGCGTACTGTGCTATGAGTCAGTCAGAATCCAGTTGGGATGTAGGATCTGGGATTGTCGGTGGTGTGTTCCCTAAGAGCGCGTGCGTGTAGTGTGTCAGTCAGGGCGCATCGGTTCGTCGCAAGGTGTTCGGCCCAGGGAGGAACCACTAAGGCGTGCCGACATCCACACCGTGATATCCTCCTCGGATCTGACTCTATCACCCCGAACGGCTAAGCACTCGCACTTTTTTAAATTCAAAGGCCTTTCTAGGCTCATGGAATAAAATCCCGTGCGTGAGAGTTGTGCGCAAGATTTCTGCGCTGCATGAGTGCGCTGATGTGTCAATCACTGATAACGTATTTATGAGGAGAAAAGTTACGAATGAAAACGATTTAAGATGACTCGTAATGAATAAAAGTTATTCGATAAATGCCAACAGATGTAATGAATAATGATAATGACTAATAGAGTGATCATAAAATGACTACGTAAAGAACAATATGTGAAACGACGACTTGAAATGACTGGAACTGGCTCGAAACGAGTAAATGTGCTTAGCTATGAGTGGTTACGACTACAAAGGCTACGCACGAGTACAAACGACCAGTATGTAAAACGACAACTTGTAATGGCTGGAACTGACTGCAAATGAGTACACATGCTTAGCTATGAGTGGTAATGACTGCAATGACTATAAATACTTCGTCATTAAAGAGGCAAAGAGAATGAGGCAAACAATAAGAGGCAAGTGGTAAGAGGCAAAGAGAAAGAGGCAAACGATGAGAGGCAAATGATAGGAGAAGAAAGGTAGGTTTTCGCCGTTCTCCTCTTAAGAGACATTTAGGAGACCCTCTACCTTTCCTCAATGCCTCTATTCCGAAGGTGTGCTCGCTAACCGCGCGTGCGTATGGTGTGTCTGCCAGGAGGCGTCGGCTCGTGGCAAAGTCTCCTGCCCTCAGAGAAATCACGCAGGTCAGCCGACATCGACAACCCTACGCTCACCTCTGAGCGCACCCTACCGCCCCGAACAGCTGAGCACTCACCCCACGGTCGTCTTTTGAACCCTCTCACTAATTTTTATCTTCAAAAGTGTCTCTTACTGTATTAGTATTTCCGTTGCTCAGTGATTATGAAATGAGTGACTATGACTTCGGGCCTGGGAATAACAGGGAGTGGTATTGGTCGGGCTAGAAAAACACAGTACTCTAGAAATCATAAATACCTTCATTAACGAATGGAAGAACCGCAAGCAGACATGGAAAAGCCCGACAGGGAGACTAAAAATTAAATCGACTTCGTACTGTGTTCTAACCGAAACACTCTGCAGGATGGACAAGTAATCGGCAAGGTGCGATGCAGAGACTTCACAATAAAAAAGGTCCCAAATCAACCTAGATCTGAAGAGGATTTGCTAGGTTTGTGGGCTTTAATATCCCAAAGTGGTAGACGCCGTAGTCAGGGTCTCCGGCAAGTTTGACCACATGGGTTTTTGTTGACGTGAACTGGCATCACACAGCACACAGGCGACTAACTTTTCGGCTCCTTCTAAAAGCGGCCGCCGCGGTTGGGATTCGATCCCCTCATCCTTGGTTATAGTAGCCGGGTGCTCTAACGGTGGCAGTAAAGTTTTCATTCAATCAATTTAACCCCTGCACCACCACGGCGGGGTATGTGCAGAGGGAATGGAACAAACTAGTGAGGAATATAGCCGTGAACAAAATGGTGGTGAGAGGGAAGGTAAGCGCATTCAGAATATCGCTCCAGAACAGGTAAGGTTTAACTGAGGAAGTCGACATTAGTGTAGAAGCAATGAACGATAAACGCAGGTATGATTACTCAGTGCACTATACAAGTCTGCGCTAGGACAGTTGCCCAGGATACTGGTAAATTATATACAATTAGACAAAAGACTTTGTGCAAAGGAAAATAAAATTTGATTTGATTTGATTTGAATAATAAACGCCAAATAGGAACTCTTCTAAACCAACAGAGAGAACAAAACTGGTAGATATATCAACGCTATTCAATAGTCGTAAAATGTCGGACATAAGGAACCATAATACGGAGAAACTCGAGCATGCTTCAGGGAGCGGGTTGCCTGAAAGCGGTGAAAAGGAAGTTGGTTGACAGGAATGGAAAGGCGCTTCATTTGTCACAATTTTTTCGTGGACACCTTAGAAGCGCCGAAAGGGAAGAGAGGTAGGTAGAATTGAAAGCGAATTAGAAAAAGAGGGGCCGTAGTGGAAGGCGACGGAGCGGTTTTGATCACCTAGGAATATTTAACGTGCATTGACATCACACAACACTAGGACGGCTCACCGTTTCACCTCCATCGAAACGCAGCCACCTGCGGTCGGGTTCGAAACCGGGTATTCCGGCAGAGTAGTCGGGCATCTTAACAACAACTCCACTGCGCCGGGGTGAGAAAGAGGAAATTGGGTATAGGCAAAAATCGGATGTATGTGCTCAGGAATAAGCAGCGAAGTGTCATTACACATTATGCACATGGACAAGGCAATCAGAGTAGCTAAGGAGTTTTATGAAAGTACTGGAAAATATCTACAGTGGCTACACAGCAATCAGTTCTCTGTAAGTAAGGTAATAAAATTCCCCTAAAGAAATGTGTTAGCCAAAAAGACACGGTATTCCCAGTACTATGCAGCGCTTGTTTAGAAGAAGTGTTCAGATACTTCCAATGGGATCAGAGATAAGGGTTGAGGAGAATCCCCCCGTAATATACAATTCGCTGGCGACATTCTCTTGTAAGTAGCTGATGGGACGAATTAAAAGTTATGAATAATGACCTAGGGAGGAAAGCTGAAAGGTAGGCCTAAAATTATTATGCAGAAGACTAAAGTAGCGATCAACAGTCTCGGAAAAAGAAGAGCAGTTTTAAATAGGTAGCGGAGCAGAGGAAGTAGTAGGCGATTATGTCTAGTTAATAAGACAGGTGAGAAAGGAGTGAGGCAAGGCTGCATAGTGTCGCCCTGCCTATTTAAGCGATATGCAGAGTGCATCATGAGGAAGGCCGGTCTGTACGAGTCTTCAGCTGGAGTGAAGATTGCTGGAAAACGTATGAACAACCTTAGATATTGGGATAATACCACTTTAATGGCAGAAAGTGAAGTGGAACTCAAGAGACTTCTGATGCGCGTACAAGAAGAGAGTGAGAAGTTTGGGCTTAAACTGAACAATAAAAATAAAGATCATGGCGTCTTGCGCTATCAAGTCCTGGAGCATCAATGGACAAGAAGTGGAAGCTGTGACAGATTTTCTCTTCTTGGGCTCCAAGATTACCTTGCAAGGAGACTGCAGCCATGAAATTAGGAGACGCCTGTTCTGGGAAAGAGAGCAATGGTTAGCCTAGACCGCCTAGTAAAGAGCAGAGACAGTCTGCCAACCAAGATCCGTATAACTCGTGCTATGGTCTTTCCAATTGTGATGTATGGATGCGAGAGTTGGACTGTGAAAAAGGCTTACCGCCGAAGAATTGACGCGTTTGAATTGTGGTGCTGGCGAAGACTCTTGAGAGTTCCTTGGACTGCCAGAAGATCAAATCAGTCGATATTGTCGACCATAAACCCTGACTGCTCATTGGAGGGTCAAATTCTAAAGTTAAAGCTCAGCTACTTTGGTCATCTGATGAGAAGAGAGGAGTCGCTGGAGAAAGATTTGATGTTGGGAAAGGTTGAGGGTCGCCGGAGAAGGTGTAGGCAGCGAACGCGATGGTTAGATGGCATCCTTGAGGCCCTGCAGATGAAGTTATGTGATGTTAGGAAGAAAGCGAGAGACCGGAAAGCGTGGCGTGACATGGTCCATAGGGTCACGAAGAATCGGACACGACTGAACGACTGAACTGAACTGAATAAGACAGGTAGTAACGGCAGGTCAGCGCCACGACATAGACAGGCTGAGATCGGCATACATTGAGGATCCAACTATTCCCAGCGCTCCTCACCACGCCACCTACTTTTCTGAATTCAGAGGAGCATGCACATCGTCTCTAGCTCCTTACACCTCTATAGCGAAAGCAAGTGCGTGTGCCACTCCTCAGCTTTATAAAACGCTCCGTTGCTAACGGCCGATTCACGCGTTGGGCGAACCGTCCTTGGACGAAGCACAACGTCGTGCGACATTACTAACTACGTCTCAGTCGCTGGCGTCGGAAGGACAGAGTGAATGAAGGCGCGGACGGAAACCGGCTGATGCTGGGGAGACATACCACAGCTCCACCACCTAAGAAGAAATTTGGAGGCGGCGCCATGTCAAACCAACCACGCTGCATTGTTGACTAGGGTGCCTCAATGGCCAAGAACATACCAAGGGGGCGAGAGCATTGACGCACTTTTTTGTTGACAATAAAAAAGCGCCCCGACTATGTTAGAAAAGAAACGAAGATAACATTATGGCCCCACTTATAGAAGATGTAGTTCTGCTAGAAAACACCAGACCAGCGTCATATGTTTAGAGGGGCAACACATTCCGCCTGTTTTTGACTTGCGAAAGCTACGCTGTCCGTGGAAGAGGTGGAGCCAGTATTGTCGGTCATGTGGTGCTCCTCAAACTCACGGACTCCAGCGATACCATTCGTCATGTGAGTCGGCTTTAATCAAAAGGTCCACGTACCAGCAACGGAAGGTCCACGTACCAGCAACATCCCGAGACTGTCATTTGCAATTTGTGCCGCTTCTCAGAAGTGCCGGCCCCAACTTTGCTTGGAAAGCCCCACCAAAGATGAATAACGCCACACGGAAAGGTCAATGTGAACGCTCGTCCAGCTGTGTGCTTTGTGTCTTGTAGCACACTTGCTTTAGTTACTGGCGGAAGCAAGTTCCGGGCAGTCAAACATCATGGATAATGTTTGCTTCGGATGTGTTGGAGACGTCCCTTCATCAGACGTGTTAAAGGACTATAGATACGTAGATATGCAGGATGTTACAAAGGAAAGGTCAGAACGCTGGGCTGGGAGCAGAATTACGAAAAACCCAAAACACGCCACTAGAGGATCCGGAGCAGTCAAACGCAAAAACATTACTATGCCTTAGCTCGCCCAAGCCCGGCCATGTAAGCGAGACCTTTTCATCCTTGCTTATTCTTTATTGCTGAGCCACGTTAGACTCACATTGACCAAAACCTAGTTTAGAGAGTAGAAGTTCAACTAAGCGTGGTCAGGCATAGTTTCCTCTGGTTTAAATCCTCAATATCTGTCTGCGAACGTCAAGGAAACGTAGTCGAAGCCTTTTTTACTGCTCGCGACTACTCCTAAATCTGCCTCTGAAGCTCAAGGTCATCATAGATTGGCCTAGACGAGACGAAACTGTTGAGGGAACTTTTAAGTGGGATGAATTTTGAACGGGGCGGAAGGGGGTGGTGGAGGGCAAGGGTAAGCACGGCTAAGGCAATAAAATTTTATTCACAATACGTGGGAGGAATAGGAGACGTCAGCTAGCGTGCCGCAGTCCGTGGAGACCTTTAGCGACGCCGGCCCATTGACGGCCTTGAAATGAATGCCAAGGTCATCGCTGGACCTTAGCTTCTCCCAAGCTCCTTTAGAGGAATCAGGCAAGAGCTCTGAGGGAGGCCTATGGGCTTCGCACGCAACAGGAAGGATGAGACACATTGTGTGAGGCAGTTTTGCGTTATTTTGGAGGTATGTACCGCTGCGAATAAACTTTGCCATATGTACGAAGAAGAAGAAACAGATGTGCGAAGTAGTAGAAGAAGCGAGCGCCACCGGTTCAGAGCGTCGCACGTGCACGTCCTTGTGCAAGACTATCTTCTCGGAGCCACGTTTTCTCGCTCGTGCTAGGCCACTAAAGCTTTCCCTTTAAAACTCAACTTATGAACTCGGGTGTTTCAATCAGTCAATCAATCAATCAATCAATCAATCAATCAATCAATCAATCAATCAATCAATCAATGTATTTTATTTTTCCAGAAAATAAGCCTAATGGTCTCCTGGGCTAAAAGCTCCTCAAGAAGCTTCACTAAGGCCCAAGAGACCACTACGTGGCAGTAGCATACAAAAAGAAAACAAACAATCATTATATAGTTGGCTGATAAACAGTCGAAAACATGATATTTACATTGGACATTGATAAGAAAAACAAAAATAAAACAATTTTAATTACATCCTAAAAATGTAAACACGAAACAGTTCAAAACACGAAATTCACATCCGGGATGACAAAAGAAAGAGAAAGTAGTGAAACAAATTCAGTGGCTTCAACTTAAAAAATGAGTTGTGGTGCAGCTCGCTGCTGCACCTGTGGTAAACGCGCCAGCTGGGAACGTGGTTCTGCCGAAGACGCAGTCAGGTGCAGGTCTTGTATCATCAAGAAAGATCAGTTCCCACTAACATCTCATTTTCCTGAATAATATACGCGTGGTGACCATCCAGCCCGCGTCCCGCTCATGCAGACTAGACATGGAAACTATTTTGAAATAAACTGATCCTATGAAATAAACTGATCAGCATGCGTGTTTTCCATATCGCACTTAGCAGTAGTGAGTAAACGCGACGGGCGAGATGTCGAAACAAACAACAGAACATTATGTGGCACAATTCTAGAATTCTGTAACAATAATTTTCAAACTTTTTAGAAGCGACTAGGGCTCGGGCTAAGGATCCGATCAATCATAGATCCCCCTACTTTTTTCTTTCAATAAAGCGTTTTCATCATCCAGTGACTATTTTCGCGAAATCCATGACTACAGCCACATTTGAATTTACCACCAAACAGCAAGGTAGAAACACTTCGCCCCTAAAAATACGATCACGTGCTGTTTTGTTTGTATAGCGCATTTTCTCACGTTCAGTAAGCGAAATTCTTTATCACGCAAACTGTACACCTCGCTCAATCAAAAAGCAGTCAGTGGAGTCGATTCTATGTGCCGAAAATATTCGTGTGGAAAAGTCCTGCTTGCTGGACATAGTTATGACTTCACAACCCCATGACTTCGTGCGGAAATTGCAAACATCCAATATTCAAACTAAAGACATTTAATGGATTGGTGAAAGGTACAAATGAAGGAGAAATCGGCACTGAGGTTCCTCTAATTAAGGTACGTATTTCAGGAGTTAAAGGTTCCAACTGAATAATTCAGTCGCCATTCTGACTGGAACCCAGAGCCTTTGCATCATGCTAGCCGGCCGTGCTACGCATAGGCCACGACGGGTCGTCGGTATCAAGCGTGTTAGAGAGGCGCACCCATTGAAACCGTTGTGATGCCTGTGATTTATTAACGAGTCTTATTGCGAAAGCAATACTACTCTAGGTTTCGAGCCTTCAGAGTAGCGCGGCGGTAGCAACGTACGTCTTACTCACGTGACGCTGTGACGTCACAACACACGTGACACACGGGCTCGCAGAAGCTGCCAGCTGGGGTCTCTCGTTTCACATGGGACGGTCATGTTAGAATCAGCCTGCTAGGACCCTGGCATTCACGTTACCCTTATAAGCCACTAAGGCACGTTCGTGCGGCTTGGTTAAAGCGGGGCTTTATAGGTAGGCTGAGAAAGAAGAAAAAGAGAACGCTCAGTAATCCGCAGCTAATACTTACGCTCAGTATTTCGTTCAGCAGCGTTAAACTCTTGTAATTTTTTTGGAAGAGGGCTGATGTTGCAGTAGTGATATTTCTAAAATTGAAATGATTTAAACAATAAAAATAAAAACATTCGGTATTAAAAGGTATTCGCGCCTTTTTAATGCGAAGCTTAAGCGTCCCCGTGATATTTAAATTTCATGGTAGCGGACTTTAAGACAACGGGAAAATATTTATAATTTAGCAAAAGTAGAGTAATTGCCATAAATTAGTTTTCGTTATTATCGTGCGCATTTTTTCACTGTAGAAGCCTAAAGAATACGTGAAAGCCATTGAGTTATTCGGGAATATATAGCTCGAAATATGCACACATATTTTCAGTTGTTTCACGACTGGAGAGCAAAAAGTGACAGTTGGGATTGCATCAGTAGATGTAGTGCCTGGCATGACGCATAGAGACATGGAACAATTTCTCTCTCCTGTTTCTCACTTCTAAGCACCGCGAACATTAAAATTGAATTTTTGAATCCCCAGGAAATATGTGACCACATAGATTTCAGTGTACCTACCGGCTAACATATTGAAGCCCCAGTCATGCATAGGTCTTGTGTATCATGAAATAGAAACTTAGGGAGGGTAACTGTAAGATATTTATTTATTTTAAATACCTTCAGTCGCCGAAACATTGAAGAGGGGAGTGGAATACAGGGATACATAAACAAAATAAATAAATACGAGCTAACATCTGCTAGAACAGTGAACACCTGACGCAGATCACATTAGATAAATCAGTAATAATGACCAAATTACAACATTTTTAACAAAATATAGTACTGAAGAGGGGTTTATTGGGGGTTATTCGAGAGACAGGAGACGGCGATCTGTGACACAAGACGATCGTAGAGCGAAGCCCAATCTCGTCCGAACAAGACAGTCCGAGCTCTCAGTGCGCGCGCCAGCTTATCGGCGTCCTCATCGTCGTTAGCTTCGGCGCTGTATCATCTTCCTCCTTACAATTGCCCCGGCGGAAAAAGGGAGCCACCCTGGCGACTCCAGGCAAGGGTATGACAAGGGGATCGTAGTATGGCTTAAGTCGACTGACGTGAACAACTTCTCGGCCGCGGCGACGGTGGTCTGAAGAAGGCGTTGCTGGCTCCACGACGTAGTTATCTGGTGATGTACGCCCTAATACACGATAAGGGCCATTATGCTTTGCAGAGAACTTGGAATCAGCCGGAACACAGAGCCAAACGAGGGTGTTGGTAGGAAAGTCAGAAGCGGGCTTACCGTGATCACTCTCATGTCGGCGAAGATCTTGAATGTCCGACGTGAATTATGCGAGCCAGCTGACGGCACTGTTCAGCATTACGGGCAACAGCAGAAAGAGAAGTGTACTCTGAATTGTCGGGGTGGTAAGGCAGTATAGTGTCCAGTAGACAGGAGGGCTCACGCCCGTATAGGAGAAAGAATGGGGAAAATCCAGTCGTTGCCTGAGACGCTGTGTTATAGGCATAGGTGACATACGGAAGCACCTGATCCCAATTATACGCGTCAGAAGAAACGTACATGGCGAGCATGTCACCACGAGTTCGGTTAAACCTTTCTGTGAGGCCCTTGGTTTTAGGATGGTAAGCTGTGGTGGTTCGATGTACTGTTTGGCAAGCTCCCAACAGCTCGTTGACCACTTGAGAAAGAAAGACGCGGCCGCGGTCACTGAGGAGTTCACGAGGACCCCCTGGCGTAGAACGAAATGACGCAGGATGAAGGAGGCGACGTCACGAACACTAGCCGTAGGCAGAGCTGCAGTCTCAGCGTAGCGAGTGAAGTGATCCATGGCGACTGTTGTCCAGCGGTTGCCTGATGTCGAAGATGGAAGAAGGCCATAGAGGTCTATGCCGACACGATCAAACGGTCGCGCTGAACAAGGCAATGGCTGTAAGGGCCGGCGTAGGGGCGCGGAGACGACATCCGCTGCTGACAAGCAGTACAGGAGCGAATATAGCGGCGGACAAAGTTGTACATCCCCCGCCAGTAGTACCGCTGGCGGAGACGCTAGTATGTCTTCAACAGGCCAGCATGTGCGCTTTGCGGGTCGACATGGTGATGGGCACAAATTTCTGAGCGAAGATGACGAGGAATGATCAAAAGCCATTTGCGACCACCCGGGCGATAGCTTTTGCGATACAGCAGACCACTCCGGATCGTAAAATGGGAAGCTTGGCGACGAAGGGCTCGCGGGAATGAAGACGCTGATGACGCGGTGAGAACGTCTAGGAGCGAAGATATCCAGGGATCCCGGCGTTGTTCAAAAGGCAGGTCATCGGAAGTGCAACGGAGGGTTCGGATAGCAAGTCCGAGGGTGCAGAAGAAGGCAGCGGTGAGCACCACAAGCCGTCAACGTCGGAGTGTGCGTCCCGATCGATATATCACGTCAAGGTCAAAGTCTTGAAGGCGAAGAGCCCAGCGGCCGAGGCATCCAGAAGGGTCTTTCAGGGAAGCCAACCAGCAGAGGGCATGGTAGTCGGTGATGATGTTGAAGCAGCGGCCATGTAAGTAAGGGCGAAACTTTATTAAGGCCCACACGATTGCAAGACACACCTTTTCTGTGACGGTGTATTTAGATTCACCTTTCTTCAGCGCTCGACTATTGTAAGCAATCACATATTCAGAAAAGCCTTGTTTGAGCTGAGCGAGAACAGCACCGAGGCCAATGCCACTGGCGTCAATGTGCACCTCTGTGGGAGCGGATGGGTCGTAATGGCGGAGAATGGGCGGTGAAGTTAGTAGACGTCGGAGCGTAGTGAAAGCATCGTCTCAGAGTGGGGTCCATGTAGACAAGTCGGCGGGATCATTCAGCAATTTTGTAAGCGGTGCAATGATGGTAGCGAAATTGCGGACAAAACGGCGAAACTATGAGCATAGGCCGACGAAGCTGCGCAGCTCTTTAACAGACATCGGTTTCGGGAATTCAGTGCTCGCACGTAGCTTGTCCGGATCGGGCAAGACGCCATCTTTGGACACGACATGACCCAGTATTGTCAGTTTGCGGGCGCCAAAACGACATTTCTTCAGGTTAAGTTGGAGACCGGCGCCAGTGAGACAGCTCAGGATTTGGTGCAAGCGCAAGAGGTGCGTCGAAAAATCGGGAGAGAAAACGACGATTTCATCCAAATAACAAAGACAAATGTTCCACTTGAGGCCACTTAATATGTTGTCCATCATTCGCTCAAATGTAGCAGGGGCGTTGCAAAGACCAAACGGCATCACAGTGAACTCATATAGTCCATCAGGGTTAGCAAAGGCTGTCTTGGGCCGGTCAGACTCAGCCATAGGGACTTGCCAATAGCCAGAACGCAGGTACAGGGATGAAAAGAACTCGGCTCCTTATAAACAATCGATGGCCTCGTCAATGCGGGGTGGTGGGTACACGTCTTTACGAGTAATTTTGTTAGCACGGTGGTAGTCAACGCAAAATTTTATACTGGAGATGACCACGGACTAGATGAAGGCTGAATTACACCACGTTGTAGCATGTCGTCGACTTGCACAGCAATAACACGGCGCTCCGTAGGCGAAACACGGTAAGGGCGCTGGCGAAGAGAGGCATGACTGCCGGTGTCGATGTGGTGAACAACCTCGGTCACACGGCCCAAGGAAGTCGTCTGAGCGTCAAATGAAGAACGGAACTGGTTGAGGAGAGCAAACAATTGCTCACGGTGAGTCGGGTCGAGGTCACGGGCCACAGACGATTGAAAAAGGTCCCAACTCGGTATATCGGAAGACTCAGTAATCGGCGTTAGGGAGGCAACGTGGGCACTCTGTGGTAAATACCTAAAACGGCGAGATGAGGTCAGCAACTGTAATATGACCAAGGTATTCTCCACGAATTAGCGGGACCACAGCGGTGGAGGTATTCGCAACAGCAATGTCAGCGGCACCATAATTAATATCGGTGCTAGCAAAGGGAAGAAGAAGGTGACGGCGAGAGGCGAACATTGGAGAAGGCGCAAAAAGAACAGTCGCATTGAAAGAAAAGGGTACACATACAGGAACAATCACAACACAGTTGGGCGGAATGTCGGTGTCGTCGAGGACAACAAGTTTGGCTCAAGAAAAAGACGGCGAATGGTCAAGAACCGCATCACAGAGCGCAGAGAAGGCAACGTGGGCACGGGTGCAGTCAATAACAGTATTGTGGCGGGAAAGAAAATCCCAGCCAAGAATTAAGTCATGCGAGCATGACGCAAGCACTAAAAACTCGACGACATATAAGACGTCCGCGACAACTACACGCGCTGTGCAAGCAGCAGATGGACGAACGGAATCGGCGCTGGCGGTGCGAAGAGAAAGTCCAGAAGGCGGGGTTGTGACCTCATGAAGCGAGCGGCAAATACTTTCGCTAATGACTCAGAGAGTGGCCCCTGTATTGACGAGTGCAAGGGCACGAACACCGTCAACAAAAACTTTGAGAACGTTCGGCGGAAACAGACGAGGACTTGTGGTAGGCGAAATGTGCGCAGTTCGTGCCCCAGGAACTGCAGCTGCTAGTTTTCCGAGTCTTGTGTCACGCTGCGACGCCGCATTGGCGTCAAGGACCGACGGCAAGCGGTGCAATGGAATGTTCTGGCGGCCCGATGAGCTGTGCGGCTGCCCTGAAGATGTCCCCGATGGTGGGTGCAAGGTGTCGTACTGATAATTGCTATCAGCCATAGTGCGTGCAGGGGCAGAACGCACAGTACGACGGCACAGGCGGGCGACGTGGCCTGTAATACCGCAGGCATAGCAGATAGGCCGGTTGTCATTCGTGCTCCAAGTATTGTAGGGAGACGTCGTTGATCGGAACCGTGGAGCGACAGTCGGTGGCGCCATAGTCGGCACGTACGCAAAGGACTGTTGCGGCGGAGAACGGGCGGCAACTTGTGCATATGTGGGAGGCATTTGCACCCAGCACCTCCATGAAATAAAGAGGGGTTTATTGGGGGTAATTTGAAGGATTGATGACGGCGAGCGGTGACACAAGACAATTGTAGAACGAAGCACAATCTCGTCCAAACAAGACAGTCCGAGCTCTGCGTGCGCGCGCCAGCTGATCAGCGTCTTCATCATCGTTAGCGTCGGCGCTTTATCGTCTTCCTTACAATACCATTTAAAAAGACGTACATATAGCAAAAACAACTAAGCATGAAAGAAAAAACTGAATAATAGATAATAGGCACAGTTCGAAAAGGCTATTTACCAAGCACAAAATACAAAATGGGACACAACATTGAAATAAAGACTAAAAAGAAAACTAACTACATAATCAGATTATTTTGTGGCGTAGCAGAACACGTAAGCTAGATGTAACTGTGGTTGCTTCGAACCAAAAGTGCAAACACACACAGAACAAGGCACTTCACCGGTTAGTCTGCGGCATTGACAAACATAAAAGCTGATAATGCCTGCTTCTAAAGGACCTAATCGTTGATGCATGCAAGTTTAGAATAGAAGTATGAACTTGAGAAGGTAGGAGGAGATGACAAGGATGACGATAAGCATGACGTGTATTAACCCTGGTGTAAAGAAAAGGAAGTATTCGGTGAGGTGGTAACAGAGAATTTGTAAAGAAGAGAAGACGGTGACGATAACGACAAGGATGACGTGTACAAACGCCAAGGTTGTAAAAGCGCGAGGATAGCATGGCACGGGGGGAAGAACAGAGAAGCGAAGGTTCTGGTGGGTCAGGGACACCTCGGCTGGAAGGCAGAAATGCCGGCTGCAGCTCCACTGATTTCGAGTTCTACGGCGTCATACCGTAGACTTCCTGCAGTTCCTGGGCCCGTTCCGGGGAGTCAACGGCGGATGCAACCACCTGCTACTACCAGGGGAGCCTTCAACGCTGTTGCCACCCGTCCATGTTGACAGTTAACAGCCGTGTGGTGCGGACGCGTACTCCATCGCTCCTCCGATTGCACGTGGCTACCGGGAACGGACGGAATGGCGACAGCGGGTGCTTCCGAAGCGTCAAATAGAAGAGTTCTTTCTGTTATTAACTTTATTTCCTTTTCAGCTAGTTAGCTTAAGTGCAGCCTAAAGAATAGATTTTAGCTCTTTATCCTAGCGGCTTGGTTTTTCGTGCCGGCAGCTAGGTTTTATCGGCGTTCATTCTTTAACTATTTCGTTTAGATAAATATATTTTTTTTCTAGGCTATTGGCATTCGCAGAATTGATTTTAACGCGTGTTTGCTAGTCGTTTCTTGTGTCTTCTTTTGGCGGTTTGAATATTTTGAGAATTCATAATAAAAATAGTTCAGTCGATACATGCTTAAGATGTGCAATCAAAAGAAAGTAAAGTGTAGTCAGTGTGAGGGGCAGGTTAATCTCAAGGAAACGCGTTTTGACTCTAGGTGAAGCGGAAGGCAGCGACGTTTTGTGTGTGTGTTGCGTGCTGAGTGCGCGCCTAGATAGATTTGATCAAGAAAGGGGCAGTTTAGTGTCTCGTGTGGATGATTAAGAAAATGAAGTACGTTAAGGGCAGAAAATCAGAAACTGCTTAGACAGCTCCCTCAAACGAAAAAAAAAAATTAGCCGACTTTATCTTTGGAACCAACGAGGACGAACTTCCAGTGCGGGCTACGTTACTGGAACCAGCACTGGCATGGAAGGCATAAGCAAAGTAGGTCAGGCGGATCCGAACCGAAAGAGTTATTTAGAAGCAGCTACTAAGAAGCCGAAAAAAAAGGAAGAAGCAGCGAAGAATGAAAATTCCAGAGACAAGGACACAAATAATCGAAAGCAGGAGCCAACAGTTGGGAGAGGGAGAGAGAAGGGCCAGGTGCTTATCGCCGGAGATTCTAACATGAGCAGGTGCAAGCGAGATATCTTGGAACGTGTAAAGGGTGATAAGCGACTGTTGGTTGGAGCCTTCCCAGGGAGAACAATGAGGGCAGTGCTAAAAGAGAGTAAAAATAGGCTGTTGAAGAATTCCGCAGAGCGCAGTATGGTAATAGTAGCCGCGGGTCTAAACGATGTCCTAAATGGTGATGCTGCAGGAGTGGTGGAAAGTTTAGCTAAGGGAGTTGACGAGATCAGGGAGATAGCACAGCAGACGCAGATAGGTGTATGCACAGTACAAGAGGTGCTAGGATTGAACGGAAAGATGGAAAAGGACGTGGTGACAGTTAACCAGGACATAAGAAAGTTAAGCCTGGAGAAGCGTTTCAAAATGGTTGAGGTAAACAGGGAGGTGCATAAAGCAGGTTTTGGTAGGGCTTTTCAGCGAGATGGCATTCGTTTTAACAGAAGGGTGGGAGCAGAGATCGGCTGGCGCCTGGCAGGCAGGGCTGTAGTTTTCTTAGGGGGTCCGCGAGGACTCCGTGCACAGAGGTAGTTAGAAGTGAAGCAGAAGAAAGTATAATAACGGAGGCTGAGCCCCAAAAAATAAAACTAGGATCAGCTACATAAACATGCAAGGAGGTAGAAAAAGAGCAAAATGGCTAGAGATTGAACAGCAGTTGAAGGATGACAAAATAGGTGTGTACGCTCTTTGCGAGACACAAGAAGATCCGCCGTTTATAGAAGGGTACGTCTGGGAAGGGTGCAACAGAACGAGAACGGAAAAAAAAAAGGTGGAGGGGGACGAATGTTGATACACCAGGGAACAAATTGGTAAAGAATTAAATCATCTTGTAAAGACCATATCTGGGTATCAGGAACAATAGCCGGCATAAAGACATGGCTAAGGGTAGTTTATTTAGGAACAGGACATCAATGCAGGCAAGAAAACAAGGATCTTGTTGAATGTCTCAGTAACGATATAAACCAGTTTGGAGACGGGACCAATATTATTCTCCTGGGGGACATGAACGGCCACATCGACGATCTGGAGGGATACACGGATTGTAACGGGAAGCTAATGCTAGATTTCCGTGAGCAACACGAACTAGTTATAGTAAATAGAGAAACAAAATGGTGAAGGCCAAATCACGTGGGAATTCCGCAACAGGCGGATGACCATTGACTACTGTCTGATGTCGCAGGAAATTTATAGCAAGGTCACAAAAATGGAAATAGACGAAGAAGGGGAGTGTAGTCTGGGAAGTGATCATAAACGTATTAGTCTGCAGATGGGGCCCTTGATGAAAAGAACAATGAAACTTAGACAAAAAGTAAACGAAAATTTACGATCAAAGAGCGCAGATAGCAGCAGACATAGAGGAAGCAATAGAGAAAAGCTCCATTAAGGACTGGGATTATGAACAGGTGGAAATACTCATAAGGAGGAAAATTAAGGAGGTTAAAGTAGCAAACCACTGGAATGGAAAGAGGAAGCCACGGAGCTAATGGAATATGGAAATCAGGGACGCTATTGAACAACGACGGGCTGTTTTAAGGGAACACCAAGTGGCAAAGAAAGCACAGCTATCTCAGGAGGAAATCGATCAAAAATGGGAATCATATCGACAAAAGAAACTTGAGGTACAGGCCCTCGTCCAAAGTAAAATAAGGCAGTCCACCGATCGCTGGATGGCTGACATACAGGATGCCTCTAGAGGCGGAGCAAGAAAAGTCTGTAACCATATAAGCTGGCTAGGGAAGAAGAATCAAAGAAAGCAGGATCAGATTCAAGATAACGAGGGAAATAGTTTAAAGGGAGACCACGCAGAAAACTACATTACATCAGTTATAGCAGAGTCATTTAAGAGCGACGATAGGGTAATCTCCACAATTCAGGAAGCAGAAGGTAGCAGAATACAAAGCAGCTTAATACTCACCAATCTAAATTAGAAAAAGGCAAAAAAATATACCTAAAAACACATCTACAGGAATAGATGGAATTCCGATCAAGCTGATTAATGAACTTGGTCCACAAAGTAAGGACACGTTGTTACAAGCTCTGGAAACAGTCATAACTAATAAGCAAATTCCGCACACCTGCCGGCAGAGTAAAATGAATTTGATTTATAAATGAAAATTAGAAAGGATGCACATAAAATCTTACAGGCCGATTACCATAACATCTGTTATGTACAGGTTGGCCATGCAGGCGGCGAAATTTAAGATGCAAGCATGGGTAGAAAGTAACAAGATACTCGGAGAACTTCAGAACGGCTTTAGAAATGGTAGGCGCTTAGATGATAGCCTGTTCGTGCTTACCCAATGCATCGAAATATCTAGAGTGGAAAATAGACCTTTGTATTTGGCCTTCCTGGACATAAACGGGGCGTACGACAACGTAAACAGAAAACTCCTGTGGAACATATTAAAAGAAGAAGGTACATAATAGAGTTCCTACCGGAAATATACCGGGATAAAAAAAGTAGAAATTACATAGGATGGGATAAGAAGTACGGAAGATGTCAAAGTATGCAAATGATTAAGACAAGGCTGTCCTCTATCACCGCTGCACTTCATGCTTTATATGATAAACCTGCACCGGAGGATACAAGACAGCAGCCTAGGTTTTAACCTGTCATATATATTAGGTGGAAAGGCGGTAGAGCAGCGCCTCCCCGGTTTGACGTATGCAGACGATATTGTGCTGCTAGCTGAGAGTCTGAAAGAATTGCAAACTCTAGTTAAGAATTGCGGAGACGAAGGGGAAGCTCTATGCTTCAGTTTTCGCGCAGTTAAGTGGGGTCTGATCATTTTCAACGGCTTAACTGATCAGGGTCTAAAAATACAAGGCCATGAAATACCCAAAGTAGCAGAATATAAATACCTGGGGGTATGGGTAAACAAAGGATTGGTATACAATGGAAAGCGTGAACAATCACTTAAGGCCAAAGGGCAAAGGAATGCCGGGATAATGAAACATAGAGCATTAAGAAGAAGAAGAAGAAGAAGAAGAAGAAGAAGTTTGTTTATTCATGAAACAGGTATTACATAAATAATACAGAAGGAGGTCCCAGAGCTCAAGGCTGTATCGGGACCTCCTATGGATGGATGTATAAACTTAAGAAAAAAATATTATTGGACAGCAAAAGCAGTCAAAAGGGGCAAAACCGGCGAACATAATATGGTAAAAACAAAAGAATAGGAATTCAATACAAGCTCGAAAATTTCATGCGCGGCCGGTATTGTTAAAATTAAGTATACGAAGTGATACATATTCATACAAAGATACATATACAAAGTGATACGTCTTCCCTACGGGCATATGAAAACACTCATGAATTGAATGTGAACAAAGCGGTAAGTATATAAAGAAAAAACTTGTTTGAATGTGACACTATTGTGATAATACAGATAACAGTTGTTGTTTAAAACCGGACAGAGATGGGGATTGCTTGACATGAGAAGGGAGGTTATTCCAAATTTGTAAAGAAGCAAAAAGAGCCGTGTGCTTGCCGTAGTTTGTTCGAACGGTTGGTAATAGAAAATTGTTGTCCTTAGCAAATCTTGTTTGATTGTTATTGGTGAGGGCCTCCCTGTTGATTACAATTGAGGGTATGGTGTTGTGCACAGCTTTATAAAGTAGGATTGCGAGACTAGAGGTAATCAGTGAAGCGATTGGTAAAATGCTGTGCTCGTGAAGAAGTGATAGCGCTTCGCTGCGGTATGAACTGTAGGTTATTATACGTATGGCCTGATTTTGAAGGTGTTGCAGTTGATATAAATGTGATGGGTAAGCGTTTCCCCATGAAGTGATGCAGTAATTAAAATGACTATGAATGAATGCGTAGTAAAGAGCTATTAAAGTGTCACGATTGAAAAAGGGACGCGCTTTTAGTAGTGCTCTGATGCCAAAACCACATTTTTGTTTCAGCTTAGAAATGTGCTTATTGTATTTAAGGTTAGCATCCAGAGTAACGCCAAGAAATGTGCAATGTTCTGAAAGTTCAATGCAATGGGAATTAAAAGTAAGTGGTGGGATGTGTACGGGAGCCCTGCGATTGGAGCTGAATACCATGAATGTTGTCTTAGAAGGGTTGATCTGCAAGCAGTTACGATGACACCAGTTTAAAATATTATTGAGATCAGTAGTCAGCACAGATGTTAATGAGTGGATTGATTTATCAGTAGCTAATATAGTAGTGTCATCGGCATAAAGAAACGGTTCTGATTTAGCAAGACAACTAGGTAGATCATTAATATATATTAAAAACAGCAGAGGGCCGAGAATAGAACCTTGAGGCACACCTGTATTAATTGTATTTAAGTTAGAGAGCACATTAGAAATCGACACGGCTTGTTTTCTGTCTAGTAAGTAACTTTTGATGAGATTAAGAGGCGGCCCTACTACCCCTACAGCTTCTAGTTTACTTAGTAATATAGAGTGGATGATAGAATCGAAAGCCTTGGTCAGGTCAATAAATACTGCCCCGGCAAAGCATCCCTTATCAATGGCAAATTTAATTTTGTCAGTGAAGGCAACCAATGCTAAGTTAGTTGAATATCCCGAGCGGAACCCAAATTGATGAGGTGAAAGTATGTTGAACTTAGAGAAGTAACTAGTCAGGCGCTGTGCTATGCACCTTTCTATTACCTTGCTAAAAAATGGTAAAATGACAATGGGGCGGTAATTCGAGATACAATGACGGTCACCCTTCTTAAAAACTGGAATAATCTTAGCGTTTTTTAGCTGAGGAGGAAATAGTCCCGTTTCAAAGATGATGTTAATAATATAAGAGAGAGGATCGGCAATAAGATGAGCGATCCATTTGATGTTAGTGGGGGGAATGCGTTCAAGCCCTGCACTTGTTGTCTTTAGATTTAGAATACATGTTTGAATTTCCTGTGCGGTGACAGGAGATAAGAAAAATGATTCTGGGCAGCGTGGAAAAGGTGAAAGACGAGCATCAACTGGCAATGAGGTGTGATTGCAGTAGAAATCGTTGAATGAGTTTGCAATATCAAATGGATGGTCGTAAACGGTGCCTGACGGCATGATTATTTTTTCAATTTGTAGATCTTGGGTCTGTCTGTTTAAAAAAGTATTGAACACTTTCCACTTTTCCCTGTGGTCATTTCCAAGCTGGTGGATTTTTGATTCATAATATTTCCTTTTGGCTTCTTTAAGTAATCTGCTGAGCATGTTACTGTATGTGCTGTAGCGGGACTTGAGTTTGAGGTTGAAAGGTCTCTTTTTGACTTTCTTGTAAAGATTGTCTTTCTTACGCATTGAGTTAAGCAGGCCGGTTGTTAACCAAGGGTTATGTGGGGCGGAATATTTTTTACGACATTTAACGGTCTCCGAAGAACTGTTCAGGCAGTGTTGTAAGGCGGTAGAAAATGTTTCGAAAGCGATCGCTGCATCTGTTGCTGACTTTAAATTCGTCCAGTCGAGATTAGAAACTTTAGAAATAAATTGGTCTTTATTAACCACAGTCCTATAAAATACTTTTTTGCTGCTGGATAAGCTGGAATGAAGACGAAAGAAAATGGGGTAGTGGTCCGTTATGTCAACCTCGAGGACCCCGCAGTCTTGTGGAGAAATGAAGTTAGAAAAAATGTGGTCGATGAGCGTGCTCGGCCCTCCAGGGACACATCTAGTTGGCAGCGTAATTGCAGGCTCGTATCCGAATCCGAGGAAGCAGTTCGAGTAGTTGACACTGGCAGGATTGTTTTCCTCTCAAAGGTTAATGTTGATGTCACCCATTATGACCACATTTTTTCCCTCTGATGATAAAGTAAATAATATCTCGTGAAGTGAAGAGCAAAAGTCGCTCACTGATGACGATGGGGAACGATATAAACATCCAAGAACAAACCTATGCTGACCTGTGGGTAGGGAAAGTTCGGATACCTCTATCTACACAGATTCACAGTCGGCAATGCAAATATCAAGATCTGCATTGATCTGCATATCAATAGCATTGTGGGGATACAACAGGTAGGAGGTTTCAAGGGGTAGTTTGAAAGGAATTATGGTTACCGGACTTCCTTTCGGAAATGCGGTTTTGTGCCTAAAATCAGAGGTACAGTCGACATTAGAAATAAATCGGAGAGCCGTTGGATGATTAGCACTAGGTGCCCACGGCAAAACCACAAATGAGGCGGTACAGGGAGATATGGGATGGGCATCTTTCGATGTACGGGAAGCTCAGAGAAAAATATTATATGAGGAACGCCTGAGGAAATTGGACTGTAACAGAGGGGCATCTAAAGTATTCAAGTAGCTGTACTTAAAAAGCGTTGACTCGCAATGGAGGAAAAGAACTAGGAAACTAACTAGTAAGTATTCTAGTCACAAGGACGGAGAAATAAAGAGCATTAAGCAACAGGTGAAAAACACAGAAGGTGAAAATTAGATAAATTCGACGAAAAAAAAACAGAATGTGGACCTATACCGAAAGTGGAAAAGACAGATCAGGAAGGAAGCTTTCTTTAATTACTCAAGTGGCAGTGCCCTACTTTTTGAAGCTAGATGAGGGTGTCTTAGAACACGCAGCTGCAAAAAGAAATTTAACAATGAAGATGACGTATGTGCTGTATGTTGCAACTCCAGTGAAACAATTGACCATATTATACTCGAATGTAATGGTATCCATCCGGAAGTTGATGCAGGCGCAATCACTGTTCCTGAAGCTCTGGGGTTTAGAGATACCAGTGGCCGGGTGAATAAACCGGCGGTGGAAACTAGCAAAAAACGACTGGAAGATTGGTGGCTTAAAAGCAGAGAAGTGACATAATGTTAGTAATGTAGAAACAAAAACTTAATAAATAGAGCGATGGTTTAGTTAACCAATCTATATCAGTAATTAAGATATAGGGAGAAAAATGAGTATGATAGCTACTGCTACCACCCCGTTTTAAAGGGGACGCTCCTATATTCCATCCGTCCATCCATCCATCCATCCAGGTGGTGACCACCACGCCAACATTGGCAGCGTCGCCTCCATGGGCACTTGGACCGGGAGCTCGTACGACGCCGCCAGTGATGCTGGCCAGAGTATTTCGAACGCCACCTCGACGGCTGCTATCTGGATGGCACTGATTGGACCCCTACAACGCTCCATCAGCACCGAACCGTGATCATGATCGCCGAACGCTAGTACAGTGTGTATTCACAGGTTGTGTGTTGGTAGTCTTTATATGTTATGTTTGTTTTGTGTGCTAGTGTTTGCTTCCTGTAAGGTAGGCTAAATGCGCGTCTTTGTGGGTACACCAGTCGCCTGGTTCATTGTTGAGGCCCGAGCGTTCCCCGAGGATCTGTTAAGTGGCGACCCTGCAGGTTTCATTTCCTAGTTTCTTTTTTTGTCTTGTATCTTTCCGATCTCTCGACGGCAGAAAAATGGATTTGGCAAAAACGTTACAACTGGTTCCCTAGCTAGGTCTAAGCAAGAAAGAAGCGATGGGTCTCTATGACGAGGAGGAAAATAGGCAGAGAAAGAAAGCGGTGCAAGCATGGGCAGGTGGTCTAAAATACTCCGAAGTCTTCCACTACGGCTCCTCTTTCTCTATCTACTTTCACTTGCACCTTCCTTCCTTCCTTATCTTAGACGCTCACGAGGCAGATGAGCAAGGGGCTATAAGAGTCACTTTAGCGACTAAAGTGGTGAAAGGCGAAAGTCTGAGTTCCGCATTCTGCTACGCCTTTGTTGGGGATCTGGCAGTGAATCCTGCTTCGAGTAAAGAGGGTAAATTCTTTTTCACAATCCTCACTTCCTCTACAGGTTGGTACATATATCCGTGGAGAATTGTGAGAGATACTGCGCGTTTTTTATTCTGTAAATCAATTTCAAGCACGCTGATGCCTGCTGTACTAACGGCTCCCAAACATCTGGGTCTGCTTCTTTTGCTGTGTGGTGACGCTTTCGAGGAAGCGGCAAACGAAATAGCGCACGGCCGCCTGAATCGGACGCCGGAGGGGTAAGCTTCATATATGCATGAGTCGCCTTCTGGCATCATGACACTTGTCGAACACAGCCAGCATTTCGTTCAGCGAATTAATTCACCAGCGTTCTTAATTCGTCTACAGGAAAGCAAGGGTACAGTATCTGTCCTCGCGAAATCCCGCTATCATTCTCACTGTAGACAAGGAGAATTGTGAAGAGCGATTCACTATCCGGGGCGTGGCGCAATGGTAAAGCGCTGGGCTGGGGATCCAAGGGATGGAGGTTCAATTCCACGGTGAAAGACATGGTTTATTAAATTATTTACATTGCCCTAGCAATACTGCGCCTTGTTTCAAGCCGTCGCGTGATCACGGCGGAGGCCACGCTTGACCATGGACAGCCGAGGAGGACGAGGAGCAGAAGAAGAAATAGACGGGTAACCTACGCTATCGCGTCATACTCTTAAAGAATGAGCTTTAATGCCCCAATAATTTAGCACCTTACACTGATAGGACGTGATAGGGGAATAATGTAGCAGGCAAACGAAACTTCCGCCGTTACTATCGCAATTCAACTAAGGTTAACCAGAGTTTAATCACAACTAATTTTTTAAGTATCAATTCAATGGTGATTTTGCATAAGAATTCTGGTTAGTCGCTTTGAATTTGACGGCTAGTGACGTCACTTCTCTGTCGACCAATCGCGAACACAGCTTTTTTTCGACATCAGTATGAGCCAATAAAGGCTTTCGCTTTAAAAGAGCTCGCAATCAGAAGATCGGGAGAAAAGAATGGAATAGGCGACACGTGTACCAACACAGACGCACATTTTATACACATTTTATAATTTTATGCACATATATAGAAAACTGACAAAAACTAGCCCAAAACACAAATGCTACCAATACAAACGACCCGGGAACACCCAGTCTACTAGTGTTCGGCTTACGTGTTCACGGATCGGTGCTGATGAAGCGTTGCATGGGTCCAGTCATTGACATCCAGGCAGCAGGCGTCGAGGTGTCGTTCGAAGTGCTGAGGCTAGCGTCACTGGCAACGTCGATTGCGGCATCGTACGAGCTCGCGGTCCAAGTGCCCGTGGAGGTAACGCTAATGACGTTGGCGTTGTGTACAGGCCCGCCGCGCCCTAACCAGGCGCTGGAAAAAACAAAAGCTTATAATCACAAGCTTAAGCAACGGATAGCCGACCTCACCCGCCGGGTGGCCGATTACGCAACTACTCTATCCCATAAAAACTGGCGTACCCTATGCGATAATCTCCGTGGAAAACTCGGCCTTTCCAAAACCTGGAATATGCTACGCGTCCTTATTGATCCAGCTAACCGAAATATCGAACAGAAAGCACCACTACGAAGAATTATTCACGGATTTACAGGTACAATTGAGGATCTGTTTGCAACGCTCACCAAAACGTATCTCTGCACCGAACCCTCTTGTTCCTACCCAGACTACACAGTTACGCAGAATCCCGCCCTGGATGTTGATATCACAGTTGCGTAATTCGCGCAGCTCTGGCCGCTATGTGGAAAGGTGCAGCGCCGGAGCTAGATCGTATCAACGGCAAACTTCTTTTTAATCTTCACGATTCAGCCCTTGAGGCTTTGACTGAATATTACAACAGTAATGTTTGGGCACAATGACTTATTTCTGACTCGTTGAAGACTGCTGAAATCCGCGTTATGCCAAAATCCGAAAAACCCTTCTCAGTTGAGCACCTCCGCCTTATTTCCCTTACTTCTTGCTTGCGGAAGCTGTTTGAGCGAGTTATTAATACCAGTCTCACCAAATATGAGGAAGATAAAGGCATCCTTAGCACTCTATGTTTGGCTTCCGCGCCCATCTCTCTACACAAGATATTGTTATGGTGCGCAATATCTAGATGACGGCGACGCACTGGTGTGGTGTTGTGAAGAAGACGACGCTCAGGCTAAGCTGGGTTCGTGCTAGTGGTGTGTGTTTCTGAAAATTATCTGGCGTTTACCGCTGTGTGAGTTTTACTTAACATTTGGTGGAGGATTGCTGGAAGTGCACCCGTAGGAAACCTGGATCTCCGTAGTGGCCGCCAGATTGGTACCATCACGATGCCATCCGACGCGACATCAGCTTGAGCTGCACCACCGGCTTCCACAGTCGTCATGACGCAGCCTCGTGACCCGGGCACCTTTTGCGGCACCGACCATGTCGACGTAGAAGACTGGATCGGTATGTACGAGCGCGTAAGCAAGCACAATCATTGGGACGCGACCCTCATGCTCGCAAACGTCATCTTCTACCTGGCGGGTACGGCGCGCGTCTGGTTTGAGACGCATGAAGATGACATCACATCCTGGCATATGTGCAAAGAGAAGCTTCGCGATCTATTCGGCAAGCAGATCGCACGCAAGCTCGGCGCACAAAAAGACCTCGCATCCCGTGTCCAGTCTTCCACGGAATCATATTTGTCTTATATTCAAGATATTCTAGCCTTATGCCGAAAAGTGGACTGCGCCATGTCCGAATCAGACAAAGTGGGCCACATATTAAAGGGCATTGCAAACGATGTTTACAATATGCTGCTTTGCAAAGACTGTCCGACGGTCGACTCAGTCATCCAATTTTGCCGGCAGTTTGAGCAAGCAAAACACCGTCGCATTACTCCCCGCTTCGACCGCTTGCCAAATACAGCTGCTACGTCTTCGTGCGAAGACAGTCCAACACTGCAGCAGCCATCTCATCCCTGCAACTTGACCAGGATTGTTCGCCGAGAGATAGAGGCTATGGCGCCCGTTGCATTCGCTCCTCAACCGGCAGATGCTACTATAGCCTTAATACAATCTGTCGTTCGCCAGGAGTTCGCAAATGTGGGCCTCAACGCGAACGTGGGCTTCAACTCTGGCCAGTCTTCCGCAGAGCCCTCGTTCCAACCTAACGCACAGCCATCTGTCTAACCCACCGTTCCGGTGGTAGCAGCTGCGGCTCCAACTGCGCCCTTGCCGACGCGATACCGCTACCGCAATCCGGACGAATGGCGAACCTAGGATGACCGACCCATCTTCTTCAACTGTTCACGTTTCGGCCATATTTCTCGTCATTGCCGCAGCCGTTGGATTCCGCCACCTCGACCCCGCTACTTTCCTGATCGCAGCGCCGAATATCCACACCCAAGCCATTTCCGGGATGCGCGCTCTCGTGACTAACTCGCCAGCCCCGCGCATGTCCAGCCGCTCACCGTCGCCTCAGACCCGGAGGTCCCGCTCGCCCCTACCTCACCGTCCATCATCCCCTCACTTCTCTGGCTCTCTTCCGGAAAACTAACCAATGCAGCTCCCAGAGGTGATGCTGCATTGACGACCCGGCCCGAAAATCCTCTGCTGACCCTCGCTCATCGCCGCAACCTTCTAGACGTCTGCGTGGATGGTGCCTCTGTTACTGCCCTCATTGACACTGGTGCCCAAATTTCAGTCCTCAGCTCATCCTTTCGCCGCTGTCTCAAAAAGGTTGTCACACCAGCCGCTTCATTCGCCGTTCGTGTCGCCGATGGAAGCGTCGCTGCCGTCGTGGGACTGTGCACTGCGCGCGTCAGTATTTCCGGTCGCACTACCCCTGTTCTCTTCACTGTTATCGACCGCTGCCCTCACGACGTGATCCTCGGCATCGACGTTTTAGCGGCCCATTCTGCCCTGATTGATTGCTCAACTGGCCTTCTTCGCTTAGACCTGCCCTACTGCCCCGAAAACACCGATGTCAAGCCCCGCCTCCGATCCGCCGAATTTGTTCGTCTACCACCCGAAGATGCTATTTATATTCCACTGGCTCCGTTCCCCGCAGTTCCTGACGGCACATACGTCACTTGCCCGATTACCGATGTTGTTCTGCGTCGCAACATCATACTCCTTCATACCGTTGTGACTGTCACTGCTAACCGCACCTCTCTTCCCGTCCTTAACTTCAGCCGCTCGACCCAAATTTTACCCCATGACATCGCACTTGCTGGTCTGGTTCCTTTGGCGGTCTGCGAAGTTGCTGCTCTAACGCCTCAGCATCTGTCGGAACAGCATATATCAGCTTCACATTCGAACCTCTTTTCAAGCATCATATCTGCGGATCTGCCAGATGACCAAGCCAGAGCTCTCTCCGACGTTTTGCTGTCGTACGCTGATATATTTGATTTCGGGGACCGACCATTGGGCCAAACATCCGTTGTGACCCATCGAATCAGTACGGGTGACGCCAGCCCCATCCACAGAAGGCCTTATCGTGTTTCCCTTACGGAGCGGTATGCTATACAGAAAGAAGTTGACAAGATGCTGACGCAAAACATTATTGAGCCTTCCTGCAGTCCCTGGGTGTCCCATGTCGTATTGGTCAAAAAGAAAGACCAAAATTGGAGATTTTGAGTGGACTATCGCCACCTTAATCAAATAACAAAGAAAGATGTTTACCCTCTTCCACGAATTGACGACGCGCTTGACTGCTTGCATGGTGCCAGCTATTTTTCTTCCATCGACATGCGTTCAGGCTACTGGCAAATTGCTGTCGACGAACGGGATCGCGAGAAAACCGCATATGTCACCCCCGACGGACTCTATCAATTCAAGGTGATGCCATTTGGACTCTGCAACGCTCCTGCGACATTCGAGCGCGTGATGGACTCGATCCTCCGTGGCTTCAAGTGGACAACATGTTTATGCTACTTAGATGACGTCGTAGTTTTCTCTTCCACGATCGAAACCCACCTTGATCGACTTTCTACAGTCCTGGCCGTTTTTCGCCGCGCCGGTCTTCAACTGAACGCCAAAAAATGCAGCTTCGGTAGGCGCCAAATCAAAGTCCTGGGTCATTTGGTAGATGCAAATGGTGTGCAGCCCGACCCTAACAAGGTTCGAGCCGTGCGCGAGTTCCCTACCCCGCATAGCTCAAGTGACGTGCGAAGCTTCCTTGGCCTTTGTTCCTACTTCCGCCGCTTCATTCGGAACTTCGCAGACATCGCTCGTCCGCTTACCTCTCTTCTGAAGAAAAACGTACCTTTCACATGGGGTTGTGACCAAGCCTATGCCTTCACGACGCTTATTTCCGCCCTCACTACACCACCTGTTCTGGCGCACTTCGATCCTTCTGCACCTACCGAACTGCGCACCTCCGCTAGCGGCCATGGTATTGGGGCTGCGTGATTCCGTTCCCTCAACTGTAGGGTCCTCTGAGCAGCGTCACCTGGCGACAGATAGCGGAAATATTGTAAAAATGAATAATAGCGGGGTGTAAAGCATGCCGACCTCGTTGCTTCAGTGGCGCAATGGATTGACACTACTTACCTCAGCACTAAGCGCGTAAAACAGGTGTTCGAATCCTGTAATAATTACTTTTTTCTTTTATTTTTTAGTTTTGTTTTAGGGCAGCATTATAAAAAGCTACCAAGCTCATTCCTGGGGAGTGTTCCCTTTTAGGTTACAATTCGTAGTGTTTTTATTTCTTAATAGCAGCAAAATCACCTGTGAACAGAGCCACGAGGTGATGGCATGACAATGGTGACACTAATCAATTAACCTTAACCGTAATTATTTCCTGCCTTCAGTGAGTGTATGTTACCTTTAGGTTGCGTTCAGAGACACCTTTTGGTAACTATCGCCATTTAACCTGCTGGGAGGCATTCAGTGAGGAGAAAGAATTTGCGGGACCCAACCGTTGAGGAGCCGGAATTACGCATTGGTGCTATCCTTGCCCAATCCCAGCATGGGTCCTCCCGCGTCATTGCTTATGCCAGCCGCCTGCTTTCGTCCCCTGAGCGCAATTATTCAATTACAGAGCGGGAATGTCTTGCACTTGTTTGGGCGCTGACCAAATTTCGCCCTTATTTGTTTGGGCGGTCCTTCTGTGTAGTGACAGACCATCATGCTTTGTGTTGGCTGTCCTCACTTAAGGACCCCACTGGCCGTTTAGGTCGCTGGGCCTTGCGAATACAAGAGCACGAATTTACTGTCGTATACAAGTACGGCCACTTACACCAAGACGCTGACTGCTTGTCCCACCATCCTGTAGATCCTCCCGATTTGTCCGACCGTACTGCTGACGACTACATTTTGTCCATCTCGGATTTTATAAATATCCCCTCCGAACAGCGTCGGGATCATGCCCTGCAACCAATTATAGACCAGCTGCGCAACAACCCTGATCCTTCCGCCAACATGTTCGTGCTCTTAACGAGACATTATACAGACGCAATATGCGTCCAGATGGCGCGGACCTTTTATTGGTTGTTCCGGCTCATCTGCGCTCTACTGTCCTCGCCCAACCTCCCCACGCCCCTATAGCAGGACACTTGGGAGTATCACGCACACACGACCGTGTGCGACGACAATTTTTCTGGCCTGGTCTCTACCGCTCTGTCCGTCGCTACGTCGCCGCTAGTGAGCTATGTCAGCGCCGTAAGACACCATCGCTTCAACCTAGTGGGCCCCTGCAACCAATCTCAGTGCCAACTGAACCGTTTTCTCGTGTGGGCCTCGATCTTCTTGGGCCTTTTCCGACGTCGACGTCTGGAAACAAATGAATTGCTGTGGCGACTGATTATACTACCCGATATGCTGTAACCAGGGCCAACCCCACCGGCTGCGCCTCCGACGTTGCTGACTTTCTTTTGCATGACGTAATCTTGATTCATGGCGCTCCGCGTCAACTGCTCACAGATCGTGGCCGCTGTTTCCTTTCTAAAGTGGTTCATGACCTTCTCCGCTCATGCGCTACTCGTCACCAATTCACCACGGCCTACCATCCGCAAACGAACGGTCTTACTGAGCGCCTTAATCGCACACTGACCGATATGCTATCTATGTATGTGTCCGACCACCATCGCGACTGGGACATCTCCTTACCTTTCGCACGTTCGCCTATAACTCCTCACGCCATGATACCGCCGGATACTCTCCCTTTTATCTACTTTTCGGCCGCAACTTTTTACTCCCCTTCGACACCTTGCTGCCTCGTGACAACTCTGTGGTTACGCTTCGGACGCCATCGCCCGCGCTGATGCCGCCCGCCACATTGCTCGAGATCGGCTTGGCGCGTCTCAGTCTCTTACATACACAGAACTTCTTGAACACTACAGGCTGTTTTTATCATACATTACCTCCTCCTTCTCCCACCCTGTCTACTCAAGAAGCAGCAACTTAACGCCGCCTGCAAACTCATATCTTTATTACACCATTTCTCCTAAACCTCGGGTACCCCTCCCTTAATTCCCCTGACTGCCCACATTGCGGTGAGCGGGCAACGTTCTACCACATGGTTAGGGCGTGCCAAATTACCCCTTCCCTAAGCTCTCTCCCCACCCCTGCATGGAAGATTGGGAGGCGGCCCTGCAGGACCTTTGCCCGGAGCACCAGCAATGGCTGGCTCGCCGCGCTGTTGCTGCAGCCGCGGCCAACGGGATCCTGGACTGAGGGTATCCACCCCCCGCTCACTATATAAATAAAGATGTTTTGTCCTCCACCACCCGGATGAGTGGCCACATCGTTTGAGCCACCCCTGGTCGTAGCAGGTGGTTGCATCAGGCATTGACTCTCCGGAACGGGCTCAAGAACGGCAGCAAGCCTACGGTACGACTTAGTAGACTCTAGACCACCGGTATAGTAGCCGGCGTTGCTCTCTTTACAGGCGACGTGGCCCTGAACCGTAGGAGCTTTCGCTTCTCTGCTCCTCTCTCTGTGCCATGCTATCCCTCGCGCCTTTATAACCTTAGCTTTGGTACACGTTTTCCTTGTCGTCATCGTCATCGTCTTCTCTTCTCCACCAACCTCTCTTACTACCTCACTGAATATTTCATCTTCTTTTTCTCTGGTTAATACATATCATGCTTATCGTCATCCTCGTCATCTTCCCCAACCTTCTTGGGTTTATACTTCTATTTCAAACTTCCTATTATATGTGACAGTAACCAAAACGACATTCCGGAAGGGTAGCCTGCACTGCGAGGAAGGTAAGAAGGCTGAAAGGGAAAAGCGGCAGTGAGAAATCCGGTCAGGATAAGCACACCATTGTAAGGAACACTTGCTTGAAAATCAGTCTCCCGAGTCGACGGGCATTACCGATGTTCAAAGGTGTATGAAGACATGTTCCTCGCAAAGCATATGAATGCACAGTTAGAACTACATTGCAAAAACGTATTTAACCAGTTGACCTCGTGCTCATGTGTCATGCTATGAATTTAAAATTGCGCTCTGAGTAGTAATATTGGAGTCAGATAAACTTGTGAAATGCACTTCATCTGGAATTATAGAACGGGTGTTCACAACTGGTGCCAGACATTTATTTAGCGCATAACGGATCACATTAACCAAGCTGTTGACAGCTTGCTTGGTCATGGGAATGGTGATAAAACTCAGTAACTTGTTCTTTCTCCTTATCCAATTTCCTTTTATATTCCTCTTTCGTACGCAGTACCTTCTTTGACACTATCGGGGGCGGTAAAAATAGTGCCTCCTTTATCCGGAAACTGAGATGGCGAGGAATCGCTGGTGCGGAATTAGAAAAACATAAGTGCCAATAATGAACTTAACATCTGTCTTGAATGCCTGAGGCAGAGAACAAAAGCACTTGAATCACGACCACAGGGAAAGATAGTCGTATGAAACCGCCACATTGGGTACATTATACAAGCTACAGGTTTTATGAACAATTCTTCGCAGATCCAGCTTTTATTGTTTTGCATTGAGGGCATTGAGTCAATGTACCTGTATGGACAAAAGTAAACGGAGCACGCTATTTCCTTCTAAAAACTTTCATTCTTTGGAGAACTGGAACTGGCTTTAATAGTATATGCGAACTAGCGGTAGACGCCAGTGCCCTTTCATTTGGACAAATACTGTTTTCGTATCTCCGGAGCAGAAGGCGTGATTTTATTTTGAACGAAAACGAGTGTTCCGTTTATTAATGTCTGCACCTCTACGCCCTTCCCAAAATACTTCGTGCGATTATATCCGATGCAAACCACCGCCTAACATCCAGGCATGTCGTTTTCTTCAATAGATCTGAAGCTGCAATACCGTCCCGAACAGAGGGAAAGAAGATCGCCACAACGGCACATTATAGGTTGGCAGCGCGAACGACTCAACGGGAACACGAGACAAGAGGATGACGCAACGAGCGCTCTCGAGTGTTCCCGTTACGTTGTTTGCACTGTTAACTTATAATGAATCACCAAAACAAGCCTAATCGCCTGTACTAGGACACAGTCTTCTTTTCCCCCGCAACTATGGTTCGGAAGTCTTTCAAAAGATTTCTCGTAAAAGCGAAGATGACGTCGGCCATTCATGCATAAGCTACCGCAAATCGAACAGCTTAAAAAGAGAAACCACAAACGACTGTTGTCATGATAAGCATTTTTGTTGATAACAGTTCAAAAGGAGCATTATTGACTGAAGTTCAGGGCAAGGCAGAATAAACATCTGTTATCATCCTGGAAGATTTCTGCAAGGTAAAACCATCCAGGATTTGTTCTGCTTCACCATATTGATGGGCAGCTATGAAAACTAAACGGTCCAAAAGGTTTTGGTTCATTAAGGGTTACAATTTATGCGTTTCGGCGAGCCTCCACGATCATACGAACAGGTTTGAGACATCGTTTTATAGGCACATCACTGAAGCCAATCAAATGCCGTTATCCTTTTAGAGAACGGCTGTTTCTTCCTCTCTCAAGCTACAAACTTTGAAGAATACACTGAAGGTAATACTGCTCTACCGGCCGCTGTTGAAATGCTCTACATATAATTACCATTTGTTCTAAATAAGCTGCAGTATGCAAGAACGTTGCACATGCCTTGTCACATTTTAGTCGCCGCTAGCGCAAAAATGCGTCCATGCTGCCCACCCCTCACTGAGGGAGAAAACTCTTAAATTCCTCAGTTGTTTCTTGCTTTTGCTTTAGTACCAATCCTCTTGTTTTTTCATGCGTTATGCCTATCTCTTTACGTGTGGTACAGCGACAAGCGCTTATGACCACTTCTGCACGCTACTATGCACATACTACTTGATAAGTGCATTTCAGTAGGCACTTTGCTTGTTCGTAAATGTCTGGCTGTCACCTGTGTAGCAATCTCTTTTTGAGTATTACACTTTTTAGTCGTTTACGGCGGTTTTCCAATATCTGAACTTGACAGACGGAAATTATACATGCACGTTCTGATTCAGCAGCCCACTCGTAAGTGTCAAGGAAAAACAGCAGAATACTGACCGCATCTTCGTCCAAAAAGCACTAGAAGTGTAGGCGGCAATGGGCAATCGCCTAAACGACCGCAGCTGTCCATGTGCTGTAGTACTTAATATACAAACTTGTGACCTTGCCTGGGTTTTAAACCGATTCTATGCTAAATTTATCAGTCGTTAAACGAAACAGCGAATGAATATACCAAGGATAAGTTTCCGCAACGCTTCGGAATGCCGGATTAAAGGATGGCAGATCTTAAACTCATTTTCGATGACGAGTTAATTAGGTGTGATGAAAGGTAGATTGAAATAAGAGCGAGATAGATCATTTTAGGCAGTATCTATGCCATCGGGCTTACCATACTGAATACGCCAGTTCTCGTCCGATCACCTGCTAATCAGCATTGGACTCGGTCAGTGCGAAATCATCTAGGAACTGCAAGTGCTGACACTTCTTTTGCCTGGTCTCCCTGCTTGCTCTGGCCAGCATTCCCGTGGACCTCCACGGACATGGGAAAAGGCGCACAGCCAGCAACGGTGATTATCAGAGCTGCTCACCGCGTCACTGCTCCGGTAGGCGGTATCCGGTGGTGCCCTCCTGTTGCTCCCGACAACGTGGCAGCGATGGACCACTGCCGCCACCGCAGTCCTCCCAGCTCCTGGCCTATCAGGCCCCCGCTGGCGCTGGTCAAATTCCCACCGACTCCTGCATGGGCTCACTTGCCCTAGGCGCGCGCCGGCGGCGGCGGTTTCCAGCATCACCCGCAGAACGATCCTCCCCTGCTGCCGATTGACATCATCGCCGCGGCAGCCTACTGCCGGCAGTCCTCGCCGCAGTCCTCCAGCTGCCCCGCCGGGGTATTGTTCCAGGCCCTGTCTACTCCTCTTCAGATAATCACGGCTCCTACCCGGAGTCGGAACACTGAAGTAAGCCAACCTGCTCCAGCCTGCTCCAGCGGCACCAGACATCAAAGGCCCGGCCCCACGTATTACCCTAGTAACTTATCCTTAGGACTTGGTCCCATCGGATTTTGTTCTGAGTCAACGCTTCGGTGCCCCTCTTCCTTGCCCAACTTCGCCTATCGTCTCGCACCTGTTCTTGAACCCAGCGGCCAGCATACGTCGCGATTATGTATCCCCCCTCCCCCCGACTACCTCATATAGAATCCGGCAACCACCATCGCTACTAACACTCACGCAACCTCCAGCTGGCACCACTAATTCACACGTTGACAACTCGTCATCTTTTCTCTCCTCTCCTTTGTTTCTTGCGATGTTCGTCTCTTACAACAGAGCACACAATTTTTATTTACTTAAACAGACAATGCCACCAGTGTTCTACCTTATCTTCCAAAGAACTAAAAGATGTCCCATTTCCTGTATTACTGACTCAAAAATGGCAGCAAAAAAAAGCTGCATTATGCTATATTCGGCATTTGGCGCTTGGCACGCGAGCTATTTGCGAGCAGGATCACCGTCGTTCCCGGAACTACAAGTGGGAGGACTGTAAAGCAAAATCTTTTCGGAGATGTTACGAGATTCTTCAGCGGCTCCTCGCAAGCCTGGTTGTCTGGCGTCCGTTATCGACATTTCTTGATCCAGTGCATCCAATATGAATGAGGCAGCCATGGACGCCAAAGGAATGCCGGACCCAGACCTCATGCAGGAGGGAAACAACACCTGCGTAGGCCGCGAGCACGTAACAAGGTTGTGTCGTGTACTCTGCATGGCCAGCGCTCTCCGTGCATCGGGCGCTACCTTATTCCTGATCTGGTGCCTGTCTACCGCCAAATGAACAGGCATGTGCGCTTAGCTGCTGCTGGAAGCACGTTTCTAGCTTCCAGTTTTTCTTCGTACTGACACGGCCCCGTGCTGCAGGTAGGAGTGGACTCCCAGTCTGAGAGTTGTTTATTAGCGCTGCTATTTCACTGCGCCGCATCGCACTTTTTTAATTGGTTACCTTGATCGTAATTCTTAGGGTGCCGACAATATGCAGCGAAGAGCGCTCATGTTCTAAGAGTAATGTGCTCAGATTTACAGACTTGGTTGGCCAATTTATTTGAACACTATATGAGGGAACTGAACCTACAGGCGAATAAGATTGATTTGCTGGCAGTTGTTTTATAATCAACTGAGCCATACATCTCATCATGTCCTTAAACAGTGGGAATGATACTGAAGGAAAAGACCAAGCTACACGGGGAGAAGAAATGTGGCCCGCTTTTAATGGAACTGTTAACGTCGAGAGACCTAAGTTACAGCAGATGTTCTCTTGTTATTTTTGTGGACTGATCCGTTAGGGACCCATTTCTCGCCAGAGGGATCTTGAGTACATGCGCTAGTGTCGGGTTCAAGCGCAGCAGGTATAGCTGCAAAAGGCAGATACATTCGTTGTGTAAAGGTGACATAAGAAAAGTGATTGAACTCAAGCGATCATTGAATTATCCCTTAAAAACTAAAAGCCCGTGCTGATACCTTTGCTTCTTCTACAGATACTTTTAGTGCAAATCTAGGCCTTACATAAGATTTCACTGCGCCATCTTTCTAGAGTTGTCAGAAAAATGTCATCCGTCCATGTCCATCAGCAAAACATGGTTAGGCTTCATGTCACGCCTCTTGAATATGAATTCAGGGGAAGTAATAAAAAAGTCGTTATCATCTCCTTTGTTTTTTGTATCCTGCAGGAAGGATGTCTTTCTAGTCAGGCCTACTACAGATGATTTACTGCGTGGCAAAGTTGTTCTGGACAGCTCGAACATACACGGAGTACTAAGTGCTGGAGCTAGTATTTGAAACATACTGACAGAACGGCGTAATATAACACTACCCGCGGTGGCAGCTGCTGCGAAAGACGCCGTGGGCTTGGAACCTAATCGTAGAACAAGCTCCTCTGGAAGGCTAAAAAAAGAAACATCTATTACGGTGAAAGCGCCTTTTCACTCATAACAAAGGAGCCCGACACACTCAAACTTGTCCGGAGCCTCGTTATTAGCAGAGTAGCGTATGCTCTACCCTACTTAAATATGATCAAAGGAGAGGAAGACAGAGCGGACGCCATCATCAAAATGGCTATCAAGACCGCACTCAAGCTCCCCAAGAACACAACGAACCACAAGCTAGCAGCTCTGGGCCTGCACAATACAATACAAGAATTAGCAGAAGCCCAAATCAAGTCACAGCTAAACAGACTTCTACAAACGAGGACGGGAAGACGGGTGTTGGAAAGACTGGGATATAGCACACACCTACAGGCTTATAACAAGACAAGAGAGGTATCGCGGGAAGTCAGAAATTGGTACCGAATTTGGCCCATACCAAGAAACATGGACCCCCCCTTACATCCGGGAAGGAGGCAGGCAAGGGCAGAGTATTATGAAAAAACTTTCGGCCAACAAGACACGTCAAGGTTCACCGACGCAGCCTTATACGAAACCAACGCAAAGAGTGCGATAGCCACGGTCACAGACTGCGAAGGCCGGGAGGTAGTTAGCGCCTCGATCCAAGACCGTACAGTCACGGAGGCAGAGGAAGTGGCTATCGCACTGGCCATTAGGCAAGGAAGAGAAACGGGAGAGAGTCTGACGATACTGTCGGACTCTCAATCCGCGTGAAGAAATTTTCAACGGGGTAAATTATCTAAGGTAGCGCGCCAAATCCTTACTTCCACAAGCGAGCCAACAAAACAATTCACTCAAACACTAGTGTGGATTCCGGGGCATGCAGGGATCACGGGGAATTTGTACGCAGACGGGGTAGCCAGAGGACATGCAACCTACCGTGCGCCCAACAGTCTCGCGACAGAGGACCTGATTCCGCTTGACCCTGACTACACCACAATACTACAACACTACAGAGGCTTGCGGAAAGTATATCCGGAGCCGCATAAAAAGCTCAGCAACGAGGAGGCCATATATCTGAGGCGGCTACAGACGGGCACCTTCATTAATTTGCACATATTACACATGATGCATCCCACGACATTCAGAGACGAGTGGCCGTGGTGCGGGAAGACCTCTACCCTGTACCACATAACATGGTAATGCAGCTCACATCAACTACAAAAAATTTAAAGCCCAAATAAAAAAAAGTGGGAAGCTTTGCTGGCCAGCTCTGACCCGAAGGCTCAGCTCTACCTGGTCACAAGAGCTCGCAAGCTGGCGAACGCCAGTGGTGCCCTGGACTGGGGGCGCCAACCGCTCGTCAGCCTCGGTTGAAGAGGCGAAGAAAAAGATCCCCGAGGAGTTAATAAACTTCACTCACTCTCACACTCACTCACTCTGATCTTCTTTGTCGTGTCTTTGTGATTGGCTAATGTTTACTTCGAATGGCAGGTCGCGAGCGCTTGGTCGGATCACAAACGAAGCGCATCACTCTGGCTAGATCCTATGCTCCATATTTGCCATTAGAATGTGTTCACTGAGGCGGGAGCATGCTCCCTGGTGTCGTAAGCCAAACAACGCGCACTCTGGTTTTCGTGGCTCCGCCCTTTGCAGTGGCCGCCGTCGCCATCGCTCCGTTACGAGCACATTTTTGCAGCGGTTGAAAAGCAAGCGTATCTAATGTCGTGAATCTTTACGTTTCTAGTAAAGCATAATCAAATCTTGGATAGAAGCTAACACATGTCCTTGTAGCGGCGGAGGTGCAATCTAAAAAAGCTGCCGACGCCGAGCGTAGCGCAACGACATCTCAAGCGAAGAGAACGAATGTTTTTCCAACCTACAGTAGTTCAGGGGCTCGTGCATTAAAATGCAAATAACTTAGAGACTGCTTAGAAGCATTGTTCTTGCATCGGCTAGGATGCGAACCATTTACGAGATCCGAATGCGAAAAGCATATGCTTCGATTGTCGACGTTGTCGTGGCTGGCTGCAGCGTTTCGTGGTCTTGCTGCCGCCGAAGTCTGCAAGCACAACGTTTAGAATCATGCATACAGATAACGTGACGTGTTCTTCCTTTCTTTCTTTCTTTATTGATTCCTTGGACACAGTCTAAGAGGGGGCCGAGGCTAAAGGCGACAACGCACCTGACAAGGGCCTCGACCCCCTTACACAATGTACACAAACAAAATAGTAAAACAAAGTTCGGTCAAGCAGTCTATTTGGGTACTAAACGGGACTCGTCACTGCGAGATTGACATGCAGTCACAAACACTTTGATCTGCAAAACAACGATAAGTACAAAATAACAATAATTTAATGATGTATCGCGAACATGATGTCTGTAACAATAGGCCATTGGACAACAAACCGGTTTCCAATAAGCAATCAGCAAATCATCACACATAACCATGACATGCATCGTGTAACCAATACGCTACAGTACAGTTTCACAGAAGTACACTAAAATTGTAAGAAATGACAAGGACATGGCGAGAGATCATAGAACGCATGAACACATTTTGCAATAATTTACGCCAATGAGAACTGAATATTACTGTTCACAAGAAAATTCCTGCAGTACTTTTTAAAACTTTTGAGACCCATATTAAAGTTTACTTGCATATCGTTGCTGTTCAATGCATTAGTTATTTGAAAATCCAGTGCTTGCCTTCCGTAATTGGTTCTAACTTGCGGCATTTTTCGTTTTGGGTTCCGAATGTTGTACGAGCTTGAAGTATGTGCTGGGGAAATATGTAGCTTGTGTTTATGGATCCGTTGCAATAGTTTGAAGAAGTACACCTGGTCAGCCTTCAACATATTGTTACGAAGGGGTAAGACGTCGGAGCGCTGAACTACAAGACGATAGGGTAGGGAGCTCAGCTGGTCAACGGCAGCGCGTCCGGCACGAGAGTCCTTTTTCAACGTCTTTCTCCTTCACCTGTCTTCTAAACTTCATCTTCTTCCGTGCTGTTACATTTTCCCCCTTTGCAGACGAAGCCCCCCGGGCGAGGTAGTTATTCGTTTCCACGAGAGTGACACGGCTTCATCCGGGCGACATGGGCAACTTCAGTTCTGACTGAACGACGACCACTTGCTGTCATACGTGCTATTTGGTAGTTCACTTCACTGATGCGTTCAAGCACAACGTAAGGGCCAGCGTAATGCGCCAACATTTTCTGCGCTAAACCACGCTTTCGGAGAGGTCGCCAAAGCCACACTAAATCTCCAGGGGCGTAAGACACATGGTTATGCCGGCTGTCGTACCGAGCTTTTGAACGCTCTTGAGAAGCGAGAATTCGCAAACGGGCGAGACGGCGAGCTTCTTCGGCTCGACAAAGAGTTTCCGCAATGCACGGTTCATCATGGACGGAGTAAGGAAGAATGGTATCTAGACAATACCGAGGAGGACGGGCATATAGCAGGAAGAACGGGCTATAGCCAGTAGTCTCATGGGTTGCGGTGTTGAATGCAAACGTTATAAATGGCAGTATAGTATCCCAATTCTTGTGGTCAGATGCGATGTACATAGATAGCATGTTTGTGAGTGTGCGGTTTGTGCGCTCCGTCAAGCCGTTGGTTTGAGGGTGATATGGTGTGGAATGCCTAAAATGCGACGCACACAAACGAAGAAGCTCTTCCACAACATCTGCCATAAACTGGCGACCTCGGTCACTGATGATCACTCGCGGAGGTCCATGGCGGAGGATCACAGAACGGAGCAAGAACAGGGACACGTGGTGAGCGGTGGCTGAAGGAAGAGCTGCCGTTTCGCAGTAGCGGGTGAGGTAGTCGGCACAAACCACGATCCAACGATTTCCGTCGGATGACTTCGGGAAGGGACCCATAAGGTCGATTCCGATTTTCTCAAATGCGCCACGTGGTGGAGTCACAGGATGCAGCAGGCCCTGTGGCGTGGACGTAGAGCGTTTGTGTCGTTGGCACTCAGTGCAGCTCGCCACATATCGCTCAGTTGTCTGGCGCATCTTTGGCCAATAAAACCGGTCGCGGGCACGATGGAGCGTTCTTGCAGAGCCCAGGTGACCGGAAGTGGGGTCATCGTGCATGGCACGTAAGATGCACGAGCGGTAGCTCTCGGGAACCACAAGCAGAAAATTCGTACCGGTGCTTGAGTAAGCCTTTTTGTACAAAAGGTCATCACGGAGACAAAATGGGCTGGAAGCAGTGGAATCCCGCGCCTCCGCAAGCAGGGGCTCGAGGCTTATGTCGGTCTCTTGCGCAGTCCGCAGAGCCGAGGCGTCGGGAAACTCGGGCACGACGGAGGCGATGTAATGATCGAAATCACCAGAGTCACATTCGGTCGTAGGAAGAGGAAGGCGTGAAAGGCAGTCTGCATCGGCGTGTTTGCGGCCACTCTTGTACGAAACAGTGAAGTCGTACTCTTGCAGACGAAGGGCCCAGCGTGCCAGACGACCAGATGGATCACGAAGGTTGACAAGCCAACACAGGGCATGATGGTCCGTCACAACCGTGAAATGGCGTCCATATAGGTAGCACCGAAACCGCTGAACAGCGAAAACTACAGCGAGACACTCCTGCTCCGTAACAGTGTAGTTACGCTCAGGTTTGCTGAGGGAACGGCTTGCATACGCAATTACATGCTCGCCTGTTGTCGAACGTTGCACAAGCACAGCGCCAACACCAATCCCACTTGCATCAGTGTGGACTTCAGTCGGAGCGGAGGGGTTGAAGTGCCGTAGTATGGGATGTGACGTTAGCAGAAACTTTAGTTGGCGGAAAGACGCGTCGCAATCTGAGGTCCAGTCGAAAGGGACGTCCTTTTGTAGAAGGGATGTCAGAGGGTAGGCGACGTCGGCAAACCTTGGAATGAATCGTCGAAAGTAGGAACACAGGCCCAGAAAACTGCGGAGCTCCTTTTGAGTCTGTGGTCTTTGGAATGCTGCAACTGCTGCAGTCTTCTGTGGATCTGGCCGAACTCCATCGCGGTCGACGAGATGCCCGAGTACCAGCGCTTGACGTTCACCAAAACGGCACTTTTTAGAATTCAGGACAAGGCCAGCCTTCTGTAGGCAATCTAACACAACAGCGAGTCGCGTGTTATGTTCAGTAAAAGTCCGGCCAAAAATAACAACATCGTCTAAATAGCACATGCAGATTTCCCACTTGAGGCCACGAAGTATTGTGTCCATAAATCTTTCAAATGTGGCCGGCGCATTCCATAGGCCGAAGGGCATCACGTTAAATTCAAATAGGCCGTCCGGGGTAACAAATGCAGTTTTTTCCTTGTCAGCAGGATCCATCGGAATCTGCCAATAACCCGATCGCAAATCAACTGATGAGAAATAAGACGCGGAAAAAAGGCAATCTATGGCATCGTCGATGCGTGGTAGAGGATACACATCCTTTTTAGTGATGGAGTTGAGGCGACGATAGTCAATGCAGAACCTCCATGTTCCGTCTTTTTTCTTCACCAATATCACCGGAGCAGCCCAAGGACTGGAGGATTCCTGTATTACGCCCCTGTTCAACATGTCTTGGACTTGCTCGGTGATGATCTTACGCTCTGATGGTGACACGCGGTACGGCTTTTGACGGATCGGATGGGCTGATCCCGTGTCAATCCTGTGGCGTGCGCGCGACAGCGGAAAACGTTGCGAGCCGTTGGACTGCGTGAAATCAAAGACGGATAGGTGCTGGGACAAGAGGTTCTTCAATATCTGTCGTTGTGAGGTGTTCAACGATGCACTGATCATCGGAAGAAGCTTTTCGTCAGCAGGTGAGTTAGTAGCGGGGTTGTCTAGGTCAGGAGTAACGACAGCTACACAATTCGGGAGAGTTGCGCTACATGAAGCTAGTTTGGAACCCGCTGGAAAAACAACTGGTTCCAATGAGCAATTTATAGTCCACAGTCCGGTACGGCCCTCTTTCACGCGAACCAAACAATGCGGCACTAACGCATTTTTCTTTACGCACTGTAAATTAAGAGGCGCCACAGTAGCCTCAAAAGAGTCGTTAATAACACGGGAGCAGGACACCTGGACACACACTGCTGAATTTGGCGGTATGACGACTTCATCACACACACACAAAACGTCTTCATAATTTGATGTCTCTTCCAAAAGTTCACGAGGAAGAGAACCACTAACACTTAGCTCTCCCGTTCGACAGTCAACTGTAGCGCCGCACATACGCAGGAAGTCAATTCCCAAGATTACGTCATGTGTAGATCGGGGCAGTACTGCAAATTCCGCCGGAAACACTGTGCCCCCCAAGGAAACTTTAACGCTGCGTACCCCAACCGGATACAATAACTCTCCACTTACTCCATAAAAATTTGAAGTTTTGTCCCAAACAAACATAACTTTGTTCTTCAAAAGGTTCTTAAAATTTAAACTCATTACTGAAACTGTAGAACCAGTGTCTACCAACGCCATCGTTGGCAAACCATCAACAATCACATTGACCTTGTTCTTTAACATGAACACAGACGGAGGAATAATAGGTAGCAGCGCACATTGTCCAGCGACCTCACCTCCATTGGCCGCGCTGGCTAGTTTTCCTGCGTTGGTGGTGGAGATCGGCGCCGTGGAGACGGGGAGCGGCGCACACGAAATGACGGAGGTGGTGTCACACTACGGTCAGACGCTGGCGAATGGCTGCGGTGCCCTTCGTTTTGAAAACGGCCCCTCCGGGAAGGATGTTCTGGCCGATAGTTGTCGATGTAGGGCTGGACGATGCGTCGGTTCGGTGCCGTCGGGGGATTCCGAAACGATGTGCGCCGATTACAGTAGCGGGAAATGTGACCCGCGGCACCACACCGGTAGCACACCGGAAGAGGTCGCTGAAAAAGTGGCGTGTCAGCTGGTTCCTGCATGGTAGGCCGCGACGAATATCCGGATGGTGGTTCCGGAGCGATGTAGTTGTCCGGCGGTCGGCGCGATGTACGACTGGAGTAAGAGCGAGGATCTGTACGCTGATGGCAAGAGAATTGTTGGAAATTCTCTTCAGGCCTTGGTCGCGGAGTGTATAGGTCTTCGCGGCAGACAAAGTCGGTGACATTCGCGGACATCGGCGGGCACGCACCCCCACAAGTTGGACGAGCATATACGTCCCCTCCGAAGCCATTGGGCCGGACAAGCTGCTCACGTCGTGACATCTCATCTCGAACAATTTCACGGATGGCGCACAGGAGGCTTTGAGATGGCGACTCTTCAATGCTAGCCAGTGTAGTCACATTTGCGAGCCGTCCAAATTTCAGTGTAATGCGGCGAGTCTTTAGGGCCTCGAATGTTCGGCAGTGCCGGATAACGTCAGAGACCGAACTCAAGTTTTCTTTGGCAATTAGGAAGTGGTAGACATCTTCCGCAATGCCCTTGAGCAGATGGCCTACCTTATCATCTTCAGTCATCCTGCTGTCGACGGTCTTGCACAACTTGAGTATGGCCTCTATGTAGGTGGTGCAGGTTTCTCCGGCTGCCTGGGCCCTCTGAGCAAGTGTCTGCTCTGCCTGTTTCTTCTTTGCAGCTAGGTCACCGAAACATTCCTTGATGGCTTCGACAAAGCTTTCCCAAGTTGTCAGGGAGTCCTCGTGGTTCTCATACCACATCAAGGCGGTTTGCGTCAAAAAAAGACTACATTGGCTAGTTTAGCCACTGAATCCCAGCGGTTACAGCGGCTCACACGTTCATAATGAGTGAGCCAGTCATCAACATCTTCCCCTGCTTGGCCGGCAAAGGAACGAGGCTCGCGAAATGGTAGCGTCGCATTCGTGGTGGTCGGCGGCGCATCGCGAGACGAGGGTAGAGGGTCCCGTGTTGATGTTCGGGGCTGCTCGGTAGTCTGCTGCATTCTTGTTGAAAAGGGTGGGAGACCAGCGAGGCGACGGCTCCGACGAAGCTCCAGCGATTGAGGATGCGTCTTGAGGGTAGTCGTACCCAGCACCTGACCACCAATTTGTTACGAAGGGGTAAGACGTCGGAGCGCTGAACTACAAGACGATAGGGTAGGGAGCACAGCTGGTCAACGGCAGCGCGTCCGGCACGAGAGTCCTTTTTCAACGTCTTTCTCCTTCACCTGTCTTCTAAACTTCATCTTCTTCCGTGCTGTTACAATATTATATTTGACAAACAATGGTTGTGTTCTCAAAGACTGTTTATTACCTGCGTAATCTTCCAATATACGTAATATTTGATTTTGTAATATATTAAGTTTATTGTAGTTAGAGCTTGTTGTCGTTCCCCAAACGAAAACACCATAGCTTATTTTGGAGTAAACTAGAGAATAGTACAGTGCTTGTTTTAGGCGTCTGGGTATCAAATGTTGAACTTTATAAATACACCCAATGGTACGAGACAAGGTTGATTTAAGTTTACTAACATGGGTATTCCATGAGAGGTCGTGGCTGAACCAAACACCAAGAAACTTTTGTTCTGTAACTTGTTCCAACAAGCGTCCTTCAAACCTAATGCTCACCGAGGTGCAGCCTTGTTTATTTATTGGTCTAAATATTATGTACTTCGTTTTATTTATATTTAGACTCAAGCGGTTTCTTTGAAGCCATTTAGATAACTATATTAAGTAATCGTTTGCAGAGTTCTGTATATCCTGCGCATTTTCTCCGGTGAAAAAAACATTAGTATCGTCTGCATACATTATTATTTGTGGGGATCCAGTTATTGTGGTAATGTCATTTATATAAACAAGAAAAAGCAGGGGTCCCAAAATAGAGCCCTGTGGAACGCCATGTTGCACTTCTAGTTTGCTTGAGGACCAATTATTGATACACACATATTGATATCGTTTCTCCAAATAACTACGAATCAGTTTTAGCGCCACTCCTCTGATGCCATATTTTTCCAGCTTTCTTAGCAAAATATCATGTTGAACAGTGTCGAAGGCTTTGCTCGAATCTAGAAATAAGCCAAGAGTAAGCATTTTTTTTTCTATATTTTTAATTATCTTATCCTTGATGACAATAAGTGCTTGCTCTGCTGATTTGTTCGCTTGAAAACCATACTGAGATTCTGTTATTACTCGGTGTTTCTTAAAAAAATCGCTTAGCCTGATGTTGATGACGTTTTCAAATACCTTCGAAAAAACAGTCAGAACCGAAATTGGCCTATAGTTCCTTAAGTTAGACTCACTACCGCCTTTATAGATAGGTGTAACTTTTGCAATTTTCAAATCGTCGGGGAAATCTTCGCTAAGAAGCATATGGTTTATTATGTGCGATAATATAGGACTTATTAAGAACGACACATGCTTAATAGGCAATGCCTTTAATCCGTCATCACCGCAGGCGACACGATTTTTTAGATTTCCTATTATTTTTTCAATTTCATCAGGTGATGTAGGAGTGAGCATAATGGAGCCTAGCACACTGCTTACACGTATGCAGTCATCTGCACTGTCATATAGGCCTCAGTATATACCTGTTTTCACAAAGTGCCTATTCATTTCGTCTGCTAGGTCGTTGCCATTTAGCACCACATTGTCAATGCGGATTTCCTTCGGACTGCATCCGGCTTGGCCTCTCTCTAATATGTTATTCAGCATGTCCCATGTCTTTCTGCTGTCATTTTGAACGTCCTGGAATTTATCTTTGAAATAACTAGACTTTGCGCTCTTGAGATCTGGGTTCAGTTTGTTTCTTAATTGTTTGAATTCGGCCAGTAAACATGGGTCTCGAGTTTTAATAAACTCTTGAAATTTCCGGTTTTTTCCTTTTATTCTGGTATACAGCTCATTAGTAACCCATGGTTTCCTGATCCGTTTGTGTTTCTTACCACCTTTTTTTAGTGGAAAGGCCATATCGTAGCAGCGCTTAAATATATTCAAAAACACCTGGTACGCCAGTGTGACGCTATGTTGCTTAAACATATCATCCCAGTTCTCTTGTTCGATCATGTTTTGAAACCGCATCAAGGCTTCGTCAGTTATTGCTCGGTACAAAACTTTTTCTGAAGGAGAGGCACTTTTTTTGTCAAAAGGAAAACCCAAGCAAAAGATCGGTAAATGATCACTGATGTCATAGGTCAGAACGCCAGCGATAACATTCGTTTCATTCAATTTCGTGATGCATACGTCAAGACACGTGGCAGTATCTGCTGTGACCCTGGTTGGTAGTGATATCAGATTAGAACAGGCGTGCGAACTTAAGATGTCATGAAAGTCTCTTGCGCATGTGCTATCTGATATGGTATCTATATTGACGTCACCAAAAACCATGAATGACTTCGTAACACTCTTTAAAGAGTACAGCGCGTTATCGATGGATTTAATAAATTCCGCTGTGTTGCCTGCGGGCGGCCTGTAGATCGCGCCAACAGTGATGTTTGACAATTTCACGAACAGGCTTTCAATATCTCGATCGCATCTCGTCATGTCGCTCAGCACCTCATACTGCACGTCTTGTTTTATGAAAATTGCTATGCCGCCGCCCCTTTTTATGTCCCTACTAAGGTTAACACATTTGTAACCAGGAAGGTGCGGTACCGTGTCTTTGTGTTAGCCAGGTTTCTGTCAACACTATTGAAGAAAATTTGATGCTTAGTGATTGAAGAAGTATCTCAAGATTGTCCACTTTGTTTTTTACGCTTCGCATGTTCATATGTATAGCCGAAAATTCTTTGTTTAACCTGTACTTTTGGTTAAAAGACTGACAGTCGTAATACTGGCAAATATCCTTTCCTGCCATCATTGTTCTGAAGTGCATCCTACAGATGCGACACCAACCTTAGTTTATTTTTTCAAGATCAGATGTTTTAGCAATCCTGATTGCATCGAAGCCCTCATCTTTTCGAGCAAGAATTTTTCCTCCTGCGCACCACACGAACTTCCATCCTGCAGATCTTTTCTTGGCAATTGCAGCCCCCAGAAGCCTTTTGTTCAGAATTGTCAAATGTTCATTCACGTATACAGGACAAGGTTGCCCCTCATAGTCTAGATCCTCAGTAGTCATCCTTTGTTTTTTACTTTTTTGCAGAGCTGCATTTCGCATGGTACGCTGGACGAAACGAACAACAATATTTTTCTCTTCCGACTTGTGCACAGGGACACGGTGACAGACATCGATATCAGCGTCACTAATTGGCTCGCCCAAGAAGGTGCCAATTTTCTTAACGACATCAGTTGTATCTCCATCTGTTGGAACACCCTTGATTTCTAGGTTGTTAGATCTCTGATGCTGTTCCATCTCTTCGATTCTATCGCTCAATCTGCGGTTCTCGGCTGTGAGTTCTTCGTTCCTTTCCACTACCTCTTGAAACTCCTTTCGTAGTTCTTTCAGCTCTTTCTTAATATCATTTACACCATCACATGTGTCACTGCAGAATTTCACACTGTCTTTCAAAGTCCTGAGGTCCGCTCGAATTTCGCGCTTGAAGTCATCAAGGGCCTTAGAAAATTCTTCGCTCGTGGTGTTCGTCTCTCGCTCTTGTGTCCTCGTCTTTTGCTGCGCTATAGTGTATTGGAAAATTCTTTGCCGTCCCTACTCATAGCTAGACAAACTTGAACAGCTGTGAATACAAAGACAAATCTTCGTTGTACACTCGAGTGCTCAAAAAAAAACAAGGGCGACACTCATGGCACGCGTTGTGTTCGGCAACAGTGCACGCACAAATACATTTTTTTGAGGATAAGTACGATTAGCCTCACCTGCAGTAAGGAAACAAGATTAGGTCCGTGTTCACTGTGCACTGTCGCCGAACTGAGGCCGCAGCTGGATGTCGTCCTTCTTAAGTAGGCTGGTGTGGCGCGAACGTCGTGGCGAACTTCTTCACGGAGCGCGCATGCGCAAGGTAGCCGTGGGAAGGATGACCGAGGGTGATGAAGCGGCAGCTGGTCTTCGCTGTGCGATCGGCCGTTCGCGGAAATCGATCCGTGACAGGGACTTCAGTAAGACAGGAAACAAGATTATGTCCGTGTTCACTGTGCACTGTCGCCGAAAGGTTAACATAAAAGAAAAGCGTACAACGGATAAATTATTCCGTCTTATTTTGTAGCAATTTCTTTTGCGAGTGGTAGCCACTGCTCGTCTATACAGCGTCGCTGCGACGGCTGCCCTCTGCGATAGGCCTGATGCCGGTGCTTGCCGGCGGCATCCGCGCCTTGCTCGATTTCGATACAGCCCGCCGTTCAAGATCTTTCGCCGCGAGGATTTCGCAGTGAAAGTTGACTCATTGGAGTCGAGCAAGCAGGCGCTGCTTTCATGTCATACACAGCTGCTCGGGCCACCGTACAACGACCAGGAAGCAACCATGCGCCGGTCGTAGCAGAGAGCAGAAGCGGAAAGATGAGACGCGGCATACGCGCTTACAGCCAAATCCTCCGATTCCAGCGCAGAAAATATCGCTGCTCCACCGAGCGATCTGGGATCCACACCTGACCCCAACCTACCATTGGAATAGACTGCTCTCGCTCCCATTCTGTCATTCGAATACAACTGCCCCAAACGGAGCAGAAAGTCTTGATTAGGATCTGCCATTGAAATTGAACATAAGTGTTTTCTTGAGATCACAATCGCGTGACCTCGTACAGGTAGTTCAAACTCAGTCCAGTATAGAGGTTCAAATTCTCTAGTCCAACAGACAATTATTTCAACCTCACCAAACATTCGAGAAAGTCAGAGAGCTATGACTGAACAATGACTGACCATGTCTCTCGCAGTAGTTTCATGTTTTAAAACTTCCATCTGAGTGAATTCCAACCAGTCGGATTGGAACCCGGATACTTGGGTTCCATAGCCGAGGTTCATTAACACTGAACCACGGGGGGAGATTCACTGATCGCTTTAACTAGATTTAAGTATCCGCAGTTTGAAGTCGCAGTTCCCAGATGGGCCCACAAGAGGGTTAAACTCCCGGTCTCCGCTATTAAGCATGTCATTGCGCCCGAGATGATGGCAAAGGCCACGGTTAAACCTCCGTAATTTCACGCGGTGGCTCTTAGATGTAATGCTGTAATGTAATGCTGCAATGCTGAAACATGTAATGCTGAAACTGCAGCTTCCCTGCTTTCGCGTTACAATAGGTTCAAGAGATGCACCTCTTGTCAGTTTTAGCTATACGGATGTAATGTGGCATTCACGTTGTTCTCTATTTATAGCAGAAAGACACTAGCTGAAATTACGGCTCAGAATCAAACATTGGTAACAGCTCAGGTTCCTTGGGAATCACTGAGACTTAGTGTGGAATATTCTGGACACTCTTGAAATTGTTTAAGTTAGTGGCCCAATATTCCGTTGAGCATTATGCATTTCTTTGTAATTTGTACTTAGCAGGCATCGAGAGTTAAGACTTTCATGGGAAGACAATAGGAAACATTTTGACGGGACAGAAAAACAGGGACAGCATTAGTCCGAACGCGTGCGCGAGTGTTGAGCTTCGTGTTCTCATTGATTTAGTAGAGGTGAAAAATATGCGAGCAAAGTAGTCTGATAATTTCTCTCTACTGTTTTTTTTATTTTTTAAACATTTGAGCAATGATTTATTTAATTCACAAATAGTGTTTGTGAAATATAATATTTTCTAGAGAATAATTTCTTAGTGCTTGCGTAAATATATTGTTACGGACGACAAGGAAGAAGAAGCGGGCAGTGGCGCGGGCAGGAGCGCTCACGCTAGGCTCGCGAACATTCATTAAAGTCATCTACCATCGTCATCGGTCAGTTCTGTCTCCTGTCTTCATCGGCTTGCCGCTTCGTAACATTTGGGCAGTGGCGCGGGTAGGAGCCCGCGCCACTGCCCGTTTCTTCTTCCTTGTCGTCCGTAACATGACCCGGGGCCATCGAGCAATCGTCCCGATCGTGGACGAGGAAGTTTAGCGATGTTAATTATTTTATGGCATTATGATGGGCGTGTCTGGATGCTTGAAAAGAAGAGGAAGAAGGAAGAATAGAACGGCTTGCCGGTACGATATGTCTGATGCGTGGGTGATCCGCCTCCCTTGGAGCTGTCAACCATCCGTCACCAGAGTCCATGGGACCGATGGCTCGAGGTCACGTCGGGCAGCTTAGGCGGGGGGTTGCGTGTTCGTGTCCATCGGTTCCTTCGGGTCATTCGGTTCTTTCGGGTCCTTCATCTCGATTCTGATCGGTATGTCTGTTTTCCTTGTCTTCAGGTCCTGGCTGGGGGCTGGGCGGTGGTAGTTGTTCAGGTCTGGGCTTGAAGGGCTGGGCGAAGCTGCTCGGCGGTGTCCCTGGGCCCTCGGTGACAGTCCCGGCTTGAAGGTGGCGTCGATGCTCCAAGGAGAGGATGGGGATGCCGCACCCAGCACCTCCACCAAATGTTACGAAGCGGCAAGCCGATGAAGACAGGAGACAGAACATGATTGATGACGATGGTAGATGACTTTAATGAATGTTCGCGGGCCTAGCGTGAGCGCTCCTGCCCGCGCCACTGCCCGCTTCTTCTTCCTTGTCGTCCGTAACAATATCATGTCTTTATGTGATTTAGTTAAGATGCCGAAATTGTTCACTGCTTTATTTTTCAGGATCCTCAACGAATAATCATTTAGGAAATATTAATGCGCAGAAGGCCGTTTTAAGAGGTTTCTTTGCCGAAGCAAGTAGCACAATCGTAGAAAATATGAAATATATGTGAGGTAATTGATTCAACGGTCCATCAGAAATGCAATAGGAAGTTTAGTTGAGAAACTTCGTGGTTTTGTTGATAATGCAGAAGATTGGAAATGCCGCTTAAACATAGGGATTAATTTTAAGGTTGCTTTTCGAGGCTTTAAATGTGGCCAGTGCCTTACAAGCCGCGCGAAACTCCACTTAATAAAGGATGCCGCTGAGCAGACCGCATTACTAAGAGCTGTTCGAAAGGTATCGTTGTCTGGCCGCAGTCAGTCCACTAAAGTCAGTCCGCAGTCAGTTTTTATTTGCAGGAAATCACTCTTTCCTGCGGGTGGCAGAGACAGAAGACCTGATAGCTTGACGCGGTCTCTGCCCCGTACCAAACTAAGCGGTCTGCAGCTGTACATCAGAAAGCTGGTACGATACACAATCAATATGAACATAGGGGCCGCGAAAAAAAAATACGTGTGTACATTTATACATCGTGGCTCTATTCACTCAACCACTATCCACTGAGCGGCCGAATTCTAATTCGTTATGATTTCAATCACATTGAAAATTCGCTCATGTCACAAATACACAGAAAAATGTTCCCATTGGCATAATGAAAAGAAAACACATTTATTTATTCACATTGTCAACACAAACCAAAATTGTGCGGATTTACCGTTTGGACGCTTTTATTGGTCGACAAAAATCCAAAATAGGAAGATAGCGATTTAAAACATCTATTACCTAATATTACAGATCTTTTTTTCCATAGTTTGTTCTAACTTTCTTAGTTCTCTGTTTGGGGTTGCGAATATCCTATGACACCAACACAGGCATGTAAATAGTGTGGAGCTTCTCTTTATACGCTTGCTGTGCCAGCATCTATAAAAACACTCTATTTGCTGGCAAAACATTAAACGTAAAAAGAAGTGATTGCGTTGGCAACAATCTAATAGGGCCTGTGTGGTTCACAAAATACGGAGGACATGTTTTTTTCAGCATTTGTAGCCTTTCATAGTTCCCATTTGCCGTCGTTCCTTCAGTTCAGTTCAGGCGTTCAGTCGTGTCCGACTCTTCGTGACCCTATGGACCATGTCACGCCACGCTTTCCGGTCTCTCACTATCTTCTTAACATCACATAGCTTCATCTGCAATGCCTCGAGAATGCCATCTAACCATCGCGTTCGCTGCCTACCCCTTCTCCGGCGACCCTCAACCTTTCCCAACATCAAATCTTTCTCCAGCGACTCCTCTCTTCTCATCAGATGACCAAAGTAGCTGAGCTTTAACTTTAGAATTTGACCCTCCAATGAGCAGTCAGGGTTTATGGTCGACAATATCGACTGATTTGATCTTCTGGCAGTCCAAGGAACTCTTAAGAGTCTTCGCCAGCACCACAATTCAAACGCGTCAATTCTTCGGCGGTCAGCCTTTTTCACAGTCCAACTCTCGCATCCATACATCACAACTGGAAAGACCATAGCACGGGTTATACGGATCTTGGTTGGCAGACTAATGTCTCTGCTCTTTACTAGGCGGTCAAGGCTAACCATTGCTCTCTTTCCCAGAAGCAGGCGTCTCCTAATTTCATGGCTGCAGTCTCCTTCCGAGGTAATCTTGGCTCCCAAGAACAGAAAATCTGTCACAGCTTCCACTTCTTGTCCATTGATGCTCCAGGACTTGATAGGGCAAGACGCCATGATCTTCGTCTTTTTAATGTTCAGTTTAAGCCCAAACTTCTCACTCTCTTCTTGTACGCGCATCAGAAGTCTCTTGAGTTCCACTTCACTTTCTGCCATTAAAGTGGTATCATCCGCATATCTAAGGTTGTTGATACGTTTTCCAGCAATCTTCACTCCAGCTGATGACTCGTCCAGACCAGCCTTCCTCATGATGCACTCTGCATATAGGTTAAATAGGCAGGGCGACAGTATGCAGCCTTGCCTCACCCCTTTCTCAATCGGAAACCAATCAGTAAGACCATGCCCAGTTCTGACTGTGGCCTCTTGCCCTTCATAAAGCTTCCTGAGGAGACAGATGAGGTGAATTGGAACACCCATCTCTCGGAGAGCTTGCCACAATCTGCTGTGATCTACGCAGTCAAACGCTTTTGCATAATCAATAAAACAGAAGTAAATGGGTTTCTGGAACTCTCTTGCTTTTTCCATGATCCAGCGAAGGTTGGCAATTTGGTCTCTAGTTCCTCTGCCCTTGCGAAACCCAGCTTGCACGTCCGGAAGCTCCCGATCCACATACTGCTGCAGCCTACCTTGCAGGATTTTTAACATCACCTTGCTAGCATGCGAAATAAGCGCGATCGTGCGGTAGTTGGAACAATCTTTGGCACTGCCTTTCTTTGGAATGGGGATGTAAACTGACCTCCTCCAATCCTGTGGCCACTGCAGGGTTGTCCAAATCTTTTGACATAATGTATGCAGTGTGTTAACAGCGTCATGGTTGAGGTTTTGAAGCAACTCAGCTGGAATACCATCAATTCCGCTAGCTTTGTTCTTAGCAAGGCTGGCTAAGGCCCATTCAACTTCACTCTTCAGGATGCCCGGCTCGAGATCAGTAATCACAACCGTCTTATTTGTGTTTGCACATTCGGGTCCTTCTTGTACAGTTCTTCTATGTATTCCTGCCACCTCTTCTTTATCTCTGAGACTTCATTGAGGTCCTTGCCTTGTTTGTCCTTTATCACGCCCAGCTTAGCACAGAAGCTTCCTTTGATATCTTTGATTGTCTTATACAGAGCTCTTGTGTTCCTTAATTGGCTGTTGTCCTCAACTGCTTGACACTGTATGTTCAGGAAGGCATTCTTATCCCTCCTTGCTATTTTCTGAAAATCCGCATTGAGAACCTTGTATCTTTCTCTTTCCCCCATACCTTTTGCCATCCTCCTTTCCTCAGCTATTTGCAAAGCCTCTTCAGATAACCAGTTTGCTTTTTTGCATTTCTTTTGCTTTGGAACTACCTTAGTAGCAACTTCTTGTATTATATCACGAACATCAGTCCACATCTCTTCGGGCTCTTTGTCTTCTAGATCTAATTCTTGAAATCGATTCCTCACTTCCACAGCATATTCTAATGGAATCTGATCCAGATCATACCTGAAAGGCCTTCTAGTTTTCTGCGTTTTCCTCAATCGAAGCTTAATTTTGGCAACAAGAAGCTGATGATCGGTGCCACAATCGGCCCCAGGCCTTGTTTTTACTGCTTGTATAGCGCTTCTCCATCTCTGTCGGCAAATAATATAATCGATCTGATTCCTGTACAGACCGTCCGGTGAAATCCATGTGTACAGGCGCCTCTTGTGCTGTTGAAAATGAGTATTCGCTATGGTCAGGTTGTTTTCTTGACAGAACTCTACTAGCCTCTGCCCTTACTGTCGTTCCTTAGACAAACATAGAAGATAGAGAAATTTGGAAGAGGGCAGGGAGTAATATGGTGATTATTTTTACCAGAGAGCTAGACGAAAACTATTTTTCTGAGATATCCAACATACTTTCCGAGTTCGGAGAGCAGGTGATTGACATGAGAGGTCCATGACGTCTTCACTAAACCATGCCTCAAGAAACGTCTGCACACTTACTTGCTGTAAGTATTGTCCTCTCTATAGTAGATGAATCTTTTTCTCCATACCTATTGACTGTCCTAAATATCATGTACTTCGTTTTTACAGCATTCATTTGATTTTTTTTTGTTGCACCCACGCAGATAGTTCATTCAAATGCAAATTTAGTGATTATTCAATATCGTGCACTGTCCAACTTGTAAACAATAGACTAGTGTCTGAAAAAAAGATTAGTGTAGGTGTTGTTTTTAATTACGTGATGTGATTTCACACTTAAGAAGAAAAGCAACTTGTCTAGTATCAACCCTTGCGGAATATCTGGTTTAATGTCAAGTTGATTTCAATGAGTACAATCTATCATAACAAACTAACGCTTAAACGATAAGTAGCTCTTGATAAGATCTAATATAGTTCCTCGCATCTCATAGCAATCTAGTTTTATAGCTAAGCTTTCACTGTCAAACGAATGAAAAGCTCTACGCAGATCTAGAAATATCCCTAAGGTGACGAGCTGACTTCAAGATTTTGCTTCTTTACCGTAAGAAGAGCACCCAGAGCTGTCTTATTTTTCTTAAAGCCATAGCCGGAAGATGAGATTATATTGTACTTGGTTAGGTATTTTGACAACCGGTTGTCGACCGACAGGTCGTAAATCTTGGAAAGCCCCGGTAGCACTGAGATTGCCAAGGTCATTCGTAATATTCTTTATTGTTTTACACTGTGACATACTATAAATGATGCTGAACAAACATGTAGTTGCGATATTCATGCCACGGACTTGAGTTTGATTCACATCGAAGTGACAAATCCTTCTTAGGCGTATGCTGATCGGTGCGCTTAGGTTTAAACCGAAAAGGTAAAACCTGGGATCATTATTGCAATTATATGATAAACCAGGCTACCGCTCGATGCATCTAATTGCAGTATTGTACAGCTCACATAGATAAAGCATATATATTCAAGAACTTGCCTGATGCAGGTTATATAACTGCAGAGGTTTAGGTGTTAAATCTAGTGTACGAGAGAAAGCTCTTTTAGGCAAGGTTCTCAGAACTTTCGCCCAGCAAGCTATATTGACCGGATGATCAGTCTCCGCCTGGCATCAATAGGGAACCAAGCCTCAAGTTTGGCTGCACGACTGCAGAGCGCTCCTCCCCAAACGCGAAATTCTGCGACGCTAAAATGGCGCGACGCTGCCACGCCGCCTGCAACACGTACGGGCTGCGCGCGCTTTCTCTTTCCGCATGCTGCTCGCGCCCGTTGCGCTCGTCTCCTCTCAACCGCGGCGGGTGCAAGCAGATGTCCGGCGGCAACACCGCGCATCGATTACGTTGGTCGGTGGGCAGTGTTTTCATAGTTTACGCGACGTCACGGCTGCCTAAAAGAGGGGATGCGTCTTGCTTGCTTCCCTTGCGTCTTGCTTTCCTCAGATGACGCATTCGTCTACTGTCTTGCGTGTTATGCACTGAAACTCTAGGCACGTGGCACGAATTGCATACATGTGAAATGTCAAAACAAATCGGTCATGACTCTGCCGTTGTAACTTCGAGGTAATTGGAACCATACATCGCCTGCGACTACAGCCTGCGACAAGCACCGGCAGTCCTTCATTATACACTTTTTACTTATTGGGCACCTGTAAACAGGCAGTGCGTACAATTTCAAAGACGAAAATGCAGACGCCATTTTATATCCAAAGTTCTTCCGTACACGCAGGGTGGTAAGAAGCGCAGCTCTGCAGTTTGTAACCCTTGTAAATCATAGACTTCTGCGTGATCGGGCAAAACGAAAGCAATGTCCAGGTAGTAGTTTTTGAAATTGATGACCCAAGATGGATTGCACGGGCGGTCAAAACCGGTTTGGAGGATTTCGGATTAGTAGGCATTGGATATCAGTCCGTATGCTAAATACGCTGACCACGACCATGAATCAAGGCAGCGTTGGCTAAAATTACAAGGCAGCCAAGTGCTTAGTAAGTGCCGACTTCAGGCGCTCTGTCATAGATGGGTGGTGGTCGCCGAAGCAGAGGTGGACCGAATTTGAGAGTGAATAGTTTTATTTATATCATGAGCACTGAAGCGGATAACTTTCGGCCTTCTTGTTGCTTTCCTGTGCACCTGTTCCTCGGTGGAGAATATACTTTATATATAATGCTTAGCCAGCAATCACTTCGGTCTAGTCACATGCCCGGCCTTACCGAAAGAACGCAATCTCTTCTCTCCGGTAAGATGCCGATCCGGGAATTGTGCTGACGGACTCGAGTAATTGTGGTTGTTGTTCAAAATTGGTGATATATCGAATCACTCACGCAATTTATTCCTTGCACAAGAAAGCCGAGGAGGACACTAGGTGCACCTTTAAAGGCACGGAAACGCTGGCGCCGTTGTGTGTGGTTGAGAGGCACAACTGTGACCAGCTGATTTCCCGGGAACAAAACTTGAGGACACTGTTTATGACGCTGATTGAATTGAATGAGAATACGCAGCACATTGCCGCCAAATCCTGAGTGGTTCATGCGGCGTGAACTCACAAGCGGTCGAAGTCTCGAGTCAATCTTGCCCAAGCCTTTCGCCGAAAATAAATGGGAAGTGTTTTGATGACGCCATCGAGATGCGACACCGCACCCAGAGTTGTTCACACAAAGGAAACTCAGGCGGTCGGGTTGAGTTTTACCATGTCAAAGGACGCATTCAACTCAGCACCTCTGTCTCGATGTGGACGAACGGCAGAAACGTACGTCACACCGAAATTTCAGCCACATGTGGTCAGTCAGGTGCATAGACATCACAAAATGGGTTTTCGTATTTCGCCCACACCAAAGTGCGTCAAGTATCAATCAGGGACGCTTGAGTCAGCAGCTTGGAGCCAAACTGAATACCGCACCACGGAAACAAAAACGCGAAAGTAACAGACAAATGCAACCAGGACAATAACTCAGCGGAAGCAACCACGGGGAGCCGAGCAAGTACGGTATGAAGGCGGGAAAAGGCGACACGCATTCATGCCGCAGACTCGTTTATGGTAGGCTCTTCATTTGCACTTCGTATACGTGTTTATTATCTAAGAAAAAATTTTGCTCCGAAGATAAGCGTAAAATACCAATTCCCTAACCGACGGGAGCCCGCATGAAATCTTTCGCGGTCAAGCAGCTAACTGGCAAAGACACAGTCTGTAAGGCAACCTGCAGAAATTATTAATAATAGAATTGTCACGCATTGCTAGTTTTATATTAGCATGCGAAGAGACTCGTCATTTCTGATATGGTTTTTGATACTGCACAGTTATGTTTTACCCCTTTTGTTGGCGCACTGTCATATATAATTTGTCAGTGCATGGCACACTCCACCATTTCAACTACTGAATGATGCGGAAAGGGTTTTTTCTTTAATTTACATTAAACATTGTTTCAAAATTACTTAGACACCTTGTTAAATAACGGGAATATAAGACATGATTGAAAAAATAATAGTATGGTTCAGAACCATTGCCTCGTAGTGTGGGAGACGGATATAAATAAAATATTACCATTTCATAGAATACGAAATGCTCATTTCATTCAACTAAGTACATTTTCGAAAACGCTGGAACCTAAATCTTGGGCGCATCTAAAAATAAGCTATAATCTCTTTTTAATAGCTTTGGTGGGCAATTCATGTCATTAACACAACTGTTTTCTTGAATAATTTCGCAACATGTATAATGAGAAACTTTGTTCTGTTCAAGGATATGGTAATATGCAAAACCGTTGGATTTAGTCATTCTCCAGCAATGAAATTGGAAATGAAACGTTTTAAACCTTGGTTGCACACGCATTATGTTTCTTCGGAAAGGTTACTACGCCATCGATTATATACATATTGTCAACTCGCTGATAGCCAAACATAGCTAAAAAGAACACGGAGAACACGAACAAATGGGAGAAAAGGGACGCAGCAAGCGCTCCAACGTTTTTACTCCGAGAACACAGACACACAGCAAAACAGAAGGTGAAGTGAGCTCCTGTTGAGTTCTCATTCTCTATATTGTCCGCGTGTTTTCTGTGCTCCTGTTAGCTATGCATTTTGACCAAATAGGCCACATACCTGCGTTGATAGAAAAACGTTCGTTATATACGAGCCCCTACACATATCTTTAAATAATTACAGGAAAGCATTTTACTCAGTCGAAACCTCAGCAGTCGATCTTGCTAGAGCATTGTGAGATCAGGTTTTAGATAAGCAGTACGCGAATCCACTGGAAGATATCTATAGACCTTTTGTTCTGGCAAAGGATACATCAAAGTGCCTCTTGTGTGCACTGGAGAAAAACTGGTTCCGATGCAACGCCACCGTGCTAGCGACAAGCTAAAATTGCAGTCCAACGAGCACTATGGTGGTGCCCAGCGACAAATTATTGAAAAGATTTATAGTAGCTGCACAACCACCATAATTAAATTTAGTAATTGAGGTCCCATAAACGGGCGCGGGCAAGAAGACACACTCTCCTCAGTATACTATTCAGTGTTTTCTTAGAGGAAGTATTCAGACTTGGAATTAGAAGAGTTAGGGATAAAGGTTGTGAAGAACGCCTAATTAATTATTGATTCTCTGATAACTTTGCCTTGACATGCATATCCGGAGACGAATGCAAAGAATTATGGATGACCAAGGTAGGAAAATTAGAACTTAAGGCATAAAATCAAAATGCCCAAGACAAAGATAATTTGCAAAATTTCCGCAAAAGAACACCGGTTTGCAATAGGCAGCGATGCTGGAAGTAGAGCTGTGCACGGGCTCGGGCCAGCCCGAAAGCCCGTACCCCCCCCCCCCCCCCCCCCCCCGAGCCGGGCTCAGGATCGGGATCCCTTTCGCTTGGGCCGGGCCTGACATCACGATCACGAACACAAGAAATCGCGAATACGGCTGTAGTGCGATAAGCGTCCTTTTCCAGCGTCGTACCCAAGCGAGAGCTCCGCCTTTTGCGCGAGTTTTCTGCGCATGCGCGAAGCCGTAGCGGCGACCGATGGAAACACATTGGATGGGGTCGATGGCGTTTCTCGGCGCCGCCAGTGCACGGGGGCTGGCGGCGCCTGGCGGCACGGTGACCGTCGCAGGCTTGGCAAAGGGATGCCAACCACACCTGCCGCGTACGCGCTTGCCCCTCTCTAAGCGTGCCGAGATGCAAGACGCGGTTTTTCAGGTTTCCTTCGGTGAGCCGCGACCAACAACGACGTGAAGCTTGAATTAGGGCCACCAAGCGTCAAGATGTGAATGGCCGACCTTAGCAACCAACTGCGTACGCTCGACTGTGCGAAAAACACTTCGTCACAGGTATGCATGCATCTAAAGAAAATGTGCATGATGAAAAGTATCTACCGGAGTTTGCACCAAGCCTGTAACCCACCAGTGATAGCCACAATGAGCATTTGTTCGGCGCGTCTGATGGCGATGTATTTTGTCGTTTGTTTTCTTTATGTGCGAAGGGGCCGAGTAGCGCAGATATCGCAGGTGGCTGTGTGCGCCACACCGTAATATTTTGCATGTTTTATCACGGCTGCCGCCTTACTAAAAAGAAAAAAGAAATTGGGCGTTTGTTGTGATGTACCGCCGTTCGCGAACCGATTGGTTGAGCTGGTCATGAGGCTCGCGAACGGCAGTGCATTAAAACGCCGTAATTTTTTTTCTCGTTAGTCAGGTGGCAGTCACGATATAACATGCTAAATATTACGGCCTAGCGCACACAGCTGCCTGTGATATCTAAGCTACCTAGCCCTTTTGCACATAAAGAAAAGAAGCGACAAAATACATCGTTTTCAGGCCCCGGCGCAACTAAAGCAATCACGCACAGAAGAAATCCTCATTGCAGCTATCACTGGTGCGTTACAGGCTGGGTGCAAACTCCAGTAGGTGCTCTTCATCATGCATATTTGCTTTAGATGCATACTATACCTGTAGTATCTGTTTTTGCCCCTCGGAGCACATGATGCACTTGACACTCTTGCGCGACGCACAGTATTTTTTTTACCTTAAAGGCTCGCCTTCGTGCACGCCAAAGCATTCGGATTTTGTTCCTTTGGTTTACGCACTCAGACGCACTTAGGAAGCTATCGTCGTCTTCGTCCAACCGTTTGCAACGGCAAGGAAATCGCCCGGCACAAATGAGTCTCCTGGAGGGTTCATGCTCGTTCACTTGCAGAGTGGATCGCTCAGGACGTAGAACAGGGTTGGTTCCTGACCGAGATGCGCATCCGACATGTAGGAGATACACATGTGTCGCCAAGTCGTCGATTCCGCAGAAATCGCGGCGGAGGCAGAAAGGTTGTGGATCCTTTCACAACATAATGACCGTTGGCTGTGCACTGAGAACCTTTTCACCAATGTGACCACACCTGTTCTGACCCCTGAGGGCAGAAACGGGCTACAGCGCTGAATTATCCGTTGCCAGAAAATTGCCGCGCGTTTTTTGCAGGTGTGCATTCCGGCCGGGACAATGACCTTTTCAGAGGGTGTGTATAAGTACCTCTCTGCCGAGCTTCGTAGACGAAATCCTATAGCTGCGCGATTGTAGATGACGCGAGGAGGAAGCGACGCCCATTGCACCATGCCGGCGACGCGGTGACCGCATTGTGCTCGGTAACTCAAGACACCCCGCGCATATGCGCCGCTCGAACTTACAGGAGACGATTCCACCTAGCTCTGCAGCATCAAGAAACCCCTGGCTGCTTTGCCCTTTGAGATCCCTCTCTCTGTCTCTCTGCCTCCGCGCTCTCCTGTCTGCCGAAAACCTGCAGGCTGAGAGCGTCTCATTCTGTCACGTCGAACACGGCCTGCGCTACAAGCTCTTACAATACGAAGATAGTATATGCGTGCGTTATGAGTGGATTGTCAAAACACTGTACATTCCCCCATACGGCGTGAACATGACATACTTCAATCACTGTCACTACTTTCTGCCCCGAGGCCAAAAAAGGGGGGAGCTTTCGCTGTCTACCTGCGTTGGCGTGGTCTTTTCGTATGGTGCGCTTTCGCGTCGTCTGCTACACTGCCGTCCGATGTGTTTCTCGCCCGCTCCCGCATGATGGCGCCACATCCTCCCGCAAAAGGCGGCGACGTCGACTCGCCCTTCCTCCCCGCCTCCTCGCCGCAAACGGAATTTTGGTAGCCGTCAGGGATCGAGCAGAGAGGCCGCTTGAGGGCTATTGCCTTTTGAGTTTCGCATATCCGCTTTCGTAACACCGTTGCTGATGTTTAGGTATCTGTTTCAAAATTGGCGCCACGCTTCCGCCTGTCACACGTCTCATTGTGACTTACTCCAGCCTCGATATGGCCTCGTTTTGAGGCGGGACATGGCTGAAAGAATCTGCGGTGCAAGAGTTTCCTGTTTTTTCTCTTGTTGCGAAAATTTCACTTGAAAGGCCCACGGCGAACAAGGCGAGCTAACCGAGTACTTGGTCCCATATTCAGCCGCTTGTGTAGGTTTAGAGCTTGCGCACTTTTGGGGAAGCAAACAAGCTGCTTACCGAAAACTTGGTTTTCTATCAAAGAAAGTGGTAGCCTTTCCAGCCATAAGCTGTAGCACTGAAATAAACTTCAGCGCTACCGGGTTTATTATCAAGGAGCGCCGCAAATGCCTCAATTCAATAGATAACTTGTTGTTTATGCGCAATAAGCTAATTCTGAGTGCTTGCTGTGTCCCTATATATTCAGCAAATTTGTCATTTCAAACGTGATAACTCAACACTTTCAGTCCTTCGATAGACTTATCATCCTGAAATTAGTTTCATATTTTTCATCGCTTCAATTGCAATTATAGCATGAAGGGCCGGACCGCACTCGAGTCTATAGTATCGTGCCCGGGCCGGGCTCAGGCTCAAAATTTCGAGCCGTGCACACCTCTAGCTGGACGTAAGATAAGATAAGATAGGAAGCTTAATTTTTCATCAACGATGAAGGGAGACGAGGCTAAAGCGGCGGCAGCAGCTTGATTAGTCTTCACCCCCCCCCCCCCTACATGAGAACGATGGAGCGGCAGATGGCACTTGACAGCAAAGCATACAATACCAATGAAAAATACCAGTTGCACAAAAGATATTGGCGTGAATAGTACACAATGCCGACAGCAATGTGCAGTGGCGAACAAAAAGTCTAGGCCCATAATGGAGTCTAAGAGATAAAAAAATTCGGTAATCATGAAAAAGGAGATAATCTACGCAACTCTCTTGCATTTGAAATCAGTTCAGGCACATACTGACATCAACAAAAAAAAGGAGTATACTAATGCATCAGAAATGATATCACCAGAAGATAACAACAAAAAAAGTGATATAATTTCCAGGTTATACAATACTAATATCGAAAGAAAATGCTCTTAAGCTGCTTAACATTCAGCGGTAAAATTTCGCATTATTAGACAAAAAAGAATTTAGAAGCGATGGAATACAGTATTTTAGTGTTTGCGCACCGTAATTCGTTCTGCTGAAATCAACTTTCCAGCATTCGGGTCTCCGCACGAATTGTCCAGACGAAACTTTGGGAGTTAATTCCTAAATTTGTTATGATATTACTATTCTGCTTCCTTTCTTTGATTAATGCAGACATAGATTGTAATTTTACATGTCTTTCACATGCAAAAGTCCCAGCGTTTGAAGCAATCGTTGCACTTTAGTGTCGTAATGATTCTGACTACCTTTCTCTGAAGCCTACTGAGTTTCTACATATTAGTCACTGTAATAGTACCCCACACGGGATTGCAATAATTATTGTAAGACAAAACGAGAGTGTTATATAAAAGTGTCATAACATTCTGAGGTGAGAAAAATTTCTTTCTATGCAGGACACCAATTACTGACGCAAGCCTAGAAGATATGTAATCTATGTGTCGGTCCCAAGACATAGTATCTGTAAACATGACTCCTAATGTGCTAAATTCACGCACAATTTCTATTTCCGAGCTATTTAGCTTAAGTTTTAACTCTGATGGTAGCATTCTTGTTTTCGCACAGAAAACGGTCGCTTTTAATTTATTGTTGTTAATTAGTAAACCGTTCTGTTTTGCCCAATCACCTACTTTAGATAACGCCGAGTTTGCAATGTTAAAGAGTTCTGTACAGCTATCCGAGACACAAAAAATGCCAGTGTCGTCAGCTATAGATTACGAACTTAGCCTGCGCTTCAACGCTGATGATGTCGTTTAAGTATACAATAAATAGAAATGGTATAAATGCTTCCCTGTGGGACCCCGGACTGCATAAAAAGTAGACTTGAGGAATGGCCACTGAGCTCAACATACTACACGTGATGTGAAAGTTATTATTTGATTAGCTCTAACGGTAACCCACGAGCACCGTACTCCTTTACTCTTTCAAACAGCAAGTTACGATTCAGATAGTCAAATGCCTTGGTAATATCTAGGTATATCCCTAGTACATACTGTTTGTTGGCTATGTTTGTTAGAATGTATTCTTTTTGATCTAGCAACACAAGTTGTGTAGATCGAAATTTCCTAAACTCATACTGCGCATCGATTAAGCTGTTTGTTTTTTCAAAATAGAATTCAAAGCGCACAACCCTATCTTTCTCTAACCCTTTAGAAAATACAGAAAGGATAGAAATTGCGCGGTAATTATTAAGAATGTTATGATCCCTTTTTTGTATATAGCCCTCACCTTCGCTATTTGTATGTCGTTGTGAAATACTCCAGAGCTTATACACAAGTGTGTTAGGACAGGTGATATAATATCAAGAACTTATTTTACAGGCTTAATTTGCACATTATGGACATCACAGCTGGCGGAGTTGTTTAGTTGCGTGAACATAAATACAATTCATTGTTTGTCACAGGACTGAATGAACACTTGAGATGAATAATTACTTAAAGCCTGCCTCTTTTCAAACCATTATTCTCATGTCTCCTGTCTGGCAAAACGAAGTATTATGCCAGGAATCTTGCCGGACTTGGACGGAAGGGGGTGAATAGCGTAACGTCACGTTTGGTTAACTCTGGAATATCCATCATTTCAGCGAGAGCATTGACCTCATCAAGCAGAGTTTCGTTTTCAGTCTGCGGAATTCCTTGAAACTCTAGATTTTGTTTACGGTTCCTCCATTCAAGGTTATTTAATTGATCCCTCAGAGTTTGTACTTCTACTGTGTCTTTCTGTTCAAGCTTTTGTACCTTAGCTTTACTTTCCTTGATCTCTGTGTCATGACGTGATATGTCTGCAATAATTTTGTCGTATTTGTCAACATGAGCTCTACAGCTTGCTCAATGTTTAGAGCGGTATCCTTCAGGCTCAGAAGCTCTCCGAGTTTCTCTTGTATATCTACGAGGACGAGACTAATCTGAGGGCCTTCATCTACTGATGTCTCTAGCGTAGCTGCCTCTGAAACGCTGTTTTGTTTTTGGTCCGACTTGTGTTCGCCCTACTCGGCATGTCTGGCAGCACCATGCCTTTCTCGTCGTTTTCCTTATGGAATTAAGCTAGGATTCGTGAACACCAGAGCGTTTCCCTGAGTGATGCATATAATTGCAGTCACTGCATGTCAAGTAGGGATCTTCTTTGACCAGTTCTGTCATACATAGCAAACATCTCAGTTCACCAGTCACGTTCACAACCCAATTTTCTGGCAGCAGCAGGGAAGACACATACAATAAAAAATAAAAACCAGCCTAAACGGCGCAAGTATGACAAGACTGACCTGCGACTGACAGTTGCATCTTACCGGCACTCACCAAAAGGGCTGAAAAGCGGAGGCCAACGAAAGGGGTTGTACTTGAGTTGAGGACACGCAGAGAGCTATAGAAAGAAAAAAATTAAAGAGCAACGCAGAATTTACATTGGAGTAATGCGAAAGCAATGCTGCTGTTGGTTGCTTCTGGTTGCTTCTAGTAGCTTAATTTCCTTCTTGTTGGCTCATTTTAGCCTTTGGTACTTTCAAATTGCGCGCCAATCCCTTCCTATGCCCTCTATCGGTTCTACTTGCACTTGCCGCTTGGCCACCTCCTATAGTAACCAACGTTGCACCCCCGGCGGTGGCTGCGGCTGCAGCCCCATAATTTCTTCTTAGCTTTAGGAGCACGTGACACAAATGCAGCTCCGCCCGGCCGTAGATCAACGTTGGGCTTAACTCTCGGTGTGTAAGGGCGTACCCGAACCGGCGCCCCAAACGTCGTTCTAGACGGTCTCACAACAGTCTCAGGGATGATGTCAATCCGGCTGTAGTGCTCCCTCACGGAGGGAGCGGAGTTAGGCCGCGGCTGGTAGCTACCGCCTCGCGAGCCGACGTAGCGAGTTGGGTCATAACACGTGTGGCGCTCCTGGCGGAGAGAGCGGGAGTTAGACCGCCGTTCATGCGCACCGCCATCTCTCACGGACGGCGCGAGTTGGTAGCCCAGCTTTGAGGGGTGACGTCATAACACCTGTGGCGCTCCTGGCGGAGAGAGCGGGAATTAGGCCGCCGTTCATGCGCACCGCCGTCTCTCACGGACGGCGCGAGTTGGTCGTCAGCTTTGAGGCGTGACGTCACACAGAAGTCATGCGAAAGGTCATTTGATGTGCACCGCCGTCGCACCGCAAAGGCTTGAAAGTGAAAGTAGTATTGCTTTCGCAATAAAATGGCAGGTGAAAAGTTAGAGATAGGAAGCGTGCAGAGCGGGTATAAAAAATAATTAGTTAATGATATTTTTGTAAAATGAAATTCCGAGACCACTGTGGAATCTACACTGTAGAAATGCGAAAACCTGAGCTTTGCTGGTGCGCACGGTGCATCACAATTGCTCTCGTTATCATTATCAACTAAATGCACCGTCATTACCATTTCTAATGCCCTCTATGTCATTATCCCTAACTGCAGGGCCATTGTCACTGCTACTATCATCCTCCCGGTACTTTTCACGGTCCCGGGCGTGGTGTAGTTTTTTAAAGTGCTCGGTTGGGGATCTAAGGGCTGGAGGCTCGAATCCCGATAGAGATCAGATTTTTGTGTTTTTGATGTCTTTAGTTCAGGTTTGGAGTTATGATGTCTCTTGATTCACAGCTATAGTGTGAGCGAATGAACGAACACCGACAGTATGAGCCCTTAAAGGCTTCCGTTTTAAAAAGAAATAAATTGACATGGGCAGGGCAGTAGTGTGAGGAGAGGAGCCTCAGTTGTCTTTAGTTAAACAAATCATAATGCAAGTGAAAGAAGGCGGAATCAGGGAGTGGCAGAAAGTAAGGTGGACGGTTGAGGTTAAGAAATTTCCAGGTGTAAGTGGATGAAGCTAGCCCATGACAAGGTTAATTGGAGAAGTATGTTAGAGGCCTTCGCCCTATAATAATAATGATTTTTCGGCTAGAAGTTTAGGGGTTTAATGTCACCTCCATGATTGATAGGCGTGCTTCCAATATAGTTAACTCTAACGGTAAAATACCGAGTGTTTAGGCGTGGGTGATCCAGAATATTTAAAATAATTTTTTTAGATACAAAGATGGCTTGTGCACTAATATAACATGAATGTTGGCGGAGAAAAAAATGTCTAACAATTTATTTGCTTTGGAAGATATTGGATAATTTTTTTTTATGATTAGCGTTAGGCGTCTGTTAGGAAGTACAGATTTTTACCTGTCCATTAGAAATACCTCATAACTTTTTAGAATGTTTAAAAGGCGGTTACCCTGGGAGCCGGGGATCACGAAATGTTTACATCTCGCGCCACCACGCGCGTGTTTTCTTACAACCAGCGTCAGTAAAAAGCGACGCCGGTGCCATTCAACTTTTCTGGCCCGCCAGACTTGCAAGGAGCTCGGGCGGCATTCAGAAGATCAGTTTGGCTTATAGGGTTTAGCGTCCCAAAGCAAGTAAATTTATGAGAGAGTGAAGGGGTCAGAAAATTTCGACCATCTGGGTTTCTTACACGCACTCATTGCAAGCGAGGAGGTAACGAAGCGATCAGGCTTTACACCTAAATCATGACGACTGTAGGCAGTGCTGCGCTGTCTTCGAATGACTGGTAGGTAAAGCAAAGAAACAAAGTTAACTATGTGTTCTCTCGCATTACTCGCCCTTCAAGCGAAAGGAGAGGCGCGTCACTTTGCCGGTAAGTAGTGTACGTAAAGTCCGAGGCAAAAGTTTGGGGGACCTGGATTTGTGGAAAAACATTTATTTCTTTTTTGCCTGCCTAGTTTGTCCTTTTACATTTTTTTTCTGCAATAGGTGTGTATGTGGCCTTGCGATTCAGCACATTTCTTTCACAAAATTTGCCCAACAGCACAAAAATAAATTTTTTTCCACAAAGTTGCCCCCCGCAAGCTTTTGTCCCTGAATGTGCGGCATTAAAGACAAATAGCGTGCCTGCGCTAGCGTCTACCTCCGGCGTCGGGTGTTGGTGTCCACGTAGTTGAATGTAGTATTCGGAACGCGTGTATGCGCAATCTACTGAGGTGTAAATTTGTTAAGCACAGTCTTTTGTGGCGTGCGTGTATTGCTAGACGAATCGAAACACACTTGGAAAGTTCTCCAACCATGAGATGAAATGCAACTGCGTTTGCTGTGTAAACCCGCTCGCGGAGCTAGATGCTCTTGCCGTTTTGTTACCTAGGGATATGCAAAGCTCATCAGTGAATTTTCTCAGACTTGTGGCAAAAACTTGAGAACGAAATTTATTGCAGCGTTTAGTAAAACATGCATGCTTCCTTGCATTTATTCGTTTGTCGTCAGAGAGACGCAACTGTTCATCACTCAAGAGATTGCTTACAATCAATTTAGATGGTACGTGTCCTAATCTTAAGTTATTGCTTTAGCCGCGTCTTTGCCAGCTGCACCGTGACAATAAGCAAAAATATTTTGGTAATACTTGAATTAGTGATTGTTTCGAAGTAGTGCTAACGGTTGATGTATCAACCGACCCCTTTAAAATACTACCTTCCTTCCAAACATTCTTCAATTTGTCATACATGTAGTTATTTGAAAATTATAGGGTGTACGCAGACTTTTTAAAGTTATTAAAATAAAAAATAGCGTGCCCATTTTTATCACTTATGTTCCATGTCGCGGTGTTGTGTTTGAAATAAGAGTCATGCATGCACCGGTGCTCCCTTTGGTTTCTGCATTGAAAATCCTTGATATGTATAGTTCTTGAGCGTAGATGATTTAATAGCTTGATTCTTTATAACAGCACAGAAGACACAGACGGCGAAGGGTATGGTTGCATGCAAATGCAGGGTAATTACTTTCTACAGCAGTTTAATGAGGCCAGTAGCTTGATATTCCTGAACGCCAGAAACGAACTAGCATCAGAGCCTTCTGATAAATCTCTTTGTGTGTCCTTGTGGTAAAGAAACTTGCCTATTTTACATGCTGGTAAACACATTGTTATTATGCGCATATTTGTGAAGGAAGGCTATGTAGTTGTTTCGGCTGAAGAAAATGTTCTTAATTTCACTTAGTTTCTCTGCTGATGATTTTGCGCTGTTATCAAAGTGTATGTGTACTTGGTTTTTGGATTTCATCATTTTGATTTCCTATGTATTTCGGATTGTACACGAGATGCCGATGTGTACTTATACCTAGTGATTCGAATAAACTCATTTGGAAACTGGTGCCCTAGTGCATCCTTGTCCGCGTCCCGCAGTGCTGTTTCATTGGAAATGAAGTCTTCCTTTTTGTCGTAAGGGTCATTCGCAAGAACACGACAATGGTTTGACACTTTCCGGGGTCGTTCAGCCAGTTCATGGTGTTGAGCGCGCCGCAAAAAGTTTGTCTAAGAGGAAATTTTTGTGGACTGCGAAAGTCATGGGCGCCTGAGCAAGCCAGACTCTTGTTCCGCATCTGGCGAATAAATGAACGTGGTTGCATTTTTTGAAAGCCACGACGAATAGGCGTAAAGGAAAAATCATTTAGCGTGTAAAGACGAAAGGAGATGACAATCTTAATTTTAGCTTTTTAGTCGAGACACAACCACACGAGTATCGTTTTCATGTTCGGCTCATGCTTAAGCGGCAACAACAGCAACGGAGACATCAAGCGCGTCTTTTCATCAACTGTGTGCAGAGGAGGACATGTGCAGGCCTTTCTTGTACGGGGGGGGGGGGGGGGGGGGGGGGGGGGCTGGAGGTGAAGAGCGGGCGCTAATAGCACTTATTTTTAAATTCTTTGTAAGATATAGGCTCTGCGCAAAACTTTTTGAATTTGATTCGAGCCCTATAAAGACCACTTCTATAGATTTCTTACGCTAGGTTATTTCCGCAAGCACAATTTCAGGGGACCTTTAAAATTGGTGGGCAACTTTTCTTGATGAATTAAAGTCGCTGTGTGGTGCTTTAAAAAGGGTCTAACGGAAGAACGACCTTCAACGAAATGCGTAAAAAGATAATTAGGAAAGTATATAGAATACCTAGTTCACAAGAAAGGAAGGCGCAGCATCTACCACACTTGTTCTGTGGACACCTGAAGCGCGCTCTTAGGGAAGGGGGAAGTGAAATCGGAAAGAGAGAAATGGATGCCATAGTGGATATGACGCCAAGGATGTGACGTCACACAACCGGAAGTAGAGCCAAAAAAAAAGGGGGCATAGGCAGGGAATTGGCGCGCAATTTGAAAGTAACAAATACTAAAATGGGTAAACAAGAAGCGAATTAGTGCGAGGTAGAGGATCTGACGTCATGCAACCAGATGTAGAGCCAAAAAAAGGCATAGGAAGGGAGTGGCGTGAGATTTGAAAGTACCAAAGACTAAAATGGGCAAAGAAGAAGTTAATTAAGCAACACGAAGCAACCAGAAGCAACCAACAGCAGCATCCGCGCTTTCGCATTACTCAGATGCAGATTCTGCAGCGCTCTTTCATTTTTGATGGAAGCTGTGCTTTTTTATAGTGGCTAATCGATTCACGCACGTGTCAATGTCTGCGGCAGCGTTCGGTGCGGAATGTGGCTCGCAGGCACTGCGCATGCGTACTTGCTACATCTTCCCCTGTTTGTCAGAACTTTGAAACGTCAGCGATTTACTTGTTTGAAGTTCTGCTGTGGAGCCTCTTTGGCTGGCTTGTATTTCTGAAGGATCGCCTTACTTTTGGCGTTGACTAGCCTGTGTATTTGGCGCCTCCACCTCTATTTAGCCGCATACAGGGCACCTGCTGGTAGACGGGCTAGCGCTCACTGTCGGAATTGTCACTTTCGGCTGTGCTGTGCTCAAAAAGGTTTAAGCGTCGCATTTAGGTGCCTTCTGTTACAGCGGGGCAGTTCATTATCTTCGGTAAGCAATCGATATGGACGCGGCGCAACTGGCCCCACTATTTGTGCTTTGCGAGTCCACGGCTTGTCACGAATCCTAACCCCGTCTCCTTTCTTGAAGCATAGTAGAGATTTAGAACCAGCATCCAGAGGATTGCTCTTGAAAGCAGTTGTCTTCGGCTGTCTGCTGAAGTTAGGAATTAGTGTGCGCACACGTCTGCCTTGCAAGACCTCACTAGATGAACGGCCGTTCTCCAATGAAGTCGACCGGTAGGAAAGCAGTCCCAACCAGAACTCATGCTGTGTCTCCTGCGTTTTTTTTCAAGATACTTTTTATAATTTGGACGCCTTTTTCCGCACGTCCATTAGATTTTGGAAACCCAGGGCTCGAAGTAACATGGTTGAACTATAGTACCTAGATGCAAAAGCAGCCAATTTATGTGAGGAGAATAGGGGACCATTGCCACTGTAACTTCCACTGGAGTACAATAAAGAGCAAAGGTTGGGCTCAGCTTGTCAATAACAGTACGAGCTGTGCACTCGCTAAGTTTATCAACTTCTTGCGAATTGGAGAGGGCATAATACACGCACAGGTAAGAACTACCGCCATGCTGGAAGTTATCGACGCTGACTCTGTACCAAGGGTAACTGGGTGTTGGCCGCATCAGGAAAGGATCGCGTTGTTGTTGGTACGCGCATTTCTTGCAGACAGAGCAACTGTTCAACATCCGCTGAATATCGGAGCACAGTCCAGTCCAGAACATTAGCTGGCGTCTCTTGCTTTACTTTTATTCAAGCCTAAATGGCCTACATGTAGACGTTGAAGCGTTTCCGCCCCCTCATCGACTTTAGGATGACAACCTTGGCCCCCTTTAACACAATTGCTTCAACCAGTAGCGAATGGCTTCATGCTGCCAACCAGGTGACCTCTATTTTTTTGTAACGTTTAACAGACTGTAAATCAGGATCCCTTGCAGTGGCCTCAACAAGTCGATTCATGTTTTCGCTGCTCACAGATCCGTGACCACTCCACCTGCATGTACCTTTACGTCATCTGGGAAGTCGCAACGTATGCCGATTCCTTTGGCGACAATCTTGATAGCATGTCGGCGAGCAGCAGCTCATTCCCTGGTAAAACTTTAAGGCACAATTTAAGGTACAAAATTAAATTTAAGGAAGTAATCGTACTTCAGTAAGTGTAAAAAGAAACGTTGAAGCCGTGGCGGTATATCACCGATTCCTTTCGCCGCAATCGCTAGGAGTGGGCGGTGCTCTGTTTCAACAACGATTTTTCTTCCATAATCAAAGTGGTGAAATTTTTCGCACCCAAATGTAATTCCCGTGGCTTCTTTTTCTGTTTGCGAATACCTTTGTTAAGTTTCAATCATCACACGCGATGCGTAGGCGACCGGACACCAGCTATTCCCGTGACGCTGCCGAAGCCCAGCTCGTAGACAACTTTTTTATGCGTCCGAGTTGGTTTTCGTTTCCTTAGCTGGATCGAAAATTGCCAGCACAGGTGTGCTGCTTAAAACACTACAACGAGCAGCCCACTCAGTGGCATGGTTCTCTGTCCAATGAAATATTATATTTCTTTTTGTAAGATCTTGCGACAACTTGGTCTTCATAGCAAGATGCTGAATACACTTTCGAAAGTAATTGGCCACCCCCAAAATTCGCTGAACTGCTCGTCTTATTTGTTGGGAGCGTCATTCCGGTGAATGATGTGCTGAACGTGGGACTGGGCTTTATGCCGTCCTGGCTGGTGATGTCACCCAAGAATTTCGAATCTGTGAACACGAACTTATATTTGTTTGCTATTAATGTCAGGCCAGCTCGCTCACGAAGGCACTCATCGTGTTCTTTCTGTGTTGTGCCCCATGTCAGAATGTCATCAACATGCACGCAAACGCCTGGAGCTCGGTAAAATAGCTCAGTCAATTTTTTTCGGAGCACCTCCGGGGCGGAAGCAATCCGAAATGCCAGTCTTGGGAAGCAATACCGTCCGAAAGGTGCAGCAAATGCGCAAAGTTTTGACGTGGTCACATCCAGGGATCTCATGAAACCCTCAATCGGCATTGAGGCGGGATAAGTATTTAGCGCCAGTGAGCTCCGCCTCAATATCATCACGCTTCGGCATCTGAGAGTGTTCACGCTTCAGGTACTGGTTAATATTTCTGAGATCCATGCAGACCCTCAATTTGTCATCTTTCTTCCTGACAATGACCAGTGGACTCACCCAGTCTGTTGGTTCGCTGACCCTTTGAACGATGTGCGCCTTTTCCATGCGTTGCAGCTGCTCTCGCAGTGCTTCTTGCAACGCCAAGGGAACGCGTCGTGCCGGCTGTATCACTGGAATTGCATCTTCGCGCAGAACCATCCAGTATGAACGCGCTACAGAGCGGGTACCTTGAAAGAGCGGCGGGAATTCTCGCAACATTTTGTCCGAACGCAAGTCGTCCACGGCTTTGACTGAACGCACTACCAGTCCTAGAGCCTCAGTTGCCCGTAGTTCAAGTATTGACTGGTTGCTCTTCTTTACAATGAAGAAGGTGAACGTCTCGGACTTGTCGTTCATGACCACTAATAGGGTCGCCACTCGAAATTGTTTAATCACGTCCCCACTGTACGACCAAGGAATGGAGCAGATGGGTTGCAGAGATGTCTCTGCTTTGCTTTTACGAAAGACCTAATAAGGCAGCAGGTTTGCCTGAGGCCCAGTGTCCTCTTTGAAAACAGCATTCTGGCTGGCCATTTGGCTACTAGCATCCAATGAGCTGTCCTTTCGACAGTGCAGACACTGACATTGAGGATTTCAAAGCTGTCCTCCTGAACTACCGCACTGACTGCAGACATTCTGGCAGCAGGTTGCGAAATGATTCGCCCCTTTGCACGCAAAATATGTCTTCCCAAACGCTGGATACTTGTTCCGCTCGTGCGTTCAATTGTATCTGCGGCGACGGAATTGTGGACGCTTTTTCATCGAAGCCACTTGCTTTTCAATTTGGCCCCAGGCCTAATTCTATTGGGCTAGCACTTAGCAGCTTTACAGGTTCTGCCTTCACCAGCGTAACGTCTTTCACCTTGAACATTTTCTCCCGGAGCTTCGGGTTATTTGTGCCGAACACAATTTTGTCCCGGATAATCGAGTCATTCGATGATGCGAAATTGAAACTCTGGCTTGCTTTCCCAGGTCGCGCTCAAAATGTTCAAAGGGTTCATCTTCTGCCTAGATTCTTGTTTGAAACACTTCTTTCTCATAAACTTCAGTCTGCTGCTTTTGACAGTAAATTTAATACTTCTTTACGGCTGTTGCATAGTCATCTTCGCTCTCTTCCTCCGCAAAAGGGAAGTTAATAAATACCTCATGGGCCTCGTTCCCAGCAACACTCATCAGCAGAGCCGTTTTAGCCGATTCTGTCCTTTGTTTCTTGGTCGACACTGTAGCATTTAGGAAGATCTCGAACTTCTGTCTAAACAGCGTTGACTTCGTTGCTATGTTTGGAGACAGAATAAGTTGGTCGGGCGGCTTGATCAGCTCCACCCTTCCTGACGGTTAGCGGCGTCTTCTTTCTTCTTAGGTACTCCGCTGACACCATGTTACAGTCAAGACAGGTAAGAGCAGAATGAGCGTTTATTGAGGGAAACTGTGCTTTTTTAGAGTGCCTGATCGATACAGGCACTTGTCGGCGTCTGCGGCAGCGTTCGGTGCAGAATGTGGCTGGCAGGCACTGGGCGAGCATATCTTCTACACTCTCGAATGGAAAGAAATTTGAAGCATACAATTTCAAGTGTGCAGAAAAGGGTGTGTGCGATAAAGGTTGATATGGAGAAATGTGTGTTTCTATTCATTCAATGCTCAGGTGAATAGAAGGAAAGAAAAGCCAACTGTGAATCGTTTGGTTGACATTTTTTACTCGCTTAGCGTTCTATATCACACAACAAAACATATATCTTATAAGACACACGCAGGGAGCTAATCGAATCGAAGACCTATCAGCATTGAATAGTAAGGTCAAAATTTTGACACATTAATTTCTCTGATGGTCGTGCTAATTTCTTGGAATGCAGCCTAACAAGTAAGATGGCTAAGCGCGGTGAAGACCTCATTATTTTTCTTGACGATAAAAGCAAATAGGTCTGAATATACGTCGGAAAGGACAAAGATGAGTTGTCGAAATTCATTCTTGTGTCCACAAAACCTGCGTTCTGATATTGGAGTTTTTTATGCATGAGAAGAAAGATCATGTAAATACCGGGAATAAAAATGGACGCAGGTCGCTTTCTCAAATTAATATAGGGGTCTAAAAAATTCATAAAATGCAACAACCAAGGAGACCAGCGGGGTCACTAGCCCGGCTTTGTAATCGCGGTGGAATGTATCTAAAAACCTTTGCCTTTCTGCCTGGCATGCGAACTTCGTGCTGCATGGAGGCTGAATTGGAATGTCTAGAGGTAAAGCCTCCACTGCCCGCACTAATGAACCTTGGATCAATATGCGGTCTTTCGCTCGGACTGTCTCAAGGCCTGTGCTAACGCCAACTCCCTCTTCGTTATCGTCAAGCACGGCTGGGCCAATCGTAGTTCCTGCAGTAGCCACGCACGAACAACAAGCCTAATGAGCTCAGCTCACTTCGTTTCACTTCTTCATTTTCTTTTAGTGGCAGCTGAGAAACCACCTCCTTGTTTGAGGAGCTACGCCTCGGCGAATTCTTCCATAGATAAATTAGGGATGAAGAGACAAATAAGTGCCTTTCTCTTGAGTTTCCAACGCACGTGCTTGGCTAGGGGGAGTTTTGCGCAGCCTAAAAATGAATTCAGAACCAAAGAATGCGATATTCTCGAACCGCCGTTTTAATGCTTAAGCCGTTCTTTGAGCCATGCAAAAAAAAAAAAAAAACATTTTTCCACCTGATTCTTTTTCTTTTTCATCGCTCGATCCTATATTTCTATGTTTACCGCAATCCAATGGAGAGACTTCATTTTTTGCTATTTTATAAAGATGTAGAGCAGAGGTGCTGAAATATTTTTAACTTGAAAGAGAATTCAAAGTGCGCATATTGTAACGAGACCGATTTTAACCGCCCAACAGGAAGAGTTGTTTTACTTCAACCTGAATATGCATAAAAAATAAGCGCCGCCGTTATGGGTATAATGCCAAAGTTTTGATGCTTTCGCTTCACCGGTGCGCCTTGCGGGTCCTCTTTGCGCACAGTGCTACTCAAATAATTATTATACTTCAATTTGCGCCTCTGTTATCCCGCAAATACTAATTAGCATACAGCCGTAACTACTCCATTATATGAAAGGTCACCCAAATATATACATAAATCCTCAGTTGAACCAGGCTGTACGAACGGCGTCTATGTAGGCGTGCAAAAAGCACTGAACAAGGGTAGAGGGGAAAGACTCAGTTTCGAGGTAGAGCCAACGTTTTGACAAGTGGACTTGTCTTCATCTGGGCAAAGCGATCATCACTGGCAGGGGTGTACGTACACTTTTGCTTCCGAAGATAAAAAAAACGAGGGGGAGGGGGGGGGGGGGAGAGAAAAACGTAGGTCAGGGAGTTTACTTTCAGAATGCATTGTCGGTTGTGAATATGGATTGTATTTGTTTTCCCTTCAAAAATGGCGTTGTGACATAGTTTCAGTGTGTGAGGCCTGCGGCTCGTCAAGCTGTCTCTTGTGACAGCATTTTCTGCAGGGACTCTGTGTCTTGTCTTTCTTATAGGACACAAAATAAAGTCATTATCATTATCATTAAAAACTGTCTGTTCGATATGTATTTCGCACTCTAAGACCGGTGATCCTGCAACCTGAAAAAGAAAATGAAATGCTGAAGCAGCAGGAAAACTATGGAGACAGCACCTAAAGCAGGTTTGATAGTGACACATCTTTCTTGAACCGGGAGAGGTATTCCATAGGGTCTTGATAAAAGCGTGCAAAGATCATAGGTCATTTAGGAGCCTTTTAATTTCTCTTCGCCTCTTCAAGCCAAAGCCCGACTTCGAAGTGCCTGTTAGCTTGATCACGTATGTAGACTGACGATGGTGTGCTGCCCGATGATCATTAAGTGCACGGCCGAGTCACCTGCCATCTATAACCTGCCAGAGCCATGCCCGTGATTTCCCACTTTCAACGCCAGCTCCTAATTGCCTAAAAAACGGAGAATTTACCAATATCGCGTAAATAGTAATACGGTATCTTCCTGTTGCTAATTCCTTTTTAACGTCGAAGAATAGAGGTGAGCTGAGGGCTGGTAGTTAGGCGTTCTGGCCGCTGCAAGGGCGATCCTGTTGTGAAAGCAATACCGCTGCGTGATACATGGCACGATGGGGATGATGCACGGGATTTGTGTTCGGATTTACATGCGTAAAGGCAGCGCGGGAACAAAGCACAAAAGTTATCGCGAATAGAGCTGCCTTTCTAAAATATTACCATAAAATCATAAAAGATGCCACGTATATCAAACACAGCTGCTGTACTATTTGGTAAAACGGCGACAAAATAAGTCTGGGCACACGCAGAGTGGCACAGATCATATAAAACTGTATCGCCGCGCCGCCTGACATTGCATTTCTCTTGTAGAGACGTAGCAGTAGGCCAGCTTGTAGCAGTGCCTCCTCTATATTTACAATGCCAGCCGAATCGCGCGCTTGGCAGTGTGAACAGGCGGTGCACCTCACTTCAGTTAGTTGCCGAGATGTTGCTCTGCCCTTAAGCTAACACTGCTCGAATCAAGCTTGCGTCCGTGAGCACGCATACGTAAAGTATTTGAGGTGTTTTCGTCGCTGATTACTGTTCTCTGAGACATAGATTCATTGTTTTAAGTTGTCACGTTCTTCGTTCGTATCGCCTACGAAAGCTTCTCGCTCGCGCGTTTATTTCGCTCTATCTCGCTGTTTCTGCATTTGTCTGCGTCTTTGCCTCTTCTTCGTCACCGTCTCTTGCGAGCAGTAGGTTTTCCGTCTAATATGAACCAGCTGGCCCGAAGTGACTACAAAGTACTCCCAACTCGCAGCCCAGCATTTACAAAAGAGATGCCAGACCGATAAATTAATTGGCTAAATAAATGCTTTCACATCAGCCTCTGCACCATACATTCGAAAATGGAAACAACCGTACAATAAAGCCATCGTAGCTCAAGACTACCACGGGCAGCGAAAGGCGTTTGTTGCCTTAATGATTATATATCATAATTAAAACCTGCTGATGCCTAGTAATTTCCACGAATTCCTTCTCAGTTAAGACTCACCATGTTTTATTGATATCTTCCTCTCTCCTATTTTCCGTACTAAATTAATTGACTGACTCAAAAATCATGCAGCTAACTTTATTTTTAACTACTTTTACCCTGTGAAGTAATATTTTTGTTCAGCAGTTTCACCGCCACTACTGAAATGTCCCTGCGTCTAGCTAAAAGACATACGTGTTTCCAACTAGCCAAAACATACTTTCACAGCGACGCTAATGCCGTTACATCCACTACCCGTGCCTCGTTTTAAAACCAGCACCTCCAGCATTGCACTAACGGCGCTGTCTGTGCGACGTCATTTCTTGAAAGACAGCCTGATCATAAAGAAATTAATAAAGAGCGGATAGTCCTAAATCCGGCCCCAGGAAATGACTTCTGGGGACGTGAGGTGAATCTCTGTATTGTGAAAATGATGGTGGGCTGGCACCTCGGCGCATCAGCCTGCCAGAACTGCGATCAAAGACACCTGTGTCAGTCGCCGCCATCAGAAAAATGCTTCAGGGCTGTTTCTTCGCTTGTATAACTTGGACTTGAATACAGGACTGTCAATAACGCGCATATTGTGAAGCTCGTTGGCCAATAATAAAGAGCTGTTCCATGTAATACCTACGATAAAAAGCCAGTTTTTCACGCAGCCACTAATGTGCTGCTGCCTGGAGCGATCGCCTAGAGTCTGCTAGCCTGGGTGCTTAGGGCATCGCGCAAATTGAGCAGATCGTTAATTTATTAATGGATGGGCTTCACAGTATGCGGTGACAAGATTCGAACATCTATTGCAGTGTTGGTATGCCCTGAAGCACCGTCCGCTGCCCCTGATGCGAAACCGGCTAGGCCCAGTTACGATTAGGGCAGAAAGAGATCAGCGCAACTGGTAGCCCTACGTATCTGCGGACTGCACAATTGTCGAAAGCCCCAAACTTGTGCAAGCATGCTGCTGTTGAAGTTGAGGTTTGAACTTCCTTTATTGATTCACGAAGTTTTCCTGTGCAGGAGGCAGAGGCTAAGTAAAGGCAAGATGAATGACGTACAAAGCCTCTACGCCCCCACTGTTCAAAGCAATATATCAGTCGAAATAGAAACATCAGGAGCACCAAACCTTTTTCACTTGAGAAAAGCACGCAGATCCCCGAGACATGCCGTATGTTGAATTGTAATAATAAGTTTTAAGATACTTTTTACAGGAATAGGAACTAGTCATAATCATATGGTATAAAAAACACTATATATCACAAAAGAACACGAAAAACAGCTTTATTTGATTCAAACGTAATGTCCACATTTTAATGACCACGTAATGGACACATAATAATTGAGATCTTTTAGTGACATGTAATGAAAGTATGTTGTTAATCGTAGTAAAAAGGTTTTCGAGATGACTACAGTAGCTGCACTTTATAACTATTCCTACCTATTTGTACACGCAAATCAAGCCTTTCCCGCTCGTCCACGTTCAAATATTTCAAATATCTCCTTGTCTTTCTCTTTTGTGTGCGTTCATTGTTTGCGCCAGGGTCCTTCCCAGATTTTAAAAGATCACATTTCCCGCCACCGGAAGTTAAGTCTACGTCACAGGAAATCAATTACCACGTGACTCCTTTTTGACGTCAATATTACTCCTCCCGGCTGTTTCGATGGCTGAATGGCCTAATTTTCTGTAATCAATAACTAAATAACCCCCATGCACCTCCCTATTTCTCATACGAGGTTCTTTGATGCTCTGTCTCATTAAATCATTCTTGTTCTTATAAACTAATTCGTTCGAACCTAATCGTGATGCCACGAAACCGCAAACTTAGCCATACATTGGTTACGCATTTATAATCGCCGACAAACATGGAAACATTAAAGAAATTCTGGAATGAAACGTGTTATACAAATGAAAATGTGATGCATGAATCTAGCGGGCAATCCTTCTAAAAGCATTGCTGTTCTCTTTTTTCTTGTACGATCGTGAGGTTAATCTAGCTAGGGAGTGCTGAGACAGTGCTGCGGGGTGACACCGGCTCTGGGTGAAGATTGAGAGGCCCACCATAGTGTGGCTTGTTGCTTCATGTGCCACTGGTTTGCGCTGGGGCGGTAGTAGGCGGTGATCGGTACGGCGAAATTCTGAAATTTTCGCACATGTGCCTCCTCCTATATCGGATTAACGTAAGCACCCCTCCGCCCCACCTCCTAATCTTGATTCGCTAGCATACAATGCCACTGTGATCAGGTAAGCACATGACCCTTAATATGCCACAATTGACCATATGAAGTAAGGCGCAGCACACAATATTGTTGCGGTGGTGTCGGGAGACGACGAGGATGTTTTTGGTGGTTTTTAACGACGACGACGCTGAAGCGGAAGCTGCTGTGTGGTTGTGCACTGGGGTCTCTAAGATGCTCCTGCCATTTAAGGGAGACCCTTCGCTAGGAACGCCCCATAACACTATGTCAGAGATATACCTGTATAGCATCGGCTTGAATACCAATTGCAGAGCATCCTAGAATGTGTCCAGCAGATGCAGGCTAAATGGGTAGCGAAGTGGTATGTTAGCCACCGCTTAAAATCAGATTCCAAAGTGGGTGAGCTGGCATGTATCCATTTTTTTTGTGGCACCACAAAAACGAGGACTGCCTTGTTCTGTCCCTTCTTCGTCTCGGGCCTCGTTTTTGCGGTGCCACAACAAAATAGAATCGCCCTAAAGGTTGTACAAATAACGATTGCATCACAATGGTGATAAGAAACCATTGCAGAATTGCTCCAACACGTTTTTCTAAATTCTGCAGGTCACGGGGATAGCGATGCCTTTTCGGTCGATCGAATTGTATAGGCTTCGAGTTATAACACAAAGCTGACCACACCTGCGATGAGACGGTTTCGCAAACGCGGCGACGCAAACAATTGACCTTCACTGGCCTCTGCACGAGAGCATTATGCTGTTGCCGCAGCCGATCATCAGTCGTGTTATACCTGTCACTCTCTCGCCCTGTGCATTGCATATAGTCGTATTCATCATATTCCACCTCTGGGCAATGCAATGGATCTAAGCGAACGTCTATTGCTTTGCCCTCTTAGGGTCGATTAATCGGCCTTAAAGTTTTATACAATGCTACTTTTATTGGGAAGATGAGACAAGAGCCGAATCCGAGCCATTGAATCCCGTATCAGGCGTACAACGCATCGGCCATGAAGTGACGCTCAGAAGGCTTGCAAAATAGGGTTTTATATCTACGTCAGGTGGTCTTTCATAGAATTTGGTATCCCACTCCTGTATGATATGTATGCTTCACATGACGTAGACGATAAGTATGTGCGAGGCATTAGAGGCAATATCAAGGAAGTAGTGGCTGGAAACATTGGTGGTGCAGAATCAAAAAAGAAAATTAATAAAAACGTGAACGCAAAGGACTTTAACAATTACAGACCAATCGGCTTACTATCCGCTATCTACAAGGTATTTACTATTGTAACCGCTAATGGAATCAATGCAAGCTTAGACTTCAGTCAATCAAAAGATCGAGCAGATGTTTGAAAACTATAATCTGTACTATCGATCATCTCCATACTGTCCACCAGGGGATAAAGAATGCTCGGAATACAAGCAGCCCTTATAGATTGCATTCATTGTTTGCGAAAAAGCATTTGACTCAGCCGAAACCTCGGCAGTCATGCGCAGGAGCTGCAAAATCAGGGGGCAGATGAGCTGTGCGTGCAAGTATTGGAAGATATCTATAGTGCCTGCACAGCAACCAAAGTACTGCATAGAGAAAGTAATAAAATTTTCACAAAGAAAGGTGTTGAGCAAGGAGACACGATCTCCGCTGTACTATTCAAAACTTGCTTAGAGGAAGTATTCAGAGACTTGTAATGGTGGCAGGTATGGGTAGATGAGACCAAAGTCGAACCCGAGCCATGAAATCCCGTATCAGGCGTACAACGCATCGGCCATGAAGCGACGATCGGACGGCTTACAGAATATTTATGTTTTGTATGTTTTCTTTTCCTCTGCGACCTCTGCGAATGCTGTTTTCTTCAATATGCTGAATTTCCCTCTCCGGACGGGTTTCCGTCAAATCCACAACTACGGATAAGGATTCATGCAGAATATCTCAGTAAGCCGCGATTCGCTGGTGACCTTGCTTGGCTAAGTAACTCGATCAAAGGAAGAATGGAAAAAAATGATTGATGACCTAGAATGAAAAACGAGAAAGGTGGATCATAAAATATTATGCAGAAGACTAAGGTAATGTAATGCTGTTCCTCGGGAAAGAACAGCTGTTCACAGCAGGTAGCGAAGCACTGGAAGTGGTACACCAATATGTCTATTTGGAACAGTTAGTAACCGCAGATCCAGTGCATGAAAGGGAAATAACTAGGAGAATAAAATTATAATGGAGTGCATTTGGCATGCGCTTGGAGAGGACGGCTAGCACCTTACCAGTATCACTCAGGAGGAAAGTATATAACAACTGCATCTTACCTGTACTCACCTATGTGGCTGAACTTGAAGGCTCACTGAAAGTGTTGTATTTCAGTTGAGAACAATGCAGGGAATCAGGGAAAGAAATATGATAGGTGCAACGTTTAGAAATGAAAAGCGTGCAAAAATGGACATGGGCAGGGGACGTAGTTCGAAAAGAGGATAACCGATGGTCGCTATGGGCCACAAGTAGGATTCCATGGGAAATAAAGCGTAGCAGGGGGCGGCAGTAAGTTAGGTCGGCGGATGAGGTTATGACGTTCGCAGGGGACAAGTGGACGCAGCTAAAAAAGCGTTGGATTAGTTGGAGTAATATGAGAGAGTCATTCGCCTTGCTGTAAATGCGACCGCAGATTCGAAAAAGGAGCCGCGCTGATGGGAACCATTAAACCAGCCGAGTCGTCCTCTCGAAGGCGAAACTTAGGAATTGCGCAAATTGTCTGCAGTGAAGTAGTGAAATATCCCTTGAATCTGTGTTCTATGTAAGTATCGCAGGGAGAAGCGGGCTAGTTGGTGGTTAGTGCTGGAATGCACTTTGCAACAGCGTGAAATCAAGCAACAAGGAAGACGGCATACAGGTCGGGGCGTGGAAAACGGAGGTTTTACGGAAGCAAGAATCATTTTTCTGCAGTAAGTTAATTATGCAGCATCAAGCACGTTCACAGCTTCGTCCATGAGGAGTCGAGGCGTCCTTTATCGAATGTTCCGGTCCTGTGGCAAATGTTGCATAAAACAAACTGTCCTTTGCAAAAATTGCTAAATGTTTGCATAGATCATACACAATCATTCTCGTTTTTAAGTGCCCACCATTTCTCCATGGCCGCGGTTATTCGCCTCGGTTCCGCGAGACGGGAATTTTGAAAAAGGTCGTATCCGAACTTTTAAGGGAATCGTTTGGTGCTTAGTGCATAAGGAAATGGTTTGGCACCACGCCGGTAGCCACGCCGCGGCGCAGAAGAAGCAGCAGACGAAGAAAGAACAGAAAGAGAAGCTACCTCGGCTTTCCTTATGCAACCTACATGGTTTATTAACAATAGCTAAATCCCAGCTAATTTTTTAGACGATTTATCTGGATGTTTCCCTTGCCAGTTTTGAACTGAGTTCTGCGAAAAGAAGCAGGCCTTCTTATTTCCGCAACTACCGATGAAGTTTGCTGCAATGACCGCTGCCGATTTGCAGATTCCTGCGGGGGCAATTCAGCTCGCAAAAGCGGTTCTTCAGAAGGCCCCTCGTTTTCTTCCTAAGTGCGACACTTCCGTCTCGACTATGCCAATGCATGTTTTCTCGGGACAGAAACTCGCCCACACACCGCTCAATGCTAAGTAGATGAAACGTGGAGGCGGATAACAATCATGTAGTGAGAAGGGACTGGGCGCAAGATGAAGGTTGGTTATGAGGCTAAAAAACTTTAACTGCACTAATATAGAAACACTTTCGTGTCATATTCTCCACCCTGACACGAACGCAAATCACGTGCTGCTCTTGAATAGGGCATTACATAGACTGTGGTCGTTGCTTCACACTCGTGGATTTGAATTCCTATATAAAAAATGTGACCTAATTGAATGAAGGATCATATTCTACACTGGATAAGAAATAGAACAGCCGGCTCAAAGCCCCGCGTTCACCAGAAAATCCGGTGTAGCGTCGGCGCTCTGAACGAGAAATCACGAGCATGTCTGCGGCAGGTGGTAGTTGGCAGGTTGCATGTCTGGACACAGATTAGCCGGAGGATTGTATGACGTCACATGGCCACGTGGCCTGGCCGAGTTAGTAGGAGCCTATTTGAGATGGAAGCATGGAATTAGAGTCGAGTCCTCTAAGACGATTTTATTCCAAGTCAGACACTCTAACCTTAAGTAACGCAGGCGTTTTATAGGGGATGGCTAGAGCGGAAATTATATCTACGTCCTGTGGCCTTGCACATATTTGTAGAGTAAAACTGATCGGTGATGGGCATCAGTGAAATAATGGAAGTACGAAGCGCTGTTAAGGTAAAGTTTCTAAACAGGTTGGTGTAAAGTGTAAGAAATATTAAGTACAGCACACATCTGGGCGGTTTGGTATGTATTGATACTGGCGAATAGCGCAACAAAGGCCCGAGAAGGCAAAACAAGCGCTTCTTTCTTCGTTGTTCCTCCTTTGTTGTTCTGTTCCTCACTATGAATACCTTTGAACTCGTTTGAACCTCATCTTTATTTCCGGAAATGACGTCTGTCATGCCGTATAGCAACTGTGTCATGCCGTATAGCAAGCTGTTTGGGCAGGCGAATAGTGCAACAAAGGCAGGAGAAGGACAAGACAAGCGCTTCTTTTTCGTTATCCTGCCTTTGCTGCTCTGTTCCCCACTATGAATACGCACAATACGTACCAATGTGTCCGGAGCTAATATTTACTTCCAGGAGTGACGTCTGTCGTTACAGCTACCGGAAGCTGCTTAGGCTGTGAGAGCAGTCAGCTTTGTTCTTCCCGAATAACCTCGCATACGTTGACTCACAGATTGACACCGTTTGCACTCATGTTGTGTGGCTCGATTGCTAAGCCCACTCAAAATGTCCGTACACTCAGCGTCAACTTGGAAAGAATAAACCTTCAGTCAACTGGAAAGTAACAAATAGTTTTGAAACGAAAAGCTTCACTACAATGGTAGGAGCCGAGCTTCGCGCATGCCATAAGCCGTAGGCCACGATCGAGTGACTTCACAGCCAAGGCCAGCTGCGCAACCCCCTGTATGCGAGGTGTGCGACTCCTCCTCATTAAAGAAAAAAAAAACAACTGTCTCCGTCCTGGAACCAAGCCTCCATCCCATGGACCTCCAGCCGGACGCTTTACCGCCGTGCCCTGCCCTGGGTCGTGAAACACTCTTCATAATTCTGCTTGTCTACCTTGAGGATGGTAGCGGGATTCCGCGAGTGACAGATACTGCAATTGGCACGCAATTCGAAAGTACCAAAGACTAAAATAGTTGTCACTTAATTAGGGTGGCGCCGAGGATGTGATGTCACCCATCTGTCGTAAACTATGAGAACCAAGCGGAACGAGTGCGCTCCAACGCAGCCGGATGGTGCTTCTTGCCTTCCACGAGTGACAAATTTTGCGCCTTTCCTTTCCTGTAAACGAAATATAGAACACCGGTGAACTTAGACGCGCTCGACATGGAAGCCAAGGAGAGTTTAGCTGCTGGCGAACGGCGCAGAAGACTGGATAAATTTTCTTCTGATCCCAAGGTAGTCACTGCTTTTTGCTACGTATATCCAGGCATAGCAGAGCTAAGCCATCTTTCTTTTTTTATATTGTAACGATACTTCATTCTCAATTAAGCAAGCGGTAATGTACCAGGGAGGAAATGAGACAGCTATTTGCTTGTATTTGTTTGTTTCCTCTTAAATATAAAGAGTACTCAGAGTACGCAGGTTTCCCCAAGACCGAATACCTTCATATTCATTCTCACTGTATACAAACGAGTGCTCCTGTCTGCACACATCGAGCAAGAGAGCTTCACGTCTCGCTTTGTCTTTGCAACGTTGTACATACAGTTGCGACTATACACGCGTAGTACTCTAAGACAATATGCCACTAGAAGGCTTGACGCGGTTGCTTGTGCGCTTTGCTGCATGCTATTTATTCAAGAGAGCATAAAGCGCGGACGCGCCTTTGAATATGCGCGGTTTATTTGCATATGTATGCTGTGCTCGACCAGGCGCAGAGCTGATACGGAGTTTGCCTGGACACTCGCGTAAACATGTTCACTGTAATGGCTTTTTGATGACTTTCCTCTGTAGAGATCTATTCTTTAATTGACCTCGGTAATGCGTACCAGGTCCTTCATTTGTGTCAACCAAAGCTCGGTTCCTTGGGACATTCGAGGTCGGCAACAATTTTGCTAAGGAAGAATCTGTACATTTAGCATCCACTTCCTCGTAGACAGGCGGAAAATTCATCGAACAGATCCAAAAAAACTACGTTCGTGAAGAAAAATTTGTCCTGGTCTCATTTTCGAACACTATAGGACACTGAACAATTCTCTGCTAATTGAGCTAACCATAAGCATTGTAAGAATACCTTTTTCTTTTTTTCAGATTTTTTTTTAATTACGGAACTTTAAGAAGACGAATAACCATTCTGCGCTTAAACTCTTTTCGCCTTTACTGACCCTGTTATCAAGTAATCAAAAGAAAATGCCTTCTGAACAGTATGCTTGCTAAGTGGTCCAGATTGGAAAAATTTTGTTGGCGTTGCTATAATTTGAAGCTTTAGCATATCGAAAATCAGCAACAATTTGTAATTACTCCGCTTCATGTAGCCACACCGAATTGTGCGAAAAACCATTTAAAGGGTCTTTCACCCGTTTAAAGTAACAGGGACTATAACCAATTTTAAATGAGTCTTTTACAAGCCTATTCCCGGTAGAACACAGTGCGATGTTAACGCTTGGGCTTAAGATGACAGGCAAAGGAAAACATTAAGGCGAGAACGGTGGCACCCTGGCGTTATCAGTCTCCTCTGTTCTGACAAAATAGGAACAGGCCCCATTGCTGCCTCACTGCGTCTGACGCTTTTTTGATAAGTTGTTTCCTCGTATAGACCCCGGGCAATGATTTTTTCTGTCGTATTTTTAACTCCTTTCAGAGTGTTTGTCGCCGTTTTATGGCTTCCGTCAATATATTCCCTAATCTAGTTGAAGGCTATTGGTTAGCCAGCCTTCCATGCTGACCATCTACCCCTTGGCTTCTTTTACGTAGAGCCACCAGATGCCTTTATTTTGCTATCATAACGAACTAACAGCTCTTCTCTTTTTGTAAGGAATGTAAAATATTACCACGAGAAACAATCTTGTTATCGTGCCATTCTCGGGCTGCCGAGGCCACGACGAACTTGTACATTGCTTTTGAGTGTAACTCTGTGTTGCTGAAGTTGCTGCTAATGACCGGTGTCACTGAAACCAATCCGGACCCTTTTATCGATTTTGATGACCTGGTTAGCACCCTGAAGCAGTTGCGAAACAGGCAGTTAGAGATTCTTGGCTAACGAAATTCATTTAATCCACTTTAGCAGAACACGAAGTTTCTTTTACCTAAAAACCAGACTAGATACTACTGAACAGTACTGCGCTCCTTTAGCAGCAAAGAGGAATCAGATTGAGGACCTCGATCTTCCACACAGTATTACTTATCAGCTCAGCCTGTCCGTTTTCACGAAAAAGGGCTGCGTCGCAACAATCATTTATATGTTAAAATATGCTCATAATATTTCGTGATGCCAGTCGGAAAATCTCAGAATCAATCTCTTTAAAGATAACTTTGCAATAGGCATACAGCCTCGAGAAAGTGACCGTGCACATCCGCAGGGCACCTTTTCTGTAAATACGACATATACAAATATCCAGCCATTGCCAAGTTCACTTTTTTGGAGGACAAAGATGTTATCTGTGGATAGTAAGCTAAACTACACCGACTATGCTCTTGCTGACGACTTTTTACTTGATGTCCATGTAGTTCTCAAGCATTTAATCGAATATGAAAAGTATCATGACATAAAATTCAATCTATAATATTAAAACTGATCTCTGGCAAGAAAAGGCATCTATTTGAAGCTATTCTGGCACATTCTTTGAGTGCACGTCCTATCAATTATGTTTGAGACCTGCCAGAAACAATTCGTGGAAAGGTCATTCTTTATCTTTTCTTTTTACTAAGACAGGCAGTGTTATTCTGAAGCAAAACATTTTGTGTAATCTAGCTTTTTGAGTTCATTCAATATCATTCTGTGGTGAAATATGGCTAAACTCATCATTTCTCGATCCCGACATAGCTCAAGAATTAATCAACTTCGGCATCTTTCCTGAAGAGAGAATTTATAACTGCCGCTGAAGGGGCGTGCAAATCACCACTAAGCATATTCTGCACCGCACACTATTTATCCTACCATCCCCATCAGAAATTATTTGGTTATGCTATAATAAATGGGAACTGGGCACTTTCATTGGAGTCTGTTATCGCCCACCGAATGCTGTCGCCTTCTTTGCACATCATTTTCATGACGCTGTGAACACACGTAGAAAAACTTATCTAAATAATCCAGCCCTAATTGTAGGTGATTCATGCCCTCCTTGAATTGGTCTTACATTGCTTCCACGTTATCGAAAACTAAAATGCTTGCCAGTTTTTCAACAAGAGAGTGACTATCGGATTAATACAACTTCTCTCACAGCCAACGTTCACCGCTCTCCATTTTTCAAACGCTCTCGACCTTATGTGGTACTTCTTGTCCTGAAAGCTTCATCGTAGTTTTAAATCTTCAATGCCTCAGCGACCACACAATAATTCGTGCTTTATTCACGTACATTTTGCTCGTACGTAAAAACCTTAAAAAGAATCTCACACCTTACGATGGTGCCGATTACTCCAGCGATAGTGATGATTACTCTTCCGAATAAATCAGGAGTGCACTTAGCACAAACTATAGGCCTGCAATGCACTCATACGATCAAAACTCGAATATGCCGCTTTTGTTTGGTGTCACCATGCAAAATGACTATTACAGAACTAGAAAAAATACAAAGACGCGGAGTCGTTTTATATTTGATAGCTACAATAGAGCTGATTCCCCACCTTCATTATTGGCAGCAAACGATATTAAATCTTCACTTTTCAGAAGTAAGATCACCCGCTTAACCTTCTTTCATCATTCCCTGCTTCCGCGAGTAATATGGGTTGTCGATTTTGGCAAGGCACATGTGACCTATTTTATATTATGCATGTGCTATATTAGGCAATTTTATTCCTCTTATTTATTGATGTTGCTTGCCCTTAAATTTAGTGATTTATTGCCGCCCTTCCTGTCTGAGCACGGATGAGGGTCAGCAGTATTGTACTAATAAATAAAAATGGGTAACAAATTATCCATTGTCTATGAGAGCTTCGCTTCCAGTTATCAATCTCGCTCAACTGAGTCTAACTGGCTACTTATAAGATTGGAGATTCAATAATTAAGCTAAACATTCCAACAATTTCAATAACCGAACATGCGCAGTGTCTTGATTTAATATTAAGCTAAAGCGTCTGAACAATATTACAACATGCCTCTTCTTCCATGCGAAACTTATTAACGTGCAACTCGACTGGGACAAAAACTGCTCTGCTGCTAACAATGATTCTGTTGTACTAGAACAAAAACGAAAATTTGACTCTTCTGCCTTACCTCCCATGCTGCATAACAACCGCAATTACATTTGAAACAGTACTCATCCCAGGTAGTCTAATACTGTACCCCTTTGTGCTATCGGTGGCTCACGTATTCCCTATTCCGAGGTAATTCAATAAACAACGCGTTTTGTTCTGTGTTCCAACCTGAGCCTGTTAAATATATTCCTAATAATCCTTGTCACAATTATCCTAAAATCGGTAAGAATTTTCAGTCTCAGCGGCATCACTTAAATTATTCAATCGGTAAAAAAATGCTTCAGCTGTTGTGACTGATTACATTATTTTGTAGTTTTTAAAGAACACTAAGCATATACGCAACTTAACTTTGTCTCCCATATTTCAGCAGTCATTAACCACAAGCTATGCTCCAGCAGGTGATGGATTGGTAGAACAATTACTGTATTAATAAAGGTAACGGATCGTTTTCGAACACTTACCGACCCATTTCCTTCAATGGTGCCTGCTCAAAAATGATAGAATATGTTATTTATTCAAATTTTCCGAACTGTTATATTCTTCTGACATCTTTCATCCTTTTTGAAAACCGCAACATCGACACTCTTTCCGCAAAGGGAGTTGTTACTCTCAGCTTGCTCTTTTTTGCTTCATGACTAACGTTCTTCCCTTGACCCTAACATTTATGTCGACGCCTTGTTTTCAGACTCCGAAAAAGCATTTGATAAATTAAGCAATATATTGCCGCCTAAGAGCTTAACACTTAAAATTCCTTTATTCTTTATTCAATAATTAGACCCCATTGCCCGAAGACATTAGGCAGGAGGTTAGAGTTTAGCAAGAAAAAAAAAGAGAAAAAACATCGTGGTGTGCATCCTAATCTTAATCTCCATCCATCTGTGCTGAAATAGATCCCGGAATTCTTAACTATTCTACAATAATTTTTTTATGCAAACTTACATTTCCCTCCTATATCCGCCGTCCTCTCCGGAGTGTCCCATGGTAAAGTAGTTGGTCTTCTTTTCATCATATTACATATTAACAACCTACCTGATAACGTCTAGTACAAAATTCGCCTATTCGCGCACGAGTCTGTCATATACACAATAACGATTCACCTAGATGCTTCCAGCTTGTGACAAGATCCTAAAAAGTTGCTAGCATGGCGCAACGTATGACTCATGATCCTCAATGAAAGACGTCCTATCTTCCACCACCACAATAACTACGTCGCTCCAGCGCATTGCATCTCTGCTGTCCTTTCTGACTCCTGTAAACACATAAGTAACACATAGGTGTTAATAGCTTTAATTATCTAATCTGAGCATAGCACGTTAACTTCACTATCTTGGCTACTTGGTTGCCGAGATTTTTCTGATCTTGCGAATCGCACAACCTTGCAACCGGGCATTTGCAAATATTATTTAAGTTACTTAGATACAAGACCCTAATCCGACCGAAACTAAATTACGGTAGAGATACATTTGACTCTCATTACAATAACCTAGGAATAGAAGGGGGGAGTTACTAGTTGAGTTTGCAGAGTGAAATAACCTAAGAGCCATGAACACCTTCTTCAGCAAACGGAAGAATCGGAAGTGGACATGGAAAAGCCCTAACGGGGAGACTAACAATGAAATTGACTTAATATAGTGTTTTAACCCCGCCATTGTGCAGGACATAGAGGTAATAGGGAAGGTGCGATGAAGGTGCGATGCAGTGACAACAGGATAGTAAGGTCTCGAATTAGCCTAAATCTGAAAAGGGAACGAAACAGAATAGTAAGAAAGAAGTTCATCAACGAATTTCTGGTGAAGGGTGGGGCAGACGATTTCAGAATCTTATGCAGAATAAATATCTAGCTCTAACCGAGGATGTCGACATCAGCCTAGAAGCAATGAACAATAATTTCAGAGATATCCTTATTGAGTGCGCTGTAGACGTAGGCGGTAGGATAGTTTGAGAGGATACCGGTAAGGTATCTAAGGAGACAAAGGATTTGATTAAGAAACGCCAAAGTATGAACGTTTCCAAACCAACAGATCATATAGAATTGGCAGAGATGTCAAAGCTAATCAATAAGTGAAAGTGGCCGATATAAGGAAGTATAACATGAGAAAATTAAGCATGCTTTAAAAAACAGGGGAAATCTTAAAAGGATGAAGAAGAAATTGGGCATAGCCAAAAATCATACGTATGCAATAAGGGAAAAGAGGGCAATGTCATCACGAATATGGACAAGATAGTCAAAGTAGCCGAGGAGTTCTATACTGATCTCTACAGTAGCCAACAAAATGAGCGCAATAATAAGACTGGCGGTATGGAAATGCAGTCAGACGTTCCGCCAGTGACCAAGGACGAAGTTAAGAAAGCCTTAGAAAATATGAAAAGGGGGAAAGCAGCTGGAGGGGATCATGTAACTATAGATTTGATGAAGGACGGGGGGGATATCGTGCTAGAAAAACTAACCACCCTGTATACGCATGTCTGGTGTTATCGACGATACCGAAGCTATGGAAGAACGCAAATATTATCCTAATTCATAAGAAAGGCGACGCTAAGGACTTGAAAAATTACAGACCAATCAGCTTGCTGTCTGTTGCGTATAAGGTATTTACTAAAGTAATCGCTAATATAATCAGGACAACTTTAGACTGCAACCAAGCAAAATATCAAGCCGGTTTTCAGAAACGGTACTCTACGATAGATCATATACATACCATCAACCAGGGGATAGAAAAATTATCGGCATATAACCAGCCCTTATACATAGCATTCATTGATTACGAAAAAGCATTTGACTCAGTAGAAACCTTGGCGGTCATTCAGGCATTGTGAAATCAGGGTGGAGACGAGCCGTACGTGAAAGTGCTGGAAGATATATATATATATATATATATATATATATATATATAGGGGCTGCACAGCAACCATAGTTCTGCATAAAGAAAGTAACAAAATTCCCGTAAAGAAAGGTGGTAGGTAAGCAGACACGATCTCCCCAGTACTATTCGCAGCTTGCTTAGAGCAATTGTTGAGAGGCTTGGGCAATGGGAGCAATTAGGATAAGGGTAGATGGAGAATACCTCAGCAATCGGCGATTTGCTGATGACATTGCCTTGCTAAGTAACTCAGGGGATGAATTGAAAAGAATGATTGATGGCCTAGACAGCGAAAGTAAAAAATGTAGGCTTGAAAATGAATATGCAGAAGACTAAGGTAATGTTCAATAGCCTAGTTAAGGAACAGCAGTTTACGTTAGGTAGCGAAGCACTGGAAGTAGTAGGCGAATATGTCTACTTAGGACAGGTAGTAACTGCAGATCCGGACCATGAAAGGTAAATAACAAGGAGAAAAAGATTTGGGTGGAGCGCATTTGGCAAGCACTCCCAGATTATGACTAGCAGCTTACCGGTATCGCTCAAGAGGAATGTATACAACAGTTGCTTCTCACCTGTACTTACCTATGGGGCTTAAATGTGGAGGCTAACAAAGAAAGTTCTACTTCAGTTGAGTACAACGCAGAGGGCAATGGAAAGAAAAATGGTAGGGATAACTTTAGGAGATAGGAAACGTGCAGACTGAGTCTGATAAATAACTCGTCACTGACATTCTATTGGAAATCAAGAAGAAATTGGCATGGCCAGGACATGTAGCGCGAAGAAAGGATAACCGATCGTTGCTTAGGGTACCAAACTGGATATCAAGGGAAGGAAAGCGTAGCAGGGGGCGGCAGAAAGTTAGGTGGGCAGATGAGGTTAAGAAGTTCGCAGGAGTGAAGTAGATGCAGCTAGTACAAGACCGGGTTAATTGGGGGAATATGGGAGAGGTCTTCCCCCCTGCAGGGGGTATAGTGAGGCTGATGATGATGATTAGGATGACAATAACCTAACAAAAACCCTCCGATTTATGCATAACCGGCCCACTGGATATATTCTATCTGATTACTCTTACAGCAGTATTACAGGATTAAAAACCCACCTGGACTTGTACTTACTCCCCAGCGTCTCGTCGTAAAATAGCCCGCCTCGTTTGTTTTTTAAAGATTTTGCACTTATTGCCACCACACAACGCTTTATGAAACCTCCCTAACTTCATTCCGCAATTCCTCCCCCCCCCCCCCCACCGCCCCTATCAAGTTCTGCCTTCCCCACGCACAAGCACTGTCATATACCAAACTCCTAACGGCAGAAAGCATAGAGCATAAGCATAAAAAACGGCCCAGCTGAACTGCATAACTATGAGGTTTTAAAAGAGAATGGCGATCAATGTGCCTGGTGAACAGTGTGTTAGTACATCTTCCGTTTCCTTAATGAATAATGAGAGAATTACTGGCTTACTGTTAGGACAGGGAAGGAAGCCATTAGCTGTACTTAGATGAAGTGATGAAAGAAGACGCGCGGGTGTGAATAGTTAGTTGTCCGTACAGCATCCTCGTGTGTGTGTGTGTGTGGGGGGGGGGGGGGGGGTGCATGTGTGTTGTTAGTTAATTACGTTCCGTTTTGTGGCGCAAAAGCAACTAAGGCTATGATGCACCAAACACAAGATTCAAAATGTAGGTATAGGTAAAATAGTTTGACACCTATAGTTTCTGTAAAATGCTAGCGTTTCTGAGGAACCTAAACATTTTTGAAGTATCGAGAATGTTTGTTCACTTAAAAGCAGCATTGGATGTAACGGAAGCAGTTTTTGCAAAATACTTTAAAAAGTGGTTTAGTGTTAGTTCATCAGCGCAAATTTCGCAGAGTGGTTTGCCTTGTTTTGTCAGTAAGTAGTTGTGCGTGAGGTGGGTATGTCCGACGTGTAGGCGACATAAAATTACTTCTTTAAAACGTTCTTAATCTCGACAGGATTTCCATTCAGATAAAAAGGGTTTTAACAGAGCATATTTTGCATGTTTAATTGCTCGTACCATGTAGCTAGCCATTTAGATCTCAATTTATTGTGTACAAGCTTTAAACAATCCCTATGTGGCATGCTCAGTTGTTTAATTTGATCAAAGCGGGCTTGTGCCGCATATATATCCGCTTTCTCATTTCCCTCAATTCCAACATGGCTAGGGAGCCAGCAGAACTTTGTTATGTTTTCGAGCTGTGATTTTACTTATGTTATGTATTATGGTTCCTAATAAAGGTTCTTGTGCATTTTTGTGTTGTATAGCTTTAAGTACGCTCAAGTAATCGGTATAGATTACGCTGTTTTTTTTTTTTATTTTCTTCTTGGCCATCTTCTCTACAGCGACACATACGGCGTAACACTTGGCAGTGAAACCCGAGGCGCATTCTGGCAGTCGTTCTGTTTTGCTGGCGCCTTGAACTACTCCACTTCCTACGTGCACTTCTGTTTTTTGAGCCATCTGTATGATATTCGGTGTAAGCATTACATTTTGCTTGGACTGCAAAGCATTCTTGTAATTTGTGCTGCTGTGGTGTTTTACTTTTCAGTAGCGGTGTCAGTGAGAAGTCACATACTGTAAGGAGGTTTGTTAGAGGGTCATTTCTTGGTGCGATGTTAGGTAAAGCATCAAGCAAGTTTAGCTCTTTACATTTAACTACAAACCGTAATATCAATGGCCTGACAGAATTTGGTCTGTTGAGAAATAGTATTTTAGACGGGAATTTGGTTATAATAGGGTAGCAGAGATGCCTCGGGGATGAACGGATTTTTAAGACGTATGTACCCATTAGAGCAGTTCTGCGATCCTCTAATGAAGGTGTATTTGAGTCTACATACGGGCTGGCTACGGAGGATGATCTGTGCGCTCCGGATGCTAGGCGCTGACCGAGATTATGAACAGGATTGAAGCGTTTTAAATAGGACGGTCTTCCCGAGGCATATACTAAACACCCATAATCTAACTTTCATCGAACCACAAAGCGATAGATTTGCAAAAGACATGCTCGATCAGACTCCCAACACTTTCTTGACAGAACCTTTAGAACATTAAGGGCTTATGCAGCCTTTCTGTTAGGTTGTTTATGTGCGTTAAAAATGTGAGCATTTTGTCAAACGTAATGCCTAAACTTTGTGTTGCTGTTTCATGGCAGTGTGGTTCAATTCAGGTGTAGCGTGGAATCAATCTGTAAGCTTCGTCGTAGTGAGAACACGAGAGCTACTGTCCTTTGAAGGGAAAACTTAAAACCATTCCTGTCTGCCTGTGCAGCCAGTTTATTAGGTGTGATCAGTATTTGTCTCTCACATGTAGCTATGTTGGGGGAAGTGCATGCTATCTGTAGGTGATCTATATAAAGGACATAAAGACAATATTGACTTCGTGGTTATTTGAGCTAAAGAATACATTTTTACTATCAAAAGAGTTATGGTGATAATGCACCCCTGGGGAACGCCGTTCTCTTGAATAAAGGTGTTTGAGAAGGTTGCACTTAGGCGAACTCAAAATGTGCGATCAGCCAGGTAGTTGCTCAGGCAGTTTAGCATCCTCCCATGAATTTCTAGCCCCGATACACTGCTGTTTGCGAATGAACGCCTCCCCGACTGTGAAGATGCCTTTTACAGCGATAGCAACATTGCGCCAGGTTTAAGCCGTCGCGTTATCCCGGCGTACGCCACGCTTGACCTCGAACAGCCGAGCCGAGCAACCGTTTCAACCGATCTAAAGCCCCGCCCGCTTCATCGGCGCCGCTACCGCGCCGAACAGATTGTTTGCCGTTGCTTCGGCCTCGCCGTGACTGCTTTGCTATGCAGGCAGAGAGGTGTCGACGACAAACTGCGGCAAGTAAGCGACAACGTGCACAAGAGACAGTTGAAGAACGTGAAGGACTTCGTGCTAAGCATCGTGCACAAGATATAGCTCGGCGACTATGTTCTAGCTCTCCGACTGCTTCCACCTCGTCGGCTACTGATGAACACATGACTACTCAGGAACGCCGCAATGCCACCAAGCGATGACAGCGCGCTGAAGAATCGCCAGAAAAACAGTCGTAACCATTGTGTGTCCTGTGTTACTCTATAGCCAAATTATCGAACCACACAAGATACGCAACAAGCGAACACACAAGCGTAGCCATGCCTCCATTGCTAACGCAATTTACCAGGCATAACCAGAGCTAAGCCACTGCCAATTTTTTAAAACCGTATTGACGTACGTCCATCAGCTGCCGACATTCAAGAACAAACGTTAGTCGGATGTTTAATACGCTTTCGAACGATTTGCGATGCAACTAGTAAGGACTATTGGTCTGTAACTTGTAGGAGTTGGTGATTTGCCGGGTTTCAGAAATGGAACTATTATGGCTGTATTCGATGCCTTCGGTAATTTGCCAGTTATCCATATTTTATAACAAAATGCCAAGAGTGCCTCTACGGCAGCCTGGGAGAGGTTAGTTGGCATTGTGTAGAGTATAAAGTGTGGGCCCGGTGCTGCTTTTTCCCTAAGTTTAACACTGTTTAGTTCCTGTATTTTGAAAGGCTGTATTCCTCATGTAGGCCTGTGTGTGTGTGTGTGTGTGTGTGTGTGTGTGTGTGTGTGTGTGTGTGTGTGTGTGTGTGTGTGTGTGTGTGTGTGTGTGTGTGTGTGTGTGTGTGTGTGTGTGTGTGTGTGTGTGTGTGTGTGTGTGTGTGTGTGTGTGTGTGTGTGTGTGTGTGTGTGTGTGTGTGTGTGTGTGTGTGTGTGTGTGTGTGTGTGTGTGTGTGTGTGTGTGTGTGTGTGTGTGTGTGTGTGTGTGTGTGTGTGTGTGTGCTTTCGTTCGTGTTGGTGTTCTCTGTTTAGTTATCTGTTCAGCTGTGTGTTTCATTATGTGTAGTGACCAACTAGCTCAATGTTCTACTGAATTATTTCTCTGTGGGCGTAGGTCTGACGATTGTTTTATATGCCGATATTGTGATCAGCCTATCATACCTTGTATGTTGGATATGTTGGAGGAAGTAGCATGCACTTCCTCTAACATATCCACCTGTGAGAGACAACTACAACTGACACTAAATAAACTAGCTACCTGGGCAGACAGCAATGGATTTAAGTTCTCTCCTCAAAAGACAGTGGCCGTTGTGTTTTCATTGAGACGAGGCTTACAGAATTATCCCACGTTATACCTCAACCAAACCATACTACTAGTGAAACATGAACATAAATTTTTGGGTATCACATTCGACAAGAAACTTTCATTTCTTCCCCATTTACACCATCTGAAAAAGAAAGCAGCCCAATCACTTAACGTCCTAAAGGTGCTGTCGCGAAAACGGTGGGGGTCCGACCGAGTATGCCTTCTGCAAATCTACCGCTCCGTGGTGCGCTCTAAGTTAGATTACGGTTGTATAGTATATGGTTCAGCTAGGACATCCTATTTAAAACGACTAGACCCGATACAAAATCTTGGATTACGGTTAGCAGTTGGCGCGTACAGAACATCCCCAATAACCAGCCTCTATGTAGAAACAGATGAACCTGCAATAAAGGACAGATGATGCGCCCTAACATGTGCATACATCCTGAAACTTCGTTCTCAACCAAAACATCTATGTCATTCAGCAGTCACGGAATGTCCCTCTAGGACAGTCTTCAACAACAAGCCCCAGTTGATTAAGCCGCTTCTCATGCGCTTCGAACAAATCTGCCAAGATTTAGACATTAGTGAATTGCCAAGTATTGCCCCAAGAAATAAACCACTCCCACCATGGTACACCCTCCCAGCAGTTTTCGACCTCACACTAACGCAGTTTCAAAAAACACGCACACCACATGAGCATATATCACAAGAATACCTTGCATTAAAAGAAAAATATGAAAATTGCATTGCATTTTTTTCAGATGGCTCAAAAACTAAAGACTATGTTGGCAGTGCAATAGTAAAAAATAACACAGAGAAAATAACACGACTACCCCAGTGTGCATCAGTTTTTACAGCCGAATGCTACGCTGTCTGTGTTGCTGTTGAGAAAATATTGGATAAGAACATCAAAAACAGCATCATCTACACAGACTCATTAAGCGTCATCAGTGCAATAAACTCCAAAAATGCTGTTCAACCACTGATAGGAAACATTATACACAACATAGTAAATATCACAAGAAGAAAACATACTATCAAATTCTGCTGGGTACCCAGTCATGTTGCGATAAAGGGTAATGAACGAGCAGATATATGCGCTGCAAGTGCGAAAAATTTACAAATAAAGCAAATCAACATGCCACACAGAGACGGAATGAAGTTAGTACGTACGAAATTAAGAGCTAAATGGCAGGCTGATTGGGAAAGCGAAGCAGAGAACAAGTTCCCTCCATAAAGCCCATATTAGGAGAATGGCAATCATGTGATCATCAGAAACGTTTCATTCAGGTAATTTTATGTCGTCTGCGCATAGGCCATACACACATAACACATAACTTCCTACTAACGAAAAAAGGCACACCTGTATGTGAAATGTGTGGACATGAGCTAACAGTAAATCATATTTTAATCTCATGCTCACAACTCGAAGAGCACAGGAAAAAATATTTTACTGTATTTTACAAAGAACACATCCCATTTCATCCCGCATTGCTTTTAGGCCAAGGAGCACTTGTTGATTTTTCACTTGTTTACGGATTTTTAAAGGAAGCCAATGTTTTAAACCAAATCTGAGCATCTTTACTGTAGCCACTTGATCGTCTAACCTTGCGGTTGGTGCATGATAGCCACAGTTGCTTATGCGCCATAAAACTCCATATAACTAACTAACTAACTATCCTACCTGAAATTTCGGCGTGAATATATCCACAATTCGGTATGTCGGCTTATTGTACAAAACGGACCTGCATAAAACCGGCATTAGCTGTCTTACTGAAAACATTGCTAAGCGTGAAAACGAGAAGAACCATGTGAGAAGAGGAGATGGGCGCAACCTTTAAAAACGTTTATTTGATGGTGAGCGTTTAAATATCCTCAGTGCACAGCAGAATGCAGGTTAAAGGTGGTAACTCGAAACTAGATTCACTTTCAAAAGATGGATGGAAAAACTATATTTTCGTCAGAGAGCATGTGTGGATGATTCCGTGTTAGATGGCCATCAACCCATGGCTGACGGCGACCTGGGTGGCCCACTCCACGGCCCTGGTCTGGACGACTGGGTCTGAGCTGGCCAACACGGCCTCCCACTGCTCGAAGGAAGGATCACGCATAATATCCGCCGGTGGCGGTGCTATGCTGCAGCTCCATAATATGTGGTCATAGGTTGCCAATTCTTGACACCATTTGCACTCCGGCTAAATCTCCGGGTAGATTTTGCTCAACACGTATGGGTTGAAGAAACATCTAGTCTGCAATCGTCGCCAGACGCATTCCTGCGCTTACAGCAATTGTTTGCCCGCGGGTGGGTAAATCCTCCGCTCAAGTTTGAAATGATTAGTAATGTCATGAAAGGATACCAGCCCATCTCTCGTGGACCTTCCCGAAACGTCCGGCTCACCTACTCGGCTGACGAAACCTCGAGCATTGATGTGAGCCGTCTTGTTCCCAGGGTTCCTAGAGTGTGCAGGTACCCAGACAATTTCCGCCTCCGTAGTCCCTCGCCCCGCGGCCCGACTCAGCAATCGCGCCGCTGTGACAGATATTCTGCCCCTCGCCAAATTTCGGATGGCTGTTTTTGAATCGCTGAAGATGAAGTCAGCATTACTACTAGTAATAGCTCGCCGCTTCCTCTGCAGTTTCTGGGGAGTGGGTTCTGACTGATCCCGAGGCGATCAAGCGTTTCTTGAAGACATAGCGCAAAAAAGAGACGGGGACAACACAGATGTAGACAGGACAGGCGCCTGTCCTGTCTACATCTGTGTTGTCCCCGTCTCTTTTTTGCGCTATGTCTTCAAGAAACTACTACCAACTAGCCCAAACCAAACATCTGTCGATCAAGCGTACCCGCCCGTCCACCCCCGCAATTGCAAATGCGTTCTTGTCCTTATAATCGGCGACATCTACATAGACTGCCCCGTTGTACTTCCCGTACTTAGCATGTAATGCTTTGGCTCTTGCCTTCCTGCGGTCCTCGTGATGTATTGGATGCATGTTCTTGGGCAAAGGTTTTATGTACAAGCCCTTGTGCATTTCCCGCCTAATCTGAATTTTAGTGTCACCAGCTGGAGCGTCAACTCCAATGCCGATCCTTTCCAATATGTTCCTTCCTGCTTTTGTTTTTGAAAGCCTACCGAGCTGCATCACCAAGTGCGCCTCCCGTAGTTCTTCTAGGGTGTTGTGCACCCCTAATCCCAGCAGCCTTTCGGTAGACGCATTGTGAGGCAACCCAAGGGCCGCTTTATACGCCTGCCTAATCATAGCCTCCACCTTGCCTTTTTCCGTCGCGTCCAACTTCAAATAAGACGTCGCATACACTATTCTACTGAGCACAAACGCCTGCACCAGCTTACACATGTTCTTATCCTTAACACCTCTCTTACGATTGGCGATTCTCCTGATTAGCCTCATGGTAGCATTGACCGTATTTTTAAGCCTTTTCAAGGACTCGCTATTCTTCCTGCTGGTCTGCAGATACATACCTAGGATCTTGATCGTTTGGACCTCAGCGACCGGTACTCCCCCCACTTTGAACTCTAAAGGCGGTGGCGGCACATAGTGCATCGCATGTATCCCTCTTGGTTTGTCCCTCAGCACAAAAAGCTTGGACTTGGGCTGAGAGCACGAGAGTCCTGCTTCCCCTGCTAGCTCCTCTACAATATTCACCGCGTGCTGTAGAGTTTTTAGCAAATGTGCGTCACTGCCTTTTGTTACCCAAAGAGTAATGTCATCCGCATAAAATGTATGTTTAAGTCCCGATATCCCTTGCAGCCTGGGTGGTATCTTGATCAAGGCGAGAAAATAGGAATGGCGATAATACCGACCCTAGCGGTGTCCCCCTGCCCCCCCAATGGGAACGGATCCGATTTCATTTCTCCGACTATAACCTCCGCAGTCCTACCCTCCAGAAACGATCTGATGTACCAGAAGGTTCTACCCCCGGTCTTATTTCCGATAGGTTCCTCAATATTGCCTCATGGGTAACATTGTCAAAGGCCTTAGTTGGGTCGAGCCCCAAAATAGCCTTGGTGCCCGTGCCGTACCCAGGATCAACCACGTCTTTTTTGAGCTGTATCATAACGTCCTGCGTTGATAAATTAGCCCTGAAGCCAATCATTGTTTCAGGTATACACTCGTTGTTCTCTACATAACCCTGAAGCCTGTTCAGGACCACATGCTCCATCAATTTGGCTAAACACGACTTTAGCGAGATGGGACGCAGATTCTCAATACAGAGCTTCTTCCCTGCTTTAGGAATAAATGTAATCCTAGCATGCTTCCACTCTGGCGGAATCTCCCCGGCCACCCAACCTTTATTCATCAAATTCGTGAGTGCCCCCACTGACTTGAAAGCCAGGTTCCTCAGCATTTTATTAGTAACCCCGTCCGGACCCGCTGCTGACGTGGTACGAAGCTGACCCATTGCAAACTCCACCTCCGCAACCGTAAAGTCTGCATCTAATTCAAGGTTTTCCTCTTCCGAGTAACCTGGCAAGCAACCGCCCGCCTCTGCGTTTATGTAACGTCTTCGGAGTTCATGTATAAACTCCCCAGTCGTGCCTTGATACCGATGCACTAACTTAGTCATTTGCACTTCTGCGCAGATTTGGTTGCCGCCGGGTCTAAAAGGTGCCTCAACAACTGCCATGTTTTTTTGCATCCGAATTGCCCGTTCATTCGGTCAGAAATCTGCCCCCACTGTTTGCACTGAAACTCCAATGTGTACGTTTCGATTTCTCGTTCTAACTTGGCCATCTTTATTCGGAGGACACCATTATGCCTCTGTTTCCTCCACCTCCGAAGGAGTCTCGCATGTGCTTCCCACATGTGTAACAATCTGGAGTCAGCCGTAGAGCCCTCCTCCTCCATTGCAACCTCTTCTGTGGTACTCTTCACGGTCTGCTTGAGTGCCTCAACCCAGGCTCCTAAGTCCTCGATTTCCCCGTTCACTGTGTAATTCCTTACTTTCCGAAATCGGTCCCAGTCCGTCACTCGAGTTCCTTTCACCTTGTCTTTGTGCTTAGCAGCACTAAGTATTGTGGAAAGGATATAGTGACCACTTTCCAGTGGCTGTCGCGTGTTTACCCACTTTGCATCCCCGAAACCATTCACAAATGTGAGGTCTGGAGAAGTGTCTATGCTCAAGCTGTTGCCTATCCTCGTATGAGCTAGCGGGTTGTTCAAGATCGTGCATCGCAGGTCCTGGGCAGTCTGCCAAAGTTTATTTCCCTTTGGGCTGGCTCGGATGTAGCCCCACTCCGGATGAGGCGCATTGAAATCCCCCACCACGATGGGTTGAGACCTAGCCGCTAGCAGTTGCGTCTTTATCAGGATGCCTGGCAAGCCCACCCCCTTATCTTTTGGAGAAGAGTAGACCCCTTCATGGATCACTGCCTTGTCTTGGCGGAGGGGCTTGAGAAACTCGATGAAGTCGTGAGCTCTGCTGTGTTGGGCCACCCAAGATAGACAGGTCACGGCAGAGAGTTCTGACAAAATGTGATTCACTGGAGAAGGTAATGGCAACCCACTCCAGTATTTCCTGCCATGAAAACCCTATGGCCAGTCACAATACCATTAATGATATGGCGCCGGAAGATGAGCCCCCCAGGTTGGAAAGCGTCCCACATGTTACTGGGGATGAACAAAGGACGATTCCTAGTAGCTGCAGGACGAATGAAGCGGCTGGGCTAAAACCAAAAGGACGCTCAGTTGTGGATGTGTCGGGAAGCGACCGGAAAGTGCGATGTTGCAAGGAGATATATCACATAGCAACATGGAATTTAAGATCTATGACGCAGGGTAAACTGGATGTCGTCAAGCGAGAAATGGACAGATTGAACATTGATATCTTGGGTATCAGCGAGCTCAAGTGGACCGGAATGGGAGAATTTAACTCCGGCGACCATTATGTCTTTTATTGTGGGCACGAATCCAAGAGAAGGAATGGGGTCGCTTTCATAGTAAACAGAAGAATGGGCAAAGCAGTGCTAGGGTACAACCCCAAAAACGACCAAATGATTTCACTTCGGATCCAAGGTCATCCTTTCAACATAACAGTTATTCAAGTCTATGCACCGACCACTACTGCTGAAGGAGCTGACGTTGAGAGATTTTATGCGGACCTACAATGCCTTTTAGACCACACCCCATCATCAGACGTCGTTTTTCTCATAGCAGACTGGAATGCTAAGGTCGGGAGTGAAGAAATATCCGGAATTATAGGCACGTTCGGTCTTGGCGAGAAAAATTAAGCTGGGCAGAGGCTAGTAGAGTTTTGTCAAGAAAACAACCTGACCATAGCGAATACTCATTTTCAACAGCGCAAGAGGCGCCTGTACACATGGACTTCACCGGACGGTCTGAACAGGAATCAGATCCATTATATCCTTTGCCGGCAGAGATAGAGTAGCGCTATACAAGCAGTAAAAACAAGGCCTGGGGCTGATTGTGACACCGATCATCAGCTTCTTGTTGCCAAAATTAAGCTTCGATTGAGGAAAACGCAGAAAACTAGAAGACCTTTCAGGTATGATCTGGATCAAATTTCATTAGAATGTGCTGTGGAAGTGAGGAATCGATTTCAAGAATTAGATCTAGAAGACAGAGGGCCCGAAGAGGTGTGGACTGATGTTCGTGATATAATAGAAGAAGTTGCTACTAAGGTAGTTCCAAAGCAAAAGAAATGCAAGAAAGCAAACTGGTTATCTGAAGAGGTTTTGCAAATACCTGAGGAAAGGAGGATGGCAAAAGTTATGGGGGAAAGAGAAAGATACAAGGTTCTCAATGCGGATTTTCAGAACATAGCAAGGAGAGATAAAATGCCTTCCTGAACATACAGTGCCAAGCAGTTGAGGACAACAGCCAATTAAGGAACACAAGAGCTCTGTGTAAGACAATCAAAGATATCAAAGGAAGCTTCTGTGCTAGGCTGGGCTTGATAAAGAACAAACGAGGCAAGGACCTCAATGAAGTCTCAGAGATAAAGAAGAGGTGGCAGGAATACATAGAAGAACTGTACAAGAAGGACCCGAATGTGCAAACACAAATAAGACGGTTGTGATTACTGATCTCGAGCCGGGCATCCTGAAGAGTGAAGTTGAATGGGCCTTAGCCAGCCTTGCTAAGAACAAAGCTAGCGGAATTGATGGCATTCCAGCTGAGTTGCTTCAAACCCTCAACCATGATGCTGTTAACATTCTGCATAGATTATGTCAGAAGATTTGGACAACCCTTCAGTGGCCAAAGGATTGGAGGAGGTCAGTTTACATCCCCATTGCAAAGAAAGGCAGTGCCAAAGATTGTTCCAACTACCGCACGATCTCGCTTATTTCGCATGCTAGCAAGGTGATGTTGAAAATCCTCCAAGTAGGCTGCAGCAGTACGTGGATCGGGAGCTTCCGGATGTGCAAGCTGGGTTTCCCAAGGGCAGAGGAACTAGAGACCAAATTGCCAACCTTCTCTGGATCATGGAAAAAGCAAGAGAGTTCCAGAAACCCATCTACTTCTGCTTTATTGATTATGCGAAAGCGTTTGACTGCGCAGATCACAGCAGATTGTGGCAAGCACTCCAAGAGATGGGAGTTCCAATTCACCTCATCTGTCTCCTCAGGAACCTGCATGAAGGGCAAGAGGCCACAGTCAGAACTGGGCATGGTCTTACTGATTGGTTTCCGATTGAGAAAGGAGTGAGGCAAGGCTGCATACTGTCGCCCTGCCTATTTAACCTATATGCAGAGTGCATCATGAGGAAGGCCGGTCTGGACGAGTCTTCAGCTGGAGTGAAGATTGCTGGAAAACGTATCAACAACCTGAAGATATGCGGATGGTACCACTTTAATGGCAGAAAGTGAAGTAGAACTCAAGAGATTTCTGATGCGCGTACAAGAAGAGAGTGAGAAGTTTGGGCTTAAACTGAACATTAAAAAGACAAAGATCATGGCGTCTTGCCCTATCAAGTACTAAAGCATCAATGGACAAGAAGTGGAAGCTGTGACAGATTTTATGTTCTTGGGCTCCAAGATTACCCGGAAGGAGACTGCAGCCATGAAATTAGGAGACGCCTGCTTCTGGGAAAGAGAGCAATGGTTAGCCTTGATCGCCTAGTAAAGAGCAGAGACATTAGTCTGCCAACCAAGATCCGTATAACTCGTGCTATGGTCTTTCCAGTTGTGATGTAGGGATGCGAGAGTTGGACTGTGAAGAAGGCTGACCGCCGAAGAATTGACGCGTTTGAATTGGGGTGCTGGCGAAGACTCTTGAGAGTTCCTTGGACTGCCAGAAGATCAAATCAGTCGATATTGTCGACCATAAACCCTGACTGCTCATTGGAGGGTCAAATTATAAAGTTAAAGCTCAGCTACTTTGGTCATCTGATGAGAAGAGGGGAGTCGTTGGAGAAAGATTTGATGTTGGGAAAGGTTGAGGGTCGCCGGAGAAGGGGTAGGCAGCGAACGCGATGGTTAGATGGCATCCTCGAGGCACTGCAGATGAAGTTATGTGATGTTAGGAAGATAGTGAGAGACCGGAAAGCGTGGCGTGACATGGTCCTTAGGGTCAGGAAGAGTCGGACACGACTGAACGACTGAACTGAACTGATACATTAAGAGCAAAGAGACTCTTATCGCCCTTTCTTTTGGGCAAAATTTCCAGCAGGACGTAGTCCTCCCTGCTGCTATCTATGGTGTGCTGAATTACTGTGGTGTTGCGATGGACTGGCATGGCCGTGAAGACGCTCAATACGCCCCCTCGAGCAATCTCTTGTGGTGTAAATGTCTTAAATCTCGGTAATTTAACAGAGCCGCTAGCCTCCTGCAACGCTATAATGTCCGGCTTACTTTCTAGATTTTGTATGTGCAACTGCAGGTTTCCCCTCTTGCGACGAAAGCCCCTGCAGTTCCACTGCCAAACCTCAATTTGCTGGCGAGGCCCATGGTGAGGCACTAGGTTCACTAACATCGGCTCTTGGCCTACTACGGGAGGCAATCTAGCCTCTAGCATAGCATTTAGGTGTTTAAACATACACATTACTTTGGTCTGGAAACCCCGCAAGTCATCGGTGAAGGCGTCAAGACGCTCCTCAATCTTGCCTAGTCTGGCTTCGATCCTGTCGACCCGACCTTCCAACCTATCCTGTCTCTCTTCCAGTTTTCCTACTCTCTCCGCAATGGTAAGCATGTTCCTACTAAGACTAGTGACTTTAACTACTGGCTGTGGCGTGTCCGCCGCCGAAGTTTCTGCTACTCTCTTTGCATGAGCTCCCTCATCTTCCGGCGGCGGCCTTTTGACCGTCCCCCGATTCTCCACTTCCATAGCTGTGTTATCGTCCACGCTAGAAGCGTTCGCCTGCGCCGCTTTCTGTGGGGCCTGGGCCAGCAGCGTCTGTACCCTTTCTACTCTGCCGGTTTTAAGCGCGCATTCCATCTCTGCCATCCTAGCTTCCATCTTTTTGATAGTTTCGGCTTGCTGCAACACCTGCATTTGTAGCTCCTTCTCTCGAGTGGTCTCATTTCGGGAGCCCGCGTTCGGCCAGCTCACCTTTTTCCTCGTGCCACTTGGACTTCTTCCATGACCGGAACCTTGCCCTCATTTGGCAGGCTCGGGTCCGGGCAGTGACGGGAAGGAAGCTGACCGGTCCCTTCTCTTGCTATCGCCTCTCGCACCGCTAGATGACCGCTTCTTGGGCCTCGAACGCCGCTCTTCCTTGCCAGTTTGGCTCTTGTCCTCGTTGCTATGCGGCGAACGCCGCTCTTCCTTGCCAGTTTAGCTCATGTCCTCGTTGCTGTGCTGCCGACCCGTCGGCTGCTGACGGGCTAGGCGAAACTTGCAGTTGCGGCTTCCCGTGCTGTGCGCCCCATGGCACACGCTGCAGTCCGGCGTGCAGGTCAGCGACTCTTCGTCCGGTGGTGCAGGATGTTCCTTCCCGCAACGGCGACACATATTAGTCTTCGGACGATAGAATATTATTATATCAATGTTGGGATCAACATGCTCATGCGTCGTTTTATTTCTATTCTTCAATAACCCTCTCGAATCGGCAAGGCGATGCTCTGAAGTGACGCGCTTGAGAATGCTCGTAAAGATTGGGGCCCTTCTATGGTAACAAGCTCACGCAACGTCTGATTTAGCCAACGTGGACTTTCCCGCACGTAGGCAGCAGCTTGCGCAAGAGACCATCACATTCATTTTGCTTTTTCCTATTAGTACCAAATTTAGGATCACGAGAAACATTTTTCACCCCTGACTACATATATCGGAAAAGAAAACATTCGACACCAGTCTGTCCGGTTGCAAACTATAATCTAAAGAGGTAACTAGCTCCATCTAAGTTCTTTTACAGAAAAAGCTGACTTTTGCATTCCAAGCTCGAAATATGTGAGCAATATGCTAGTTCACATTCTCCTAAAAGAAAGGAGTTAATAACGCACAAATCGAATACGACCATCGGGTGTATCCTCTCCCATCCGAAGGACTACTACCGTAAACAAATAAGGCGACTACTTGTATACAGGATCCCCTACTTGGTCTGCCCGGCATTGCACATAGAATGAATAAAGCAGCAAAAAGCGGACGTCTTACAAATGCACTGTGAGCGGAGTGCCGTAGCCGAACACTGCGAGGCACGAGACTACAAACGGAATTCTGCACTGCTATATTACTAGAAACCTAAGCGAATCCAAACAGGAGGCTCCTACTCCAGCCATGGCACAATCAGCATGTACGAGGAAATATAAATCGCTCCTTTGGGACCCTTTCCCATTGCGTGCACTGTCTAGGCGGTCGAGCACACGGGAGCTTAAAAAAATTACAATCGTTCAACGCTGCTGAACCAAATATAGAGCGAAAGCATTAGCTGCGGGTGACCGAGCTTGCTTCCTCTTCTGTTTTTCTTCTTCCTCAGCCCACATATAAAGCTCCGCTTTAACCAAGCCGTATGAACGTGCCTCAGTGGCATATAGGGTTAACGTGAATGTCAGGGTCCTAGCAGGCTGAGACTGGCATAACCGTTCCATGTGAAACAAGATACCCAAGTTGGCAGCTCCTACCAGCCCATCTCTCGCTTTTGTTTCACGTGGGGTGTGACGTCAAGGCCTGCGTCGTGGTTGCGACCGCGCTACGCCGACCGCTTGAGTTGGTAGCCGAGCTCTCACCCTAGTGCCACGTGGGGTGTGACCTCACAGCGTCACGTGAGTGTGGCCGTGCTACGTCGACCGCTTGAGTTGGAAGCCCAGCTCTTACCATAGTGCCACGTGGGGTGTGACGTCACAGCGTAACGTGGGTGCAGCCGCGCCACGCTGAAGGCTCGAAGCCTAGAGAAGTATTGCCTTCGCAATAAAAGTAATCTGCGCCTTACCCGTAGCCACGTCATGAAGGATCCCTGCCGGTTCCGAAATATCATGTTGTTTCTGTGTAAGACTGCTTGGCGCTATTAACCGTTCTCTTAAAAACATACATCCATCATTATGTCGAAGTTGAGATATTTTCCTTGTATGGGAGCCGCTTATACACGTCCCCTTTTTAGCCATATAGCTTGCTTACGGCTAGATCAGTGCTTTTAGGGGGAAGTCTTGGCTAGTGACAAGCGTTGATCTCAAACTTTGTATAGAATCTTGATGCAACAACGATCACACGCGGTGCAAAGAGTGTCGCTAAATCCCAATTTTTGGCAGGAGAAGATTGAAAAATCCAGTATGTATCGGTAGATCGCGTTTCTTACGCTTGCACTGGAGAGTTTGATGAAATATAGTATGCCTCTACAAAACGTACTTTATTTCTCTTGCACATTTTCCCAAATACCCTGATTTCTGTGTACATCTATTGTCAAGGTATAAAGCCCATCGAGTCTGTTTCTGATCCACTTCTAGCGGCTTATGATGCATTTCCAGTGTTCCAAATGTCTTCATGGTAAGAAGCTTTTTGTGCTACCCACTACAACGGGAAAGACCGCGACTAATTCTGAATCAGTGCCACTACACGGTTCAAAACAGATCCCCTGAACTCGACACCTTTGACAAAAGCTGTACCTTATGTATGCACGACTACTGTATTTATAGAAAGGCCGCGATTCTTCGATCGTACACATAATCCTTGTGCCGCACTGCGTCTTAACTATTACATAATGGCTGCCGGGCATTACCACTTAGATTTAAGTGTTTTAAATTGATTTTTTTCCAGTGGTCTTTAAACTGGTTAACTCACCAGTAAGTGGAGTACTGAAATATATCCACACTGAATAACGCGGACACAGCACCTCTTTTGTGCACGCTATTTCAGAAACAAATGATTATTATTAGCTTGCAAACATTACACATTGTCATACTTTACTAGTAATTCAACGAAATGATATAAAATTACGGTTCGAGATCGCAGAGTTTTTTTTTTCTCACGTGGAGGCAGTATTTCGCAGCTTATACAAGAACTCGTTCAGAAATCGTGGATATTTTGACCACATTGCAATTTTGAAATGCCGTGTTATGTCTAGTGTGAATACTACTCGCAGTCGTCTTATGAATACATCATTTCATTTTCCTGCGGCTTTGTGTCGCAGTACTCTTTGGCGCTCCATTCTTGCCTGCATATTTTTCGCTGAATATTCACCGTAATTATAGCAGCGCAAATATTTTTGTATGCTTTCTTTTTTTTTTCTTCACGGCAGTGCGGAAAACCGCACTGCCATAGAGACCGCCGGTGGTCGCCTACTTCCATGGGTTCATGGCGGTAGGAAGGCAACGCTTTCTTTACTGCGGCCGACACGGTCACTCTCGATGAAAGCGTCCACAATCCATCTCTGTCGACCGGCGGCTGTGCTCCCAAAAAAAGCACAAGTGCCGCTGACGAAGACAAGCAACTTCTAGGCCGAAAGTTCTAACACGGCCGGCCGTTTCGGCGTCCGTGTCGCCTGCGAATGAAGCTAGCAGCAATATACAAAGTGGAAGCAAAAAGCGTTCTGCTGGAATACGGATTGAGCGCGGAACTAGCAGAGGCAAGCGCGACTTCGAAGCTTGCGCTTGCGTCTCTTGTTTATGGCTTCCGGCCCGCCGTGAACGAACTTGCTGGACATACTATGTAGGACGACAGCGTTTCTAGTCCTCTACCACAGCCTAGTTCAACTCCTACATGTATATTCATAACCTTCAAGAGTCACTGACGGCGAGCGCGCATCACTCAGTCATAAACCCCCATGGTAGTGTTTCATGTTCCCCGTTTTAGACATAGGCGAGTATTGAATTTTTGGCTGTGGGCCAGCGACGATAAAATGGAATCATTCGAATAATAATATTTATCCCAATGGGTCATATACTTCGCTATTGCTTGTCATGCAATAGACTACGCTAAAAGCAAGATTTCCGATGATATTCTTACCGGCCGGCAAGCCGACAAAAACAGAACAGAGGACAGTGAGATGTCCGATGATCGTGAGATGACGTTTAATGTTGCCGAGCCTAGCGCGAGCGCTTCTTCTTCTTCTACTTCTTCTGCATTTATATAAGGCACATACCCATGAAGGGGGATTGGGCAGGGTTCAGTGTGGACAGCCAAATATCCTACACAAACTGAATTAGTGCATTACAGTAATTGTTAACTAAACAAAAACATAACATTTAAGATCACAAAAGTGATTGATAGAAAAAATACGAAGCAAAAATTTGGAAGTTTGTAAATTTGGAATACAATTAGCAAGGGAATCTGTCCGTAGCTGTGATGTAGTTATGTAAGTACTGACAAATTTGAGGCAACGCAAATCCTTTCGCACTCGCCTCGAAGGAGAATAGAAGCGGCACCGACAACATAAATCCCAAGCGTGCAATTGGAGTTTCTAAATGCACCCTCCTCCGATGTAAAAACTTTCGGCAAGCGAGAAGGAACTGATCAATAACTTCAATCTCACCGCAAGCCTCACAAAGGGTTGTGGAGCTGATCCCGCATCTACGTAAATAAAGATTTAGACGAGGAGTCCTCAATCTCATGAGTCATCGTTACCTCTCACTGCTCAAGTAATACTCTTGTTTGGGCGAGTTGGTACACAAACGGGACACAAAAAGGCACATAAACGACATGTACAGTGCGCATGTCGTTTATGTGCCTTTTTGTGTCCCGTTTTTTGCGCAAATATACATAACCTCTCACTGCTGTGATTTACATGAACGAACTTTCCATGAGTGTATGAGATGCTGGTATTCGGCTGTAGATAGCAAGGAATCATTGCATGAAGCGGCTAGGTATTGATAACGCTGGAAACGGGACATTCCACAAATGGTGACATTAGGGATGGTACATGAAAAAGATGCATCAAGAGCTAATTTAGCCAGGATATCTGCTGCTTCGTTCTGGAAAATACCGCTGGGACCTGGGGCCCAGATGAAGCGTATTTCTTTCACCCACCCCGCTATGAAATACTTTAGTGAGCGGCTCAACAGAGCATCCCGTGCTGACTCCAGTGACAACAAAACAGAAAGAGAGTCTGATAGAAAACTTATTTTTGATTGGCTGTAGGGAACTTTTAGTAGTGCTAGCCCAATTGCCATAAAGGCTGCTAAAAATATCGCTGTGTAATCCGGGACACGCATCGAAAAACTCCAGGAAAGAGTCTCGTAAAAAATTCCATTCGCTGCTTTCTGCGCAGTCACAGACGCATCAATGGGAATTACAGTGTGATCAGGGAACTTTTCAAGTTGAATACATAGGAAACTGGATATTAGACTTGAAGGTAAGTGCTTCACATTATATGAAAATATAGAATTATAATTTATATCCACAAAGGACGTTGAGCAACCAGTAGGACGTATAGAACCGAGGTCCACACTAATGTTTGCTAAAATGCTCTGCGTGAAAACAACCTGGGGCATGCAGACCCTTGGTCACTGGTGAGTGAGAAAGGGGGCGGGGTTTTACACAAAAATAGGTATAGCCACACCGGGAGTAACCTCAAATGATCGCAAGAATGATCAAACAGTTAAAAGGCGGAAACGGGAGTTAAGGTCCGGAATGCGGGCCTCCAAGTACAGAACAGTGGTAGAGACTGACTGTGGAAGCCCTAGGCAGAGGCGCAGGGCCCGTCTCTCTAAAAGCAGCAAAGGAGGCCGCTTATATTTTGGACACCCAGAAAAAGGAATACAGCCAAATTCCAGAATCGGTCTCACACAGGCTTTGTACAGAACTAGAAGAGTATCCCGACGCATACCAAATTTCCTATTACTTATCCGTATGAGCCTACCAAAGGCACACTCACCTTTCCGAACATTAGACTTGATGTGAGGCCTCCAATCTATACTAGCATCATACGTAAGGCCTAAATACCGCCCAGATTCCACTTGACGTATGACATCTGCGAACGCTCCTGTCCGCGCCACTGCCCGCTTCTTCTTCCTTGATGTCGTCCGTAACATTACCCGGGGCCACCGAGCGATTGTCCCGATCATTGGCGAGGAAGTGCGCGATGTTGATGATAGCATGGCATGATGATGGGCGTGTCTGGATGCTTGAAGAAGAAGAGCAAGAAGGAAGAACAGAATGACTCGCCGGCACGATGATTCCCGATGAACCTTGGTCCAGGGCACCCTCGGGCCACACGTTGCCACGACTCGATAACGGAGGACAAGGCTCGCACCGCATAGCATAGGCAGGGGAGGATGTCTTCAAGTGTAGCGGTGTCTTGGGTCGTGGGATCGTTGGTCGGCACATCAGGTCAGTAGGGTCACAAATTGTCGTTCGGGTGTCTTGTGGTCATGTGTGGCGTCTCGGGTCAGTTTCTCCTTTGTCGTGTCTTGTGGTCGGGGCGGGGGGCGGGGCGGAGGAACGCAAGGTTTTGCTGGGTCTGGAAGGCTGGGGGATAGTCATGCGATGCCTCCTAACCTTTCGCCGGCGGCGCAAGAAGTCCCAGGGCGCCGAAGCTCCAGAGCAGGATGAGGGGGTGATGATGAAGTACCCCGCACCTCCAACCAAATGTTACGGGGCGGCAAGCTGGTGAACAATATTTACAGTTCCCCTAATATGAAAAATAGCAGAATAGAAATGAATTTAATTGACATTGAATATATTGAAAGTTTTATATTCATACGTAGACGCTTACGTTTCACTATGAATCAATGCTATGTACCAATAGTTACACTATCCTGGTAGTTCATATAAAGTCAAAGTGATGCTTACATGTTGCAGCGATTATTACTACCACCAAATTGAATATCCTCATTCCCCCCACTAATGACATGCGTCGCGTCCAATAATACTTCCACATTAGGTAGATGGTATATGATGCAAGGAGCTTGCACAAAAACTTTATGTCAACAATTTAATAGCCATTGCTTCCTGATCGGTTTCTTTGCACCACTCTGATGTAGGCGATATCTTCAAATATCTCATTCTGGACCTTAAAAGGGCTGACAAAATCAAGCATTTGTTCACCAAAAATTTGCTTACGTTAGCACAAAAGAAACAGAAAATTTACTGTATGTTAAAGTATTACTCATGATACGAAGCATTCAGTAAACCCAACACTACAAAAAGCAGCGTCAAAATTGCAATGTATAATTCAAGGTTGCCTTTTTACAAAACATCGATTGAATAATAGAACAAAATAAAAATTTTAGAAAAACATAGCAGGAATAAAACGGATAGTATATATTGCTTGAAAAAGGTGATGTTGCAGAGGGAGATGCCGCTTCAAAAGCAAAGTGGTTTATGGCTAATTCTATTCTAAAAGAAATGGTTATGGTATTCTAAAACGACGGTTACTGCAGTTGTACTATCGATAAAAAATATTGCGTTTGACTGTCATTGAAGTGGTGTGTTTCTACAGCGCATTGGTGTTTCAAAGTTTCCTAGTCCTTACAATATTCGGAAAGCCTTTTGATGTCTCGTTTTCGTTCTGCATTCCAATATCTAAAAGTAGCCTTTGATAAGTATTTGAACTATCCCTGCCTTTCTCATGAATGGAACGTTGCGTCCGTTGCTTGGCCCATAAACGTGGTTCGTGAACCTCTGCATCAAATAAATTACCGTCTTATGTCGCTCACATTTTTCTTGTGCAACATGCGTGAGCATACATTACATAACTATTGACATACATAGTGAAACATCTCTACATTATGACCTGTTTACCCTTATCAACCTGCCTTCCACAGGGGACACTCCTATGCGGCACAGTTACTAGAATTTACCTTCGATCTAGCTACAGCACTTCACAATCCCCTGCTCACAATATGACAGTTCGTTATAATATATGAGAAGGCATTAAATGTCTCTCAAGGATGAATCTATCACTTTTGATATTAAATCGTATATAAATGATATATGAGAGAAGGTACCGTTGTGTGTGTGATTGTTCCCGGACGACTGCATAATGGGCAGAAACATTTACCGCGATGACGGCTTTGAGGCAGTTCCAAACACGTGTAATGGGAAAAACTTGGGATAAACCTAAACCTGGCAATAAAAGATGATTTCGGCACAATCATCAATGGCGTATCCTTAAAAGTAGTTCCCGAGTTTGAATTAGTAGGAGCTTATCTTACCAGTCTTTATGGTGACGCTGGCATGTACTAGAGTACATTGTTGCCGTAGCCTCCACTTTCCAGGCTTCTTACGAAGGAATACCAGAAATATTCTCTAAGTTACCAGAGAAGCTTTATGCGGATTGAAATTTCTCTCCATTTCAGATTATGCCTCCTCAATATGGGATCCTTTTTACTGCCCTCGACAAAAACAGGCTTAAAAACCAACACATATGCCTGTTACATTCTAGGTAAATAAAGCAATATATTTTTATTATTTAGTGCTACACTTTCTAATTAAGCACGATGCTGGGAACCATTGAAACTCCCCAGGGGCAAGCTTTGATAAAGCACGTTCATGATGTTTATCATTCCCGCACTTTTTTACTTCGTCTTTAACCCCCGATTGTGTGCCTTTCACCTGGAATACGACAAAAACGTACGCGAGTACAAGTGCTGAATACGACTAAAAGGTGCACGAGGTTTTGCCGCAAATACTTAGAAATTGAAACCGCTCCTCTTCGTCAGTCCTGGTCTACGCATTTACGTAAGGCGTTTGACTCCATTGTATGCTTGGACGCCCATTGCTACTTTTTTTTTCTTTTCTACCTTTGAACCATTTCGTAGCACGTATAGTTTGATGGTCTCAAACAATTGTTGTGATAGCTTTCTTTGCATTGTTGTCAATGTATCTGCTTGTGTGTGTTCCCAGTTTATAGCTAAGATTTTTGTTTCATCCGTGTTTCATTTCAGTGGAGGCATCCGCTTCTAGATGGTAAATAAATGTTATGAAAAGATTCCTTTTATTATGATGTGTCTACAGTGTCTCTCTACTCTAGTGCAAACATACGAGAAACGCTCGCTCTCTTTTAAGCGCTGCAAGGTTTTACACGGGCGCACATCAAAGCAAAGAGGTGCAGGAATGGAGGATCTGGGAGTGGCTGCCAGTTTGTTTTGATGGGCAACCCTGTCTCAAGCACTGGCCACAAAAGATATCGGCGACTGCCATGTTAAACCGAAGTGGGCGACCCCGTACATGAGTTCATTCCAGTTTTGCACTGGATAAAATGCATTTCAGCGTTGTGATGAGAAGATGCGCCCGAAGCTTTGTTTGTCCTGCAGAGGACTGCAACACGTATTCGTATTGCGTTAAGTGTGATCTTTACATTCCCTCCTACCCCCCCCCCCCCCCCCCCAATTTGTCCCTCCGTAATCCCAAATGGTGCTGTGGGCTTCAGATTCACTAAGGATGAGAAGGCTGACATATCAGGGCCAAGGACCTCATGTGTCAGCACTCTCTATCCGTCATAAAAGAAATAACTGGCGTTATTAACAACCCTCATCGAAAACGTGGTACCATGTCAGTGTGTCGTGCGTGCATAATATGTACTGCTCGTGAAAAATGAAAATTGTCAGAAGCCAGCGTTAGTCTTGTTGGTGTCCATTTGTGAGCACTCTTTCTATGATCCGCTTGAGATTTTTATTACAATGTTTCAGCAAAGCAAGCCGCACTGCTAGTATAGCTTCGTCTTGTTGGCTAAGCAGCTTGTTGGCTATGCGAGAATGTCTCTCTTGTGTGCATTGTTGCCTGTTCAGCTGCGTGTTTCAACATGTCTGCAGACCAACTAGCTCAATGTTCCACTGCGTTATAGTTGCTTAACTCGATAGTCACGCAAATATATTGGTAAACTGAGTATCGATAGTTATTCTGAAACAATCTGATAGCGTAATCAGATGATCGATAGTACTATTAGTAACAGTATATAAATGATATTGCTTCTGGCCTTATCGAAAGTGCTGTTGAAGTATCACTATCGGTAATACAATCGATAAAAGTACTGACGAACATGCTATTGATATTGCTGTTGGATATTTACACATTTATTAAGAATTATTTAAAGTACGTATTATTTATTTTCAGGTCGCGAGAATCTATAGGAGCTCTCCGTACTCAAAACTGCTTTCAAGGCAACATTCTGCCATTTGAATATTCCTTATGACACCGCCATGTTGGATCCGTAATTTCGGCACGCGACTGCTAAACCAAGGATGCGAGATAGAATCCTGGCGGCGGCGAGCCTTTTTCGATAATAGCGAAAAGAAAAGGTCCCTAGTACTATGTAATGTGCGTGCACGTTAAAGAACCACAGGCAGTCCAAATTTCAGGCCTCCACTATTGCGTCCATCATAGCTTGAGTTGCTCTTGGACGTGAAACCCCATACAGCAAACAAATCCAATATTCTTCATGTGGTCCACTTCCACGTTCTTCCCATGGTTTTTTTTTCCTTCAGAAAACAATAGCTTATATAAACCCCGCCAGTGGTAACCGTGATGCCCATAAGAAGAGAAGTCCAATTATCGAAATGCTGCCTTGTGGACTGAGGGCCCCACATTCCTGGTTCGGTTTCCTTTGACTTTGTGCACCTGTCTTTCAGGCCTAATTCTACCTTGCACGGGCTACAGTCTACGCCTACACTTTTCTACGCCATCAAAACCATGCCAGTGCTACCCAGTGCTTTCAACCCGCACAGCTCACACTGTGAAGGAGTAGCTAGTCATTACCACACGGTTTGGGCATGCCAGTGCAATCTCTATTATCACACACTCCCCGTCCCCTAAAAAATTACAGGGGTTCAACGCTGCAGAACTGGATTTGGAGCGAAAGCTTTCGGTACGGGCAACTCGCTGTGTCCTTTCGTCTCTACCAAAGTTGCAACTACCGAGTCGACACCAACGGTTTCTTCTTGGCTCAAGATCATTCGTGGAGTCGGCGCCACGGCGGAGGTACGACCAAGCTGAGAGGCGAATCGGCTCGCGTAATGTTTCTTTCGCAACAAAACGCAACGAGAGGCCTTTCCGAACAGCGATCGCACTTAACGCCAGCAAGAACTGGTAACGAGGGCCAATGTGGCGGCCATGACCAGTGGAAGTAGCTTTTCAGTCATAGCTAGCTTAATGATAGAAATTTTATTTGTCAATTATTCAATTCATTTTGGTCTTTGCACCCGTCAAAACAAAATAGAGTGGCCTGCTGAACAAAGAAGTGAAAAACTTGCGCAGTTCTTGAATAAGATTAAGTAAGATCCCAAAATGTAAAAATTATAATTTATATCTTATAATCTTAAATAAGTCGTCAATGTGCGGAAGGCACGCCAGCATTATTGCCGGGATCTATATTTATATCTAATATTCACCATGCTTTTCACATCTGGAATTAACTTCTTTTCGTGAGGTGTCAGTGCTAAATATATTTCAGTGATCTATGTTTTTCGTTCGCACTTCTCTTCCAGGACCTGAAAAAAAGAAAGGAAGACGTCAAAGCAACGTGATCATATGTCCATGTTTTGCGTAATGCAGTAAATTATTCCGCTATTCTTCTCAGAAATCACAGCAGAGACAAAAGAAAATAATCCTCATCAGAATGCCAGCCACCTTCTTTCGTCTGCAGGGGCCGTGGGGAGCTAAGCATGCATCGCTGAATCTCGACGTGTCGAGTCCCTTTTCCTACCGCCGTTCTTCTTCCCCATAGAAGTACGTACGATCAATCTCTGTCCGCGACAAGCATTTCGCCCAAACAGGAGCCAAAGTGCCTCTGATGAAGACAAACCCGTCTTGCCCGCTGGTCGAACATGGCCGCCCATCTCTACGTACGCGATACAGAAGAACCAGGGACCGGCACAGAAACAAAATTAACGCAAAGCGCCAGCCCCAGATGTTGGTAGGGGACTCGATCAGAAGGAGGCTGCCTCCGCTCAGGCACCGTGAAACGCGGCATGGACGGGTCCGCATCCTTTCCCATTATGGGATGCATGTCACTGCTAAGCCGTACACATAACCTTGAGAGTGCATTGCTCGTGAACACCTAGCTATATATTTGTAGCGACGGCCTCACTGCTTTCGTTTTCCGTCAAGACACAAAGTACGACCTAGCGACAGCTAGCAGTGACGGAATTATCGTAATAAAGCGACCCTTTCAATCTTGTTAGGCTTCATTCCAATGGGCATTTTCTCAGCTTCCTTTGGACGTAATAGTATACGCTTTCTGATGTTTGCATCGAGTCGCTGACATTTATTTTTGTAGTAATGAACTATAAATCATGCCGAACACAGATTCCTGAAGCGTGTGCACCGGAAGGTAACCAAGCAAATATTGTAAACAGATGCTCCTGAAGATACTCTTGGCGCGTTGGCTACTGCTATAACGTTTTTTACGAAGCATCTTTACATTGTTTCTTCATTACTTTTTTTTCTTATGTGCCTGAAAAATAGTTTGTTACTGCACTACCTCTGGGAACAGCAACAAAATTAGAACATGCGAAAGTACATTCGAGCTTTTGCAGTTGATCACTCTTCCATTCATTCACGACGTTTCGACCGGAAACCGATCGTAATCATAAAACGTTCTAAGGAAGCGTACACTTCGCTGTACAATTGTTTAAGTGGCCGAACACAGTGATCTATGTTCTCGCATCCTATATATTACAAGGCGTCAAGCCGGTGAACACAGAGAATAGAGAGAGAAGTGATATATAAATGATCCAGGGGGGCCTAGCGCGAGCGAGTCTGCCAGCATCACTGCCCGCTTCTTTTTCCTCGTCCGTAACAATATATCTATATGAGATCACAGCATGTTGTCAATATCGTGCAGAACGTCATCTATTTATATTACACTTGAGATATAATAAGACACGTTTTGGGACGTACGAATGATTTGCTGAAATTAAGTCTGTGTACAGTTTACGTTAACGGCTACATTTATTAAAATAGGCGTGTCGCAACAGTCTAGTGCGCCAAAGCAATATCTGTAACAGGCAACACCCCGAAACACAGCAGGAAAGAAAAACTGGAAGATTAATATTGTAGATCGAATAATTAGGGGAATCCCTTCCTAAGGGTGGGGCAGATTTGCAATAACGGAGTAAATACTGGCATCCACCCAAGCGCAGCCACACGGCTACGAAGGAAAGAAATAACGCTTTCTCAGAAACTTAGTGGTTAAAGAAAAATTCCTCCTGGCCCAGGATTCGAACCCGGGACCACAACCGTTCCGGCGCAATCACTCTACCACGGGATGGTCAGCGGATCAGATGTTAAAGTGAGAGCGAATCGATTGGCTCTCGTCCTACCAGCTCATCTGGCCGCAAGCAAGTTGGAAGGTAGTAGGCCACGTCGTCTCTTAAGGGCCGCATATGTGTTGATCCCTGGTTATATGCTCACATCCACGTACATGGACAGCATGTCGGCCAGGAGACTGTTCAACTGTTTCACCAAGTCCTTACTATTCGGGTGATACGCTGTTACCTGTTTATGGCTAGTGCGTGTAAAAGCTTCAGCACAGCATTAAGCAGGCCGTAAAAGCTGCCCCACAGTCGCTAATAGCAGCCGGAGCTCCATGACGCAGTATAATTTTGTGGACAAAAAACGGCTACCAGTGGCAGTTCTATTTACAAGCAACGAGGTCTCAGCGTACCGTGTCAAGTATTCCGTCGACAACGCAATCCAAAGTTTTCCATCACATGACTTAGGGAATACACCAAAGAGGTCTATCGCCAATTTTTGGAAAGGAGTTTTCGATGGAACAAAGGGTCGAAGAAATCCGGATGGTTTCATGCAGACTTTAGGCGTCGGCAGCCATGACAGGTTTTAACGTAAGTTTGTATTGTGTTTGGTGATTTCGGTCAATAGCACTTATCCCGAACCCTTGCAAGCGAACGCCTCACTCCCAAGTGGCCGGTGGATGGTTTATCGTGACAAGCGCTCAAGATGACAGGGCGTAGTTGCGTAGGTACCACAAGTAGGAATGTCTCGTTTGAACTACCAACTTTGAGATAGCAGAGAACGACACTAGATAAAATGAATTACTTTAAACCACGAAGAGAAGCAAGCGGTACCCGAGCATTGCCGTCTTCATGATATTCGATGAGAGCCGCCAGCTCCGGGTCCTTCAGTTGAAGCTCAGGCATATGGGAATGGGTAACTGCACAATACAATGGAAATCTTCAGCGATTTCCAGTGCAGCAGAAAACACGAGCGGGCCTGACGAACACTCCGGATCTTGGACGGGCACTACGGATCCGCAAACCGTGCGTACTTTTTATTGAGCCTCGAAAAAAGTGTGGATGGATGGATGGATGGATGGATGGATGGATGGATGGATGGATGGATGGATGGATGGATGGATGGATGGATGGATGGATGGATGGATGGATGGATGGATGGATGGATGGATGGATGGATGGATGGATGGATGGATGGATGAATGGATGGATGGATGGACGGACGGACGGACGGACGGACGGACGGACGGACGGACGGACGGACGGACGGATGGACGGATGGACGGATGGACGGATGGACGGATGGATGGATGGATGGATGGATGGATGGATGGATGGATGCATGGATGGATGGATGGATGGATGGATGGATGGATGGATGGATGGATGGATGGATGGATGGATGGATGGACGGACGGACGGACGGACGGACGGACGGACGGACGGACGGACGGACGGAATATAGGAGCGTCCCCTTTGAAACGGGGTGGAAGCAGTAGCTATCATGCTCATTTTTCTACCTATATCGTAATTATTGATTTAGATTGGTTAACTAAACCATCATTCTATTTATTAAATTTTTGTTTCTACACTACTAACATTATGTCACTTCTCTGCTTTTAAGCACCAATCTTCCAGTCGTCTTTGCTAGTTTCCACCGCCGGTTTATTCACCCGGCCACTGGTACCTCTAAACCCCACAGCTTCAGGAACATTGACGGCGCCTGCATCAATTTCCGGATGGATACCATTACATTCGAGCATAATATGGTCAATTGTTTCACTGGAGTTACCACATACAGCACATTCGTCATCTCCATTGTTAAATTTCTTTTTGTAGCTGCATGTTTTAAGGCACCCTGATCTAGCTTCAAAAAGTAGGGCACTGCCTCTTGAGTTATCAGAGAAATCTTCCTTCTTGATCTGCATTTTCCACTTTCGGTATAATTCCACACTGTTTCTTTTCCGCGCGTGTTCTTTTCAGCGCGTGCGAGCGTGTTATGCCACGCCATCTAGTACAGATAAACAAAACTAATTTTGTTTAGTCGAGCCACCTCGAGCTTAGCCACGCTGCGGCCGTAGCCAAGCGTCAGTCGAATTGGAACTTGCTTATGTTTACAATCTATATTACAACAACTACAACCGTCTACAACGAATTGGCTCTGGTTGGCTGCCGGCTTGCATCTGGCGTTGTGGTCACTTCTTGCTCAATTATGATATCGCGTAATCTTGAGAGATCAGTGCTATGACCCCCACAAACGCTTATTCGTCAAGCTTAACAGCTGAAAAATCGGCCTTTTATTTAAAAAACAAAAGGTATTTGTCACTTAAAACTTTTTGCGGTGGTACTTTTCGACACCCCTTCATGGATCACTGCCTTGTCGTGGCGGAGGGGCTTGCGAAACTCGATGAAGTCGTGAGCTCTGCTGTGGTGGGCCACCCAAGATAGACAGGTCACGGCAGAGAGTTCTGACAAAATGTGATTCACTGGAGAACGTAATGGCAACCCACTCCAGTATTTCCTGCCAAGAAAACCCTATGGCCAGTCACAATACCATTAATGATATGGCGCCGGAAGATGAGCCCCCCAGGTTGGAAGGCGTCCCACATGTTACTGGGGATGAACAAAGGGCGATTCCTAGTAGCTCCAGGACGAATGAAGCGGCTGGGCTAAAGCCAAAAGGACGCTCAGTTGTGGATGTGTCGGGAAGCGACCGGAAAGTCCGATGTTGCAAGGAGATATATCACATAGCAACATGGAATGTAAGATCTATGACGCAAGGTAAACTGGATATCGTCAAGCGAGAAATGGACAGATTGAACATTGATATTTTGGGTATCAGCGAGCTCAAGTGGACCGGAATGGGAGAATTTAACTCCGGCGACCATTATGTCTTTTTTTGTGGGCACGAATCCAAGAGAAGGAATGGGGTCGCTCTCATAGTAAACAGAAGAATGGGCAAAGCAGTGCTAGGGTACAACCCCAAAAACGACCGAATGATTTCACTTCGGATCCAAGGTCACCCTTTCAACATAACAGTTATCCAAGTCTATGCACCGACCACTGCTGCTGAAGAAGCTGACGTTGAGAGATTTTATGCGCACCTACAATGCCTTTTAGACCGCACCCCATAATCTGACGTCGTTTTTCTCATAGGAGACTGGAATGCTAAGGTCGAGAGTGAAGAAATATCCGGAATTATAGGCAAGTTCGGTCTTGGCGAGCCAAGTGAAGCTGGGCAAAGGCTAGTAGAGTTTTGTCAAGAAAACAACCTGACCATAGCGAATACTCATTTTCAACAGCACAAGAGGCGCCTGTACACATGGACTTCACCGGACGGTCTGTACAGGAATCAGATCGATTATATTCTTTGCCGGCAGAGATGGAGAAGCGCTATACAAGCAGTAAAAACAAGGCCTGGGGCCGATTGTGGGACCGATCATCAGCTTCTTGTTGCCAAAATTAAGCTTCGATTGAGGAAAACGCAGAAAACTAGAAGGCCTTTCAGGTATGATCTGGATCAAAGTCCATTAGAATATGCTGTGGAAGTGAGGAATCGATTTCAAGAATTAGATCTAGAAGACAGAGAGCCCGAAGAGATGTGAACTGATGTTCGTGATATAATACAAGAAGTTGCTACTAAGGTAGTTCCAAAGCAAAAGAAATGCAAGAAAGCAAACTGGTTATCTGAAGAGGCTTTGCAAATAGCTGAGGAAAAGAGGATGGCAAAAGTTATGGGGGAAAGAGAAAGATACAAGGTTCTCAATGCGGATTTTCAGAAAATAGCAAGGCGAGATAAGAATGCCTTCCTGAACATAGAGTGCCAAGCAGTTGAGGACAACAGCCAATTAAGGAACACAAGAGCTCTGTATAAGACGATCAAAGATATCAAAGGAAGCTTGTGTGCTAAGCTGGGCGTGATAAAGGACGAACAAGGCAAGGACCTCACTGAAGCGTCACAGATAAAGAAGAGGTGGCAGGAATACACAGAAGAACTGTACAAGAAGGACCCGAATGTGCAAACCCAACATAAGACGGTTGTGATTACTGATCTCGAGCCGGGCATCCTGAAGAGTGAAGTTGAATGGGCCTTAGCCAGCCTTGCTAAGAACAAAGCTAGCTGAATTGATGGCATTCCAGCTGAGTTGCTTCAAAACCTCAACCATGATGCTGTTAACATTCTGCATACATTATGTCAGAAGATTTGGACAACGCTGCAGTGGCCACAGGATTGGATGAGGTCAGTTTACATCCCCATTCCAAAGAAAGGCAGTGCCAAAGATTGTTCCAACTACCGCACGATCGCGCTTATTTCGCATGCTAGCAAGGTGATGTTGAAAATCCTCCAAGGTAGGCTGCAGCAGTATGTGGATCGGGAGCTTCCGGACGTGCAAGCTGGGTTTCGCAAGGGCAGAGGAACTAGAGACCAAATTGCCAATTTTCGCTGGATCATGGAAAAAGCAAGAGAGTTCCAGAAACCCATTTACTTCTGCTTTATTGATTATGCGAAAGCGTTTGACTGCAAAGATCACAGCAGATTGTGGCAAGCTCTCCAAGAGATGGGAGTTCCAATTCACCTCATCTGTCTCCTCAGGAACCTGTATGAAGGGCAAGAGGCCACAGTCAGAACTGGGCATGGTCTTACTGATTGGTTTCCGATCGAGAAAGAAGTGAGGCAAGGCTGCATACTGTCGCCCTGCCTATTTAACCTATATGCAGAGTGCATCATGAGGAAGGCCGGTCTGGACGAGTCTTCAGCTGGAGTGAAGATTGCTGGAAAACGTATCAACAACCTTAGATATGCGGATGATACCACTTTAATGGCAGAAAGTGAAGTGGAACTCAAGAGACTTCTGATGCGCGTACAGGAAGAGAGTGAGAAGTTTGGGCTTAAACTGAACATTAAAAAGACAAAGATCATGGCGTCTTGCCTTATCAAGTCCTGGAGCATCAATGGACAATAAGTGGAAGCTGTGACAGATTTTCTGTTCTTGGGCTCCAAGATTACCTCGGAAGGAGACTGCAGCCATGAAATTAGGAGACGCCTGCTTCTGGGAATGAGAGCTATGGTTAGCCTTGACCGCCTAGTAAAGAGCAGAGACATTAGTCTGCCAACCAAGATCCGTATAACTCGTGCTGTGGTCTTTCCAGTTGTGATGTATGGATCGAGAGTTGGACTGTGAAAAAGGCTGACCGCCGAAGAATTGACGCGTTTGAATTGTGGTGCTGGCGAAGACTCTTGAGAGTTCCTTGGACTGCCAGAAGATCAAACCAGTCGATATTGTCGACCATAAACCCTGACTGCTCATTGGAGGGTCAAATTTTAAAGTTAAAGCTCAGCTGTTTTGGTCATCTGATGAGAAGAGAGGAGTCGCTGGAGAAAGATTTGATGTTGGGAAAGGTTGAGAGTCGCCGGAGAAGGGGTAGGCAGCGAACGCGATGGTTAGATGGCATCCTCGAGGCACTGCAGATGAAGTTATGTGATTATAGGAAGATAGTGAGAGACCGGAAAGCGTGGCGTGACATGGTCCATAGGGTCACGAAGAGTCGGACACGACTGAATGACTGAACTGAACTTTTGGACAAACTGAAGGCGAGTACAACAGTGCAGAACACGATAACGCACCAAGGAATTAGCGATGACGCTGGTTTTTCTGTGAAGCTGGCGTGCAGGGCGCCGCCATGTTGTCAACTGTACGTCAGCCAGCAACGTGAAGATTCGAATACGTCAGTGAGAGAAACGTAGACCGTTCACGTTCTGCGCATGTGCACTGGCCATACGTAAGAGCTCTACGCGCGTGAAGCCGCCACGTTATGAAACTAAAACTGCCTAATAAAACAGTGTGTACTAGAGAACCAGGAAAAATAAGAACTTTTCTTCTTCAAATATGAGCTACATGGCAAAGTATATTGCGAAGTAGTCTTTTAAATATTTAGGCGTTACCATAACCAAGATTTAAACCACAATATTCGCATTAACGGAATGTGCAACTCAGGCGAAAGTTGTGGTACTTAGGACGGAAATTAAAAAAATGCTCCTCCAAATGTGAAGCTCACAGCCTACCTAAACTTAGTACGTCCCATGTTAGAGTACACAAGCATTATATTGTCACATAGTGGTGACAAGCAACGATCTCCTGGATGATGTCCCGAAGGCTATGTCCGCTGGCAGATGCGCTGCTGTAGGGGCTTGCGTAGACCCGTTCGACTAGTCGTTCATATTGGCGCATCCGGGTGTACAACGTCTTCTCAATGGTAGACGCTTTGATTTCAAATTCCGCCACAATTTTCGGCGAATCCCTGACAAGTCCTGCAAAAAGAGACTCTTTAACCCCTCGTATTAAAAATTTCACTCTCTCACCTTCGGTCATGTTAGGGTCGACGCGGCGAAAGAGACACTTCATCTCCGCAACGTACACTAGGGCAGGCTTGTTAGGGAGTGAAAGTCTTGACTGAATGAGGGCCTGGGCTCTTATCTTTTGGACAACACTTGAAAAGACAGTCAAAAACTCTTTCATGAAAATCTCCCAATCCTTCAAACCTACCTCATGATTTTTGAACCATATTGAGGCAGATCCTTCAAGAGAAAAGTTGACTTGCCTGAGCTTCATTTCGTCGTTGCAGGCGTTGAAAGGTGCCACGCGTTCGAACAAGTCGAGTCAGTATTCCGCCTCCTCGTCCGGTCGTCCATGGAAGCAGGGCGGCGCATGGGATTAGACGCAAACTACTGGTGCTGTAGGCTGGGCCATTATCAGCGCTGCTGCCTTCCGAGATCGGATGGGGTCCGGTAGCAGACCTTGTTTGGGTTTGAACCCTTGAAGTCGGCGGCTGGTTCGGTGACCTGTTGGCTGGTCCCCCAGGGTAACCGGAACAGGACTGTCGCCTTGGCTTGAAGGGGTAAACCGGGACCTCGAAGGGCAGCACCTCCACCAGATGTCACGTAGTGGTGACAAGGCCGTAGAGACCAGAAGAAGGCACATTCTTGATAGTACTGATATTAACTCTTTATTGGACTGACTTGCGCCCGCAAAATAACTAAGCAACTCGGCGGCGGCGATAGCAACAAACGTGCTCGTCGATCGCCTGTCGCACACGTCGCCGCTCAATTTAAAGGCTGCTCAGAATCATTTAGATAATGTCGCAAACTGGTACTAGCACAACCAGGAACATTGTGGAAACATACGCGAGTGATTGGAATCTTCGAGACAGATCTCAGCACATCTTGCGCGAGAAAGAATTTGATACAGGTGCGTCTCGCGACCATCGAGGGTTAACAAACAAAGAATATAAAATTGTTTTGCGTGCCAGAATCGCAGTGATAAGGTAACATTCGGCGGCTTCTAAAAAATAGCAAATACAGTTTTGAAGGCTTCGCTGCATAATGAGATCTGCGTACAAAAGAGCAAATTGATCAAATTTAAAGAATTCAGAGGAGAGCAGCAAGGTTTATCCTATTCAAGTACAGAACAATGGATTCAATCACGGCCATGCTAATTTGAACTTACCAAAATTATCCCAGCGGCGAATGATGGTCACGTTAAAGTTCCTCCATTTCATTTGTACGAATTACTTCATTTTAAGACCGAAAGTTATATTCAAAGAAGGTCATCAACATCTGTCATACACAGCCACCCTTACCAAATCGTGCGCCTAATTGCAAGGACTGACAAATTTATATATTCTTTTTCCACCCCACGATAGAAAAATGGAACTCATTACCACGTGAGGTCACTCAGTTGGGCACAACTTCTCAATTTGAAAAGGCTACATTGATTTACCTTGTGGCAAGTGCTGCCTTTAAGCGCCCAATTGTTCACACTATTTTCAAATTCGTTTTCTTGTATTAAAATTGTGTTCATAGTGCATTTACATTTTTTTCTGAGACACCCCTTTTTTCCTAGGAATGCCACATTTTTATGTTTACCGGCCTCGGGGCCAACAATATCAATAAATAAATAAAAATAGGTATTCGGGGGGCTCTGTACGGTGGCCGAGGCGGTGGTGAAGAAGAATAATCTTCGTAGTGACAAGTAGATTATGCAGGACTATAATCAGACGCGGCGCTGCCTCCACCAGATTTGTACCGTGAAACTACACAATAGGCAATCTGGAACCGACGAACTAAAGCGACCAGCAGTTGTTGTCCGCTTAGATAATGGTACATACCTACCAAAAGGGATGGCCACAGATGACAGATGAAATGGGCATTATGATGTTTCATACCAGATTAAAAATACACCAACACATATAAATATTCAATACGATAGAAATAGACCCTACCGTCAAGAAACAAAATTAATCTCGACTCAATAAGAATCTTGAGCGGAGAAACAGCAGAATCGGCACAACTAGCCGGGAATTCTGCCAGAGGCGTTAACAAATTTGTGTAGCGCGCGGAGAGCACTGTCTCGCTGCTGATACCCAGCTGAGTAGCGCCAAACGAAAGTGAATTTGCAACTGTCAAGGATACAGATACATTTTTGAAACGAATTTCAACGAAGAGTTTTCGGAGGGAGGCGAGACGGCGACAGAACAGGGAAAAATGATCCGCTGTCTCAGGTTCATTGCAGTATGAACATGACTGAAGGGGAGCAGCCCGATATATAAAGGTAAAAGTTAAGAGAAGGAATCCCACACCTGAAATTTGTCAGACACACCTCGCACTGACGGGAAAGGCACTGACCATGATTCCATTTATATTTTCAATGACGGAAGTCGTCAAAAACTAGAGAGGCCGAATATGAGGACCTCACCGAAAGCGGCCAGTCAGGCGAGCACGAGCCACAGCACGGTTTTCACTTCATAATCATCATTCCCAATCTTACGCGTCAGTCTGCGTTGTCTTTGCTGGCATGTGTCAACCTATTTGTCATAGCGACCATAACTAAGCTACAACAAAAACAAACCGCACCACTACTAAGCTGTCATGTAACAGGCAGGTAATTTGGAATCTCATGCAAAGAACGTTTGCTTTTGTAATCGTTAGTTTGTAGTCACTGAGATGCTGAGAAGGTCAGTAGCCGAAAACCCTAGCACAACATCAGAGAATCGTGCTAGAGGAAACTTCTAGATCCTACGAATTTTCAAACACTCTTGCGAAGGGGACCGACGCCTTAATGACATTCTAGATTTCAAAGCATTTGGCAGCGTCTAACTACCAGGAATACAGTTCATCTGCAAATACATATGTGCCCCGGCCAGAGCAGGTATGCGAATTGCCAATAGTGCTATGGTCTCATGCTTTCGCCGTTGAGCTACATCCGACAGGCTGTAACTACACGTTATTAGCGAATGAATGCTTGTTCGAACCATCTCCAGTTAGGGGACTTTAGTACTAACGCTCACGGGACGATGTCTGAAAACTTTAGCTTAGGAGCCGCATCACGGCCGAAAGGAGACATATATGATAAAAAAGAGAGCCACACATGGGTGTCGCAACATTCGCACCAAGACAGCAAGAGCACGCTTTTCGTAATTGTGCTGAAGACAAGTTGGGGAGCACCAAGTAGATCAGCCCGGCATATATACGATGCCCGAGTTTCTTACTGTTACTTAGCCGGGTTTTCTGAAAGCTTATGAAAGAGGCCCTCGCCATGCACGGGAGTATAGTCTGGCTGCTGATGATGGTGCCCTATATAAAAAGCTTATGTAGTAATCGCTGCCGTCATCGGTTTAGCACTTCATACACCACGGACGCTCCAAGGACCATGACAGCAAAAGCTACCTATTGCACAAATATGACGTTTAGGTAGAATGTACTAAAAAATCAGTGCTTTAAATTAAAAGATCCACTGAGGTACAGCTTATATCGCCGCAAAGTAAAAGATGCCTTCTCTCCTATGTGGCTAAATAAAACATGCCGTCGAAACCTATTCGTTTCGAACTCTGTTGTTATTCCCCTTGAACAAGGCCTTAACGAGTGCCATCTTGTATGGTACAAAGATCGCCTGTTTATTTAATCTACTTATTATTCAAACCTGTTGCTCAGAGCTCTTTAGTAGGAAAAAGGGACAAAAACTGAATACATAAAAATGAACGGTGAGCATAATAATGTTTCCAGCTATTTATGTAATGTTAGCTGCGACAAGACTGGTCGTTATTGATTTTAACAGTTTCACAGAGAAGGTAGTTTATTTCACGTGAAGCATGGTATGATCAATGTTTGAATGCCAATCTCATGGCGATGTCGGCGTGGTTGGAAACGCAAAATACAGGAGCAATACGCATGTAACGAGAGTGGATTATGACCTGAAAAACTTCAGCGCAAATGATGTAGACCAAACGCGGAAAAAAGAAGGTACAAGAAAGAATGCTTTTTCCTGTCCTTTGTTTTAGCCATTGTGCTACATTCTTTGCGCTAGGAAAGTGCGATGCAGCGACCACAGGATGGTGAGGTCCCGAATGAGCTGAGATCTGAAGCAGAAACGCAACAGATTAGTGAGAAAGAAACTCACCAACGAACTAGCGGTGAGGGGGAGGGCAGAAGAGTTCAGGATCTCTCTAACCGAGGATGGCGACATTACCCTAGAAGTAATGAAAATAATTTCAGATATGTCGTTACTGAGTGCGCTGTAGAAGTAGGTGGTAGGATAGTTAGAGAGGATACCGGTAAGCTGTCTAAGGAGACGAAAGATTTGATTACGAAAAGTCAGAGTATGAAAGCTTCCAATCCAACAGACGAGATAGAATTGGCTGATATATCAACGCTAATCAATAAGCGCAAGGTGGCCAAATAAGGAAGTATAACATGGAGAAAATTGAGCATCCTTTAAAGAACGGGGGAAGGACGGGGGAAGAACAGTACCGCGTAAGGTAGTCTACTCACACTATGGCCCAGCGGTTTCCGTTGGAGGAACGGGGAAACCGAAGGTCAGTTCCCGCCTGTTCGAATGGGGTTCGTGGTGGCGTTATAGGCTGAAGGTGACCCGGCGGTGAGCAGGTTGGGTGCTTGAAACGCTGGCACTGGAGGCAGCTGGCCACATAACGTTGAGTAATTTGACGCATCTTCGGCCAATAAAAACGTTCCTTAGTCCTGTGCAATGTCCTCGCGAAACCCAAGTGTCCAGCCGTGGCATCGTCGTGCATTACCCGAAGAACCTGACACGTAAGACTTGTAGAAACTACCAGAAGAAACCGCGCACCTACTGACGAGTAGTTCTTCCTGTATAGTACACCGTCACGAATGCAGAATGAGGTCATAGGGTTCCGGGGACTTGCTGCATCAAAAAGCGGCGCCAACTCGTTTTCGTTCCGCTGCGCAATCTTGAATTCATCAACATCGGGGAAACTTGTAGAGATAGCAGCTATATATTCATCCAAGGCCTCATTGTGGCAATCAGTAGTTGCAAGTGGCAACTGTGACAGGCAGTCAGCATCACCGTGCTTACGACCACTCTTAAAAGACACAGTAAAATTGAATTCTTGAAGGCTCAAAGCCCATCGCGCAAGGCGTCCACAGGGGTCAGGAAGGTTTACAAGCCAACATAAGGAATGATGGTCCGTCACAATTTTAAATGCACATCCATAAAGATATGACCGAAACCGTTGCACACCGAATACAACAGCTAAGCATTCCTGTTCATTTACTGTGTAATTACGCTCAGCCTTGCTCAAACAACGGATTGCATATGCAAAGACATGTTCATCGCCATTGTGGCGCTGTATGAGCACAGCAGCAACTCCAACCGCGCTAGCGTCAGTGTGAAGTTCTGTTGGAGCTAATGGGCAGAAGTGGCGTAGTACTGGTCCTGATGTCAAAATAAATTTTAACTGACGAAATGCGGAGTCACAATCGGCAGTCCACTTGAAAGGCAATCTTTTTGCCGAAGACAAGTAAGCGGATATGCTAGGTCAGCAAACTTCTGAACAAAACGCCGAAAATAGGAGCAAAGCCCCAAAAAACTCCTGAGCTGTTTTAATGATTTCGGCGGTTTAAAACAAGTTACAGCTTCGATTTTATTCGGATCAGGCCTGATTCTATCCTTGTCCGTGAGATGTCCAAGTACCACAGTCTGGCGTTCTCCAAAACGACATTTCTTGGAATTGAGTACCAGACAGCTTTCTCAATACACTCCAAGACAATCTCTAATCGGTTGTTGTGTTCACGAAAAGTAGTCCCGAATATTACTACACCGTCCAAATAACACATAAAAATCTGCCACTTCAGTCCGCGCAAAACTGTATCCATGAATCTTTCGACGTTACATAATCCAAACGGCATCACATTAAATTCATACAGCCCGTCTGGGGTGAAGAATGCCGTCTTTTCTTTATCTTCCGGGTGCATGGGGATCTGCCAATAGCCTGATCGTAGGTCAACTGAGGAAAATTAGGAGGCGGAATGTAAGCAATCAATGACGTAGTCAATACGTGGCAGGGGATACACGTCCTTCTTGGTAACAGTATTCAGCCGTCGATAATCAACACAAAATCGCTATGTGCCATCTTTCTTTTTGACTAGGATCACAGGGTCAGCCCACAACTAGACGATTCCTGAATGATATGTCCTTATGCAGCATATCCCGAACTTGTTCTTCGATTGTTTGGCGCTCTGATGGGGATACACGGTAAGGCTCCTGACGGATTGGATCAGCAGTCCCAGTATTGATTCGGTGCTGAGTACGGGAAATGGGAATCCGTGGTGGCGAGTCTCGAGAAAAATCGAAAGCCGCAGTATAATTCGCCAGAACATTCATTAAACTGTGATAGTCACTTGTTGGCAGGGATTTGTTAATCATGGCAAGAAAGTTTGTCTCATCTACTTCTGAGCATGCGGTAGGCTGGGAATTGTCTGTGCTGAGCACGGCCACTGATTTAAAAGTGTCTTCGTCAAAGTTGGCAAGGTTTAGACCACGTGGTAATACAACAGGTTCGTTAGAGCAGTAATTCGTCCACAAAGAAGAATGGCCATTCATGACTGAGATGATGCAGCGTGGAATCAGAATACTTTTCTTCGCGCAGTTGGGGCTGAGTGGTTCAACCATAGCGTCGAACGCATCACTGGCACAGCTTGAACTAACAACTTGTATAAACTCTGCTGACGTTGCAGGAATGATTGTCGTCCGAAACTGAAAGCGTGCTTGGATTGGTCCGCGATATTTTCACGCAACGCGAATTTTCACGCAAAGCAGATTCAATTCGAGTGCTCACAGAAACGTCTCCGTTGCGAAAGTCGAGAGTGGCCCCACATTGTTCCAGGAAATCGAGTCCAAGAATTACGTCATGCGTTGATCGAGCAAGTACAGCGAATTCAGTTCGGAATCTGTGGCCGGCGATAACAATATTCACAGAACAGACTCCAAGTGGGTTAAGCGGTTCGTAACCAACACCAAACATTGTTGTCGCACTGTCGCAAGCAAACATAATTTTACGACCAAGGCAGTTTTAAAAGCGAGACTTATAATAGACGGACACGTTCTAGCGCATATGAACGAGGACGAGAGAGATGTAGACAACACGAGCGCTTCTTTCAACTGATGATTTATTGACACCATTGCACATTAAATACAACCTGCATCATGACGTCACCCGACATAAACGCCGACATCGCGTGGCCCCGGACAAAACATTTAACTCTTTGGCCGTCAAAGAAACAGATGGTGTGCTGACACAGGATGCACTCGCTTTTATAATCAGATCTGCCTCGATTACTTCCCTGACATCTTTACACACATGTTTGGCTACTATCTTGCACGCGTTAAAAAATGGTTTGCACGCTTTTTTATTCTTTTCAGCACAATCGTGACAATGCACAGATAGATTACCATCCCTGTAGTTGCCCACGTTCCTCCTGTGCTCCAATAATCTCTCATTGACACATCGGCCAGTTTGGCCGATGTACCTCGAGCCACATGACAGGGGAATCTCATACACCACCCCGGACGAACAAGCTACAAAGGGTTCTCGATGTCTAATTGTGCACTGCTGTTTTGGCCTTGAAAAAGGGTTGGTCATTTTCACTCGTGTTGTCTACATCTCGCTCGTGTTGTCTACATCTCTCTCGTCCTCGTTCATATGCGCTAGAACGTGTCTGCAATGCACCAACTCGCCCAACAATCTGTGCTCTTGAACTTATAATAGAAATGGTTGCACCTGTGTCCAACAACGCCATAGCACGTACACCGCCCACAAACACTTCAATTCGGTTCTTTAACATCGAAACGGGCAGAGGCATGGGCAAGCTAGAATCATTTGCCACCTCACCTCCATCGGCCGCACTCACTAGTTTCCCGGAGGTGGCGACCGTCGTCGGGGAGAAGGGGAGCGTCGTAGGCGCCGAGATGGTGGTGTAAGGCTACGGTCAGAGGCCGGTGATTCATTTCGGTTCAGCACCATTCTGCGTTCTTGTCGGCTAGCTGTTGCTCTGTACTCATTCCGGCCAAGTGTTCTTCTATATGAATCATCATTGTCAGCGGGAAACCTTGTACGGGAGTTCACCCTTTGTCGGCGATGCTGCTAGTACGGACGGCGGTTGCGGTAAAAACGCGAAATGTGGCCGATCATTCCGCAGGCGTAACACACTGGCGGCTCACGTTCATTCGATGAATAAGACTCATCGTCGCTTGGATTAAACGCTTCATGTTCTAGATGTAGTCGACGAGGAGGACGAGAGTGCTCGCGGTTGTAGATGTTGATGGTGAGAGGCTGGATGTTCGGGCGATGAGCAGCAGAGCATCGGGTGTCCGAAGGAAACGTAACAGAGGGAGCATAACAGGTAGAAGATAGGCTATTGTCTGACGAAGAGGTGCCACTGTAGACGGGTCTGACGTGGCCCCCAATATCTTGATGCTTCCGAAGCTCTTCACGGACGATCTGTCGAATTGTATCTGCCATGCTTGCGTTTCAGAAACATCCATACTGGCAACAGTAGTGACATTAGGCAACCAACCAAACTTCGGAATGTACGGTGTCGCTTCAAACATTCAAACGTGCGGCAGTGTCGTGTTACATCAGCGGTAGTATTCAAATCGTCCTTGCAGATAGGAAAGTTGTACACGTCTTGCGCTATTCCTTTGAGGAGGTGACCCACTCTATCTTCCTTAGTCATCCGAGCATCAACTATTCTGCACAGCTTGAGGACTTCTTCTATGTAAGTTGTGCAGATCTCCCCCGGTACTTGCGCTCGTTGAGCTAGAGTCTGTTCGGCGCTCTTTTTTCGAGCATCGGCATTGCCAAATCCCGCTGTCATTTCTTCCATGAAGCGATCCCAGGTGATAAGGGATGCTTCATGGTTATCAAACCATGTTAGCGTCGTTTCTTCAAGAAAGAATACTACGTTGGCCAACTTGGTTTTTGCATCCCAGCGGTTGTATTTGCTCACCCGAGTTTAGTGGGTGAGCCAGTCATCCACGTCTTCCTCGGGCTTGCCATAGAAGTGCCAGAGTTCCCGATAGGGCTGTGTGGTGGCAGATTGAGCTGTTGGCATTGGCTGCGTCGGAACATCTGCTTGTGCCATCTCCGTCCGTAGAGGGGGTAGCCCAGCTATTCTTCTGCATCGACGGGGTAGGAGAGGTTCCGTGGTGATCGATACCCGGAAACTCCACCACAGTTACGTGGTTTATCTATAAGGCGGGTGTTAGATGCGCTGGTCGTTATATATATATATATATATATATAGATGTATTGGCTTTGGACAATATGTGCGGATTTCCTCACATGCTAGCCAGAAACAATAATGTAAAAACTGTTTCAGCAAAACATTTTAGGTGCACAATTAGATTTTATTTTTTCATTTTCATTAGATCACTGGGTATAATGCAGTGATATTTATTAGTCGTTGACATTTGCCGCAATCAAAGAAATGCCTTTTTCTGCGGGAACTCCTTATGCCCGATAGATTGTGCGAACACATGAGAAGTCATTCTTTTGTGGTCAACGGTTTCCATTTCTTTAAGTAACAGCAACTGCGCACCTTATGAAGTCACATTTTTTAAATTATTGTATGCGCCGATTCTTATTATTGCTCGTAGAAGCAGAAACTCGGTTCAATTAAATTATTTCATTGTTATTATGAGAGTAGAGAGTGTGGTATCGGTAACTGGATTGCGACGCTTGCGTCTACTGCTGTGTGATAAAGTTTATCACTATCATCTGCTTCTTGTGCATGTGCTGTAGTATGGGGAGGTGCTTTAATGCTGCCAGTGGGGAGTACAGATAATAAAGTTTTTCTTAAAGACTACGCCTGCTTTTTTTGGATGCAACAGAAGTCGTCTCTAAACAGCAGGCTGGAAACCGACGGAGTAAGAGCATGGCGAAAATTCACTCTTGTCACTTTCTTTCACTTTCTCTCTCTATGACTATGTGTCATTAAACGTGTGAGCAGAGGGGAGCAGCCTGCGAAGTTCTGCAGAAAATTTCAAACAAACTGGTTCGCGCTGTTGCCAAGCGAGAGCCCGAGCCAGTGCCGTGGGGCACGCCTAGAGCAAAATGGTAAATGCGAGGCTCTATTCCCAAATCGCGGAAATAGCGTGGACATTAAGGACAATAAACGCGCCGTCACAAACGCGCTGCAGAGAGAGAGAGAGGTCTGCACAACATTAGGGAAAACATGGAGGAACCGGCGAGCGCACGATAAGCGAGCCAGCCCGGCCGCCAAAGAGAACACATTCGTTGTGGGAGAAGCCCACTGTCGCGAAAGCAGAGCGCCCATTAAAGGCCCCACAATGCTCACCATCTCGCGCAATGTGTCGGACGAAATGGTTAATGCAGAATTGTGCCTGCGGTTAGCAGTTCCCTCTGTTTTAGACTGCACACTATTCGAAGCACTGCCTGAAATTCAAAAACAATAAACAGGTTGGCGGCAAAAAACAGGCAAAGTTCTTGTAATAACCGTAAGAATGCTTTCTAAGGGCGATCGGTACATATTTTATAAATAGATGTGATCAATGCTGCTCTATCGAAAGTTTACAGCTAGTGGTTTCTGCCCCTATAGCCATTTATTGCGACATTTCTCGTGAACCTGACGTTTAGTACTTCTATATAATTTTTATTGCAATATGATCCACTATCCTACAATCCTCCCTGCTGTCGTGGCTGAATCGTTAGGGCGCGCGACTACAGAACCGGGGTACGTGAGTTTGATTGTGAATGCGAAACAAGACTAGTGTAAGAATGAAAAAACCGGTGATCTCATACCATAAGTGAACGGCACAGAAAATAGACATGTTCATGCCTGCCACCATCTCTTGCACAGAATGGAACATGTAGCACACAAAGTCAGTGTTGTGCACACACACGAATGCACCTAACACGCACACATACTTCAGATATCGGAATAAATGCGCACAAATCTTGGTGCATTCAATAATAGCACAATATTTCACCTCATTTTCATATTTATATTATATACAATGAGCCTTCAGCGGTGTAAACCCATGTGAAGGCATACGCAAGAATGATATATTATTATATGTGCATGCAGCAAGAGTGAAGCCCAGGTACAGCTGGTGAGAAGGGCTACAGGCAAACACATGCTAACATGCCCCGGAAAACAGGGCCCGCTTGCACAAAACAATCTTAAGACTGTCTTAGCTAAGTCCAGACTTAACTGGAGTCTAAAGAATAGGCCACTAGCATGGCCGCTTAAGACTGGAGTCAAGACTGGGCTTCAGTCCTAGCTTGAATTCAAGTTGCTTGTATGATTACGACTCTAGTGCTGTCTTGGTTAAGACACAAGGACGTCAGGTGTCTAAGTAGAGAAATTAGGGAAATACAGGGATGCGCTGGCACTGTCCCTGCTGTAAGATGTACACATTCCGTCAATTTTGCGTTGTGTAAAATCCGTGCCATTGCTTTTTGCGGCTTAAGGTTGTGTTACGAGGAAAAATGCCCCAAGTGGTTGCTGAGGCCGTTCTGGGAAGCCATTCTGGTGAACATGAACCCGAAGCGTTCGACGTTCGGAACACGAGCCGTCTTAAATAAGCTTGGTCTTTCTAAAGACACCATTTAAGTCTGGACTTAGCTCGGACTTTATCGTGCAAGCCGGCCCAGGTTTTTACACAAGCGTGGCCGCATCTCTCGCTTGCCTGTGCCTAATCCTGTCGGACATGAAAACTTCAGACCAGCCATCTTTTTGCCCCATTTGTCAGGGTCGTTTTACCCTGGACGCATTCAAAACAGTTCGCTCGGAGAAATGTCCAGCGCAAAAGCGGCCGACATTAGTTGCAAGGGCTCTCTTCGACCAAGTACTGCCAGGACACTCGCAACGGCTGTCTTCAATGACGTCGGGAAATATTTTGAACGATTCGGAGCAGCAGCAGTATGACATCGTAAGCTTGAGCTAGCTCGATAGAGCAAATCACAGCCAATAGAACTGCAGTGGTGATGACTCTGGTCGCTTTAGTGCAACTTTCACGCCACATTGCATTGAATACTAAGAGAGAGCTGCACTGTCGATTCTCCCAGATGGGTCATCTGTTCGAAGTCAAATCGATATGACGGAGCATGCCATTTGTGGATATCAAGCATCAGCACGGATTGGTATACGCTGCTGCCTTATACACGGCGGCGCTGAAGTTTGTCAATTTCTATATTTTAATTTCACCGACGCATTCATCACATAATCTTAGCTTCACGTCTATACTTAAAGGGCTGTGACGTAGATCTAGAGTCGGAAAATAGGAGTCACGTCCATGCAGTCTGCTCAACAGTATCATGAAAGACTCTTGAATGCTAATAAATTTTGTAGCCTTGGAAGATTTAGGCATTATTGTAATACGGCACCTTTAGCAAGATCATGCAACTTTCACTACGGCTCCTGTGCTGCTGAAGAGGTTTCTGTCAGCAATCGACAGTATCGACTCACCAGATGATCGCCCCTGGAGTCGAGCTTCTGCTAACCCTCATCATCATCATCAGCCGGACTATACCTGCTGCAGGACGAAGGCTTTTCCCATATTCCTCCCTTTAACACAGTACTGTTTAGCTGCATCCACATTATCCCTGCGAATTTCTTAACCTCATCCGCCAACATGACTTTCTACCACCCCCTGGGACTCTCTTTCCCTTAGAATCGAGTTTGTTACGCTAAGCGACAATCGGTTAGTTCTTGCCCATGGCCATTTCTTCTTCTTGATTTTAACTGCAATGTCAGTAAATTGAGTTATTTCTCTGACCTATTCTGCAAGCTTCCTATCTCTTAATATCACCCCTACCATTTTTGTTCCATAGTCATCTGCGTTGTCCTCAACTTACGTAGAACCCATTTCGTTAGCCTCCATGTTTCAGCCCAAAAGGTAAATACAGAAAAGGTGAAACTGTTGTATACTTTCCTTTTGAGCAATACCAGGGCACTGCTAGTATAATCAGCGAGTACTTGCCAATTGCACTGCATCCCAACCTTATTCTTGTTATTTCCCTTTCGCGGTCCAAATCTGCACTTACTACTTACCCTAAGTAGACATATTCGCCAACTACTTCCAGTGGTTTGCTACCTAATGTAAAATGCTATTCCTTCCCGAGACTGTTGGCCATTACCGTAGTCTTCTGCATATTGATTTTCAAGCCTACCTTCCTGCTTTTCATGTCTAGGTGATCAATTCATCTTCAGGTTATCCCTTAAGTTACTTTGCAAGATAATGTCATCAGAGAATGGCAGATTACTGAGGCTTCTCCATCTACCCTTATTCCTAACTGCTCCTATTCTATGTCTCTGAGTACTTCCTCTAAGCAAGCTGTGAATAGTACTGGGGAGATCGTGTCTCCTTGCCTAACACCTTTCTTTATAGAAATTTTATTACTTTCCTTAAGCAGAACTATGGTGGCTGGGCAGCCACTATAAATATCTTCCAGTACTTTCACATACAGCGCGTCTACACCTAGATTTCTTGCATGACTGCCGAGGTTTCTACTGAGTCAAATACTTTTTCGTAATCAATGAATGCTATTTTATTTATTTATTTTATTTATTTCAAAATACTGTCAATCCCTAGAGGGATTGTAACAGGGGTGAGCACACACAAAAAAATGGTACACTGTGGTTTAATAGGCAAAAAGTAAACAGAGGCAAAAGTAAACAGATAAGGGCTGGTCATATTCCATGCATTTTGTTGTCACCTGGTTCATGGTATTAATATGATTGATTGTCGCGTACTCTTTCCGATAATCTGTCTGATATTTCGCTTGATTGCAGTCTAAGGTTGCCCTTATTCTATTAGCGATTACCTCAATAAATAGCTTATACGTAACAGATAGTCAGCTAATTGGTATGTAAGTTTTTTCGTCACTGGCGGAACGTCTGACTGTTTTTTTTTTCGGCTGCGAATCTGTTTATTGATCTGACTACATTAGTTACTGCACAGATAAGTATAGACGTTCTTAGCTATAGTTTGGCTATCTTGTCAATATTCGTAATGGTGTTGCTTGCCTGGTTCCTTACAGAATACATCTTATTTTTGCCGCAAACCACCATACCAAAAGCCCGCATCCTCCTTTGCTTAAACTAAGCTAGCTAGAAAAGGGCGCCAGGTGCCCACCTAGCAAGACCCGCGTACGATATGACCACCAATTCGGCATAGAAGAAAGGCGGTCTTTATTTTTCGGGGCTCGGAGGAATATTGCCTAACGGAAATTTATCTCACGAGCTTTCTCCGCCTATTGGAGCGTAGACGTCGACCAGCCCCGCCTAACGAGGACATTTTTCCATAACTTAAATTTTTGGGTCGGAACCAATTGGCTATAGTGCAAAGTTTATTTAGAAGTAAATACAATTCTTGTGATTACACAAGGTTACAGAAAGAAGTCCCAAAGTTTGACACTGTACTGAGACCTATATGTGGAAATGAAAAAAAAAAGAACAAGTCACAACATAAATCAACATTGGACATATTTTAAACTTGTTAGCGAAATTTAAAAATATACAATATTATTGAGAGCAGACAAAAACACTAAAATGTAAAGTTTCGTAAGAGAGCAGACAAGATAAATATAAGTTGGATCTAAACGCATCAAGAATAAACAATACGTTCAAATAAAGATGCAGATGAGACGGTTTTCATACCATGAGCTAAATAATTCCGTAACAGAAAACTCAACAGTCTAAATTACAGCGTTGGTTTGAACTTTTGGAAGCGCAAACTTATTGTGAGATGCAAATTTAGTAGTAGTGCAGATGCAGAATTATCTAAGGAATATAGGGAGTAAAAGTTGATTAAAAACAAAGTTAGGACACTAGTACGCTTTTAACCGAACACCATAAACATGGATTTAGTAGGATTATTCCGACGTCCATTTAAACGCACCAAGCACTATTGTTAATAAGAACTGAATTAAGCTGGGACATCAAGATATCCCAAAATTTATGGGAGGAGATTAGGGTAGCATCATCCCATAAAGCTCGCCATCAGTGGTAGGAGAGAGACATTTAGAAAGTTTATTTATATACATTAGGAATAGAAGTGGAATGGAACCTTGCTGGACACCCACGGTAACATCTTTTCTGTTAGAAAAGAAACATGATATATACACTGTTTGTTGCGTTTTGGATAAGAAACAACGAAATAATTTTAAAGAGATCCCATCAATACCATAAGATGTTAGTTTAGAAATAGGGATATTGCTAATAATTTTATCAAAAGCCTTAGTAAGATCAAAGAAGGCCGAAACGACGTAGCTACCTCCATCTATTTCAAGTTTGCATTTGTTGATGAATTATGTAGGTCAAAGCAAGTTTAGTGGAGAAACCATGCCAAAATACAAATTGTTTGGCATGCAGCATATTAATTTTTTTTATAATAGACAGTCTTAAGTGAATCAATTTTTCAATTAATTTACTAAAACAATGAAGGTTGAGATGGGTCTGTAATTATTAATGAGGTTTCTATTTCTTTCCTTGAATATAGGTACAACTTTACTTTCTTTAGCTCTTGGAGAAAAATACGATTCAAAAAATGTGTAATAGTACTGGCGAAAACATCGGCAATGTTATATACAATCGCTTGCATAAAATTTTTGTTAATATTGTCTGAACCAGGTAATGAAGGTCTGATATTTAAGATCGTGCTTTTAACTTTAGGAGGGGATGTAGGGGCTAGAAAGAAATTAATGCTTAGAGGAAGCGGAACGGTCAAAGTAGGTTGAAACAGGAGATGGAGGGGAACAGGAAACAAATTCGCTGAAAGCGTTGACAATGTCAACAAGGCTATGCACAGGTATTCAGTCATGAATTACGGTTAATATAGACGAATTAGAGTTCTTTTTCAGAAAAAGGTTATTTTGGCGCTACTGTTTACTGAAATCAGACCCAGGGCTAACGACTTCATTTTCATAAAACCGTTTTCTGGCACTCTTTAATAGTATTGTCAACGTGTGACAGTAATTTTTCAAATGCTGATGTTGACGAGTGTTAAATGGTTATCTTTAACTTTTCCTGTATAAATTTTCTTTCTTTCGTAGGCTCGTAAGAAGGCGTTTGTAAACCAAACGTTATGAGCTGAATAGTGCTTGCGACAAATAACGGTTGATGAGAAAGCCAAGCATTCAGCTATTATAGATAAGAGGGCACTGTATGTCATTTGAGCGTCAGTTATCAAAGTTAGATTCTACCAGTGTATAGAAGATATCAAATGGCAAATTGTGGGCGATCAAATAGGATCGTGGAGAAAGTATGTGAAGTTCTGCGAGGAATATTTTGAAAAGTATATATCATAATACCAAAATCTGATGAAGGATAAAGAAGATTGGATGGTGCATGATCAATTAGAGAGCCAGACTCGAGGGAAGTACAACGAGTCGTAAGGTTCAGCAATGATTCAATTTCATACCTCTGAAAGCAGCTAACATGCTCGTCACTATGAGAGTTAAGGTCTAGTAAATTTATGTTTATATCACCCATAATAATTACACACTTATTATCATTTGCTAAAGCATCAAGTACAGTGTCGAGAGGCTCACAAAAAGCCGGAATATCAGAGGTGTAGTTGAGGAGAGCGTGTTGCCGGGCTAGTTGGTGATCCATTAAGTAAAAGATGTAGCGCAAAAAAAAGAACACAAAGGACAAAGAAGAACACATAAGACGTTTGACGAGCGCTAACTACCAACTCTTTATTCAAGCCGAAGTACACAGCTTATATATGAAAAAGCGAGCATGCGCAGAAGGGGGGCAGATAAAACAGTAGCAGTCAACACAAAAACATGTCTAGAAAGGCACATTCCGCCGAGTACATGTGTACAGATGTATCGCTAACACAACGATCGGATAGCTTATCTAAATGATATGCCTCTAATAGAAGTCTTGTCTTATAATTCCCACTTTTGCCCAGAATCGTCGTCTTGTCAAATCCTGCCCTACACTTACAAGAAGCAATGTGCCGCACAAGGTTGGCGTTTTCATCTTTAATTTCAACGTTTCGAGCATGCTCCCTCAACCGGTCATTGACACAGCGGCCAGATTGTCCAACATATGAGGCACCACAAGAGAGGGGGAGGGGGGGGGGATTCGGGGGATCCCAGAGGTGTAGGATAGACTGCACTCAGGAGACCGACAAGAATACAGGCACAACCCCGACATAACCGTCCTCTTATTCGTTCCTGTCCCCACGCTCACACCGCGCTTCATCTTCTGCCGCGCCCTAATATCTTTCCACCGGCGGAAGAAGAGAGGGAAAGCCCAGTGTCCGGTCAGAGTCCATTCGATTTCCTTCCTCAAACTTGAGCAGAAGCTCGGGTGCTTCGCAAGGCGCCCCTCGAGTTAACTCGCAAACAAGTGGTTTGTGGCATTACTAGATTCAGCCACTTTTTCACGCTTGGCTAGGAGCTATCCACACCAACACTAGAGCACGGACGCGTCTCCAGACTCTACAGGCGGGCACATGCGGATGACCGCTTTGTCCGCGAACCGTTCTGAGGCGCTGTGTTCCATGACCAGCTTGGTAATAAACTCGTCCAGTCGGGCCTGCACCGCCTGCTTTACGTTGACCGGGATTCGCGCTTAGTTTCTCTCACAGTCGAGTTCCTTCTTCAATCCGAGCAGGTTCTCTTTCTTCAACTTCCCATTTCGGCGGAGAAGCCGCAGTTGTCGCACACCGTTTTCTAGTCTTCTGGAAGCGCCTCACTCTTTTCCTAGACGGTGCGCCGCACGCATTCAGCCGGAGCCAGTTCTTCGTTGGCTCCACCGTGCTGCGACTTTATATCTGTAATACGCTTGGGGGCGGCCATGCCTTGCCGATCTAGTTCCTGCCGCGACGCCCGAACATCTTCCAACTCCTCTTGCCGGTGTTTTTCCGATTCCTCTAATTCCACTTCTCGTAGTGCCTCACCAAAGCTTTTCCGCAGAATAGCTATCCCGTGACCCCTATCTTCGATACCAGGCTACCGGAGTTTGTGTTCACAAAGAATTGACGCCTGCAGCAAATTTCCGTCTCTGAGCAGTGCTTCCAAAGTATTAACGTTGCATTCCAGCTTGTGAAGCGCTTTCTGTGCTTGATGCTCGCGCCCATTCTGCGCAGTGAAAAGAAGAAGCAGTGAAAAGAGGACAAGGATGAAGAGAAGAGACGTACGTCACGACTTTGTCTTTGTCCTTGTTCTTTTTTTGACTTATCTCTTCACAATTTACTAACTAGCCCAGATTTCTACTCTTCACCTCGTTTGGCTCATGCAGCAACTTTAAGGTGCAATCCCAATCCAACCTGGCTAAGCTTGCGGATGGTATCTCGACATTCAACTTAGTGATGCACGGTTTTGTGGCCACTGTTAGCAGATCGATTGCTAGCCAGCGTCCTTCGTCACGTTCGTCACTCCTACAGGCTCTTGATCTCTCTAGTTGTGTTCCATGTGCTGAGGTCCAACTGTGTGTGAGGAGTCCATAGCCGGGTCCATGGGTCTTCCTGCGTCCTCAAGTAGTACTTGTTCTAAATCCAGGCGTTGTCCAAGCTTAATGTTTGTAAATTTGCGTGGTTTTAATTTTAAAAGGTGCCGCCGGTGTTCAGAGAGCTGCCGTTTCGATGGTGGCTAATGTTCGAGTTCTTTCCGATGGGGGGGAGTAAAGTGTCCGCTCAAAGTCCGAGGAGACCAGTAGGTGGGCACAGCAGAGTAAAGCAATGCCATCAAACTGTAACAGCCACTCACTGAAGTGCAGCTGGGCATAGATATTGCACGCAGGGCGCCATTTCTCATCCATGGTGTCCCGCTTGCTGAGCAGCACTTGCGGATTCCGCCGCCTTAATGCCGCAGCCAAGCGGGCGTACTCAAATTCCGCTTTCAAGCAGTGATCCCACTAGCACCTACTATCATACCGGTGGTGGCAGCCAAATGCAACAAACCAAACACTGAATGTCTATACCAAACACTGAATGGTCTAGTTCAATACAAACGCACTCACAGTCCGTCAAATTTAAGCACGAATCTAGTTTTCGTTTTTGTTTTATAACAAAATAAATAAAAATAGCAGAACTGCCATGGCAAGAAAAAACACGGTGACAATATACAATATAGTAAGACAGAAAGCAGTACAAGTTTTGATTAGCACTACATAGTCATGTCTCAGATACCCAGATGACTGATGATATGCGGCGACTAGAGGATTATAAGAATTTCTTCGTTTATTCTCCTCCGCACGAGTACGATAGCCTGCTGAGTATAACGTAGATAACCTCCCTGCTATTCCGTTCTTTCTTTCTTTTTTAGACATCTTTCGCGTTTCGCAGGAGTCTCGCGCCCGTCAGCGCATGAAAAGTAACCCGACGAAGTGTAAGGCCCAGCATGGGCCTTCCACTTAGTCGGTTGTGTGGGAGAGAATGAGAGCGAGACAGAGAGAGAGAGTACTTGTCTTTTTCACACACACACACACACACACACACACACACACACACACACACACACACACACACACACACACACACACACGCACGCACGCACGCACACACACACACACACACACACACACACACACACACACACACACACACACACACACACACACACACACACACACACACACAGGCGCGCACGCACTCTTTTTCTCTCTCTCTCTATCTCTGCGCTGCTTTCCGCGCTCTACACAACTCAAGCCGGCACAAGATGTTAGAACCAAGCCGATTTGCTGACCTGGTGATGACTGGTCATAATGAGGCTGTTCGAAAAAGGTGGGCATCCCAGCCAGTAGTTAACACTAATTAATACTTGGAGACTGCGAGCTTTGTACTCGGACAAGGACCATGCTGGCTGAGCAGCAGCCTCTTATCCAGTGCTGGAGCGCCTTCGCAAATCTATCCTATACTTTTGTATCCGACGAGGTCCTTAAATTTGAATGCCGCTGATAAATGAACGTGAGATATTATCGGCGCTTATGAGCAGGTATGCCAATTTCCCCTCCCGTTCTGCGCCAAGCCATTGCGAATATTAAAGTGAATGCTGTCGTCGACAGAAGCCGTCCGCGCGAGCGGCCCACCTGATTGATCGACAGAGAAGTGACGTCGCCAGCCACTAAATTCGAAGCGACTAACCAGAAGTGACATCTTGTCTAGCGTTCTTGCCATCTGCAATCCCACACTTGAATGCGCCCAAGGAACGCCACGCGACAGGAGCGATGGTGTACTGTCCAAACGCACACTTGTCAAGGTGTGACAGATGCTGCGCCTTTCCTTTCCTGTAAACCAATTATAATTATATGTAGCACTGTAACGAACGCCGATAATAGGCAAACAATGAGAGGCAAATGACAGGAAAGGCAGGGTAGGCTTTCATCATTCTCCTGTTAAGAGGCATCTCAGTGTCTTGTTGCCATTCTTGCTCTTACCTGTAAGGCTCCTCGCGTCCCGTTACTCGCTGAGCCTCTCCATGCGTAGCTGCTGCTGAATGTCTGGCCTTACGTATGTCATCATACACTGAGACCGCAACGCCACAACTTATTTCACTCGCCCTCACTGCAACTCGAGGCGTCCGCATTGCGGAATGCACCGCAATGGTTCGGTTCCTGAAGCATCATCGTTTTTCAATTTGGCTCCAATATGTAGTAGCAGATGACAGTTTCAGTGTAATAGGCGCTTCTTGGATTTTAGAAAATTGACAATGAATTTTTACCCCCGCATAATTGTGGAGTTGGTACCACTCAAACAATAAACGAAGGCTGCAGTGCAAACCTACACTAAATTAGGACCAAAAGCAGGCTTAGCGGGAACACAAAATTTGATATTAAAGAAGAAATTCATTAAATTAAAGCCGAAATGAAGGTGACCCGTTTCCACTATCAAGCCACCAGGTGGCCTTCCTAAATATATCGCCAAATCATTTTTTGTTAAATCATTGTTTTGTTAAATCATTTTTTATGTTATTATTCGAGTGCAACGCAAGAAAAGAATATTCCCTTCGTTCTAAAAAACGCGGCATGTGTTTCTTCCAAGGGGATTGCGAGAACGTCAGCACAGCGAACTAACTGTGGAGGTTCCTTGCTCAGGCGCATCATCCAACTTAGTGCGCGTCGATAGCTTTCAGTTGTGAAATCAATGCAGAACTTGCTGCGGCTGGAAGCGCGAAACAAAGAGTGGAGGCGCCAGTTTTTGCAGCGAAAACAGTCGCCCACCAGCCGACAGCTGTCTAAAACGCGGGGTGCAGTTTGGGAAGTACGTCTGATCAGATTTCAGTCTGACAGTGACAGGACTATTTAGAATTCCCGCTGTGTTCGCAGCATTCTTGTGCCGGTGGAAATGAGGCGCTGAGTCCCGCTGGCTGAGATGTCACAGTCATTTTCATCTCCTGCATGCACCATTAGGCGGGTTGATTGCGCTGACGGGCGCTGTTGTTGCCTTGCTGCATCGGCGGAGATCTCTTGTAATTGAGCAGCTCGTTTGAATTTAAAATGAGATTCGGAGTCGTCTTCTTCTTCGCCCTTGCCAGCGAGCCAATTTAGAGCCACACCCCTTTCCCCCATTGCTATACGCGACGTCGAAAAGGAGTCCTGCTACCAGGCAGCTCCAACGAGTTAAAAATTTAGGCTAAAACGCCATTGAAAGAGAAAAGTAATATTTTTGCCTGCGGTACAATAGACAGCTTTTAAAGTATCTGTCATACTTTTTGGAGGGGGGGGGGGGGGGGGGCAGTGTAGCTTGAGTCAGCTCAAACTGCTAAATATATTTATTTCTTTATTTATTAGTACCTCAAAGGCCCACGAGAGGTGGGCTTACATCAATTTATATTTTCAATGAACGATTTGAAGCGCGCGTTGTCGAGATGAGCCACAGCTTCGGCAGGCAAACAGTTTCAATCTTTCACTGTTAGAACAAAAAATGATTTTAGATGTTGGACGGCTTGTTGATGGTCGATTCGGGCTGAGTGGCGATGCGCAGGGGTGATAACGGCATTGCGCAGGGGTGAGTGATAAAATTTGTGGAAAAGACAGAGCCTGGTGGTTTTACGGCGGGGTTCTAAGTTTGCAAAGTTAGCTTTGTCTTTAAGTGATGAAACACTTGTGTGATATGAATAGTCTAAAAGGCAAATCTTACCACTCTGTTTTGGACGGATTGGAGTGTTTTTGTAAGGTTAGATTGGTGTGAGTCCCAGATCGAGCAAGCATATTCTAGGTTGGGGCGGACTAATGGTAAATAAGCGGACAGTTTTACGTGAGTGGGAGCAAGTCGTAGTGCTCGCCTAAGATAACCTAGAACACGGGCAGCTTCATTAGTGATGTTATTTATATGAGATGTCCAGGTAAGATCTTGAGTAAATGAAATGCCCAGGTATTTATATGTAGTTGGATGCAATATTTGTTCACCACATAAAGTATAGTTTTGGGTGTGATATGATGCACGACGATTAAATGAGACTAGAGTAGTTTTGTTTATGTTTAGCTTCATTACCCAATTAGTGCACCATGTTTCAACAAGTTTCAAATCACACTGAAGATTAAATGAGTCCATGATGTTTGTTATTTTACTGTAAATGACGCAGTCGTCAGCGAAGAAACAAATAGTGGAAGACAGCTCTATTAGGAACATCATTAATGTATATTAAAAATAGTAAGGGTTCTAAAACAGTACCTTGTGGTACACCAGAAGTGACTGCATGGGGTCAAGGAAGATGCGCGGTTATTGGCCCATACGAACTGTTGGCGATTAGTAAAACAATTTTGCAGCCATTCAAGCACTAGTGGGTTTACGTTTAGTCGTGAGAGCTTATGGAGTATTCTTCGGTGGGTAACTTTGTCAAAAGCCTTTTCAAAATCTAAATACAGCGCATCCACTAATGTGTTAGTGTCTAAGCTAGAGCTGATGTCGTTAGTGAATAATGCTAGTTGGGTAGAGCAGGATAGGTTTTTTTTTTTTTTTAAATCCGTGCTGACTGGGATGGAAGAAGTCGACAGACTGCAGGAATTTCATTATGTGTGAGTGAATTACATGCTCTATTAGCTTGGAGGGAACACTGGTTAAAGAAATAGGGTGATAATTTTTAGGGGACGATGGCGAGCCTTTTTTATGCACTGCAATAATTTTTCCCACTTTCCAGTCATGAGGTATGGCATTGTGTTCGAGTGATTACTTGAAAATGTGAGAAAGAATGATGGCGACAGTATCTTTAGTATTGCGAAGCACTTTAGCGTTGATGTTATCGACTCTGGCCTATGATGACAGTTTTAGAGATTCGATTAGCAATTTTATTTCGTTAGGCTCGAATTGTATGTCTGGCATTGGTGGGTAATCAAAATATGGATAGCGAGGCATGCAATCATCGGATTAAATTGTAAAGTTGGCAGAAAAGACATGATTGAATGATTCGCTCACAAGATTTTGTGATATGGGTGAACCTAGGTCGTCACACAGGGTTAATGAGTTGAGTGGCTTAGGCCTTATTGCTTTCCAAAAGTGTCGAGGGTTATAGAAGCATTGACGGTAAAGTGGTTGCGTAAAATGTTTTTTTTAGCGTTAGCGGCGGGATAAGTAAAAATTTTTCCGCATAATGGTACTGTTGCCATGCGCAGGAAATGTTGCTGAGTTTTGCATAACAGAAGAAGCTTTTCCTTTTATTCAGCAGCCTTTTTAATGTTTGGTTGAACCATGAGGATGACGATCGCGTAATGACTGTTTCTGTAGGAATGTGTAGGTGGATCAGTTCCTCCATTTTGTGCTTGAACAATGACCAGTTAGTTTCAACAGTACAATGCGAGAAATTAGCAAGGAAAGAATGACTAAATTCCGTTAGTTTGCTTTTTAGGGTGTTGAAGTCTCCTTTATCATAGAGCTTTAATGCTTTCGTTACTTTTTGAGCGTGCAGTGTCAGGGTATAATAAGAGCCGTGAATTACAGAGTAGTCGCTGAGGCCTGATATATGCGTGAGGGGTGAAATATTATCAAGATGTGAGGTAAGCACGAGGTGGAGTACGTTAGACGGGTGGCTATTTTGACTGGTAGGAATGGTCACGAGTTGCGATAAACCAAATGTGAGACACGTGTTAAAGAAATCGCTCTCGACATTCTGCTTAATTAACGTCATCCCGAGATTGTTCCACGTTATTGAAGGAAAGTTTAAGTCACCCAGTATGAGCAAGGGTGTGTTTGGGTGTGATTCGGTTATGTAATGGAGCGTGTTGTGGAATTCCATTGCAAATGAAGCGTCCGCATATGGGGGGGGGGGGGGGGGGAAGGGGTGGCGGTAACCACAGCCGATTATCATGGGTGGGTTAGTGGCTTTGGAATGAAAGAATATTAGCTCTAAACTTGAGCTAATATTTATTGGGCAGCAGAGCAGGCTTTCATGAGTGGCGATCAAAACGCCGCCGCCTCGCCTGTCTGCACGATCATGTCGAAAAATGTGATAGTTGGGGAAAGTAGCGCAGAGTTCGGCATTAGGGACCGAAGGATTCAACCATGTTTCAGTTAGGAAAACTATTTTGCGATCTGTTTTGTAGATGAGGCTCTGTAAGGGATCCAGTTTTGTTAAAATGCTACGGATATTAGCGTAGAGGAAAGCGACGGATTTAGTTCGAGACTTAGGGCTTGAGCGCCTAGCTATGGTGAATGTGGGATAGGGGAGTCATGTTGTGGTTATAGTGGGACAACTGTCTGTGATCGGTGATCGAACACGTATGTGCAATTATCTACAGTGAGCTTGTTGTAGCGAAACTTAGATTATTTAGGTTGAGTTTTCGAAAATTCGAGGAGGTGTTTGCGGGCCAAACGTGTTCTGGATGAGTATTCTTCTGATATCAAGTATGGATAACCCTTAAGTTTTTTGGCATTCAACATGAAAGTTTCTTTTGTTTTGAAATGAGAAAACTTTACTATTATTGACCTATTTTTGTTTGCCTGGTAGGGTCCGAGCCTATGTGCGCGCTCAATATCGACAGGTTGGATAGAAACGACGAGATTTTCTTGGCAAAGCTTAATAACATTCTTTTCAAAGTCATCCCAATACTCCCAGGCGCTATCTTTAACGTTGAAAATTATAAGGTTGGAACAACGAGACTGTTCCTCAGCACTATCCAATCTGGCTGTTAGGACGGCTATCTGTTTCACATGATCGTCAACAAACGTCCTCAGAATACCAACTTCTATCTTGATAGCGACTAAAGAGGCACAGTTTTCTTCACTTTTAGCATACGTTTGTTTATTTCAGCAAAGTTTATGTCATACGGAGCCAATTTTGTGTTTATAGCTTTCATCTCGCCAACAAAGGTGGTTTGACCGGTATGATTTCTATCAAGGCAGCCAGTATTCCTGATGACGCTTCTTTGGACGAGGAGCGGGTGTATGTGCCGGCTTTTCTTCAATGCCACTGGACATGGTAAGAAGACATAAAAACTATGGGCACAGTCTAAGGCGATTGCTAAACACCAATGTGGGCTCGGCAGCGCTAACAAGCCGCGGTAACCTGTTTTAGAAGCAAGTAAGGAAACATTGTTTGTTACCTGCACAAGAATCCTGGGAGGCATATGAGCAGGTATAATTTTATGTGCGCTGCCGAGCCCACTGAAGGATGCGACGAGTGTATTTGTCCTTATATCGGGGCATGCTGATGGTCGTGGCGATCCGGTTGATGAAGGTAGGGGGGGGGGGGGGGCGGAGATTCGAGGTGAACCGGTTGCGCCGCGGGCACTGGAAGACGGTCATGGGGTGTTCTGACAGCTGCCTGTCTTTTCCACGGGCAGCAGGCAGGCATTGAGGTCCGGCTATCTGCAGTAGGCGATAGTGGCAGGTAGGAATCGGAGGCTTGGCGGGTCTCGCTGACGTGCGCAATTAGCGCTAGTAAGCTGACCTGCACAAGAAGCACGGGAGGCATATGAGCAGGTGTCATTCTATGCGCGCTGCCGAGCCCACTGAAGGATGCGACGAGTGTGTTTGTCCTTTTATCGGGGCATGCTGATGGTGGTGGCGATCCGGTTGATGAAGTTAAGGGGGGTGGGGGGGACGGAGAGTCGGTCTCGCTGACATGCGCAATTAGTGCCAGTAAGGTGACCTGCAAAAGAAGCACGGGAGGCATATGAGCAGGTGTCATTCTGTGCGCGCTGCCGAGCCCACTCTCTCAAATACAGGAGAGACTATTATAAGCTACGGATATGTAAAGCTCTTACGATACGGAGTTTAGAGAATAAAAGGAAATTTTTGAAGCATTCTTTCGAATGATTCACGATGAACTTTAAATAACATTGGTTTGTATTTAAATCATTCGGCCAGATTGGTCGGTCGCCTGAAGGGCTTCGACCACGCACGTCTCTGTTTTTTCGTTCATTGGACCCAATGACATAGGACTGCGGAGCAAACTAAGAGCCAATACCGTTCATAGCTGGCACGTCGGCATAGCTCGGATGGTGATAATAGTTATTGAACTCTCTTTCTTTTCAAGCAAGCGGCCATGTTCGAGGAACGAATGGGAGTAAAAAGCCGCATCATGCTGCTTGACAAGCTCCCATCATCTATGAGTGTTAGGCAGGGCAATGCAGACAACAGTAGTGGTTGAAGCACGTACTTAGTGCGCACAGGTTACAAATTACAGATTACAAATCGAGAAATACAGTGATGATCAAAAGAAATAGCTTCAAACAAAAACAGCCAGAGAAACTTGGGAAGCGCTTCGACTGGATATCGCGGAGCGCCCGTACATTGGAAGAAAAATAGGGAGTACACACATTTTGTAAGGACTTTGTTCTTGAAAGAGATCGCAGAAACAATGTTAGGAATACTTCGTCGCCTTCCTCGATAAAATCGCAGCAAAACTGACGCACAATTTTGTTTAAGCTGACAACGGTCGCTGCCTATCTATAGAAACACAACACGGCGCAGTATGCAAGCATATACACTTCTGGAACCTGCAGTAGGCCAGTAAGACGTAGCACCTTCAAAACTATAAAGATTATAGGCTGTCAGTCTGGCGTAATTTGTTGCGAAGAGGTTTTACATCCGCATCCTGAAAACGTTTGTCCATAACTGGAAATAGACACATAGATGCTTTACTTATGCAGTATTTCATTTGCGTGGTGTAAGAAAATATCAAATTCTGGAAACCAGAGGTCGAAGAGATTGTGCTAGTGAAGGTAAATGCTGCACCGTTTCGTCCCGTACGCTAGCTGACTCCTCAACGAAGCGCCAGCACCAACTGCATGTATTGCGCCGTAGGTGGTCTTGTAAGCACAGAAGACGGGCTACCTGCAGCATATTTTGTATTGGAATTAACAGCAGCCATAAACGTGCACTTGATTCCTATATGCCGGCGTGCTCTGCTTTGAGTGGTCCAGCAAGGGACGAATGATGAACAAACCCTTTAGGCTGTTGATGCAGCATAGCTCGTAGTCAATAGGTAGATCCCCCCACATAAAAAAAATAAAAGCCTTTGTAATAGGAGTCTTTGAAAAGGGCGTTAAGCCGTCAGCAGTCAATGCAACGTTCTGCGATCAGTCGTTGCACTTCTGTAAGCGCACGCCCGAGCGTCGGAGAGAGAGCTTCGCTGTCGTTTTCTTTCCTGACCGTCACGCGCGTTGAACATGGTTGTCGTTCTCTTCAGAGCATCAGGCACTGAACATATCAGAGCCGAATACCTGTTTTACAACTTTCCCCGGGGCGGATTATGGCGATGTGACGATGGCAGGGTGGTAGTAAGGCTTCAGGCGGTTACTGTGCACTATTTCACGATTGCGGCGACGGTGGTCAGCGGATGGCGTAAGGGGTTCGATGAGGTAGTTGACGGGGGATGTTTGCTTGACAATACGGTAGGGGCCCTGATACTTGCTCAAAAGTTTGGGTGAAAGGCCGGGACTGGAGGAAGGCACCCATAGCCAAACCAAAGAGTCTGTACGGTAAGTAGGACGAAGTGCAGTTTGATCTCGTGTGGTTTTCTGCTGTTGCTGAGCGTGAGAATATGCCTCCACTGTTTGGGACCCGTACACAAAACGCAACATTCACGCACTCGAAATGATCCAACGCAAAGCTGTTCGTTTTATTTTTTCCAAGTATCGTGCAATCGATTCACCAACAGAACTAATGAAGCAACATAACATCCCAACACTCGAATTACGAAGAAAGATTCAAAGACTCAAACTTCTGTTCTTGCTGAAACACAATAAATTGTTAATGAACTCCTGGCCTTACCTGAAACCGTTAAACACCCGTCTGACAAGAAATCGTCACGAACATCAATTAAGTCCATACAATTCTAGAGTAAACGCTTTTAAATATTCCTTTTTTCCTCGTACTATAGAAGACTGAAACCGACTGCCACCTCACCTAACAAATAGCATCGACTCGATTTACCTAATTGAGTCTTGACTACCTTAACTAACCTGTTGTTGTGTTGCTGCTTTAAATATTTGTGTGTGTTTTAAATAACAAAAAAAATGTTTTCCCTTGTACTGCCGATTTCAATGACGTTTTTCATTTGATTATTGTACCAAATGTTCGATTTTTCAATATGATGTAATAATATTATAGTTGCCACTCCTGCTTGGGCCCACCAAAGGGCCTGCAGTATATTGTAAATAAATAAATAAATAGAAGTGAAGGACCGGGAAAGCTGGCGGCATTCTTCAGCATAAGTTGCAGCTTGTGAAACAGTCGTGAATTCGGAAGAATCCGGTCGGTAAGGGAGAATGGTGTCCATGGTACAAGAGGGCTCACGACCGTACAGAAGGAAGTATGGCGAGAATCCTGTGGTTGCTTGAGTGGCAGAGTTATAAGCGAATGTGACGAATGGAAGAACGCGGTCCCAGTTGGAGTGGTCGGAAACGACATACATTGCCAGCATGTCGCCCATGGTGCGGTTAAAACGCTCAACCGTTACATTTGTTTGCCGATGGTACGCGGAGGTGGCGCTATGAACGATTTTGCATTCTCTAAGAACAGCTTCGACAACTTTAGAAAGGAAGGCTCTGTCACTCAGCAATTCTTTGGGAGCCCCGTGGCGAAGAATGATGTGATGGAGGATGAAGGAGGCAATGTCTTGGGCTGTAGCAGGTGGCAAAGACGCCGTTTCGGCGTAGCGTGTGAGATGATCAATTGCAACGATGATCCAGCGATTGCCTTTTGATGTGCTAGGAAGCGGGCCGTACAGGTCGATTCCAACGCGCTCGAAGGGTTGAGCTGGGCAGGTCAAGCGGCTGCAGAGGAGCGGCGGGCTGGCGAGGTGGGTGTTTTCGGCGCTGACACTCTTAGCAGGACTGGACGAACCGACGAACATAACGGTACATCCCACGCCAGTAGTACCGTTGTCGCAGGCGAGTGAAGCTTTTCAATAAGCCTGCGTGGGCATGCTGGGGATTATCGTGGTAATGGGAGCAAATCACAGAGCTCAGATGGGTCGGTATTACAAGCAGCCACTTTCTACCATCCGGAAGGTAATTCCTACGGTAGAGGAGCTCGTCTCTGATGGCGAAATGGTGAGACTGGCGACGGAGAGCGCGGCAAGGAGGTCGTGAAGCGCGGCCAGATAAAACATCCAGGAGTGAAGCGATCCATGCGTCTTTGCGTTGCTGGGAAGTCATATCGGTGAGCATGTCGGTGGGGTGTAGAACGGATATAGCAGGAGTGGCTTCAGACGGCAATGGAGAACGTGAGAGAGCATAGGCATCGGCATGTTTACGGCCAGAGCAATAGATGACGTTACTGTCCTATTCTTGGAGCCTCAGAGCCCAACGGGCCAGTCGACCAGAAGGATCTTTCAAAGAAGAGAGCCAGCAGAGGGAGTGATGATCGGTGACGACATCAAAAGAACGGCCATACAAGCAGGGGCGAAATTTTGCTATTGCCCAGATGATAGCGAGACACTCTTTCTCGGTGACGGAATAGTTTGCTTCAGCTTTTGTTAGGGCACGACTGGCGTAAGCGACAACGTACTCATCAAAGCCAGACTTCCGCTGAGCGAGTACTGCGCCGAGGCCGACGCCGCTAGCATCAGTGTGGATTTCCGTGGGAGAAGAAGGGTCGAAATGACGCAGGATTGGCGGAGTCGTCAGAAGGTGGCGGAGTGTCGCGAAGGCATCATCACAGTGTGGAGACCAGGCTGAAAGATCGTGGCTGTACAGAAGCTTGGTGAGAGGGTTGATGATTGTGGCGAAATTGCGAACGAAGCGGCTAAAGTATGAGCAGAGGCCGACGAAGCTGCGGAGTTCTTTCACATTAGTTGGCTTGGGAAATTCTGCCACAGCGCGCAGTATTGCTGGATCGGGAAGAACGCCATCCTTGGAGACGACATGCCCGAGAATGGTTAGCTGTCGTGCTCCGAAACGGCACTTCTTTAAATTTAATTGGAGGCCAGCGTCGGTCAGGCATCGCAGAACTGTCTGAAGGCACTGCAGGTGAGATGGAAAATCTGGGGAAAAGATGACAACGTCGTCCAGGTAACAAAGGCAAGTGTGCCATTTGAGCCCTCTGAGTAGGTTGTCCATCATGCGTTCGAATGTGGCAGGGGCATTGCATAGTCCGAATGGCATGACAATAAACTCATAGAGCCCATTGGGTGTGACGAAAGCGGTTTTTGGGCGATCGGCCTCTGCCATCGGCACCTGCCAATAGCCGGAACGCAGGTCTATTGAAGGAAAGAGTTCAGCTCCCTGCAGGCAGTCAAGGGCGTCATCGATACGAGGGAGAGGATAAACGTCCTTGCGCGTAATCTTGTTCAGTCGGTGGTAGTCTATACAGAATCGGATGGAACCGTCTTTTTTCTTGACCAGGATGACCGGAGACGCCCAAGGGCTGTGCTACGGTTGGATGACGTTGCGCTGGAACATGTCAGTCACCTGTTCGTCAATAATGCGGCGCTCGGCGGCTGAAACACGGTACGGACGCTGGCGCAAAGGGGCATGCGTGCAGGTATCAATGCGGTGAGTTACGGCAGTTGTGCGCCCAAACGAAGGTTGCTGGGAGTCGAACGAAGCCGCGAAACGTTGTAGGATGGCGACAAGCTGGGCTCGTTGTAAGGGCGTCAGGCCAGCGTCCATGGACCGGTGGAAAACTTCGAGGGAAGATGAAGTGGCGACAGGAAGAGGCGTTATAGCGCTGATGTGAAGGCCGGCAGTGTTGTCGACGAAGGGATAGGTGAGAGTGGAATCGAGCAAAGCAACGCTACCCAATGACTGGCCACGTAGCAAAGTAGTTGGGCAGGGGCACGGGTTACAAACAAAAATAGCACTTGAGCTGCGAAAATTGTTAGCACAGCATGGGGCAGCAACACGGATTTTTGGTCATAGCATCGTAACGAGGGTGTGTAGATAACAGTGGCGTCGGAAAGAGCAGCACAATAAAGAGGCACAAGCACTGAGGAGAAAGGCGGAACGTCGGTGTCCTCTGCGACGTGCACGGTAGCGGCAGCAGCAGCGGATACGTCGAAAGAAGTGTCATTAAGGGGTGATAACTCAAGTTGAGCATGGGCGCAGTCTATTATGGCGTTATGATTGGAGAGGAAGTCCAAACCAAGGATGACATCGTGTGATGAGCGGGCGAGAACGAGGAATTTAATTGTGTATTGAACTTCGTCGATGACAAGGCGGGCGGTGCAGGCGGCTAATGGTCGAATGTCCTGAGCGCTGGCGGTGCGAAGAGAAACGGCAGGAAGCGGTGTCATTACCTTTTTGAGTTTGCGACAGAGGGTGTAATTAAGAACTGATATGGCTGCGCCACTCTCTACAAGTGCTTCGACAGGAACTCCTTTAATGATTACGGTAATAATGTTGCCTGGTACTGAAACAGGTCTTGTGTTAGTCCCTGATGGCGCAGTTCTTGCCTCCAGAACTGCGGCCGTTAGTTTTCCGTGTGAACGGCTGATTGGCGGCGGAGCATCGGAGAACGGGAACGACGGCGAGGTGTAAGCGAGCGGTGGGATCGGCGATCGTAACTTTAAGAGGACTGCCGAGGAGGCTCAGCGAACACGGGCGAGGGGGACGGGGTAAGATTGTACATCGGCTCACGTGTATAGTCGTAGGGACGAGGGCCACGATTGCGGCAAAAACGGGCCACATGGCCGGCGACTCCACAGGCGTAGCAAATGGGTCGGTTGTCTTGTGTGCGCCAGTGGTTGGAAGGCTGTGGCTGTAATCGACGGCGGAGAACTGGATGATAAGGGGGGATTGTAGGCTGTTGATGTTGCTGATGTCCCTGAGGTTAGTATAGAAGGAGAGGCCGGCTGTATAAAGGGTGGCCGCACCAAAACATCAGCGTACGTGAGAGCAGCCGCCACCAGGGGCTGCTGAGGAGGTGAAGGCAGAACCTCAGCGACCTGCTCTTGTATAACACGCTGAAGGGTGGGATTGAGCGGCGGCGCAGGCGTAGGTGCTGGGGAGCAGGTAGACAAAGAAAGCTGGCGTGCGACTTCCTCATGAACAAACTGTTGAATCTGCTGAATGAACGACTGCTGATCCAGGGCACCATCCCCGGAGAGAGCCAAGCTGGAAATGGTGGCCTGCTGAAGGCCAGCACGTCGTGTGGAAAGCCGCCTTTTGCGCAGCTAGTCGAAGCTTTGGCAGAAGCTGATAACATCGGACACAGTTTGGGGATTTTTGGCGACAAGCATATGGAAGGCGTCATCGTCAATGCCTTGCATAATGTGCCCGATCTTCTCGGCGTCGCTCATGGTAGGGTTGACGCGCTTGCAGAGGTCGACGACATCTTCTATGAAACAGGTGAAGTTCTCGCCGGTTTTTTGTAGCCCGACTTTGCAAGCGTTGCTCGGCGCGAAGCTTACGTATAGCGGGACGGCCAAAACCTTCGGTCAGGCTGGTCTTGAGAGCCACCCAGGTAGTGATGTCACTCTCATGGTTACGAAACCATAGATTGGCCACGTCGCTCAAATAAAAAATGACGTTTGTGAGCTTCACGTTGTCGTCCCACTTGTACGCACTTACGCGTTCATACGAAGCTAACCAGTCTTCTACATCCGTGTCATCGGTGCCGCTGAAGATGGCTGGGTCGCGCTGACGCGCTGCACCGGGACAGATGACAGGCGATGGGGTTCGCGGCTGGTTGGTGGTCTCAGGCTTCGCGGAAGGGGTAGGCAACGCTCGGCTGCGAAGCTTCAGGTTGAGGGGATTGCTGTCACCTCCCCCACTTGTAATAGGAGTCTTTGAAAAGGGCGCTACGCCGTCAACAGTCATTGGAACGTTCTGCGATCAGTCGTTGCACTTCTGTAAGCGCACGCCCGAGCGTCGGAGAGAGAGCTTCGTTGTCGTTTTCTTTCCTGGCCGTCACGCGCGTTTAACATGGTTGTCGTTCTCTTCAGAGCATCAGGCACTGAACGTATCAAAGCCGAATACCTGTTTTACACCTTATTTTCTATACGTTCTCTACCTTCGCCTGGCAGAGAAATAAATCTAGCTTTCTCAGATGTTCTGGAAGTAAGTGTATTTAAATTAAATGCATTGCACGGTACCCAACATTTTACTACAAGCTGTGTACTTGTTGTGGCAGCTGTTAACTAGTTCGGACATAACATAACATAAAGAGAAAATATTGAAGAAACTTGAAGCATAGCAACCCCGCAATTGCAGACTGGAATTATGTGTCAATGAATTCTTTTGTTTTACAGAAACAAAAAACATGAATGCATGCTCACCACCCAAATATTTGTCCAAAATTATTGTTGCTTGGTCATGCTGCTCTTCAAGGAAATTTAGCTGTATAAGCGCGTGTATAAGTCTCATGATCTTCCTTCGAATTGTTTTGCAAAGTCTGCTTAACATCACGAGTTTAAATGCTTGTTCCTGTGGAGTATTCTGGGAAGATTCTCCATGCTTTTTAGGAATATTATCAAAACACATTGCAACCAGACCGAAGGTACTTCAATCTACAAATTACGTTCGTTCGCTCTGACAGTTTAGAAAAAACATACTGTCTTTGTCAATAGTAACCAGGCTGCTGGGTTTCCTTCTCAGCCGTGTCTGAAACCCTTGATCTATTTCAAAAAGCAAAAAATGGTCTTTACAGATAAGAGTGATGGGCTTTTTTTTCCGCACAGGTGATTAATAATTTGGCATGTCCTGTAAAACGCTTAACTACAGGGCTAAGGAGCAAATCGGGCAGCCTGGTTACTTTTGGAAAAGACGGTACGTTCTTTCTAGCAGTGTTAGACAGGCGGCTATTCGCGACGCAGTGGCGCCAGCCTTCGCCGTGCAGCGTACGCATTGTTCATTTCCACGCCTGAGCAGCATCCCGTAACCCCGGCGGAATTCCAACTTGCGGTGTCATATGAAACCATGCGGGCAGCGCTGCCATGTTCGCACGACTGGCGCCGGCGCGCTCTCTCTCTTCCCTCTTTCTCCTCTCTAGCAGCGCAGTGCGCGCCTCGTGCACCCGCCGGGGTGGTGCAGTGGTAAGACGCCCGACTACTGTGCCGGAGTACCCGGATTCAAACCCGACCTCGGTGGCTGCGTTTCGATGGAGGCGAAACGAAGAGGCGTCGTGTGCTGTGCGATGTCGGCGCACGTTAAAGACCCCAGGTGGTCGAAATTACTCCGTAGCCCTACACTACGGCTCCTCTTTCTCTCTTTCCACTTTGACTCCCATCTTCCTCCCTTCCCTTACGGCGCGGTTGCGGTGTGCAGAGCAAACAAGTGAGACAGTTACCGAGCCTTTACCTTCCTATAAATCGGTCAGTTATCTGCTGGCCCCGCCGGGATGGTGCAGTGGTAAGACGCCTGACTTCTGTGCCGGACGGAGTACCCGGGTTCGAACCCGACTTCGGTGGCTGCGTTTCGATGGAGGCGAAACAAAGAGGCTTCCATGTGCTGTGCGATGTCAGCGCACGTTAAAGATCCCCAGGTGGTCCAAATTACTCCGTAGCCCTCCACTAAGGCTCCTCTTTCTCTCTTTCCACTTTCACTCTCACCTTCCTCCCTTCCCTTACGGCGCGGTTGTGGTGTCCACAGCAAACAAGTGAGACAGTTACCGCGCCTTTCCCTTCCTATAAATCAATCAATCAGAGGGTTGTCTGCTGCAGCTCCGCTCGCGCTCGGAGAATACATAGTAGAACGACGACATGCCTCGTCCTGTCTCGCGGAACAGTCTGCAGCTCAGTGTGAGTACCACTGATGCTTTATTTAAAGATATATGTTCGTAACGGAGTAGGTTTTTAGGAGCATTTGTTGCTTTTTTTGCCTCCCATATTGCTACACTTTTCTGCTGGAGTAAAGACACTGGATCACCAGGACCGACCACCTGCGTGCCAAATTCCTCTTGGGCTGCTTCGGTTGACGCTACATGCAAGGCTGGGCGGGACGACCAGTCAGATATCGATTTTTTATGCAGTGCGGCGTATTAACTGTAAATTAATCATTTTGTCACTCATTGGCACCGGATAATTAAGCCTAACAGAATGTGCAGATTTGCTGTTCATGTTCGCCGAGAGTAAGAAAAGCTTTTGCTTTAACTCTATATTGCACCAAGCAGAAAATATGCCTTCTTCATGAATTCCAAATTCAGCACACTAACATGGACAAACTAATTTTGTAGCAGTGGCAAATTTTCCTGCTCACGAACAGTTTGCCCAAGCTGTACTAAAAAAAACAATTCTGTATAATATTGTCTCTCATTTTTGTTTTCGCCTGCGGATGTTTGTACGAAAGGAAGATGGTGACATTCAAGCTGCTCTAGCATACATCGGCAAGGGCTGAAAGCTGCTGTCCTTATAACCGAGAGCAAAAGGCGCATGCTAGAGATGCTGGCTTGGCAGATACCCGAAGCTGCCTTTAATGCGGCGTCTTCCTACAACCTGGGTCTGCCGACATCTTGTCATTGGACCTAACCAGAGGTGAAGTCCTGGAAGTCTGAAAGAATTGTCCCTATAGTTTCGTTTTTTCACTATGCACTACATGCGCACCTAATACATATTTGTGAAAGGACATTTCTGGCTTTTTTGTGTGAATACATGTATACTTTCAGGATGCTGTAAATATTTTATTAGCTGCATGTAAAATGCCTGCACAGAAACAAACTCAACCCTGTGTTTGGCGCATGATGGCCTTAGCTGCCTCTGCGCCGTAACACCGATCAAATCAAGCAATGTGACAAAAAAAAAACAATATTAAACAATAATGGGATTGCCTGGATGCCAGTGATGCTAAACCAGTGGACAAGCTTGGCTGGGCGATGTTGGGCAGCCGATGAGCCTAGCTGGATAGCAGTTATTAAGAGCCAGTGAGTAAGCTTGGTTGTAAGTATTGGACAGCCAATGAGACTGGCTGGATGTACGTTATTAGCAACGAGTGGGTATGCTTGGGTGGAAGGTAATAAGTAGCCATTGAGTGAGGCTGCATGCCAATAAATAACCAAGTCTGCCATTGGTGCCCCTTGCAGGAAAGCCAGTCTAGTAGATTGAATTAAATCTTGACAACGGTAGCGTCCCAATAAAACCCCATTATTGGCTCCAATACTGGGGCGGGTTTCCCCCAATATTGGGCTGATGGTGGTCCATTGACGCGTGCTACTTGGGGACATGATGGGTGGGGTGGCTGCTCTGGCCTACGGGGCTTAGAATTGTAGGCCCTCGCCGTTTGCTGCGGGGACTCACCTGCCACAGGCGGGTCCCAGTTGTAGGCCTGTTGTAGGCCGTCATTGCATCCGCTACCGATTCGGTGGTGGACGAAGGCTGTTGCGACGGGTGTCTTTCTATCGCCCTCTTTTTATTTCTCTTTTTCCCCCCTGTCCGCCCGAGGCAGCGGAGGTGGCTCAGCTACAGAGCCAGTAGCAGGCCCGTGCATTTTCTTTTCCTTCCTGCAGTCGCAACAACGTGTCCTGACATATCGAGCACAAGGATGCCACTTCGTTTCGCGCCTATTGAAACGCAGCCGCCAGTAGTCGGGATCTAGCCCTAGTACTCCGACCCATAGAAAGAGGGGTTTTAAAAACTGCACCACAGCGGCCGCGATGGTAGAGGTGGTGGTAAAGCATTTATTTTACATTTTGAACGAGGTTAGTTTGGCGCGGAGCCTAAGGGCCTCGGCCTTATAATACTGGGTGGAGTCCCTAGTCAGGGACCCTATTGGCGGTTGCCGCCACCTGCGCACGCCGCGTTAAGGCCCATTGGGCCTGTAGGTTACAGCAGCCAAAAGTCGTCTCCCTGTCCTCCCGGGAAGGGTTACAGATGGGGAGAAGCGATGGGTTCTGTTGGCAGGCCCATACCACGTGGTAGGTGTCAGCCACCTCACCACAGTACTTGCACTGGCCAATGAATTGGTAGTCAAAATGTTGAAGTACTGCTGGGCACAATATCGTGTTGGTGAAGAGGCGCAGGAGCAGCCTCTCGTTCGCATTTCCCAACCCTTTGCGGGGGTTATGGTATTTGAGATGCGAATTTTGATAGAAAATTACAATGTCTTTGAATGTGCAAGCCGGATTGGAATCAATTTCTTAAGCCGATTCGAGTCCCGAGGAAGCTGCCGGAGAGAAAGCGCGCGGGCGGCTGCGTCAGCTGCCTCTTTCCCTCCTACACCCTGGCGGCTAGGAGCCCAGACAAGATATCGGCACGCGGGGCCGCTGTCCCAACTACACTTTTGATGTATTCTATAGGCTAACAGTGTGGTCCACCCTTGCGCGACTTTCCGACAAGCCCCTCGTGAGTCGGTGATGATATATTTAGAGGTGTAGTCAGAGGCGGCGAGTGCAATGGCTACCTCTTCAGCGTGTGTTATAGATTTGGCCTTGAAGGTAAGGCCATCGACTGTGTTCTCGTTGTGAACGACTGCGGCCCTATACCAGCACCTCGGATGGGGCCCGAGGCATCCACGTAGAACACACCTGATTTGTTGCCATGGTGGCGAGCCAAGGCTGACGCCCGCGCCAGGCGCCGCTCATTGTGGTCTTTTCGTGACATGTTGGCCGGGAGAGGAAGCGGGCGTGTCTCCAGAGTTCTGTAATGCGGAGCCTCTCCTCTGTGAACTGTTCATGTTGAATGTTTTGCCGGGCAAGAAGGCGGCGACCCGACACTTTCTGTTTGAGACGGGTATATTGGTTCATCAAATATGCTTCTCGAAGGTCCCTGTAACTGTTCACCACCTCTAGGGCCATTAGCCGACCGTTAGAGGTGGAGATTAGGAAGACGAGGGTACGTTTCACGGTTTTGCGGAGGATCACCTCGAGGGTTTTCTCCTCGTGCTCCCGCAAGTGGAGATAAGGAGTCGAATACTATTCGACTGGCTACGAAGGCGTTTGCCAGCCGCAAGGCATTCTTACTACCCCCCACATTTGTTAGACACCCGGCGGACCATACTGCCCACCTGGTCCCCCACTTGGCGGAGCTTGGCTAGTGTTGTGTCAGGGTATCTTTGGCGATGGATGAAGAGACCGAGTGCTCTTATCTCTTTTGATTAATGAATTTGACCGCTCGCAAGTGAGATGGAGATTTGTGCGGTGCGTCTTGGAGAGGGGCGGAGATGCACAAACTGCGATTTCTGATGGGAACATTGAAGACCACAGTGCCGGGCATAGCGGTCCATTATGCTTGTCACTGTTTTCAGGTAGGTTTCAATGTCGCCCACGCTGCCCTACGTGGCCCAGAGACTGATATCGTCGGCGTAGAACGCGTTCCTTCGACCTCAGCCAGCTGGACCGGCAGACGCATTATGGCAATGTTAAAAAGCAGAGGGGAGAGAACTGCGCCGTGGGGTGTGCCCCGCGGGCTGAGCATGAATGGTCCGTGCTCCTTGTCTTGTACTTCATGTAGGATCGTCGGTATGTAAGGAACTGTCTTATAAAATTGAAAGTATTGGTGCCACAGGTGGGTCAGTATTACTTCGTGTGTGACGTTATCAAAAGCACATTTCAAGTCTAGGGCAAGTACCACCCGGTCATTGTGGGGGCGTTCGAATGAGTTGAGAATTTCTCTGTTAAGTTGGAGAAGGACAACCTGTGCAAATCTGTGTGGGCGTAATCCGAACATGGTGTCCGCGAAAATGTGCCTGTGTTCAAGATACTCGGATAGCCGTTCGCGTACCATAGTCTCCATTAGTTTGCCCACACAAGAGGTGATAGAGATGAAGCGAAGGTTATCTGCGTCGATTGATTTGCCAGCTTTCGGGATGAAAGTCACAAGTTCCGTTATCCAATCGATAGGTAAGGGAGTTTCCCCTATCCAGATTGCGTTAACGTATTCAAGTAGGCACTGTTACATCGAGTCAGGCAGGTTCGCCAAAAGCTTGACGGTGACCTTGTGCCGACACGGCGCGGATCCTCTCTTCATTTTGACTAGACTGGCTCGAAGGTCGCGAAGCTGGAAAGGTTTGTCCAGCTCCGTTTACTCCTTGCCTGCGTAGGAGTACGCCGATCCTCGGGGGTCTTGAGCTCTGCACAATTAGCTGTCCCGGAGCGATTTGCCAGCTGCATAGTGGTGCCTTTAAAGGAGTGGATTGCTCGATACAAATGTATTGGGTTTCGGTGCGGGTCTGCGTTGGATAGATAAAAGCTCTGAAGTGCCTTCATGTATTACGGCTAGACATTTGTCGAGGTGCTGTATTGCAACGATCCACCCAGTTCAAGTCCGCGAGCTGGGCCACGTACTCGGCGGCTCGGTGGATGAAATCGGCAATACGTTCTTAAAGTTTGCGGGTGTGCTTTTGGCGACGCCAGCGGCATGTAAGGCTGCGGCGAGCTTCCCAGAGGTGAAGAAGGTGGTTATCCACGTCTTTATTGCCTCTGTGAGCTGGATCTGCGTTTTATGTGTGCGAAGGTGTGACATCAGTGACTGGGACCAGTTGGTGTACCCTTGCTCTGCTATGGGCGTGTTGGTAGTGGCGGGAAAATTTTGCCGGAAGATGGTCCAATTAGCAATGTGGATTTGTGTGGTAGGACACTTGAGGGGGCCTGTGTAGATCGTGGTATTGAGAAGGGAGTGGTCGCTGTCGAGGGTTTCCACGGTGTTAACACAGTCTGCGTGTCTTATGTTGCGAAAGAAGGTGAGATCCGGGCACGTGTCCCGCGGCACGGAGTTACCTACGCGTGTTGGGTAAACGGGGTCAGTGTGGAGGGGGAGACTCAGTGTAGACACAAGCTCCGCCAGTTTGCGTCCTCACTCCTCGTCTTTACGGTACCCCCACAGCTGACTGGGGCATTGACGTCACCCATATCAGGAGGGGGTCTCTACCCGCTGTCTTCAGCGCGCGGCTAAAGATGTCTGCGAACGTCACTAGCTTCAGTTTGGGCAAGCAGTATATGTTCAGTATGTGCATGGGAGGATTTGAGCGGCGGAGGGGAAATATTGTCACCATGACATACGAATAGGGGAATATTAGCTCTAGATCCACTTCTTTGGCAACGTATGATTTGCGTAAGAACAGATGGGACGAGGGGTCTCGCTGGAACGTCATTTAGGTTGTTAATTTGGCCACCGCTCCTGGCTTCCGGAGGGCGACCACGCCGGGGAAAAGTTTCGAATGTTTCTAAGTAGAGGCGGCGGGGTGGCTGCCTCTGCATTTAATCTACATTGTAGAGAAAGGAAGGCGTAGTACATCATTTGAGTGAACAACGCGAAATTGTGGGCAGCCACACTTAATTAGGTTAAGATCACTTGACGGCCAAAATAATTTTAAACTAAGACCTGTTATATCTACTGTATTGAAGCTTTCGCTTCTATTGGAAATTGGTTTATAATAAAGTAACGGCGCAATAACACTCAAGGTCAATTCACGGTGAAACTTTCATGATTCGCGACGGCTGCCCGAGGCAACGAAATGAAGTATTACTTCAATGAGCGCTTCGTTGCCTTGACATCATTAAAGAAACAGAGGATTAAGTACACATGTGAAACATGGAGGCGAGTTTGAGTTTATTTTCATTTCAAGAAGAAAGGAGCGATGTGAGGCAAAAAGTGAGCGCATTCACCTGACGGCACTCGGGCCCCACTTTGAGATCGAACACTGAATGCTGAAATTTTACTTTCGCAGTGTCAAATACTGCTGGAAGCTTCAGCGCACCACTTTTGCAGCTTACCGCATCATGTAGCGTATCAATCGTTGCGTCGTTCCAAACACCTGTAGGCATTTTTAGAGCGTAGTAAACACACTCATTCTCTGTGAACTTGGCGACAGGCTTCAACATAAAAGACTGGAGATACATTTGGCCTCCTAAATGGCAAATTCGAGTGGGAGAGCAGGTGCACTCGAGAGCACTTCGGAAGTGCTCTCAGATTGATTGGTTTATAGGAAGGGAAAGGCGCGGTAACTGCCTCACTTCTTTTCTGTGGACACCTCAACCACGCCGTAAGGGAAGGGAGTAAGGTGGGAGTGAAAGTGGAAAGAGAGAAGGAGGAGCCATAGTGGAGGGCTACGGAGTAATTTCGACCACCTGGGGATCTTTAACGGGCGCTGACATCGCAGAGCACACGACGCCTCTTCGTTTCGCCTCCATCGAATCGCAGCCGCCGAGGTCGGGTTCGAATCCGGGTTCTCCGGCACAGTAGTCGGGCGTCTTACCACTGCACCACCCCGGCGGGGCAAAAATGCTCTCAGACAAGCGGGCGCGCCGCACTCCACTGGGAGAGCAGGTGTAGAATCACCGGCTTCCAATGGGAGAGGAGAAGGGCTTTCCTCCGCTGACAGCACCCGAGTGCACTCCCGGCTGCTCCCTCACCTAAAGCGAGTGTAGAGGAAGTTACATGGCATGAAGCGTCATATCCGCGCCATCTTTTTATTTTATCTTTAGTCGGTGATGCTCAAAATGGTGGCTGCAAAGCGTTGGTTATCGGAAAGAATCGACCATTTGCGGAAAAGTGAGCGCCACCTTTCGTCCAAAATGGGAAGCTTCGCCGGCACTTTTGGTTGGAAAGAGCTTCTCGAACTGGCATGCGCAAGGCAGCGTTCGGCGTTTCGCGTGCGCTTAAATCGTTGTTTTAGCGTTGCTCTTTTGCTGAAAACGTGCATATGCTGAATAAAGAGGATGACATAGAAGGAGAACGATGTAGAGCGCCGACGTTCTGGGTTTTAGCCAGAATAATGACCAGTGCAGTTTGCGTCCTAAACTGTTCGCCAGGCGCATTGTGGCCGATGCTTAAAGGAGGAAGGCCATGTCAGGAACTTGAATCTTCATACCACTAATCAGTTTTGATGAGAGTGAGCACAATCCATGAAGACCGCAGTGTTTATGCGACAATGCCATGGTTCGCTGTTGATTCGGGTCACATCGTTTGAACTCACTGCGATTGCGTTGTGGGGTGAGATATTTTGCTTAGAAAGATGTGTATCTCTCTTGTGCAGAATGCTGATACACAAAATTAACGTGTATTGCATGGGCACTAATGGGCCGACGAGTGTTACAGTGACTTGGGATGCACTGTTTTGTAACACGCGCAAAAGTTTGTCTAGGTTTTCTGACGTAGGGCAAGAGTTCCTGCTGACTTCGTCCCTGCAGCTTCTGATGTAGGCCAGGCTTTACTGATTTGTAAACGACTCATATTTTCTCAACTACGCTCGCGCTCATACGCGAGAGCTTCGCTTACTGACGGACCGCTTCCTGCGTAGGCTGCACTCTTCCGTGCTCCCGCTGTTCAGATATAGCGCACCTTGCTATTGTATTTTTGGATTTACGGTGGATGTTTATACAAGTATATAAAATTCATTTCCCACCGAATCTGTCGATGCAAGAACTCTTATAAAACCAATATGTGTTCATTTGGCAGCAAGCAACAAATACAGCAAGAACGCCCAGCTACTAATGAACGGGTCGGTTGTGCCCAACCGACCCCACTTCTTCGTCTTTCGCGCCTTGTATGTCGTCGTGGTCCTCGTTATATATACGTACCAGTGTCGCTGTTGCATGGCACATGCTTAGCTTAGATAGAAGGCATTCCAGTCAAATGACTATTTAGACTGCATGCAATAGTGAACAATGCTGCGTATCTTTACTCCTTATTCAAGGCTCAGCGAAACCTGTCAGCATGTAGAAGGGCTGCTGTTGAGTGTTTCTGTGAGGGCACTATGATGCTTCTTCTTGCACGGGCGTACTCTGCAAGTCGATAGTTCTTGGTAAGGTATAGAACTCACTCCAGCAAAGCTCTACACTACCTTTTCTCAAGGCAGAGATGGCCCCTTTTCCGTAAATGGTGTGGCTGTAGCAGGAAACAAAACTCATAACAATAGATTATGGCACCGACATAAAAAAAAAAAAAAAACGGGGGAGAACAAAAGCGGCTCCGCAAGGAAGCAGCGGAAGAGGACACCGAGCACACTGCTTCGTTAGCAGACGACGCGCGCTCAGGGACCAGTCATGAAATATCGAGACAGCCTTTTTTCACGTGTCCGACTTTTTTTTAAATGCGTGATAAGTTTTCCCGAGCCGCGGGCACACACATACGGCGAAAGCGAGACAAGCAACTCAAATCATCCACCGCTGTACAGCGCGAGAATGCACAGCTAGGCAGCGCTGGCGCGTCATGTTTTCCAACCAAAACCAAATCGCCCACAGAGGGCGCTAGTTGCGCCTTTGTCGCGCATGCGCAGGAGCTTTTCCGCAAATGGTCCATTGCTCAGGGGCTGTATGCATGTTTGAGAGTAACGGCTGGCGTCGAAAGGGCAAAACGAGGCAGATCGCCGCACTGTGAGAACAAAGGCATACAAAACAAGCGGTTCTACACGGAGCGTTGGTCTCTCCTTGGGATGCAACTGCCACCACTGCGGGCAGGCGGAGAATGCTGAGGAGAGAAGATCGGTCACATGGTCGTGGCGCTGCTCTCGACCCGCAGAGAGTGTTCCTGCGGGAGGACAGTTACACCCTTGCTCGGCGTGCTCCTGTACTGTTCTGTACTGCTCGGCGCCTCTTCTTTTGTCCCCCCAACCAAATGCGTCATAAAAGGCTGTTACGTGGTTACCCGGTTGAACAGATTGTAGAAATAGACAAGCACTGTCACTAAGAGGCACCGAAAGCCACTGAAGAGCCTTCTCGATGAGTCGTCAATGCTGCGTTCAACGTTTCGTGACAAGGACGTTTGATGGTATGACACTTCTCTTAGAGAAAGGTAGAAAGAGAAAGAAACTCTATAACTCTAAAAGCACTTTGAGCTCTCGTTTTTGGTGTCGTGGTAGGAAGAGATAGGTTGGCTGCTCTTGGCCTTACGGGGTCGAAAATAGGGGCCACCGCGAGGGCTCGCCTGCAACAGGGGGTTGTGCCTGTTGCAAGCCGTCACTGTACCCACCGCCGTTTCGGTTGCGCCATTCTCTCTCCCTCTTGTTTTTCTTTCATTCTCTCTACAATTTCTCCTCTCAGCTATAGAGCCAATAGCAGGCCCGTGTAGTTTCTCTTCCTTCTTCCAACAGTCGCAACTTGGTGCCATGAATGATGGTTTTCTGTGAAGCTTGAGTATTGCTGGGTTCTAATATGTGGGCACATGTGGTGCTCACGCCCATAAATATAGGGCCGGTGTCGGGCTGTTGGTTTGCTGTTGCAAGATGCAGTCTAATTGAGCATTGTATAGAAGAGACTGGTGAAATGGTGTCACACATGAGTGCTGAGAAAATATTATAACGCATTCTCCTTACTTAGTTATGTCAGCGGTAAGTGCATTTAAAATCTCTAAGAGAGATTAGACATACTCTCTTCCATCTGCTGCTCTTGAAAGCTTCTTATAAAAAATAAAGCGCCGGTTTGATTTGTTAAGGAGATGCTGAAGTACAATTCAGCACTCAGCTAACATTCGGTTCGTTTAGCCTACCTTTGCCGCTTCTTTTCATGTTCAGCTAACTATAAAATGAATATTTTATGCTTTTATTAGAATGAAATATGACTAAAAAAATATCTATTGAGACTTTTACCCAGGAGGGGAAGAAAAGAACGCCCTGAACTCAAGGTAACAAACTGGCCGCTAAAGATATCCAGACGTCTACTACCGAAATGGGCACAGGTCTAACAAGGTGCCAGAGAAGTAGAGAAGTTATATTCTGTTTCTAACTGGGCTCGAAACATCCCTGCGGCGATGTTAGTTTGGCTTCTCATTCATCCTTACGAGATCAAACAATGAGGGTATCAATGCTTCCACGCTAAAACTCTCCAAGGAGTTTTTCATTGACGCGAAGGAAACTTTGATTACGTCACTTGTGTACCCAGTTTATTCAGCGTCAGTCAGCAAGCTATCTTATAGGATCTTCATGCGCGCATTACAGCCTATTTACAGTTAGCTCTTTTTAGTTGATGAGAGCAGTGAATTCCAGAGCGCAACAACCAGCCTCAAGTTGGACGGTCGTAGCGTCCGTAGCGGAATGGCGTACCATAAGACAAAAAGTTTATGTTCAAGGGCGCGTTTCTGAATGAATTGCCGAGTATTGTGCTGCTTTATTTTTCACGCAGCACATATCCTCGGTTCAGCCGGAATACGCTCTGCATATACTTTGTTTCATTTCAAAGCTTGACAAAGCTTGACAGGTTATTAATACTAATTGCAAGCAATATTAAATTTTAAATAAATAATGTTAGGACCCTAAGAGTTCCAGAAGACTGGAATTTCCAGCTCAATGACAACTCCCAAGGAAGAACTTTTCTCGATTGCTCGTTACGCTGTCGTCGCTATGAAAATCGTCTTTGATAATGTTTGTCTCCTCACAATGCATTGTACGCTAGGATGAATGCCCAATAGAAGATGTCACATATATCGGAGTTACATGCATGCTCAAATATTGTAGTTTAAAACTCCCAATAGTGGTTTTCAACTCATATTACGCAACAAACAGAGGCTCGTGCTTTTCACCTGTACTGAAACGTGGCCAGTGCAGCCATGAATTGCACCCGGAATCTTTGTTCGTTCCGAAAAGAAATTCCAGTACCAAGTAGGTGGAGGCGTTTTATTTTAGACATCGCTGGACTTAAAATGTGCTAGCGAAGTAGTGCAGTTTATTACCAGCTTATGCAACGCTTTGTGTTTTTACTTTGCACATTTCGGAGTTGTTAAATGCGTAATGGCCCCTCACAAAATGATGCGAGAGAATGCCCACCTCATTTCTCCTTCTTTTTATGTTTACTGAAGCAATGGCCTTAAAATTTATGATGTGTTAATCGCTTTTGCCAAGTTCTTTGCATGTGTAGCCAGAGTTTACTATTAACTTATCTTAAGGTTTTATTGGAAATCTGGAAGCCACAATCATCAAGGACGAAGAAGTTGCCACTGCGACACAAAAAAACGCCTACATGGCGGAATATGGAGGCAGAAAATATAGCATGTTTGGGGAGCCATGCCTTACTCAACGTACCCTGCCCCTAACAGATTGTCATAGGAGCCATCGATTGGCGCTAACTGTGTTGGAAAGATCCCTCTAAATGTTACGCAGGTTTCTCCGTAATGTATTTGAGAAGAAAGCTCCATCCCTCTAATCCTGTCTAAGTCAAATGTTATTCATAAATCTCAGCGGCTTAATGAGCACATTCACCCAGGTGTTCGTGACTCAGCTTGTTGGATCCACCGCATTGTGCACAATGCATTATAAGGTTCGGCTGCATTCGAATAAACTATATCCACTAGTGGCGTAGAGGTAGAACATCCGCCTCGCATGCAAGAGGACCGTAGTTTGAATTCGGTGCCGCGCTATTCTCCACCGGGTCAAAAAAAAAAGAATAGATCCGCGTGTGGAAGAATCTCTGGCTGACCCTGGCAACATTTAACGCTGGAACCCCAGCTAGTGAAGATAGTTTAGCGGGGCTGTTAGAGGAACTAGAGGGTATAAAATGGGATGTCATATGGCTTAGTGAGGCTAGGAGGCCGAATGAGGCATATAATGTACTGAGGTTTACCGGAGAGGCGAGAACTAGGAGTAGGCTTCTTGTCAATAAGGACAAAGGTGGTAATATAGATGAACTCTATAGCATTAATTAGAGGGTGGCAGACATCGTAATTGGGACTAATAAGCTGTATAAGGTAAAGGTTCTACAAGAACACGTACCTACATGTAGTCATGATGACCAGGCAGTTGAAAGCTTCTACGAAGATGTAGAATCGGCAATGCGGAAAGGAAAGATGCAGTAAGACAAAAAATTGACTACTGGTGAAGATGATAATAAAGCTCTTCAGATTAAGGCAGTTGCAGGTGACATAGTAAATCCCCTATCTCATATTTTCAATCAAATTCTAGCCCTTGGTATTTTCCCACAACCATTGAATATTGATAGTGTGCTCTAATACACAAAGGTGGTAAATACAATGAATTAAACAATTACAGGCCAATCTCAGTGTTGTCACTGTTCTCCAAATAGGCTGAGCGAATCCTATGTAAACGATTTAGCACTTTTTTATCGTCAAGGAAAGTGTTTGTTGAACAGGAGTACGGATTTCAAAAAGGGAAATAGACAGAAACGACCCTGCTTCATATTAAAGATAAAATCATCCGTAACATCGAAGCCAAGTTACTTCCAGTTGTAATCTACCTAGACTTTCGTAAGGCGTTTGATTCTATACAACACCATATCTTGTTCAGTAAGCTTCAAGTATGTGGTTTCAAGGGCACAGCACAAAGTCTTATACATAGTTATTAGCACTCGAGGTCTCAGTTTATTTCCATACGTAGCATTACATCAGGGAAAGAAAACATTAAATAAGGCGTTCCTCAAGGCTCTATGCTCAGCCCGTTGTTATTCATACCGTATATAAATGATTTCCATTACCATTTTAACTGCGGGTGAGCTGTTGCTGTACGTTGACGACATAAGTGTCGTTTTTTCTGGCAGAACCTTGAAGAACTTGAGACCACGTCAAATGCATGGCTGAATGAGCTCGGTTTATGAGTACATACAAAGAAGCTTCAAAAAAAATACAAACAAAACTAAATATACGATATTTTCAGCATAAAAAGAAGCCCATCCTCTACAATGTGATCCTTTACTATAATGATGCGTTGCTTGAGCATGTAGATTGTCCTACATTCTTAGGTGTTACTTTCCAGCAAACCTAACATGGTCCTACCATGGGGGAAATGTAAGAATGAAAGTAGCGAGATGCATTGGAATGTTAGGCCGCCTTCGAAATTTTATCCCTGTCAGGCTCAAAAAGCACCTCTATTTCTCAAATATACACTCTCACTTTAATTATTGTTGCTTAGCATCGGGTACCAGAATTAAGACCGATAATGATAAGACTCTCTTCACTGCAGCGGAGGGCCATTAGAGCATTATATAAAGAAAATGTAGAAACCGTAACATTCATGGCAACACATAATATCCTACCTTTCCACGATATATACAAACGAAAATTATCTATGTACGTATTTTCTGACGTGTCGAGCGAATACAATAGATTTTCTAGTCATTATCTAAATAGAGATACTGGTCACAATTTGCTGAGGACATTCATTGTTGTAGATAAACCTTGTATAAATTATGCTAAACAGACAATTAATTATCAAATCATCTAACTATGCAATAATTGTCCAGATATTCTTGATATCGCAAGAATAAGTGAAAGTTTGAAAACTTTTAAACACCGAACCGTTTTTCACTTCAAGTAGAAAACCAAATGCATGACTAAAGCACATATGAAATCGCAATGTATTGTGCTATTCCTTTATACTGTTACAGAGTTTCATGACAACTGTTACATTTCCAAATGGTTTGATACAGGCACGTGTCTGAATGCGTATTTTGTACAGTGGTGATGATTGCAACTCCGTGTTGCTTTTACTTCCTTGTTTTCTATTTTTTTTATTGGAGCGTATTTATATACGCCGAAGATTGTTGTATTCAATTGCATGTGCGCTGCCTGTACTTTGTAGCCGCTGCTGTTTCGCCCAGGGGGGCCAGGACCCCGTCAGGAGACTAATTACCTCATTTTGTCCTGCCCCACCGGCAGTGCCATGTATTGCCCACCCAATCACTGAATAAAAATATATACTGTATTAATGGGTGACTTCAATGCCAAGGTAGGAAAAAAGAAGACAGGACACCAGGCAGTGGGCGACTATGGCATTGGTTCTTGGAATAGCAGGGAGGTTTACTAGTTGTGTTTGCAGAGCGCCATAACTTAAAAACCATGAATACTTCCTTCAGCAAACCGAAGAACCGGAAGTGGGCATGGAAAAGTTCAAATGGGGAGACTAAAAATGAAATTGACTTCATACTGTGTTCTAACCCCGCCATTATGCAAGGTGTAGAAGTAATCGGGAAAGTTATATTCAGTGACCGCAGGAGGGTAAGGTCTCGAATTAGTCTATATCTGAAGAGGGAACGAAACAGATTAGTAAGAAATAAGTCCATCAACGAATTAGCGGTAAGGGGGGGGGGGGGGGGGAGGGAGGGGAGAGTTCAGGATCCCGCTACAGAATATGATGACGGCATTAGTCTAAAGCAATGAACAATAATTTCAGAGATATCATTACTGAGTGCGCTGTAGAATTACGCGGTAGGAAACGGGCAAAATTTCTATGGAGACAAAAGATTTGAGTAAAAAATGCAAAAGAATGAAAGCTTCCAATCCAACAGACAAGATAGAATTGGCAGAGATATCAATGCTAATCAATAGGTGCAAAGCGGCCAATATCAGGAAGTATCCTGTCAAGTACGGGGGAAGCCTTAAAGCGGTGAAAAAGAAATTAGCCATAGCAAAAATCAGATATATGCGATAAGGGAAAAGGCGGGCAATATCATCACGAAATGGCCAAGATGGTCAAAATAGCCGAGAAGTTCTATACTGACCTCTCCGTTAGCCAAAGTAGTCAGGACAATAGTGACATTGGCAGTACGGAAAATCAGTCCGACGCTCCGCGAGTGACGAAGGACGAGGTTAAGAAAACGTTAGAAACTTTGGAAAGGGGGAAAACAGCTGAGAGTTTCAGGTAACTGTAGATTTGATGAAGGACGAGTAGGATATCGTGCTAGGAAAACTGGCCACCGTGTATACACAGTTCCTGGTATTATCGACGGTACCGATTCCATGGGTTAACGCAAACATTTCTTTAATTCGTAAGAAAGGGGACGATAAGGATCTGAAATATTACAGACCAATCAGCTTACTGTCTGTTACGTATAAAGTATTCGCATAGGTAATCGCTAATAGAGTTAGGACAACCTTATACTGCAATCAAGCAAAAGATCAAGAAGGTTTTCGGCAAGGGTACTCTACTTTCGATCATATCCATACCATCAACCAGGGGATAGGAAAACGCTCGGAATATAACCAGCTCTCATGCATACCATTCATTGGTTACGCAAAAGAGTTTCGAAAAGCATACTATATGATGGCTGCACCGCAACCAAAGTTCTGCACAAAGAGAGTAACAAAATTCCTTCAAAAAAAGGTGTCAGGCAAGGAGACACGATCTCCCCGGCGCTATTCACAGCTTGCTTAGAGGAAGTACTCAGAGACATAGAATAGGAGCAGTTATGGATAAGGGTAGTCGGAGAACACATCAGTAATCTGCGATTTGCTGATGACATTGTCTTGCTAAGTAACTCTGCAGATGAACTACAAAGAATGATTGCTGACCTAGACAGGAACAGCAGTACGGTTGGCTTGAAAATCAATATGCAGAAGACTAAGGTAATGTTCAACAACCTTGGCAAGAAACAGCAGTTTATTTTAGGTAGAAAAGCCCTGGAAGTAGAAGGCGAATATGGCTACTTAGCACAAGTAGTAACCGCAGATCCGGACCATGAAAGGTAAATAACGAGGAGAATAAGATTGGGATGCAGCGGATTTGGCAAGCACACAAAGATAATGACTAGCTGCTTACCGGTGTCACTCAAGTGGAAAGTATACAACAGCTGCATCTTACCTGTACTCACTATGGGACTGAAACGTGGAGGCTAACGAAAAGGGTTCTACTAGTTGAGGACAATGCAGTTGGTTATGGAACGAATAATGATAGGTGTAACGTTAAGCGATAGGAAGCGTGCAAAGTGGGTTAGAGAAATAACTCAAGTCACTGATATTCTAGTGGAAATGAAAGAGAAGAACTGAGCATAGGTTGGACATGCAGTGTGAAGAGAGGATAAGCGATGGTCGCTTAGGGTAACGAACTGGATTCGAACTGAAGGAAAGCGTACGCAAGGGGCGCAAAACGTTATGTGGGCGGATGAGGTTAAGAAGTTCGCAGGAGTCAAGTGGATACAGCTAGCACAGAACCGGGTTGATTTGAGGAATATGGGAGAGGCCTTCAACTTGCCGTAGGTAGAGTCAGGCTGATGATGATTAAATCTAATTTCAAGACTGTGCTCTTGCAAGTGTTGCTTCAAACCAGTATTAATCTTTGTCTGTAGTGTCGGGTTTCTCACAACTCGCCCTTCCCATTTGTCCTACCAATGAAGCCTTCAGGTCACGTGGCCAAAAGGCCTCCTGCTTAGGTAACAGTGAAGGCATTTACTTTTGATTCTATATACCTGACATTACTAATATTATTTTTCCGCCGATTATCAGTTCGGAGCTACTAGTAGACTCAGAACAGCGCCCCTATACGCGCCAGGGAAAATCTATATCATCCCCACAAGTTTCATAATAAAACTCTTTGCTCGAAATCCTCGCTCTGCTTACTGCAGCATAGGCTACTTCATGCGACTGCTTGAACCAAGTGCGCTAGGAAAATACTTGAAATTTTCTTTCACTAAGTGAGGGTGCGATATATTCAGTAAAATATATCCAAGATTCACTATTGCTAACATTCTCCCAAAGTTCCGTAAGTTCCTTCATATGATATTCTACTGTACGCATCCTGCATATAAGCAAAGGTTTCTTGTTCATAAAATTTGGGGTATATAAAAGCTCTCATGTAATATTTACCACTGCCCTTTTTTAGAAATGCATTTTCAAAGCAAAGGAACGGAAACCTTAACGTAATACTATTACACATTGTGAGTGACCAATGTGCGCTATATTTGTGAACAAACACTGCTTTTCCTGCAGTCAATAGAGAGTCCGTCTGAGCAATTGGGTGTGGTCGTCGAATTGCTGTCTTATCTTTTCGTGGTTTGGTCGTCTTTAAGGCAAAAACCTTTCATGCCTCATCGTTGTCGACAGAAGGCTGTCAGCAGAGGTGTCACGCTTTTGATAGGAAGGGTTAAAAATAAATTTATAAACCTTGTCTTCACCGGGAATCGAACTTTCATCCCTTAGATCCCCAGCGCAGCGCTTTACAAACTGCGCCACGTCCCGATTTGGTTTTCTTTATTGCACGGAAAAACTTCCGTAAAAAAGTATAAACTCCACTTACTTAAACTTGTCCATATCTAAAGTTACAGGGCTACTTAATACGAGTCCGCCATTTCCCTATTGCGATAATGCACCATCGAAAACATCAAAATTCTGGGAGGCAAACACATGTATCTGGATACGGCATTCAGTTTGGAGGTTCTTCACATGCGGCATATACACGCCTCCGCAAAGCATACTGCTCCTGCAACTCGGATTTGAATGACCTTAGTGGATCGTTTCACCATCCGTGACGTGGCGTCTGTTCAGTCTTTGGACAGGCGCCACGTCCCGGATCACGAAACATTCTTCATAATTTCCCTGGTCTACCGTGAGGATGATAGCGGGATTCCGAATTCGGAATTCCAAATCTGTAAACGAATTGTAGAACGCCGGTGAACTTTGATGCGTTCAATGAAATGGTGGTTGTGTTCGTTCTTGTTGTGGCTGTAGGAAGAAGAAAAAGAAAATGCACGGGCCTGCTACTGGCTCTGTAGCTCAGCCACCTCCGCTGCCTCGTGCGGACAGAAAGGGAGAGAAAGACGCGCGTCGCAACAACAGCCGTCGTCCACCACCGATGCAGTGGCGGGTGCAATGACGGCCTGTAACAGATAAAATTCGGTGGCTAGCTAACACCCGCCGCAAGCGGCGTTGACCTACCGTTCCAGCCCCGTAGGGCCAGGAACAAGGGGCGCGCGATGTACCGTCAGGACAGGTCATGACGTCACCAGGCGATTTATGCATATACAAAGCTTACCCCGCCGAGCGTCCGATCCAAGCCTCCATGCGGTGCCTTTCATTTGCCGCTTCCTCGAACGCCGCACCGCACAACAAACAGCAGCAGACCCAGATGTCTAGAATGCGTTAGTACAGCAGGCATCAGCGGTGTTTGAAATTGATTTACGTAATAGAAAAGGCGCAGTATCTGTCACAATTCTCCGCAGACACATGTACCATGCCACAAAGAAAGGGAGGAAGGGAGTGAAAGAAGAGATGGCGATGGAAGAGCTGTAGCGGAGGACTACTATCCACCGCGCTATATGGCTTTCGCTTTATCGCACTTTAGTGTTCCAAAATGCCTTGTTGAATTTTTTCTCAGTCTCCTGAGGGTCAAGAGGGTTTTGGTGCTGTGGCCGTGAAACATCACAGCACGTAAGTTTATTAAAACGTGTGACTTTACCTTTACATGGTCCTCAAGGTTTCTTGCTGGCCCCAATGCACATTGGATCACGAAAATTAACACACTTCTCGTTGCCATCACTTAATTGCATGTATATTCCAAGCCCGGCACTCCTATATAACTTCAGGGCATAGGGGTTGTGTTCTTGACTACCACCAAAATGTGAGAGGTTCGATTAAACCTCGTGACATTGTTGGATTGGTAAAACGTTTATTCGGGGCCTGCAGTAGAACGCACGCTCGCGTGCGCGTGCTCCGGATGGGACCTACGTCGTCCTCTGGGCACCGGCCACGCGGCGTGGGTCCCCGCTCGCCGTGGCCGCCTCGCTGGTTCCCTGCCTGGCCAGCGCCTTGATGACCTGCTGGACGGCCCAGAGTTGTTCCTCTTAATTGTCGCTCCCTGCGGCTGCTTCCAGTCGCGGCGGGATCCTCCCAGATTTAGCTTCTTCCCGGTACTTGCTACAATTCTACAGCATGTGTGCGAAGCCGGCCGTCTCCGTTCGGCAGACTCTGCATTTGTCTGTCGGGTGCGTCTCGGGATACAGTCTATGCATCAGCGACGGGCTGGGGAGTGAGCCCGTCTGTAGCTGTCTGAATAAAACGGCTTGCTCTCGACTGAGCCCCGAGCAAGGGGGTGGAAGAGTTCTGCGAGCTAGGCGGAACACCTTGGTTATTTTGTTGTAGTCGGTCATTCGGTCTTTGGTGCTGAACCACAGCGGCCAGTCGACCGAGGCGCGGTCCGTTAGCGCGCGCGTCTCGGCGTGTGCCGTCTTGACAACAATTATATTTTTTAGAGTACTTAAGCTCATTTGCGTGATTTGCGTTCCAACAGGGGTTAACTGATATGATCGACTCGCTATGGTAAGTTACACAATTGTTTTAAAGCAGAAGCTGTAATCTCCGGCGTCTACCTAGTGTCGGCGATTGGCCTTGAGTTCTTCTAGAGGCCCCACCTAACTTAACGTTCTTCTGAAGCCTCCGAGTGGGGATGCGAAAATTTTGATCGCGCCATCTCGCCTTCCTCTCCCTACGTCTGTCAGTAGGGATATGGATAATGTCGAGCGGAACTTCACTGTTGGCTGGGTGCGGGCGAATGACTTTGAAGACATCGCCTTGTCAAACTAGGCGTGGTCGTTTTCGTGGGGACTTAAATAGTCCACGAGTAGTGCTTTCACAGTAAAAAGGAAACCATCGGAGTGGAGTTGATTTTAACTGTTCGGTTGGACCCCAAGAACAAGGGTAAGTTAAGTAGCCAATCATCTTAACCACTGAACCAAGGTAGAGGATGCTTGCAGTGATTATAATGAAGTTTAGGTACTTTTATTTCTCAGCCATTTTCAAAGGCTCCTTGTGCTGCATGTCGAACAATAATGAATTTTCAGTCAAGCGTACTCCCAATTCTCAGCCGAAAGAGACCTTCAGCGCTATCACTTTAAAACAGAACTTACGCCAGCGTTACTCGTCGAAGCTAAGATGCAGTCGTGATGTTTTGCGTCGAGTTTTCTGTTCACGTAAACCGCTCGTGTCAAATCTTGGGGTGCACACTCGATTGAATTCCGGCCGGCCTCCCGAGTGAGAATGAAAACACCGAAGGTTTTGCGTCTACCTGCCTGCTAACAGGTCGCAGCTGCTGGTGTTATGCACCGCGTGCCGTGTATCACGACGAGGTGATGCGTCCCACTTGTTCATACGGTAGGGTTTAAATCTTGTGACATGAGCTTTAGCACACACCGCAACCTGCGACGGACGGCTGACAGAGGCCAACAGCTGCGGCTGACGGGAGTGTCGCCAACACGTGCGTATCGCGCGTGCCGCTGCGCGGGTCCTGAGAGCTTCTCGTTTGCAGGCAACACGTGATTTGCATCCGCCGAGTTCGGATGGAGCAAAGCTGCTCCGACAACGGATGACACTCTGCTCTCAGCCTCGATGCCTCTGGGGGGACGTTGGTGGTTTCAGCGCAGCACACAAGCCTTCTTAGGAGCACGCAGGGTACCCGTGACTTGCTGCCTACTTGTGTCAGTTGCTGACAAAATACCATATGCTAGCGAAGATGACTGCTAAAGTAGGCCGGTCAGCAATAAACCACTTGCAATGCACTATATTTATTACACCTTAGATGTATGTTGTTTATATCATTATTTTTATGCTTGCAGGATTCAGAACGCAAATTGGAAGCACGAGAACAAGAAGGATGACAGTATAAACCGCGTCGTACTGCCGTCCTTCTTTTTCTTGAGCGTCGTTTTTGTGTTCTTAGTCCTGCAAACATAGAAACAAATCAAGTAGCCCAAGAGCAAGTATTGCTCTTTCCTTTGTCTGGCAAAAATATTTTCGTTGGCTAATATGCCGGAGTATCCACGTGCCGCTAAAAGCGCACGAAAATACTACAAAGATACCCTCATTTAATATTCGGCTACAAGCAACGACAAAGGAAAAGAAAGCGACTGCTAAGCGGGTTTTAACAACGATGGAATTGAGTTACAGCGCCGTAGTCAACATCCGAAAAAAAAATGTGGTTGTATATGTAATCATAAATTCCAGCGCACATCAATAGCGACGATTTAGCTCAAGACGTCGCGAGTGATTCTTTTCTCGACAAAACCATCGCGAAAAGTGTACTCTGATTTCTTTCAAAAATCTATATAACAGTTTTTGAGTAAACTCTAAGGTTTTAATCAAAACTAGGGTGATATATTTGACAGTAAAATATAAGAAGGAGCATAGATATCAGAGCGGTGCGCACATACCGGATGTCTTTTTATTGTTCAAGTAGTTGTTGTGCGCTACCCTTCGTCGTGGTGTTATTAAGACACTATGCGGTGCTGTCAGTGGATCTTATGAAAGGGGAACATTCAGTGAGCAGCGTTCAAATCGTGGAATATATGCAGAGAGCTCAGCCACCAAGCTGCAACGTCCTGGTGAGTACGGAAATGACAGACGGCCACAAATAGAAGGGTAAAATATATATATAACTGCAAAAATGTTGAGTGGGCAATGCGAATGGTTATCAAGAGATGTGGTTTTGTTTGGTGTCATCCAAAGGGGAATTAATGCCCATTGCTGCCCATCTCTGTTGGATCATCGCACCGATCGCCTGTGATTCAAGTCCAAAAACCTATGTCACTGTTTTCGAATAAACTATCAGGTTTTAATCAACGCCATCGTCTTCATTAATTCCATGCCTACGCTGGAGTACTTCACCCTGGATTTCCTTCGTGAAACGCAGAAAAGTGACACCCAACAGCTACTTGGTTACACCAACCGCACAGAACGCAAGGCGCTTCGAATCATTTTTCGAGAGCGCATTGCTCTAGTGGTTTGGTATTTTGCACGTTCTTCGTTCATTTCAAATAATATTTGTCCACATCTCTACATTACGTTGATCAAAGCGGATTTATTCACTGCCTTCTTGTCACATCGGCAACATTTTTTTAATCTTTAATAATCATTGCTGTCCCTTCAATGGACAATAAGTTAACTTCGATACTCGTTACATAACACGCCCAGTTTAATTTCAGTCTCTTCTGCGCAAGAGTGCCTGCGCCCTTTTCTTATTCTGGACCGGCGTCTGCCTCTCAGCTTATTCCGTAACAGTTTACCGGCGCATTTGCTCGATGCTAAAATTTTAATCGAGCCCTTTACCAGTAAGTGTGCAAGTTTCAACCTCAAAATGGCTCAAATATGCTGCAAAGGTACACGTCTTTTGCTTCGGTTTAAAGCGCCAGTACCGGAGAACACAAGACCATGAGTTAATCAACGCTCTGAAGTCATTATAATATACCGGACATTTAGTCCTGCTTGTTCTGCTTGCCGTGGTCGTTAGCGTTTACTTAGGAAGAATAGGAATAATATGCATTCAGTAAAAATTTAAAATAGAAATATATTTTGCATCCTGGTAACATGTGGTCTGAAACGGGTTGGTCACAATATCTACCGTGCTGAGCCTACATTTTTGTACTTAAATAAAACCTTCCAATTTTGACAGCTTTCGGCATTGTCTCGATGCATTTTTCATTAAATTCAGGATTTCTATAATGAGGGTAATTACACGCCGCCCTCCTACTTAAAGGGACACTGCAGCGGTTTTCAAATGTGCCAATACTATAGATTTTTGAAGTAGATTATTTTTTGATGATGTCTGTGAAGTTATTTTTTAGATTATGCATAAAACACCTGCGCAATTGCCGACTGAAAGCACGCAATTCGCACCGGGCGACTGCTACAGAGGAGGCAGGCGGAGAGAGAAACCTTGCGTCTCCGTCCGTCATGACGTTACTGTGAGGAGCCGGATGCATTCAGAGCCAACGGAGGGGGCTTTCGGCGTGCGCTGTTCTCGTCGTGCTTGCGTTGCGGACGTACAAAACACGTAAACTTAGTGTTGTGCACCTGATACAACACAACTCTGCATGTGTTTGGATGCACGAACAGCTGTGGCCCTGTGGACGCGACGAGGTAACGTTCAATTGTAATAAAAGCTTGTGGCGCAATGTGGCGTTGCTGAGAAGAGAAATAAATTCAAGCCAGCCAAAGGAAACATTCTACTCGAAGCATTTTCGCGACTTTGACTACATGCAGTTTGTTCCTAACGCAATTTCTATAGGGCTTTACTAAAAGGCATGGCTGAACCATGACGTGGTTCCTTCCATTTCCTTGTGCAAATGAGTCGGGACATAACCGCGATTATGAAAGGAAGAAAAGGGAGGCAAGGCTTGTATTTCGTAGTTCCTTTACTTTCTGACTATTCAGGTCTCATTTGTATGTGAACCGTTGCGCTTAGTGTTGATTACGATCGGTTCATGGAGTGCAATCTCGCGATGAGACGGGCAGACAGCATCGGCACGCATTTAATTTGGTCTCCAGCGCAATGGCCCAGTCAATGCCTCGCATGCATTGCAGAGCTCGGCAACCGCGCTTCGCTTATTATTCATTTGTCTGGCGCCAGCTGTGTACTGCATCACCCTCTCTATAAAATACTTCGTTTTCCCAAGGTATCACGAGTGGCACTCAAAGCAGGATTTGGTACGCCAACCTTTGGGTCCATTTTTCACATGACCTTTCGGGTGGGACGGTAGGCCTGAGACGGAGGTAGTCGCGGCTGGGGTATTTTTCGCTGCCCTTCTTTCCCAGGAATATGCACGCACAGGTTTCACTGCGGGCCATGTAGTTTCTGATAATAATGACAGATACTGCGTTTCAAAATGCGTTTCTAACCAAAGCAAGTTTTCATGCCAAACCTACGCTCCCCACAACGGAAGTGCTGCATCGTTTGTGGGCAAAGGGATACATGGGGTGAAATTCCCTATGGTCATTCGTGTGGAAATGGCATGTCATAATGACATCACAAGGCCGCAGAGACCACACAGCGCAGCGAAGGAGCCACATCGGCAGCTTTCCCAGTCCTCAATATGTCGTCACGCGACGTCTTGGCCAATCACAGGCGGCGGCGCGACCCGCGGTAAGCCCCGTCGCGCGAGCTGCGTATTTCTGCTGAAAAATGGTTATTTCTACTTTCTTTTGCATATTTTTAACCTGATATTTGCGTTCGCAGTATGAAAAACTGTGGCTTTCTGCTAAAAGCCCAATTTTTGTAAAAGGTCCTGCAGTGTCCCTTTAACCATGAAGCCTATAAACACTTTTTGCTAACCTCAACTGCAAACTAATTAGCATTTCTTTTCGTATCTATACACCCCTAGCTCTTGGGGGAATATCAGTGCCCGCATAGGCTTCTGGATGGACACTGACACATTCACTATAAGCTATTCATTTGTACCTCGGACATCTACCACACATAGAATAAGCTTAATCACCTTGCGTAAACGTCTCTAAAAGCTTCGCGTTCTAAGACATCCTGATCTAGCTTCAAAGAGTAGGCCGTCGCCTCTTGGAGTTGTCATAAAACGCTTCCTTCTCAATTTTGCTGTTCCACTTGCTGTACAGATCTACAGTTGACTTCTTTTCATTGCATAACTCTAGTTGTTACCCTTTGCGTTTCAATCCTGTTGTTTAACGTTCTTTATTTCTACGTCATGTTGCTCTAGATATTCCTAGTTAGTTTTAGTGTTCTTTCCCTCCACTGATAGTCCATACCCCTTCGATACAATAATGAAATGCCTTCGCTGCCCGCATATAATCGTCCAATGTGCTGAGGCCTTCATAATATAGTATTTTTCTCTGGGCCTCTCGTGCCTCGAAAGATATTCCCTGTTCAACAAATCCCTGCCTTGCTTCGTTTGTAGATTTGCCGTGGGCCACAAACACATATCTTTCCAGAGCTATATGACATAACTGTAAGCGTGATTGAACCAATAAACTCTAAATCGTGCTGCCAGAGGTAAGTTCTGGCACCAATAATTCTTTTCCAAACACCTTTCAGTATTGACACTTGATATGTACCTCGGTAGTGCTCGGTGCTGATTAGAGCAGCATCCATTCGTCCACGTAGTCAGTTCATGCTCTTCCATGTAGGCCCGCCCTTCGTTTCTGCTCATTCCAAGATATTTACATTCTCTCAATCGCATTGCATTGTACTGGCATCGTTGAATACCATCAGACCTTTCCTAATTATGCTGAAAGTGAAGCCTGCAGCATCTCTATCGTCACCACACGTATCAAGGAGTGCCTGAATGTTTGCCTCGCAATCAGCCAGTAGCACGATACCGTACCCTTACATTAAACATGGAAGCCGCTTCCCTGCGGCCCTTCCTCCTAGTCTGTATGAGATCAAACCCGATCTTGCTTTCCTCCAGCCTCTTTTCCATACTTTTCATATGAACCGTGAAAAGACGCGGTGAATGTGCACAACCCGGCCCTAATCCTTCGCGCATCGCAACATTCGCCGCCCTCTTGAACCCCTCCCGTACGGCCTCTACATCAAGTTTCTTTTCTTTTTTTTTTTTTTTTTTGGCTCGGCATCAGCGGATCACGGTGCGTGCATCTCAAGTCGAAAGTCAGAGCCACGTTCACTTGTCTCGCTAGCGGCGTCAGCGGCAGCAGTCAATCGCGGCTACCTCTTCGCCACGCAACGTTCTTATGGGCCCACGCGCTGCTTCTCGCGCGCTTCCGATAATTTAATAACTGAATTGCTCTCTTCGCTCCTCATTCAATCCCACACCTGTGCGGCGACAGTCAGAGCGCCGGCGCGGTGGCGGCGGATCTCGATATGTGCACCGCCCGAGCCGAAACACATACCTGAATCTGTAGAAAAGCTACAAGAACTGATGAGCTGCTCTCAAATTTCGCATTAAGAAATACATAATCGTCGGCAATGTTTTTTATCTCGGCATATTTCCTTTAGTAATTCAATTACCATTTCCCTGATATATTCACTTTTAAGTATGTTCCACAGAAGCTCCCTATCTACGCTCTTCGTAGGCACCCATTATTGTCGAAAATCTCACTGCAGCTGTCTCTTTTCCGCCCTGGCTATCTCTATGCCTTTCAATGAAAAAAAGTATTATTCATGCGCCTACCGCTCTTAGGACCGTTCAGCAGCAGGACTTTTGAATACCATGTCACTCGTAAACTGAGTCTTGTTGGAGTGCCGTTAAACCTGTTCTACAGCATATTTGTGATATTAGTAATTTCTCAGAGGTAAATAAAACTTCTCTTATTACGTCCTAATCATGAAATCTCGCGTTCACTAAAAGGCCTATGAGAAGCGCCGTGCTTAAACAGGCCAAGAAATGGGCGAAGCTGAGAAACAGGTCTCATTTGTAACGCGTATACGAAATAAAAAAGACAGACATATTTTACCCCTCGTGAAGAAATGTGTGCGGGACCCGTTAACATTTCAAACGAAAATCTCCATGCCTTCGAAATGAAAACAAAAAAAGAACTGCGTTTATGTTCATTTCAAATAATTACATTTTTTCTTGTTCACATTGTGTATGGCCCCGATAGCAGCTTTTGTGACCTGTAGTAATGCATGAGCTCTGCATTGAGTTATTTTATTAGGTGGGAAGAGCATGACACAGACAAAGTCGAACAAATTCTAACAGCTTCAACGCAGAGCTCTCAGCACGTTGGCACTTGTTGACGAACAAATATAAAAAACCGGACAATACATTAGTGGTAATAGCAATTGTTCATTCCTCCTGCCAGCTCCTTCTGGTTAGAGATAAAAGTAAATACGCTATAGCTTTTCCAGTTAAAGTAGCTTAAAAAATATTTTTCTCCCTCACGGAAGAGTGTATAACGCGGCTCGCACGACGATGGTGGCTGCATTTTTCATTTCTTCCGCCCATTTCTTGTACACAGGTAAGAAAACGCTAGTGCTGTAACTTAGGCTGTTGGGTTCCTCCGATTTTCAATTCTCGATAAATTGACGACTATGAATGAAGTAGTGCGGCTTCGGCTCCAAGATGATCGTGCTATCACTCCTCACGGATAGAAGCTCCTTGTTAAAACAAGATTTCAAAAACTTCCGCCTTTTTTCTACGAGTACGGAGCAATCAGGAGCGTACGTCCTCTGTCTCTAGCGTGTTCATATACCCGCCGCTCCTGCTTCTGTGAAACCCCGCTGAAAAAAATCGACTCTTAAGCGTTCGACAACTGCGTGTAGCTGCAAGTGCAGCCAACAACTTGATACGTTTGCCCAGAATTTGGTTCACAGGACATACTGAAACAATTAGTCCTACTTTCTGCTCAGGGAGTACTGAAGCAATCTGTACATAAACAAACGACAGATTGCGCATTTCCGCAACGAGCGAAGCGCCTAGAGGCAGGGCCTATAGTCCAGCTGTACGGTCCCTATAGAGCTCGTTCGGTTGAAAAACCATTGCCGTCGCCTTTTATGTTGCCGTCGCCGTAATACAAATTGAGAAAAATTGTGCCGGAGAAAACGCGAACGTTATTTGTTATCAAACTTGTGTGAAAATGGTACTTGAAAAGCATGCGGGTGAGGTCATACCATCCGCTTCCCCTTGAGCTTCCGACTTCTAGTCAAGCTGGAGTGTTAGTTCGCGATAGGTATCCGGACCGACGACATAGGTACTTCAGTTAAGTGTAGCTGTCTTCTGAGAAGTGAAGCCGGTACTGCGCTTTCCCTTAAAAAAAAAAATTGAGCGCCCTGCCACGGTAGTGCAGCGGTTAAGATGCCCGACTGGTGTACACAGTATGACGCGCAGTTTAATCTGAAGGAAACGCGTTTCGACTTGGTAGAGGAAGCCGAAGGCGCTGAATTTTTGTGCCAGTGTTGCGTGCTGAGTGTGCGCCTATACAGGTTTGAATTAGAAAAGATCGGTCTAGTGTCACGTGTGGAAGCCCTAAAATATGAACTATGTTCAGCAAGAGCAGAAAATCAGAAACTGCTGGGACAGCTTCCTAAAATGAAAGAAAAAATGACCTACACTGTCCTTGGAAGCAACAAGGACAACCAGTCCAGTGCGGATCGCGTGGCTGGGACCAGCAGTGGCATGGACGGCAAAAGCAAAGTAGGTCAGGCGGGGCCGAACCGACACAGTTATTCAGAAGTAGCTGCTACGAAGTCGGGAAAGAAGCAAGAAATAAAGAACAATAAATTGCCAGACAGGACACACATAACCCAAAGAAGGAACAAGCAATAGAGAGGGAGATAGAAAAAGTCCGGGTGCTTATCGCCGGGGATTCCAACATGCGCAGGTGCAATCGAACTATTATGGAACGTGTAAAGGGTGATAAGCGAGTATTAGGTGGAACCTTCCCAGAGAGTACAATGGACGCAGTGCTGAAGAAGACCATGGATAGGTTGTCGAAAAGTACCGCAGAGCGCGATATGTTGATAGTAGCAGTGGAGTTTAATAATGTCCCAAATGATGACGCTGCAGCAGCGGGGGAATGTTTAGCTCAGGGAGTTGACGATATCAGGCCGATAGCACAGAAAGCGTACATCGTTATGTGCACAGTACCAGAGGTGATAGGAAAGAACGAGTTTGAAAAAGACATGGTGACAGTTAATCATCACACAAGAAAGTTAAGCCTGAAGAAGCGTTTCGAAGTGGTTGAGGTAAGCAGGGAGGTAAGTACAGAGAGCAGGTTTTCGAAAGGCTTTTCAACGATATGTCATTCATTTTAACAGAAGGGGGGGGGGGGGGGGGGGGGAGCACAGATCGGCTTGAGCGGGGCGGGCAGAGCTGTAGAATTTTTAGGGGTTCGCAAGGGCTCCGGGCGCGGGGGTAGTTGAAACAGAAGCAAAAGAGAGCAAAATAACGGAGGCTGAGCCCAACAAAATCACAAAGAGGAGGTCCAGATGGAAAACTACAAAAAAGAGATTTAACTTTATAATCAGCTACATAAACATGCAAAGAGGTGGAAAACGAGAGCGAAATGGCTATAGATAGAACAGCAGTTCAAGCATGACGAAATATGGGCGTACGCTCTATGCGAGACTCATCTCAGGGATCTAGAAGATCCAACGTTTATAGAAGCTATGTCTGGGAAGGGTGCAACACAACGAGAACGGAGAAAAAGGGGGGAGGGGAGGTTGCTACAGCAAGGAACAAATTGACGAAGATTGAAATCATCGTGTAAAGAACACATCTGTGTACCAGGAAAAATTACCAGCATAAGGACATGGCTTGGGCTGTTTTATTTAGGAACAGGGCACCAATGCAGGCGGGAAAACATAGATCTCGTTGAATGTCTCAGTGAAGATATAAGCCAATTTGGAAACGGGGCGATATTGTTGTACTGGGGGATATGAACGGCCACATCGGTGATCTGGATGGATAAACGGAATTGTAACGGGAAGCTAAGGCTAGAGTTCTGTGAGCGGCACAACCAAGTTATTTTAAATATAGAAACAAATCTGCACGAGAAATCACGTGGGAATTCTGGAAAAGGCAGACGACCATTGAGTACTGTCTAATGTCGCAGGGAATGTATAGCAAGCTGGCAAAAACGAAACTAGATGAAGAAGGGGAGTGTAGGGGAAGTGATCTTAAACTTATTACCCTGCAGATGGGGCCCTTGATAAAAAGAGAAATGGAACTTAGACAAAACGTAAACGCAAAACTTAACGACGATCTAATAGCGCGGATAGCAGCAGGCATACAGAAAGCATTAAAGAAAGTCCCATGGACGACTGGGATTATGAACAGGTAGAGCTACTCATAAGGAGGAAAATTAAGGGGGTTAAAGTAGCAAACCTGTGAAATGGAAAGAGGAAACCATGGAACTGGTGGAATAAGGAAATGAGGAAGCCATTGAACAATGACGGGCAGCTTCAAGGGAACACCGAGAGGCAATGAAAGCACAGGTATCTCAGGAAGAGATAGACCAAAAATGTGAGTCGTATCGACAAAAGAAGCATCATGTACACGCCCTCGTCCAAAGTAAAACGAAGTATTCCACAGATCCCTGGATGGCTGAAATACACGATGCCACTAGAGGCGGAGCAAGAATATTTTGGAACCATATAAGCTGGCTAGGTAGAAAGAATCAAAGAAAGCAGGACAGGATTCATGATAATGAGGGAAATTGTTAAAACGGAGACAACGCTGTGAACTACATTACATCAGTTATAACCGAGTTATTTAAGAGCGACGATGGCGCAATCTTCGCAAATCAAGGAGCAACACAAGATAACCGAATATAAAACATCTCAGAACTGACTAATCTAAACTAGAAAAAGGCGGTAAAAAATATTCTTAAAAGCACATCTATTGGAATAGATGAATTTCCGATCAAGCTGATTAACGCACTTGGTTCAAGATGCAGGGAACGTTGTTAAAAGATTTGAAAAGAGTCATAACGAATAAGCAACTCCGGGCAGCTGACGGAAGAGTAAAATGAATTTGATTTATAACGGGAAAGGAGATAGGATGCACATAAAATCCCACAGGCCGATTGCGATAACATCTGTTATATACAGGGTGGCCATGCAGGCGGTGAAATTAAAGATGCAATCATGGGTAGAAAGTAAGATGATACTCGGAGAACTTCAGAACGGCTTTAGAAATGGTAGGCGCTTAGATGATAGCATGATCGTGCTTACCCAGTGCATCGAAATATCTAGAGTAGAAAATAGACCTTTGTATTTGGTCTTCCTGGAGATAAACGAGGGGTACGATAACGTAAACAGGAAACCCCTGTGGAAGATATTCAAAGAAGAAGGTATCGGTCCTGAGATAGCAGATTTTCCGCAGAAAATATACAGGGATAACAAAGCAGAAATTACACGGGAAGGGATGAGAATTACGGACGCTGTCAAGGTATTCAAAGGATTAAGACGAAGTTGTCCTCATCACCGAATCAGTTCATGCTATGATAAATATGGAACGGAGGTTGCAAGAAAGTAAACTAGGTTTTAACCTGTTATATAGATTAGGCAGAAAGGTGGTAGAGCAGCGCCTCCCCAGTTAATGGTGTCACGTAGTGGTGATAAGGCCGTACACACCAGAAAAAAGACACAGGCGTGATGGTACTGAAATCAACTCTTTATTGGGCTGACTTGCAATCCCAAAAGAACTAAGCAATTAGGCGGCGGCGATAACAACAAACGTGCTCGTCAATCGTCAAACAAAGAATGCTCGTCGCACTCGTCAACGCTCAATTTAAAGGCTGCTCAGAACAATGTAGATAACGTCGCAAACTGCTATCAGCACAAGCTGGAACTTTGTAGAAACATAAGCGAGTGATCGGAATCTTCGGGGCAGATCTGGGCGCATCTTGCTGACAACGAAACTGATAAAGGTGCTTCTCGCAAAATCGAGCATTAACAAACAAAGAATACAGAACTGTTACGCGATCCAGAATCAGAGTGATGAGGCCGGATGCCGGCGGCTGCCAAAAAAATTATATACCGTGTTGCAGGTTTCGCGGCATTACTCCCCCCTTAAAAAAACATCGGCCCGATTTTCCAAAATCAACACAGCAACCTATATAGAAACATTACAAAGAGTAAATATTACGGATTCTTTAAAGCGCGTAATAAGGCTTCAGACGAGCAACATGTACGATTTCTGAGCACCCGCGTCGCAGTTGTGATGTTGTCGTACCTCCGGAATGATTTCATAGTCGAGTTGTCCACGCAGCGAACGTTTCGTATGGCTCAAAGTATCGACGCAGCAGCTTTTCACTTAGTCCACGGTGGCGAATTCGAGTCCGAGCCCTCACTTGGTCTCCTGGATTGTACTCTGTGTGGCGTCGTCGTAAGTTCTATCGTCGGGCGTCGGTGCGCTGTTGGTCTTTAATACACAGCCGCGCGAGTAGTCGGGCTTCCTCTGCACGCTGCAGGTAGGCGGCGACGTCAAAGTTGTCCTCGTTGGTTACGTGCGGCAGCAATGCATCTAGCGTCGCCGTGGCCTCCCTTCAGCACACAAGCTTGAACGGGGTCGCTCTGGTCGTCTCCTGGACTGCCGTGTTATAAGCGAAGCTCACGTACGGCAAGATGGCGTCTCAGATTTGTGTTCAGGGTCGACGTACATGGCGATCATGTTCTCGATCGTTTCGTTCAGGCGCTCAGTACGGCCGTTGGTCTGGGGATGGTACGCAGTTGTTCGTCGATGGCCTGTACGACTGTATTCCAGAATGGCTTGCATCCACTCTGCCATAAACGCCGTTCCCCTGTCCGTGATGAGCACTCCTGTGGCATCGTGTCGCAAAAGAATTTGTTGGACAAAAAATTTGGCAGGTTCTGCCGAGGTACCATTGGGTAGTGCTTTTGCACACCAAGAAGCTGCGCGGTCCTGTTGGGTGCGAAGTACTCCTTCACGAGGAGGCCATTGCTTAACTCGAATGAATATAAATGTTGCCTGAACACACCAGGAGGGGAAGCGATCTTTCCTTCCAAGTAATCAGCTAGCGCTTTCAGCTCAGGGTCTGATCGCCGTTGTTCTGCGAAACTGCTGGCGCTTACCGGTCCCAAAAAGGCGTCTTCGTCGTCATCTTTCGCCGACGCATCAACGGGGGCTCGCGACAAGCAGTCTACATCGGAGAGGTTGCGGCCTGACTCGTAGACGGCTGTGATGTCGAATTCTTAAAGACGTAAGCTCCATCGGGCAAAATGACCGGAGGGGTCTTTCAAATTTGCCAGCCAGCAGAGCCAGTGGTGATTGCTTACCACCTTGAATGGTCGGCCGTATAAGTACGGGCGGAACTTTAAAGTGGCCCAGATGATCGCAAAGCACTCCTCGGTGGTCGAGTAATTGGCTTTGGCTTTCGAGAGGGACGTGCCAGCGTAGGCGATTACTTTCTCCTGTCCGGCATTTTTCTGAATGAGAACGGCGCCTATAGGCCCAGACTGCTCGCGTCGGTATGTATTTCAGTCTCGGCGTTCTCATCAAAGTAAACTAGCACAGGAGCGGACTGTAGACGGCGCTAAAAATCCTCGAAGGCTTCCGCGTGGTGTGCTTACCTTTGAAATGGTACGTCTGCCTCTGTAAGCTGCGTCAAAGTTTCAGCGAGGCGCGAAAAGTTCGTGACAAATCCTCGGTAATATGCGCATAGTCCGACGAATCGGCGCACTGCTTTCGTTTCACCAAGCTGTGGAAACCGTGCGATCGCAGCTGTTTCCTGTGAGTCGGAGCGAGCTCCCTCCTTGTTTACGATATGACCAAAAAGCATCTCTTCGCAGGCAAAGTGACACTTCTCAGCGCGAGAAATATTTACACGGAAAGGGCGTATGATAAAGGAGTAATGCATCAAGATCGAAAAAAAAAAATACGTTTAGCCTATAGACATTGGTTTCGAAGCAAATTACAATCACAAATCTTTATTAGTCTTAAAACCACATCCTTAGGAGCATTACAACTTCAACCGGCCACTTATTCTATTCAGAAATACTGCGGGGATAAAAACGAAAACTTCATGTAGGACGTTTTGCATGAATTTTCGGGGTTTTTGAAACTGGTATCTCTTCTATTTGATATCTAGTTCGGTGCTTTATATCATTTATGCTTGTCATTACCTGTCGCAGCAGTGTATATCGCGTGCAGAAGTTTCAGCCGGTTTTTTTGGCGCCTTATCTGCGGCGGTTCCTGTCCTATGTGCTTCTTTATTTCAGTTATGTTTGCTTGTCTGGAGTACTGCTTCGATATAAGCCTGGCTGCGCGTTTTTGTATGCCTTCTAGCTATTCCGTCAGGTACTGTTGGTGGAGATCCCAAAATAAGGCCGCATGTCGTATTGCGACATTACCAGTGACTTGTATACTACACTTTTAAGAATCTGAGGGGAAGTTTTAAGGGTTCGTATAAGAGGCTAGCATTTTCCCAATTTTTTTTTATTTGACGCTCATATCAATGAGGCTGGAAAAGGAGAGATAAGAATTTAGACGAACACCTAAATATTTAACTTCGTTTTCCTTTCTGTGTATGGAATCTCCAAACTTGTTAGTAGGTTCATCAGTAATTTTAGATTTAGGGAAGGTTACCTGGTGACATTTATGAGTATTGAGGCTACGTTTCCAATTTTAGCACCAGGAGGCTATGCTGTGCAGGTCCTGCTGAGCAATCAGTTAGGGCAAAAGGGTGAAAAAATGCCGTGATAATGAAGCATAGGGCATTGTGGGTATACAGCGTGATCAGGTGCTCAAGGGTAATTGGAAAGGCATTATGATGCCCGGGCTTACTTTAAGAAATAGAGGTACAGATGACATTAGAAATAAATCAAAGAGCCGTGGGACGATTAACACTGGGTTCCCACAGCAAAACCACAAATGAGGCGGTACAGGGAGATATGGGCTGGGCATCTTTTAAAGTATGGGAAGCTCAGAGTGAAATATACGAGGAACGCCCGAGGAAATTGGGTAGTAACAGATGGGCAGCTAATGTATTTAAATACGTATACCTAAACAACGTTGACTGAGAATAGAGGACAATAACTAGAAAACTAACTAGTAAGTATGCTGGTCACAAGGACGAAGAAATAAAGAGCGTTAACCAATAGGTGAAAAACACATGAGATAAAAATTGGAAACATTCTATGGAAAAGAAACAGAATGTGGAACTATACCGAAAGTGGAAAAGGCAGATAACGAAGCAAGCTTTCTTTGATGGCTCAAGAGGCAGTGCCCTACTTTTTGAAGCTAGATCAGGGGGGCTTAGAACACGCAGCTACCAAAAGAGATTTAACCTTGAAGATGACACATGTGCAGTATATGGTAAACCCAAAGAAACAATTGAACATCTTATAGTCAAATGGGATGGTATCGGGATGGTATCTATCCAAAATTCGATGCAGGTGCAGTCACTCTTTCTGAGGCCCTGGGGTTTAGAGACACCAATGGCCGGGGGAATGAACCTGCGGTGAAAGATGGCAAAACACGATTGGAAGACTGGTGGCTTAAAAGCAGAAAAGTGACATAATGTAATTTAGAAAAAAATCAATAAACGAAAAATCGATGGTATGGTTAACCGATCTGAAACAATAATTAAAATATAGAGAAAAAACGAGCATGATAGCACCTGCTACCACCCCGTTTCAAAGGGGACGCTCCTATATTTCATCCATCCACCTGCTGAAGTGCGTCTATATAATATTTATTGCTAATTAATCTGTAAACATCGCAGTCATCGGCAAAAAGTCTCATTTGTGAAGAAATGTTTCAAGTGCTATCACTGATGTAAATTAAAAAGAGCAGCGGTCCTAGCACCGAGTATTGCGACACTCCCGAAGTGACTTGGACAAAACTAGGTTTTACCTAGAATACCTACGCATTGCATTCTGTTGTTCAGGTAATCTTCAACAACCTTCAGGAGTTTCGCATCGAAATTAACAGTGCTCATTTTATGTAATAATAAGTCACGTGATACGGAATCAGAGGCTTTGCGCTAATCGAGAAAATTTACATTGAGAAGCATATTTTTGGCGTCTCTCATAGCCTGAGTCGATTTGGGGCATTAAAGCCCAAAACCCAGTGTTATGTTTGCAGCAGTATCTGGAAGCTCATAAAATAACACAATCAACTGAGTGGCGCGCTCATGCCTTTTTGAAAACCGTGCTGATTTGAAAAAAAAGTAACTCATTTCTTCTAAGCGCCTTATTATGTTCCTATAAAGAATGTGCTCAAAAACTTACAACAAATGCGACAAAGTGAAATTGGTTAGATGCGAAGAGTTTAGAACAGCTTTTAAACACGGAAACTACATGGGCTTTCTTTTCTATCCTTAGAGAACACGCTAATTTTGAGGGTGTCGCAGAATATTATTTGAATTTATTGAAATATAATGAAAGAACAGGATTTAAGTATCCTCAGAGAGATTCCATGTAGTCCAGTTGTTCGGCTTCATTAAGGGAGTTGAGACAGTTCCTGATACCCTCCAGTGCAATAATAATAGGAGGCATTACGCTTGGCCCACTGTAAGTATGTAGTGTTGGGAAAAGTATTCCTAGCTTTCTTTCGTTTTTTAAAACACTGCTTTAAAGTAATTGTTAAAATAGACCACTTTAGCTTTGCTTTCATGTAACTGAATTTCGTCGCGATGAATACTCGGAATACTCGTATCCTCTCCTTCCGCTCCTTTTTTAGATAGCTCGAAAATCCTTTTGGATTTGTCTTGATAAGATCAGCTAGTTTGGAGAAGTACGTGACTGGCGGTATTGATAGCCTCGATATATTCTACGTGTACCTTTTGCAGACGGCACTCAAATTCATTTGAAGGTTTCTTTTAATATTTTTGATAAGCACGATTGCTTCGCTTCACCTTCGTTTTAACCTCTTAAGTCATCCAGGGTTTCCTTTGCGAGGTGTTTGTAAGGCACGTCTTTCTATCAGTGATAATAGCACGTTTTTAAAATGATTTCACAAGGCGTGCACACACTTGAATGAGTGTTGTGTAAAAGCCTCAAAGGCTCTTCCAAACTAAGATTAATTTTATTAAAATTTGTCCTAGAGTGTTCATACACTTTGCGAGTTTCATGGGTAGCAGGAATAATATCTGACAGAGTAAGCATTGCAGTGGCAATTTTGTGATCACTAATAGCAGGTGAAATGTACAGGGCATTATTTACAGCAAATCGGCACGGGTGCCGAAGACTACAAGCTAGACGTAAGTGTAGTCGCACAGCGACGGTCAGAGAGACTACAACGAGTACCCGCATTGCGAGCAGCGCGGCGCTCGAGGAACACTCGTGAAGGTCCCGGTCTCCGGAGGCAGTGCGCTCGCTTGTATATCTTCGAAAAGACGTTGACACTCAAATTGTTCAATCCGGAGGCAGCACGTGACGACGGCCCGAGAGGTCCAATTAGCGAGCACGCTGATTGCTCGCTTCAAATCTGCCGTAATGCGAAGGCGACTGGCAGCCAGGGGACCGACGCCCGGGTGTCTGCGATTGCAGACGTGTTGGAACAAGTTGACCACCGATACTTCCTGGCAATACGACGCTGTGTTGCGGAGTAGCACATACGCTTGCGAAAGGGGCGCTAGCAAGAGAAGCCTGACGGTCGAACGACGGCCGGGCGGCTTGCCCGGTGTTAGGTTTGGGTCGCGAGTGCCTGTGGGTAGCGTACCGCTGCCAGCAGTTATTACGTGCGGCGCGCGGCCCCTCGATAGCGTCGGCCTGGCGGCTCCATGGACGGCGGACGGCATCAACTGTGCCAGCAAAGACGAGGCGCCTTCTAACAAAACAACCTTTACTGCAACATCATGAAGAAACGGGCAGTGAAGCTGACCCGGAGAGATTACAGACACTCTCACACAGCTGGTCTCTAACGTCGTGCCAACGGCGCGTCAAAGTAGTCTCTAACTCAGGGGAGTCGGCCGCTGCTTTTTATAGGTTTTCCCGTTCACAGGGAAAGGGTGAACCCTCACAGGTAATGGAGCGCCCAACGTGTCTGGGCAAGATGGAATGACTCAATCGTAAGTGGTCCGAACGCATCTCCTCCACCTCCTGCAGACGGGCGAGGACGACGCTCTCTCCCTCGAGCTCCAGGCTTGGCCGGCGTTTGCACACACACGCACGCACACACATTTGGCGCGTGGCAGGATCACGTTGAAACTTGTCGGCGGGAGGAAGCGTTGCGCGGCCGATGAACGGCGTCGAAATGGCCGATCCGCTCGCGGTTCTGCCTGTTGCTATGCGGTGGCCGCGTCAGCTGTCCCACTTCTCGATGGAGAAACATAACACCGGCCACAACAATGCGAAGCAGATGAGCCTTCGCGCCAGTTGAACTTTGTGTATTACGGAACCACGGAGAAAGAGCCGTGTTCCTCGAATAAGCTGAAAACACACTACAAGGACCACGAATAGGTACCGAATAGATTTTGATTTTAATAGTTACTTTATGCTCCTGAACCACCTGAAAGGCTTAAAATCAGCCATGCTGAAGTGCGCAATTTGCAACAAGTATCTTCACGAAAGAGGAAATGGCAAATAACATTTCCCCCTCACATTAAGGTGTGTTCTACATTGCATTATTAGCTCTCCAGAATTGCTCTTGCTGTTTTGCGTGGAGACGCCCTTTGTATTAACAACCAGTTACTTGCGCTGTGATCCAAATTCTAGAATTGATTTTGACTGCATTGCAGACCCTCCATTCAGGTAAATGTCGCGACATTTTGCACTCACTTCACCTTTCTTGAAAGCATTCCAGAAGGAAAAGAAATCAATACGAATGTCTTATTACAAAGCTCTGAAAAGAAAGATTTCGAGAGAAGTGTAATGGATATCGTAGCCGATGACGGGATGCCACTCAACGTTGTCAAATTCGTCGCTTTTAGAAGCTTTATTCAAAAACAATTACCATGTTTCAGTCAAGTCTCCAGGATGACAATAACATCTCTTTAGGATAGATTTTAAATGCGCATAATAAATAAAGAACGTAGAGGGTGAATTTTGTAACCGTGTACATGCTTGTGTTTTAAAAGTACGAGAGATACATCTGGTGGCTTTGTTTGGGCGGGCTTCAGAGCAAAGCAGGCATCATCTGTGCGAACTGAGCTCGATGTGTAAACGATCATATATCTATATCTAAATAGCTTCTTATTTTATTTTAGGGGCAATAACATAATGTGATATCACATTATGTAAACAGCACAAGTAACATCTATTTCTTCATTTCCTTATCATGCACATTGAAATGTTCATTTTAAAGCACGCTTATATGTCTTTCGGGCATGCCGAGACGAAAATAACAAGCAGCAATTCAAACTGCACTCATGTATGGGTTGTGATTAACCCTTCGCTATTTCGACTGTGATAATTAACCGCTCCGGCAGCGCTGCACCGTACTGGACTACCCTGTTCCGTCGTTTTACTGTTTTTACCGGCTGGTGTTTTGTCTTTGTACTTATTTAAACGATGGGCCGTTTAGACACGCTATGTTTACGTGTGAGGTTTTGTCTTCATACTGCCTTAGCGGGATAACTTGAAAATCCGCGTTCACCGAAGGCGCGGAGTCGGTGGCCGTCCGCCGGCGCTGGCGGTCTGAGGGAAACGTCAGGAGCACGGCGTTGACAGGAGGTTGCTGGCAGCTGACATGGCTGTGCACTGACATAACGTAGGGTTGCCTGACATTACGTTTGAGAAGAGTTGCCAACTCGGGCCTGTTTATTCATATGGGAATAAACCCAAGTAAATATCATTGCATTTGCTTTACCCCTAGGCCGCGCATGCATGTTTATACGGCTTGGTTAGAACGGGTCTTTATATGTGTGCTGGTAGCTTAGGCTATCGGATCCCGTGCTTAAAGGCAAAAGTTTTTTTTCTTTTTTTTTTTTTGCCCTGAGCTATTTTGTTTTAACGGGACAGCGTTAAAGGCCTAATTTTCTCGTAGGATATTTTCTCGTCGGGCTGTTATTACATGGCGCGCATTTTCACCACAGCGGTACAGTATGAGTAATCTCGTACACATTCGATTACAAAAAAGGAGAAGAAAACATTAACATGCCTGCAGATGGTATCCGAGTATAGCAACACTTCCTGCGCAAAATCTAAAGCCACATTGCTCAAATCAACCACCACCGCTCAAACTCGCCCCCTCCCCCCCTCACGCACACGTAAACACAAAACACTTCCGTCCCATATACCTTACCTCCCACATTGGGAAAACGATGCAGTATCTCGGTATGCTCTAGTACATGGCCTAGTCAGAGTATTCCAAAGCCTTCTAAGTTCTTCTCACGACTACATCCTCGCTTCAACTGATTCGAAAAAGTGTGCTTCTGGCGTGCACATCTATGACTAGATGTTCATTAGGTTTCAGCTTATTCACTGCACGCATAAAAGAAAAGAGTCACAGCGCTGTGAATATTTCCTTTTATGAGTAATGCACCAACTAGCCCAGCAATTATTTTTATGCACTGTACGTCCTCATGCATTGTTCCCTCTCCGACGTGGCTGTTCTCTGTTGCAGTCTTGTAAGCTTTTGTATGGTTCAGTTCAGTTCAGTCGTTCAGTCGTGTCCGACTCCTCGTGATCCTATGGACCATACCACGCCACGCTTTCCGGTCTCTCATTATCTTCCTAACATCACATAACTTCATCTGCAGTGCCTCGAGGATGCCATCTAACCATCGCGTTCGCTGCCTACCCCTTCTCCGGCGACCCTCAACCTTTCCTAACATCAAATCTTTCTTCAGCGACTCCTAAATTCTCATCAGACGACCAAAGTTATCTTTGGTGGTCTGTTATCTTCACTGAAGGGGTCGTATCAAGGTAGGATATACATCAGAAAATATCAGTATATTCTCAGCTGATGCGCTTGATTTGTCCGTTTGTTTTAGTTATGTTAGCGAGCCTCCATTACATATGTAGTTCCTGAATGGCCGGATATCACTGTGATATGAATGCGAGGCCTGCCCGCATATACTTTCATGAAAGTAGACACAGGTTTATTGAGGTTTCAAATCTGAAACATTTACCCCGGACTGGTTACCAAGGTTACAGCCCTTGGTTACGGTTAAAAACTTTTTATGTAACAGAGTTATACTCGTAGGAGTTGCCGGTTTTTATTTTATTCTGTATTGCATTGATGTCTATCAAAACCTGGCAATAAAAAAACTATGTCACTCAGCTTTGCATCTGGTTCGCCTGTTGTAAGCGTAATTTATCTGGAGCCCGGGATGGAATACGCAGACAATTTAGATGAGCAGGCTTGCTAGCATACGACATATTAGAGCTTCTACTGCTTGTCTAAAGTAAATATCAATCGTCATGATAGTCTCGCTCCGGACGATGATCATATCCCCATAGTCTCCAAAGGGTCATAAGCATACCCCATAATCCTATTGGCAGCAAGTTAGGTCATAACCAGCTACCACTAAGTCACCGAAATATTTAGCAGAGTTGTCGCGATACGCTACCCCCCCCCCCCCCCCTACAGGAACAGGGAAGACAAATTTCTCAGTCCACTTGCCAACAATTACCTCTAGTACTCTCCTATATAATGTCAAGCGCCTTCTCAGAACATGGACGGAAGAAGAACGGTTGGGCTGGGCGGATCGGTAAGGAACAAGAAGAGCAAGGGCAGAAGGACGTTTTTAGGCTTCGCTGCGGTCTTGCTTCGATCGACCCTTGCACATGCCCTCTCCCACCCCCCACTCCCCCCTTGCTTACTAACCACGTAACAGCGTTAGTGGAGGACCTGGGTCCCTCCCGCCCCCGCGGTAGAAAATACATTTTTGTAAAACAAAAAATAAATGTTCCTAGAAAAGAACAACGCAACAAACAGATATATGAGTAAAACTCACAGTGTATGTCAAAAATGAATTTCAGAGGTTAATTATATTTTCAGAGAAACATAACGGTGTCTCAATCTGAAACAGCAACCGGTAAAGAATTCAACTGAGTATGGGGAAAAAAGGTGCATGCATTAATCTGTGATTGTGGAGTGCGGCAATTATAATCATAACTATCTCATAGTTTCCTTGTTTCTTGTAAAACTAAATACTTGGTTTTGTCAATGTTGTAGAAGTTCCTAGGTAACAAAAAAAAAAGAGAAATTTCAGCCTTGATGATTTCAGACGAGTTGCTAAATACGGAAACTGTAGTAAATTAAGCCTTCGTGTGACCAAATCTTTACGTGAAAATTCCAATAATATCAATCTGGCTGCTCGGATTTGGATAATATGTATCTGGCTTCTCGAAAATGCACATTCTCAAGTCTTTGAATTAAGCCGATTTGAAAGGAGCCGCAGAGAGGGAGCGGAATCGGGTTTAGTAGTCCTGCTGGTCTGATCGGCGGCGTCTTGCGTCGTTGGCACTCACGACACGTATTAACGCAGTGGGCAACTTCGGCAGGCAGTCGCGGTCAGTAGTACTTCTCCTGGATTCGACGCAACTTGCGCACAAACCCGAGGAGGCCTGCTGTGGGATCATCGTGCAACACCTGCAGAATTTCCTGCCGCAGGCTTTTAGGCACAAGAAGCTCCGAGGTTCTGTTTAATGCGAAGTTCTTCACGAGGAGGCCATTGCTTAACGCGAACGATGATAAATGTCGCCTGAACACACCAGCAGGGGAAGCAGTCTTTCCTTCTAAGTAATAGCCTAGCGCTTTCAGCTCAGGGTCTGATCGCTGTTGTTCTGCGAAACTGCTGGCGCTTACCGGTCCCCAAAAGGCGTCTTCGTCGTCTTCTTTCGCCGACGCATCAACGGGGGCTCGTGACAAGCAGTCTACATCGGGGTGTTTCAGAACTGACTTGTAGACGACTGTGATGTGGAATTCTTGAAGACGTATGCTCCATCGGGCAAGGCGACCCGAGGGGTCTTTCAAATCTGCCAGCCAGCAGAGCGAGTTGTGATCGCTTACCACCTTGAATGGTTGGCCGCATAAGTACAGGTGGAACTTTGAAGTGGCCCAGATGATCGCAAGACACTCCTTCTCGGTGGTCGAGTAATTGGCTTCGGTTTTCGAGGCATCGGCTAGCGTAGGCAATTACTTTCTCCTGACCGGCATTCTTCTGAATGAGAAGGGCGCCTAGGCCCAGACTGCTCGCGTCGGTATGTATAGTCTCGGCGTTCTCATCAAAGTGGCCTAGCACAGCAGGGGTCTGTAGACGGCACTAAAGTTCCTCGAAGACTTCCGCCCGCTCGTGGTGCTTCCCATTGAAATGGCACGTCTGCCTTTGTACGCTGCATCAAAGATTCGGCGAAGCACGAAAAGTTCTTGACGAATTGTCGGTAATATGCGCACAGTCCGAGGAATCGGCGCACAGCTTTCTTGTCACCGGGCTGTAGAAACTTTGCGATCGCAGCTGCTTTCTGCGGGTCGGGGTGAACTCCCTCCTTCCTTACGATATGACCAAGAAATAACATTTCTTCGTAGGCGAAGTGACACTTCTGTGCTTTCATCGTTAAACCTGAGGACGTGATTACATCAAGTACTGTTCGAAGCCTTTTCAGAGGGTCTTGAAAGTTTGACAAGGACACAACGACGTCATCCAAATATACCAAACAAATCTGCCACATTAAGCCCGCCAGGACAATTTCCATTACCCGTTAAAACGCTGCTGGTGCGGAGCACAAGCCAAGTGGCAATTCTATGAATTCGAAGAGGCCGTCCGGTGTTATGCACGCAGGTTTCTCGTGGTCACTTTCGTCGACCTCAATTTGCCAGTACCTGCTCTCCAGGTCCATCGACTAGACGTACGTACTTAGCATTACAGAGCCGGTCCAGTGTGTCGTCGATGCGGGGAAGCGGGTAGACATCATTCTTTGTTATGCCATTCAAGCGGCGGTAATCAACGCAGAAGAGAAGTGTGCTATTTTTCTTCTTCGCCAAAACGACTGGTGCCGCCCAGGGGCTGTTGGATGGCTGGATCACGTCCTCAGGTTTAACGATGAAAGCACAGAAGTGTCACTTCGCCTACGAAGAAATGTTATTTCTTGGTCATATCGTAAGGAAGGAGGGAGTTCACCCCGACCCGCAGAAAGCATCACGCAGCAGTTACTCAACTTGATCGCGCATGGACTGGCGTTCTTGCGCTGATACACGGTAGTGGCTTTGACGTAGCGGTCGAGCGCTTTCGTCCGTGATGATGCGATGCTTTGCCAACGGAATTTGTCGCACCTTCGACGCTGAAGAAAAGCCCTCACTGTAGTTTTCAAGAAGAGTGCGAATCCGGTCTTGTATGTCTCGGGGGAGCGCTGGCTTAATGTCGAAATTGGGCTGCTTGGCTCAGTTGGGTGTATCGTTTTCAAGTTGGCTGGGGAGGGCAGAGACTTCTCGCGTGCACGCTAGCTCGTCAATGAAAGCAATCATCATGCCCTTGTTCAGGTGCCGGCATTCGTCGCTGAAGTTCGTGGCGAACAAATGAGCTTGTCCATGACAGAAACGAACGATGGCTCTTGCGATGCCAAGTCCTCTATCTAGTAACAACTGAGTGTTTTCATCCACAACCCTCTCCGTGATTTCTTCTTCTTTTGTGGCCACAGAGATGATGACGCTTGATCGGGGCGTTTCGGCCAATTCTCCGTCGAGGACGTTTAGAGCGACGTGATGCGTCGAAGTTCTTAAAGAAAGCATGGCTTTGTCGGTTGAGAGCTTGATGAGTTTGAATCGGAAGTCGATGATCGCACGATAATTGTTCAGAAAATCCATGCCCAGAATCACGTCGTAGGAACAGTGCTCTAGGAAGCTGGTAGGGTAGGTACGTCCATTTACTCTAACCATTGCGGTGCATCGCCACGACGGCATAATAAGGTTACCACCAGCGGGGCGGATTAGCGGGCCATCCCAAGTGGTCGTCACTTTCTTGAGCTGGGCGGCAAAAGCTCCACTGGTGACAGAGTAGTCGGCTCCGTAGTCCACTAGGGCAGTAACAGTGCGTCCGTCGACATCAACCACAAGGTCGTTGTTCGCGTCCTAGTATTGCACGTTGGCTTCGGTCTTCGATCTCTGCTTCGTCTCCTACTGAGGTCGAGGGCGGGGCACACCATCGTCACGTCGCTTGGCGGCGGTATCAACTTGAAGTCTGGTCGTGACTTCGTCGACGTTGTCGTCTTGTGGATCGGCGATTTAATGGCTGCGTCGTCGTGACTCATAGGCGGCGATGGAGGATATTCGTGTTTTCGCCGTGAAGCAACCTCACCTCCAAATTTTGCTCTATTTAGTTTCCCCTGCGCGAGCTTGGGGACCTTCCGCGCACACTGTCATCGTAAGTACGACCTGGCGTCGCAAAGTGGGCCCTGTTAGGCGAGGGTGAGCGTGACAGACTAATTGGCGACGCGTGCTCTCCTCTCCGCAGGAAGTCGTCGATTTCTTGTTGCCGCTCGCCAGGACGGGGTCGTGGGGCATCGATGGCGAAGCCGCGCACGCTTATGCGTCTATAAGGGCAGTGGTGTAGGATGTGGCCGACCAGGATGTGGAAGCATAGTTGCCGGTTGTTCGCAGTCCTCCAGGCTTCGCACTTCCTGGGGCTTGGGGGTCGTTGGTAGGCTTGGCGGGCGGCGGACAGTGGGCGACTTTCGGGAACAGGACATTAGGGACGAGGGTCAGGAAGGTCACGTCTGGGTGCAGGACGACGTAATGCTGCAGCATAGTTCATGGCTGCTGCTTCTTGCACTGGAGCAGTCGGAGCCGCCACTTGAAGAACACGCAGTGCCTGCTTGACTTCTTCTCGGACGACGTCCTCGAGCGTAGCCACCTGGGGGTGTTGGCATGGCGGCAGCAACCGGCGGGGTTCTCGTACGATCTGCCGGATGAGGTCCCGAAGGCTCCCTCCCCTCTCCGATGCGCTATGGTAGGGGCTTGCGTAGACCGGCTGGGATGGTCGTTCGTCGTGGCCCATCCAGGTGTCTATCGTCCTCTCAATGGTCGACGCTTCACTTTCAAATTCCGCCACCGTTTTTGGCGCATTTCTGACCAGCTCTGCAAAAACCGACTCTTTAATGCCTCGCATTAAAAATTTCACTTTCTCACCTTCGGTCATGTAGGGCCGGCGCGGCGAAAGAGGCGCTTCATTTCCTCTATGTAGACGAGGACAGGCTCGTTTGGGAGCTGAAGTCTTGATTGGAGGAGGGCCTGAGCTCTTTCTTTTCGGGCCGAACTTGCAAAGGCCATCAAAATCTCTGCTTTGAATGTCTTCCAATCCTTTAAAGAAGTATGGTGATTTTCGAATCAAGCTCGGGTTCTCCTTGAAGAACAAATTAGACTTGCCTGACTTTCCCAGCGTCGTTCCAGCCATTGAATTCTGCCACATGGCCGTAAAGGTCCATCACGTCTTCCGCATCTTCACTGGGCAGACCCTAAAAGATGGGGGGCTCCCGGGGCCTAGACGACTGGTGCTGTTGACTGGGCCATTTCCAAAGTTGATGCCTTCCGGAGTCAAACGGGGTGAGGTAGCAGACTGTGTTCGGGTTTTAGGCCTTGGAGTCGGCGGCTGGCTCGGTGACCTGTAGGCTGGTCCCCCAGGGCGACAGGAACAAGGCTGATGTCTTCGCTTGAATGATCAAGGGCAGCATCTCCACCAGATGTCAGGTGGTGGTGACAAGGTGGATGACGCAAATGATGAGTCGGTGATTGCACTGAAAAAATTCTTGATTGGGCTGGCTTGCGCCCGCAAACGAACTAAGCAATTTGGCGGCGGTGACAGCAACAAACGTGCTCGTCGATCGTCGAATTAAGGATGCCCGTCGCACTATTCAAGGCTCAATTTAACGGCTGCTCGGAACAATCTAGATCACGTCGCGAACTACTACTAGCACAACCTGGAACATTATAGATACCTACGCGAGGGATTGGAATCTTTGAGAGAGCTCGGTGCATCTTGCACGACAACGAAGCTGATAAAGGTGCGTCTCGCGACATCGAGTATTACAAGCAAAGAATACAGAACTGATACGCGACTCAGAGTCACAGTGATAAGGTCGCATGCCGGCGGCTGCCAAAAAATAACAAATAAGTTTTGTAGGTTTCGCGGCAATATTCCAATATGAGCCTCACGTAGGTTGAGCAGGCTGTTCGTTTAGACGAGTCTGTTGCCAGTTCTAGCTTTCGACATAAGAACCACAGTTTCTTCTCCACAGTTGAACAACTCTGCAAAGCGAGGGTATTCCAGCTAAGGTCACTTGCTATTTTAAATCCCAAATACTTTGCTGCAGTAGCTGGTTTTAGTTCCGTAGTCCCCATAGTGTAACTATAATGAAGTGCTTGCTTAGCCTTGTTAGTGATTCTTAGGACGACTGTTTTTGTCTCATTCATTTTATTCTTCCATTGGTCACACCAGGTTCCAACCCTAATCAGGGCTTTACCTAAAAAAATCGTAATCTGCCTTTGCTCTTATGTCTCGATAAAGTAAACAATCATAAACCGAAAGACCTACGATAGCCTTTATATCGATATTAGCAGTGATTTCGTTAATATATATTAACAATAAAACTGGCCCCGGACAGATCCTTGCGGGACGCCAAAGTTACGCTTTAGCATTCTGACTTATGACCATTAATTTCATCATACGGGGCTCTGTTTGATAAATATGCAGCTATCCAGTGAATCACATTAGAACTGATTGCTATTAGCTTTAGTTTTTCAATAAGGGCAAGGTGAGACAATCTGTCCAAGGCATTGGACAAGTCGAGACAAATTGCGTCAACCTGTCACCTGTTGTCCATTTCCCCCGCAAAGTCATCTCTGGTTTCTAAGAAGTGCGTTATCGTGAAACATTTGTACCTAAAACCGAGTTTGTTGGGAAAAAGGCATTTATTTCTTCCGTATATGAGTAGATTGGTATTGAAATTATATGCTCCAGAAGCTTCAAATGACGTATGTTAACGATATTGCCCTATAATTTTTGACGTTTTGTCGACTTCCTGATTTGCGAATAAGCACTACCTTAGCTAATAGCCAATCATCTGGGACCTGTTTTTGTTTAAGTTGTTTAAGCGAGGTGTTGAAAATAACCAGCACTTGGCGAGCAATTCGTTCCGCATACCTTTGTAAAAATGCAATTTAAATCCCGTCTGGACCAACCAATTTCTTTTTGTTAACATTGAGCGAAAAAGTTACCATTTCCTCGTGCGTTGTTTTTATGTCAGACAGTGCGTAATTCGCTTATGGTGATGGCGGTTGCTTTGAGTCGGACGTGTCTGGTAGCACAAAAGTACAGACCTAAAGAAATGATTGTAGTAAGATGCTACATGTACCGTCTTTGCCAAAAGTAATCGAGCAGCCCAGCCGGCCGGCGGAGCATGCACGGGGCCGAGCTGCGGCGATATCATCGCCATCGCTGGCTGTTGCTCTCCGGCGGCGAGTGTAAGTTGACTGACGTAAGCATGCTCCCTCGCTCTCCTTCTTGGGATGATAAAAACTAAGCGTGTATCATGCTCGGTGCCTGATTTGGTGCCTTCAGAACTCTGCGCTACTCACGAAGGGCGCTCCGCATAGCATCAGTCGCTCAATGCTCCTTTTTGTCTGGCGCTGTGAAGCTGCGCTCTTCCTTACAATGCCTTCGCGTTTACTATCAGCACAGTGCTCCCATAGTCGTAACGAATGGACAAATACACGCTTTTCTACTCGCTTGGATTGTCCGGAAAGAATGGCGAGGAATTGGTTTCGAAAACTCGATGCCCTTTTCCTGCGGTTCCTAGTCGTCTGTTATGACCACTACCGGAATTGTTGTGACGCTAAGTTGAAGGAGAGAAAAATAAGACTTCCAGCTTTACGTTCATGCGTTAGCCCGCTGCTAATCGCTTCGTTTAATGACTGAACGGCATAAAAATGTCATTCTCACACCTTAAACATATGTCGCTTATTTTCTCAATAAGTGCGGCCGCTTTTTTTTTTTTTTTTGCAAGGGAACATCATGCGACAATCTTAAGAGCAATATTTTCTGGAAGTGAAAAGAAATCCGGACACGCAGCATTTGACTTGGAACGCGGAATACTTTTGCGTTACTATTACCTTAACGACTTGATTGGTAGTTCAGTGCCCGCTGGTAGAGTGGTGCATCGGTGACTCAATAAATAGGTTGCTGGAATAGAACCTTCAACTGAAACACAAAATCAAGCTTGTAAACCTGAGACCGGTCTTTACTGAACTCTATGGCTCCAAAAAGGTGAAGCTTAATTCGATGGGAATTTCAATGCAAGTGGAAGCAGATCGTCTTCATAGGCATCCTTCGCAATAGCAAGGCTTTCATGTGGGATCATATGCTAGGGAACATTTACATCACCCCTTCGGTATTGCCGAATATTTTTTCAAGCAGTTGCAATCTCTGCTCAGAATTTCGGCACTCAGTTTGGCGTTGCAATCGCGAAAACCATTGCGCGCTTCTGTGCGCTAACAAGCTGTGGCAAATGCGACATTAACGGATTCGCTTCATTACATGGACACGAATAGCCGCACTAGAAACAGTGGAAATAGCCCCTTGTTTTTATTTCTCTCTAGCTCAGCGAAGTGACATAATCGCAGACTAGAATTCACGGGAAAAACCAAACCCAGGTTTCTATCATGTCCAGTCTGACTGTGCTAACATTCCAAACGAGACAAAAATAACTTTTCCAATCTCTTCATCTACGGGAGCTGTGTACAGGGATTCAACATGCAAGGTGTTCTAACAAGAGCGCAGCTTCACGACCCCAGCCCAAAATCAGCGTTCAGCGAGTTTTGCTTTGCGCAGCGCCCTCGATGACTAGCACAGCATTCTAAAGGAATGAATTCGGACGGCGCACACGGTAACCACTTATAATTTATCATCCCAAGAAAGATAGCGAGGGAGCAGCTTTATGTCAGCAAGCTTACACTCGCAGCCGGCGAGCAGCGGCCAGCGACGGCGACCGCCACACCGCCGCTCGGCCCTGCACTTGCTCCGCCAGTCCTGGGCTGCTCGGATTCTTTTGGCAAAGACAGTACACTGTCAGTTATGGTATCATTGCCGAGTTATTGTATGCAGAGCAGAATTTGGCCGTGACAGATGACGCCAGAACCGCTGGGGTGAGATCTTGAAAAAGCTTGGTAATACTATTTTTCTTTTGCAGGAGACTGGACATTGTGGATATATGAGTGGAATATTGTGTAGCATTCTTTCTGTAGCAACTTATCTTTCTTTTCAGACGGATGATCTCTCGATTATTCCGAGGATTATGTCGATTCTTTCTCGTCTTCCTTAGCGGTAAAATGTGTCAATACAATGAAAAATGATGTTCTTAAAACACACCTACATTGCAATGACGTCACAGTATCCACCAAATCCACAGGAACATACACAGCAGTTTCTTTAAAACGTAATGTCAAGGTCGTTTTTAACCAAACAAAAACACGTTTGTGATCTGATAGGCCTTGTTCGGCTGCCACGTCGTCACTTTCGAGACTCCCGTCAGTGAGCACTAGATCCAGTGTTGACTGACTTCTTTCTGAAATCCGTGTGCGTTGGTTAAAAATTTGCGTTTGGTCGTGGCTAAATACAATGTCAAGGAACACCTCATAATCAAGCTTTTCTCTTGATTCAATTGTGAGAGAGCTCCAATCAACGCCTGGTAGGCTGAAATCTTTTGCAATAATTAGGTGATGCTGGCTTGTTTTTATTTTTTCTAGATAGTGTGGTATAACTTCTTAGTATGTAACACGCACATTTAGTGTCCCTATAAAATACGCCAAGAAGAAATAATGTTTTTCTGCACATACACTAGCACCAAACAAATTCATGCGTTACAATGTCTAGCATAAGAATGAAATCTATTAATTTAATTATTATTGCAACACCCCCCATCCGGACATTCGATCGTGACGTACTATGCTCTACCCAGGAGGTAAAAGTTCACAATCTTGTATTTCTGGAGGCAACCATGTTTCGCTAACAGTAACCACATGTGGGTCGTAATTTGCAAACACATTCAAGGAGACCCATTTTATCCGCTAAACTTCGAGCGTTGAGGTTTACCATACGAAAGGCAGCCGTTTCCTGTTCTTCATAGATTCGATCTCTTCGTTTCTTAACCGGAATGTTTTTATTGCGACTACGTTTCACCCGACAATTCAACGCGTCATCCCAGCAGAATACATCATCATTGATCACAACCTTATCAACTCGAGACGCACGCTATGGCCTTGATCTTTTTCTTTCTAGGCGGAATCCCAGAAAAGCTTGCCATTGCTTAGGGTTTCCTTCGAAAAGTTGTCACTGATGCTCATTTCGCTTCCCTTCAGCTTTTTACAGTTCCTGAATATTTCCCATTTTTCTTTGAGGTCGTAAAGCCTCATATTACAGGTCGTGGTCATTTCCTCTTTGGTCTTCCGATTCTGTCTATTCGTTTTAATGTATTCAAGGAAACGCTTAGCTTTTCCTCAAGTACTTCAGACAGCACTTTAATTTTCGAATCAGCAGTCGTTTTCTTTTCACTTTTCTTAATACCGAAAACTACAACGTTGTTTCTACGACTTCTGTCTTCCATAATAACTAGCCTTTCATGCTTCTCTTGAACAATCGCTTCGAAGCTTCCTTCATTCTTTTTATGAGATCAGCAATGCACTTTGCTTGATTTTTGATGGCTTTCTTGGCCTTTCCACTCCTTTTAGCGTTTTGGTTAGTGCGCCTGAACCCGCTTAGATTGCTTATTGCTCTTCTCATAGTTGCTTCGAAATCATCTTCATGCTACCATATTTGTCTTCGGACCAGGGTTCAGCTCTACGTCTTCCAACGAAAACAAATGCAATGATGCAGACTGAAAAAATCACCACTAGGCATGGCAGCACAAAAGCAAGCGGTAATCAAGAAGAATAGTAACTAACCTGCTCGAGATACAGCAGACGAAGATTAGGTCACATTGCCCCTACGTTGCTGCTATGCCCGCTGATGAAAGCAACGTATGGTTCCCGATAAAAGAAAAAGATCAGGTTAACCAAAGCATTGTTGCTTTGTTTTAATCAACAATTTAGATTGAAGTAATTATTAAATACATGACATCTCATTACAGTACGAAAAGAACAGCGCCTTTCTTCAGGGATTTTTCTGCTAGTTGTTTAGCTGCTACATGTGATTTTCTCTATTTGTTTATTTCTCTCAAATTCTACTGATCTTTTTTGGAGGCTCTGGAATGAGGTGTCATTTGAGGCAGCAGTATCATCATGATATTAAAAACCGCGGCAGATACGCGACGGAGGGAGGCAACGGCACGAGCTATTGCCTCATTAACTGGCCTGCACGTGTACCCTCTTGATTATTACCACCACGATTCTTTCTTATTCCCCACCAAACTGGACGCCCTTTGATCATGATTTATTCTCCTCAGATTCTCCTTGCTCCCTCAGTCGTTCCCCATTCTTCGCTTCCACGGCACATGGCGTTCATCCTTCCGGACTGCCTCTCCTCGTGTTCTTCCTGGAGCAGCATTCTTTTTTCGCATCAGGTACTTTGTCATTGCCAAAAAAGGTCACAGCCTGAATAACGCATGTACAAGAAACACGTGCCGCTCTATGTCGATACCGGCGGAAATCTGGGCACAGCCTGCTCCCTCCCTCTGATTTCTTCTCTGGGAATGCGGCGCGTTTCCTTCTCTGATTCATCGTTTCGCGCGCATGCCGAGCATGGCGCTCCCAAGCGTGTCGTCGTCTACAGGCCAGGTCAATTCCCTTTGCGAGCATCCATTCGCGCACCGAGATGGGGAACCGGAAGGATATGAGGCTCCGTGTTGTTTCCGGAACCCCTCAGACTGCGTCTTTCTTCCATTATTTTTCTTTAGCATCGATAATCGACGTAGACGCCTTCGCGTCAGGATTCCCGGTATTACCGCATCAGTCGGCGTGGAATCTCTTTACAGTGGCTCAGGTCTGCCTTCATCGGTGGCTCGTTCCCCGCCGACCTTCTGAAAAAAACAATATGAGAGCTGGAAAGCACTTCCTCGAACACGTGCGCGTTATTGATGCTCTCAGTGCTTCGTGCGAAACAGACGACGTAAGAAACCCTTTTCTTGGCGTCGAATAGTTTCAACGCACCAGGCGATGCGTCGAAATCGCACCTCCCTCTTTTAGAGTTGTCACGAGGCTTGTGAAGGGGAAAGTCTAGTGTGCGCTAGGCGAGGCGATTATGGTGTCACATGATTACAAGGGTATTTTATGTTGGAGATGAACTCATCCATGATATTGTCCATTGGCGCAAACTTTAAATCCTCCTTGAACCACCCTCTGTATAACAACTTTCTAAGAATAGTCACGTAATTAATTATATGACTATTGTTTTTACTAATCAAAGTCTTTCATCACCTTTTAAGTAGCACACACGCACACTCTTCAGTCTCAAACCCCCGTTCAAAAACATTCTGTCTAGTTTTCCTGAGAAATTCCCTATCTGCAGCTATTTTCTTCCCCTCGCAGAAAATCGACATGAATTGTTCTTCTTAGTCCCGAAGCTCTCATATGTGCATACCTTTCGAGGGACAGCTGCTGCGGCTTCTCGCTTTCTTTTTTTTTTGAAAAGCTGCGCTCTACACTCCAATTATTTGCAAATGATTTATTGATGACAAAGGCAGCTTTGCTTTGCCATGGTTGCCAGGAGTGTTGTTTTTTAAAGGCGATTTGAAACGTGTTTCAGAGCGGTAGCTCTACTACTCAAATGTTCGACTGCGTTATCTCCGGACGACCAAGAAGTGCAGCCAAGATCAAAGAGATACCTAGCCAGCCTATAAGCAAGTCTCGCTTCGTATAGTTATATTGTATTTTCGTATGGTGCTATTGTGAACAGGTTAATGTCCTCGTGACTTACTCTGTTTCTGACATGAATAACTACCCGTTTCATTAATTACGCGCAATATTTGAGTAAAGTTAACTAATGAAATTGTGATTAAATATTTTCGAACATAATTCGACAGGACGCTTTGTATATCTAATAATATGTTTTTTTACTTCATTGTGATTACAAATTTGAATAGCCCATAGAATGTGAAGTCATATCACAGAATATCGAGTACGACTGGCCCACATACACTGCAGGTCTTAATTATAGTAAATTATATGGGTGAAAGTGAAAATTTAACTTCATGGCACAATTTTAAGTCATATGTTGTTGGAAATGTTAAGACGATTAGAGGCAGAAAATATTGTACAGCCATTCCTCGATCATTGCTGTGTAAGTATAGGGTTATAACCTTATGATTTTTTAACCAGGTTGTGAGACGTGTTATTGAGAAACCGTATTCAGACTTCCTTTTTAGATAAATTGAGACCTCGTTTGCGAGTTTGCTCATGACAACCACTTTCAGCGACGCAGCGTTAAGAGGCCGTTCAGAATGCAAAAAATGCATTGCCGGCGTTGTCATTGTTTTGTGTTAAAATTCCAGAGCATGGCCATGGCAGGTGCATGTGACATGTGACGTGTCCAAGCTCTGATTGGTCGATGTCTTGCAAGGTGTATCGAAACCGCATGACGTGCAGGAGTGCAATTATCCGGGACAGTTGTTACATTTTGACCTACAATTAAACAGCGCAAATCACAGAGCCGAGACACCGACACAGAAAAGGGTGCTGACTAGCAATTGAACGGAAGCGTATTGGTGCAGTGGCAAAATACACGCGGGCCTTGCCCTCACCTTAAAAAGCTAAAACGACAAAAACTGTATGACGTTAGCCGGATTGTTCTCATTTACTATGCGCCAATATATCTAATCTTTCTGCTATTTAAAGCTACAGACGAAGTGCTGGCACAGTCTACTTCTCTGTGGTGAATTTCATTTTGCCTCAAATAGTTCGCGAGCTAGCTGGTCCTCGTATCTCTTCAAAACTATGCTATCGTCGACGTTTGCAGTCCACTTGCAGGTCATCATATGATCATGTAAATTCTTCCTGGTGCTATCAAGTTTGATATTTTTGTTATATTCCCGTAGTCTATAATTTAGCAACACCATTTAGCCTACATATGCTGACTGAAATGATAGTCGGCTTTAATATGGTACTTCTTTTCTGCATTCCGTGGAATCCTTTTTGTGTTTCATTTCAGTTTTGGTCGTGGTTGTTGTCGGTTCACCTTTCTTCGCAATTTTTCCAAATTAATTGCAGCAGAAAAAAATTAGCGTTATACCGGAACGCCTCAAAGCCTTTTACAAAGGATGACTCACTCCGTGCACGTACGGGATTACCATTGTTTTTGTTTGTATTTCTCTTTTATTACTTGTAATGTGCTTGGCGCTGTATGCTATGGTATAGGAGGTATGGTAGCTGCTTTGAGATGGGGGTTGCATCACAATTGAACCAAGAACCCTTGGGTGCGCAGTAAGACGCACAACGCTTATAGGCCGTGCATGCATCTCATACGGCTCGTTCAAAGCGGGGTTTGATGCTGCATGTGATTAGGTCGGGTGATTTTATCCGGCTGGAGTTATCTCTGACAGAGCAATTATAGCGCGAAAAAACAGGCTTTGCTTCGTCGTACTCATTTAACGCAATGTGATTTCATCTTTGCCTGATACTTGCCTGATATTAACATTTCCAGAAGACACTCGATCAACCGGTTAATCAATATCTTTCCTATGAGGACATCAAGTAACTTACAATTGTTTTCACCAACCGAAATAAGTAGGGTGTTTTCTGTGGCTATGGACTTGGTGCGCTGCAGTGTCAGATATACATGCGGCGCAATCTCTGAGCAGCCGCGTCAAATGGCAGTGGTTTAACCGCAGCCTTGCCTATCATCTCCTGTGCAATAGCGCCCTTGATCGCTGATGCAACGAGTTGAGCCCTATCTGTTGCGCCATCTGGGAACCACCGCGTAAAATGGCGGATGTTTAACTCCGCTTAAACCCGCCGCAGTGGTTCAGTGGTTGAGACGCTCGACTACTGAACACGAGTACACGGAATCGAACCTCACTGGTTCGAGTCCGGAGTGATGGCTTTTTTAGTGCGAAAGCACAACAGGACATAGTTAGTTATTAGTAAGTCCTATGTTCCACCACTTTCTGTGCTGGGTGGCGAACTTGAAAGACAAATCTCGAATACTCGCGCTTTTCACCCTCCTGATCGGACTTAGTTTGAATGCCTCACGCGAGATTGCGTGGCTGTGACCTCACGAAACAGATTAGCCAGTCAAAGCGACTGTACAAAATAGATCTTGGAAGATTCTGTGCTGGTGGCGGTGAACGTATGGGTGATTTTTACATATCTGGGCTGTATGTGGCTGAGTATGCGTAAGATTACAGAGGCGCAAATAAAAGGATTAGCGATTGCTCGAGGGGACCGCGCATGCAAGGGAGCGATATCTACAGGAGGCCCGAAATCGGGATCCTAAACGTTGTCGCGTCGAATATTACGAGCAGGTAGCTTTAGTGATGAGGTAACCGAGGCAACTGATGAAGCAGTGTAAAGGTATAGGAAGATCAGCACATCAGACTGTGAACCAAAAATGTAAAGCTTTATTCGAAACCAGTTGAAGCAAATGAAGGAGAGTTGCGTGGTTGGTAGCAAGAGAGAGAGAGAGAGAGATAAAACTTTATTTGTCAGCGATTGGTATTTGCCTTGGTCTGCATTCAGCTGTTCCAGATGGCCGGCAGTCCAAGTCTTTCAGCGACCTCTTGCGCTCTTGCCGAGGCCCGGGACTGGGCGCCTGGTTCCCGGCAGCTTCTCAGTGTTCCAGCGAGGGAGATGGTACTAGATCTCCCGGAGGCGGAATCTCCGCGCAGTCCCAGATTATATGGTCTAAGGTCGCAGGCTCTCCTCACAGTCGGCAGTACCGATTTACTATATCGGGAAAGATCTTGGCATAAGTCCAAGGGTTTGGCTGCGACCGCGTTTGCAGCCGCCGCCACGTGGTAGCCTGGTCTCGGCTGCGCGAAGCGTGCGGAGGAGGCAGGCTCGCCCTGAGCTCTTTGTAGTAAGTGGTAATGGCCTGGTAGGCATCCTGAGTCTCAATCCGTCGGGCACCCGCGTCAGAGATCCCCTCACCAGCTCGGCTGACAAAACCTCGAGCATATTGGTGAGCGACCTCGTTCCCCGGGACGCCCGAGGGAGCCGGGACCCATACGAGATCCACTACGTTCCTATCTTTTGGCAATGCACTAAGAATTTTGAATGCAGTGGCGGAGATACGACCCCTGGTGATGTTGCGAAGGGCCATTTTGGAATCACTGAGAATAGCACTGGTTCCGTTTTGAACCATTCTTAGGGCTATTGCGGCCTCTTCTGCCTCTTCTACTCGGCCCGTGACCACCGTAGCTGCTACCCTGCGGGAGATGCTCACCGCGCTCACAGCGGAAGCCTCCTTTCCTGTAATGTTGTATTTTGCCGCATCGAAACACACGGCCCTATCATCACCTTGATACTTTTAGCCTAACGTCTTCGCCTTGGCCCTCCTCCGACGTTGGTGGCGATCTGCTTGCATGTTCTTGAAGAGTGGTTTGACCCGAAAGCGTTCACTCATCTTTACCGGCAAGATGACCTGGCTTGAAGGGTCCTCGTCCTTTATACCTAAGCTCCTCAGGATACACAGCCCCGCCTCAGTTTGCCTGAGCCGCTTCTCTTGCGATGTTATGCCTCAAAGCGCTCTTCGAGGGTGTTGTGGACCCCTAGTGATAAAAGTCTCGCGGTGGACGTGTTTCTGGGGAGACCGAGAGCCGCTTTGTATGCCTGCCTTATCAGGCGATTCAATTTTTCACTATCAGCCTTGTTGAGGTCCAGGTAGGGGGTTGCATACACGAGCCGACTGAGGACAAAAGCGTGAACGAGCCGACATGCATAGTGCTCTGCCATACCTTGTCGCCTAGTCACCACGCGCTTAATTAGCCGTATGGTCTGTTGGATAGAGGTCGACAACCTTTCCAGCATTACTTTGTTGCACCTGTTAGATTGTATAAGCATCCCAAGCGCCCGTATCGTTTCTACCTCCGGTATTTCGTTTCCCTGGATTTCTAGCTGTATCTTGTTCGGCTGTATCTTGTTGTGTATCTTGTCACCAACAGTTCCGACTTCTGTGGGGAGCATTCCAGTCCTGCCCAACGGGCGTGGGCGTCTACGACGTTTGCCGCCTCTTGTAGGGCTTCCTCGGTTTGCCCGTCTGATCCCTGACTCGTCCAAATCGTGACGTCATCAGCGTACAGGGTGTGTCTAACACCGTGTATAGCGTCAAGCTTTTTAGGAAGCGTGATCAACGCAGCGTTGAATAGAAAAGGGTATAACACACTGACTCCTGCGGCCTGCCCCTGTTTCCTAGCGGTATGCGTTCCCACTTGAGTTCCCCTATGGTAAGCTGAAGCTCCGCAGTCCTGTTGGACAAAAATCTCTTCGTAGTCGTAGCTGTGTCACCCTACGTTTAGTTCCGAGAGGTTGGACAGTATAGCCTCGTGGGAGACGTTATCAAACGCTTTCTTCAAATCCAACCCCAGGATGGCCCGCGTGCCGTGACCGTTTCCCGAGTCTATGATTTCTCTAGAGAGTTGAAGCATCACGTCCTGCGTGAACAGATGCGGCCTAAATCCGATCATTGTGTGCGGCATGAGGCGATGGGTTTCTACGTAGTTCTGCAAACGCGTGAGAAACACGTGCTTCGTGAGCTTACCCAGGCACGACGTAAGGGAAATAGGAAACCCAAGCTCAAGATTCGCCGCGCGATGGTAGCGCCGGATTCCTGGCACGGTGGCGAAATGTGAAACGATGGGACGTCGCCGGAGCAGGCGCTCTGCTAGCTTCCTGTGCACGTGTGGCGATCGAGTTGCGCCTGGCGGTTATTTGGCAATACAAAAACGCTTCCGCTGATGCGAAACGGAGGTACTAAGTAGCATTGTGTCATGGGTAGCTACAATAGTAGGCTAAGCGCCAAAAGATGAGGCTCACGTGTGGACCTTTGCTGATTTCATTGGAAGCGTTTCCACAAGACCTGTTTTCCAACCGCATGACAGCATTCTGAGACGTCTCGCGTTCTTTGTGGAAACGAAAACGGCCAATTTTCCCCTTCTCCATAAACTCAGAAATGTTCGACAGTTGACAAAGACGTCTTAGAGAGGCATCAAAATAGTACAATGGTTTAACACCATGTATACGAAGTGAAGGAGGTGGAGGATTATCCTGCTCTTCGCTCTGCGTGTGTCTTGCTTTGCCGATTGCTCTCTCCCTGCTTTGCGAGTGCTCTGAAAGCAACCAAATCAACAGATATCCAGCGTGCGACGTCCGCGATCGACAATGATGTGTGAATGTACTCTACGACCAAGAAAATATCTAGAAACGAGGCCTTTTTTTTTTGGGGGGGGGGGGGGGGGACATGCTCGGCTGAGCCGCTTTTACAGATTTCTGCAAATTGGCCAATAAATGAACCAACATTATTATTATTCATAACAAAAATATGTTGGAAGTGCAATGCAAAAGCGATCCTAGTTATGGCTCGATTGACACTACTCGCATGGAGCACCCTATTCGCGTCGCAGGTTTCGTAAATGCAAACCAAATATAAATGAAGCACAACCATTTAATAAGAACCGAAATAAAGCCCGATTGTAGTACAAGCTTGGTTAGCCATGCGGGCGGTGAAATTAAAGGTTCAAGCATGGGTTGCAAGTAACAAGATACTCGGAGAAATTCAGAACGGATTTAGAAATGATAGGCTCTTAGATGATAGCCTGTTCGTGCTTACCCAATGCATCGAAATATCTAGAGTGGAAAATAGACCTTTGTATTTGGCCTTCCTGGACATAAACGGGGCGTACGACAACGTAAATAGGGAACTCCTGTGGAACATATTAAAAGAAGGAGGTATCGGTTATGAGATAATAGAGTTCCTACAGGAACTATAGCGGGATAACAAAGTAGAAATTACGTGGGAAGGGATAAAAAGTACGGAGGACGTCAAAGTATGCAAAGGATTAAGACAAGGCTGTCCTCTATCACCGGTGCTGTTTATGCTTTATATGATAAACCTGGAACGGAGGATACAAGACAGTAACCTAGGTTTTAACCTGTCATATAGATTAGGGGGAAAGGCGGTAGAGCAGCAGCTCCCCGGATTGATGTATGCACACGATATTGTGCTGCTAGCTGAGAGTCTGGAAGAATTGCAAACTCTAGTTAAGTATTGCGGAGAGGAAGGGGACGCTCTAGGCTTCAATTTCAGCGCAGTTATGTCAGGTCTGATGATTTTAAACGGCTCAACTGATCAGGGTCTTAAAATACAAGGCATGAAATACCTCGAGTAGCAGAATATAAATATCTGGGGGAATGGGTAAACGAAGGATTGGCATACATTGGAAAGCATGAGCAATCACTTAAGGCCAAAGGGCGAAGGAATGCCGGGATAATGAAGCATAAGGCATTGTGGGGATACAATTGGTACGAGGTTTTGAGGGGTATTTGGAAAGGAATTATGGTGCCCGGACTTACTTTCGGAAATGCGGTTTTGTGCCTAAAATCAGAGGTACAGTCGACATTAGAAATAAATCAGAGATCCGTTGGGCGATTAGCACTAGGTGCCCACGGCAAAACTACAAATGAGACGGTACAGGGAGATATGGGCTGGGCATCTTTCGAAGTACGGGAAGCTAAGAGTAAAATATTATATGAGGAATGCCTGAGGAAATTGGACAGTAACAGATGGGCAGCTAAAGTATTTAAATACCTGTACCTAAAAAGCGTTGACTCACAATGGAGGAAAAGAACTAGGAAACTAACTAGTAAGTATGCTAGTAACAAGGACGGAGAATAAAGAGCATTAAGCAACAGGTGAAAAACACAGAAGGTAAAAATTGGATAAATTCGATGGAAAAGAAACACAGTGTGGAATTATACCGAAAGTGGAAAATGCAGATCAGGAAGGAAGATTTCTTTGATAACTCAAGAGGCAGTGCCCTACTTTTTGAAGATACATCATGGTGCCTTAGAACACGCAGCTACAAAAAGAAATTTAACAATGGAGATGACGCACGTGCTGTATGTGGAAACTCCAGTGAAACAATTGACCATATTATACTCGAATGTAATGGTATCCATCCGGAAGTTGGTGCAGGCGCAATCACTGTTCCTGAAGCTCTGGGCTTTAGAGATAACAGTGGCCGGGTGAATAAACCGGCGGGGGAAACTGGCAAAAAACGACTGGAAGATTGGTGGCTTAAAAGCAGAGAAGTGACATAATGTTAGTAATGTAGGAACAGATTTTAATAAATAAAATGGTGGTTTAGTTAACCATTCTAAATCAATAATTAAGATATAGCGAGAAAAATGAGCATGATAGCTACTGCTACCACCCCGTTTCAAAGGGGACGCTCCTATATTCCATCCATCCATTCCATCCATCCTTCCATCCATCCACTAACCTAGGTTTTAACCTGTCATATAGATTAGGTGGAAAGGCGGTAGAACAGCGCCTGCCTGGTTTGGTGTATGCAGACGATATTGTGCTGCTAGCGGAGAGTCTCTGGAAGAATTGTAAACTCTAGTTAAGTATTGCGGAGACGAAGGGGACGCTCAAGGCTTCAGTTTTAGCGCAGTTAAGTCGGGTCTGATAATTTTCAACGGCGCCACGGAACAGGGTCTTAAAATTCAAGGCCACGAAATAACCAGAGCAGCAGAATATAAGGTATAGGTAAACAAAGAATTGGCATACATTGAAAAGCATGAGCAATCACTTAAGGCCCAAGGGCGAAGAAATGTCGGGATAAGGAAGCATAGGGCATTGTGGGGATACAACACGTATGAGATTTTGAGGGGTATTTGGAAAGAAATTATGATTCCCGGGCTTACTTTCGGAAATGCGGTTTTGTGCCTAACATCAGAGGTGCAGTCGACATTAGAAATAAATCAGAGAACCGTCGGACGATTAGCACAGGTGCCCACGGCGAAACCACAAATGAGGCGGTACAGGGAGATATAAGCTGGGCATGTTTTGAAGTACGGGAAGCTCAGAGTAAAATATTATATGAGGAACGTCTGAGGAAATTGGTTTGGTTTGGTTTTGTGGGGTTTAACGGCCCAAAGTGACTCAGGCTATAAGAGACGTCGTAGTGGAGGACTCCGGAAATTTTGACCAACTGGGGTTCTTTAACGTGCACTGACATCGCACAGCACACGGGCACCTTGCTTTTCGCCTCCATCGAAAAGCGGCCGCCGAGACCGGGATTCGATCCCGCGTCCTTGGAAACAGTAGTCGAACGCCTAACCACTGCGCCACTCAGAAAATTGGACAGTAACAGATGGGCAGCTAAAGTATCTAAATACGTATATCTAAAAAGCGTTGACTCACAGTGGATTAAAAGAACTAGGAAACTAACCAGTAAGTATGCTGGTCCCAAGGACGAAAAAATAAAAGAGCGTTAAGCAACAGGTGAAAAACACAGAAGGTAAAAATTGGATAAATTCGATGGAAAAGAAACAGAGTGTGGAATTATACCGAAAGTGAAAAATGCAGATCAGGAAGGAAGATTTCTTTGATAACTCAAGAGGCAGTGCCCTACTTTTTGAAGCTAGATCAGGGTGCCTTAGAACACGCAGGTACAAAAAGAAATTTAACAATGGATATGACGCATGTGCTGTGTGTGGTAACTCCAGTGTAACAATTGACCATATTATACTCGAGTGTAATGGTGTCCATCCGGATGTCGATGCAGGCGCAGTCACTCTTCCTGAAGCTCTGGGGTTTAGTGGCCGGGTGAATAAACCGGCAGTGTAAGCTAGGAAAAAACGACTGGAAGATTGCTGGCTCAAAAGCAGAAGAGTGACATAATGTTAGTAATGTAGAAATAAAAACTCAATAAATAGAATGAAGGTATAGTTAACCAATTTAAAACAATAATTAAGATATAGGGAGAAAAATGAGCTACTGCTACCACCCCGTTTCAAAGGGGACGCTCCTATATTCCATCTACTCACATCCATACTCGGGTGCCTCGATGTCAGCGGACCCTACCGTTGAGAGAATGAAATCGCGCAGAGGCGTCCGTGTGCTGTGCGATGTCAGCGCACGTTAAAGGTCACCAGGTGGTCGAAATTACTCCGCAGCCCTCCACTACGGCTCCTCTTTCTTTTTTTTTTTTTCCACTTTAACTTCCACGTTCCCCCTTTCCTTACGGCGCGGTTCAGGTTTACACAAAACCAAGTGTGACAGATGCTGTGCCTTTCCTTTCCTGTCAACCAATTATTATTATTATTATTACGTTGAAACTGAAATCATTTTGGAGGCAAGCATCAACAGTCCTAGGCTTTGTTCGCACAGTGGTGCTACTGGCAGTCGTATGTGTGTCTTCTGACCAACATATTTGAGAAGTAGTTGGTCAATACATGTTATGAAGAATTCTTAAGTTCTCATATTACTATCACGTAACTGTGACGGAAGCATTGTAGTTAGGAAACAATGGAGGGCTACCTAAAGGTACTCTTTTATTGGGCTGACTTGCACCCAAAAAGAACTTGCACGAGTTAAATGGTTGTTTCAATAAGTATACACAAGAGAATAAACATAGATACTTCTTGATGCATATGCTTAGCTAAGTTTGGCTGACCAGTGAGCAAGGACTTGACCGTTTTCGAGGTCCCGTAACAACGAAGTCTACTCGAAAGTTTCTTGCTATCCTCTTTATATTATGCGATACGCGGTGAACGTATGACTCCACACGTATCTCTTTTTCTGTCTAGCATCAGAGGTAGTGCATGGAACAGGTTTACGTTTTTCATGTTTCCCTACCTGCTTAAGCAAGCCTTCCACGACAGCCGCCAGCACAGAAACAGGATAGCCATCATTCTTGAATCGTTCGGTCTGCAGTGCGAAACTCGATTTTACTTGGTGAATACACAACTTGGACAGCGCGGATATAAAAGACAAGGAGACGATACCACGCTTTCCGAGTTTAGAATGTGAGAAATTGTGCGTGCGAGGCATATAGGCCCCAAAAAATTTGGCTTGTCATGTTAAAACACAGTATTAAATCTAAAAACTGAAGCGCGTTATTTTGTGGCAGTTCAGAGGTAAAATTCATGAAATTGGTGACAGCAAAAAGCCGCCTCGGGACTTAGTAGGAATCAGTGTTATCACCCATTAGTTGTAAAAGGACCAGGAAATTGTCAACAAATCTACAAACCTGAGCTACGCAATCATTACACTCATTCTGGCTTAACTCACGGTTAAATTTTGCTAAAAACGTTTCGCACAAAACAGGAGTTACACAAGAGCCGATAAAAATTCCTTGTTTAGGACAAATAATTTTTCTCAAAGCTAATAATAATACGATTAGCTTAATCATAGTACAATTTATTTCACTTCCAATTTCAGTTGTAAGTTAGCGCTCGACCTGTGTGCCTTTCTTGTCCTCGTCTGTCTTGTGCTAAGCCTCCCTGTAAATCCTGTGCCAACTGGCCCAGAGCTCCATTTTACTAAAGTATAGCATGTTTCTTTGTTGCTTTACTTTCCTGACAAATGACAACAAATTTCGACATCAGACTGTAAACATGTAAGCTGCGTATGAATGAAATCACATGCGGGTCATTCCATGCCAAACGTACCAGAGGAAAGGAGAAAACAGACCACACAGGGGCTCCACCACCATCATCTGATGCTCTCTTCCGTATACGGTTTTTCGTGCAAAACTCGAAACAGAATTCCGAGCGGCGCCACGGCGGTGTCCTGCAATGCAGTGGCACTGCGGGGCAACCATGGATCCATGTGCAACACTCAACTTCAGAAATAGTTTTCTCACCTTAAACAAAAACGTTCCGGTTAGAATCGTTCAGCGCGATTCGTATGAGACTAGTTAGGAATTGAGGTCTAATTTATATTTTTACTAGGAACGCCTCTGTGCCACATTTACGCGTGAAAACGCGGCACACAGACGTCTTTTAAAGTTTCACTTTTATTCTGGAATAAATTGCGCTGTATTATAGTTTAAACATTTTAACGAGATCGCGTATATTACAGAGAAGTGGCGAAACATGTGGTGTTGCTCGCCAATGTCATGAAATGGTACGAAGATCTGCAAAAACGTTTTTTTCGGAAAAAACAACAACATTAAACACCCCAAATATACTGCGCTACAAATTTATTTGCTGTGTCATTAGAAACCGAAATAGGTACCCGTTAACTGTGAAATATTTTCAAGCGCGAAAGTAAAATATTTGATTCTTTTGTATAATATTTCGTGAGATCAACTTTTGCGCTCCTCTCAGAAATTTTAAGGGCTGTCGCAAGACCAAGAACTTTTTTCGTCAAAATGGTTGAAGTTAATTAATCTAGCTGGCTCGTTACAGAACCACAAATATTTATCGATAAGATCAGAGGGGTCGAGTGCGAACTCTAGTGCGCTTGTCATGGAACACAAACAATATTCCGCCCTTGAAAAAGAAAAAGAAAGAAGAGCACTTGCCGGGCTAAAATTTCTTCTCTCACTTTATCATCAACAGTTCAATTTTAGCTCCAGTGACTACCTATGCCCACGCATAACCCGGCACACTAGGCACACTCATGACCGCATCCTTGCGCAATACTTTGCCCGTACGAACCTCTTTCAAAATTATTTCCCCGCACTGTCACTCAGTGGAATAGTTTGCCACCTCATGCCTTTGTCTCGCGTGATGCTGCCGACTTTTAACAACGTGTGTTTCCTCTCATCTGAGATAGTTTCTTCACGTTTCTTATTTTTTCCCTCCTGGCATATATACTTATCACCTGCTAGTCATTTCTCTGTGTATTTTATTTTTATTGCTTCTGTCACCTTTTGTTCCAAGACGATGCTGTTTAAAAGCGATCCCTTTTACCCTATAATGTCGTCACATTTGTCGCGCGCATTTCAGATTCTTTCCAATGATTGGTGTTTGTTTTGTGTGTGAGGTGCTTGCTTTTATGTCCTTGGTTGTTGCTATATATTGTCCACTCTGCTTGGCCCTCGGGCTACAGTATATTGAAAATAAATAAGTTGAAAGGCATGCGGCAATATTAAATTACGAGCATTGCGGGAATAGAGTGGGAGCTTGCGCAGGACAGGGTTAATTCCTTGGCTATGCAAGATGCTATTGGTCTGCTCTGACGGTAATTAGGCCGATGATGACAACATGAGTCCATTTTATTCGCGAAAATTCTGCACTATGGCCCAAAGGTTGTGCACGGTAGGTTGTGCAGCACGAACGCGACAGTAGGAAGCGAAGTAGAAGGGTGCTGCAGGATCCACTGACTGTCAAAAGACCTGGCTTTCGAAGATAGGAAACACAGAGACTTGTGCCAGTTCTTTTCAAAAGGTCCGGGTTTGGGAGACTATGATGCACATTCCTACGCGCCTCACCTCCTCCCAGTAGAGTGAAAGCAAATAACGCCTTGGTCGTGGAGCTCCGAACGCCTCATCGGAGTCGCTCAACATTGGAACGCGGAACAGCTCCTCTTGGTTTCGTGCCCTTTTGAGAGCCCACTGCCCTCTGGTGACGGCCGGCGCGACGTGGAGCGCCCTTGGCGCCAGCCCGCGTTTTCCTGCCGCCTGTCGGCGTCGATGTCGACTTGCGTGACGTCACACGTGACGAGAGAAAAAACAAATTGCATTGACGGAACCGGGGGAAAGGAAGCTGGAGATCACGGTGCTGGAGATGAAGGAGTACGTGGAAGAGAATGCGGTCTGCGGAGGGAAGCATGAAAAGAATGAACGGAGAGGGTAGGGCTTTTAAGGAGGAGACTGGGGCGTCAGTGGCGGCGGACCTCCCCACCCGCGTGTTCCGGAGGCTCTCTCTCAGAGCGGAGTCTGAACCCGGCTCTCGAAGCCCGCGTGCGTCTCTCCTTGTCGAGTGCGGAAGAAGCGGAGCCGGCGCTGAGGCCACGCGGCATCGGTGAACGGGCGATGTTCTCCTCTACGCCGAGCCCTGCCGTCGCGTCGGCACCGCCTGCGACGAGTCATCTCTCCTCAAAAAGAGCGCCACGATGGATGTGGTTACTGTTGTTTCTCTGTGCAAGCGTGACTATAACCACTGCTTACGGAGTTACGCCTCCCACGGGTGAGTTTTTCGGAAAGCCCTGCTCATCGCGTTAAAAGCATGCCGACACATGCAGTCCGTCAGCAGACAGAACAATACGGCGGACACCGTATCTTGGTTGTTTGTGTTTACAGATATCGAGCAGCTACAGGACAGACGCTTTCTATTAGACGCGCCTGCAGATGGAATGAACTATCCGATGACTTATTTTCGGTGCGCTACAAGTTTGCCTGAAGAAAGTTTAGATAAACTGTTATTATTTTTGTTATTGTTGTCGTTTTCGCTAGCTTACTTTTGCAACAGTCTGCATGCCGCTTTATAAAACCCGCGTAAAAAACGCTCATGAAACTCCACACTGAAAAGGCAATTTCTGGTGCATGTGACGTAATTCGGAGTCTCAGTAACTGAAGTGATCCCAGTAGCATACGGGCAGTCGCAATTGACAGGGACACAACATGCATATCAGATCTCGGCACTACAAGCTTTGAGTTCTTTGACAAGATTGTGCGTTATATGAAATCAAAATCCAGTATTATAGGTTTCAAAATAAAGTTTGCCCATGAGCAATTGATCCCACTCTAATTGCTCGCAACCGCGGCATGGATCGGCAGAATAAGACTCAGCCTATTAGGCCGAAAGCATGGACCGGGACAGTAATTATATCTGAGACCCTTTGTTTTCAAATAAACTTGGTGTTGTGCCCAATTCTTGTGCCCCAGACAAACTACATTGGGATTAAATTCGGTTTTTATACTGAAACGAGTCTTCAAGAGATTGCACTTTTTCAGTGCACAACGCTGAACGCACAGCGCGGACACTAAGAGATACCTTATTCTTAAAGCGTGTCTCTAGTGACATCTCGCTAAACAATGTTGTATAAGATGAAATGATCGCAGGATATTTTCTAATAGAGTACTCTTTTGTAGTGAGTGACGGTCCCAATCAGACGTCGTCTCGGCCAGCCTGTTTTTGCGGCGTTGCCCGCACAAACATTCATCTGCAAAGCTATTGCGTCTGCTTTTAAAACGGCTGCTGCTATGTTTAACGAATATTTTGGAAGGGTACAAACACATGACTACCACGCAAGTGCCGTACATAAGAACGTCATACTACATGAGCTAATCGCTGAATTCTGTTGTGTTTGTCAAGTCAAATGTAAGAAATGTCTGTTTCGATAAACCCTCTCTGTGCGACATGACATTTTTATACTGCCTATCGCATCAATGCGCACACAATAGGCAGTTGGAGTTAGAGTTCATTAAAGTTACACAGTTATAATTGTCTGGGTGAAAAGGGCTAAAGGTGACTCATATGGTCACCTGCCTAGGCCCTAGTCACGCTGTATTCATAGAGTCACGGCTTGAAATTAAGGCAAATAAAATATCACGGACAAAGTACACAATATTACAGGAAGAGTCCAAGATTTCTTTTTTCACATAACGATGAAGATAAGTATGTAAAGAGTACCTTTCTTACAAAACACTTATTAAATGTAAGAAATAACCCCAAATAAGTTCTCTTTCCAGAGCTACAAGAAAAATATTCCATAAAGCGGGGTATAATTTCCGAAGCAACAACAATTATGCTCTAAATAATAACAAAATAGTGGAAATTTTCGCCTCTTTTCGGAAAGCAGATAGAGAAGAAGAGATTTTCATGTTATCCATCAAGTCAGTATAAATATTCAGCAGGTTAGAACTTTGCCAACTGAATAATTGCGTTCCATAGTTCGTCCTCGATTATGTTTGACAAAACTGCTTTTCTAAATTCGTAATGTGGCTCGTTTTTCGTATATTTTAAGGTCAATAGTGCTGGATAACTTTCAAAATCTTAAAAATCAAGCGATAACAATCGCAGCTTAATAAGAAATGGTTCAATGCCTAGAATTCAATTCGGCCTGTAATATATTTGTGTCAAGTCTCGATAAGTTTACGATAAAGCGCGCGCTTTTTTTTTCTGCAACATATAGAGGCTTTCCACATTTGACCTATTAGTAGTTCCCCACACAAGCAAGCAATAATGTAGCCGCAAGTGAACTGTACTGAAATAGATTAGGCGATACAAATAACGAGGCAAAGTAAAGGAATTCTATTAGGAATACCAATGCGTTGCGCAAACTTGGATTTATTAAAACAAACATGAAAACACCAACAGACATTTTTCATACAAATTTGATTTAGGAAACCCGTTGCAGTGGTCGTGACTAGAATATCCCTTAATTACTTGTATGAAAAGGCCTCTTAACAGCAGTAAATAAAATGTACTTTGTTTTGTCAAAATTTATTAATAGTTCGTTTGCAACAAGCCAGTCGTAAACATTCTGCAGCCATAAATGTACACGCGGAATTAAGAAGTCTAAATTTTGCGCAGATGAAAAGGCACTTGCATCGTCAGTATAAAGGAAAACAGCAGGAGGGTGTGGAATACATACAACACCGTTAATGTAGAGAAGATTAAAACAAGGGTTTATAATTTATCCTTGGGGAAACCCAAATTTATTGAGCTGATAATTATACGTGTAATCATTTACTACAACATGTTGAGAGCGACATTATAGGTAGTTCAGCGATACTTTAAGGGCAGCCCCTCGTATTCCTTATTATGTTTAATTGAATCGAATCCCTTACTGAAATCTAAGAAAATATCCACTGTGTACAAATGATATTTAGTGTTTTTAACAAGCTTATCCTTGATGCTAATCAAGGCACATTCAGTCGATTTGTTATTTTTTTTATTCTTGAATTTTCTACTGGCTAGATGAAATTACAACATGTTTATAAGGGTAGCTTGTAATAATAGTATAACTGACTTTCTCTGCTATTTTGGAAAACAATGGAAAAACTGATATAGGTCGATAATTACTCATGACATTTGCAGCATTGCCCTTAAACAAAACAGCCGCTCTTACTATCTTTACTTTGTTGGAAAATTCTTGTGTCATGATGGGATTTGTCAAATGACAGAGTAAATTAGCAATCAGGCCAGCAACTGCTTTAATTAATATTGCCTTAATGCCTCCCACTCTACAGCAATTGGTATATTTGATGCCCAGTATTCTGTCATTAACTTCCGCAGGAAAGGCGTGGTGAGAAAAGGTTGTGCTTATAAGCTTATGCTTATAAGCTTATAAAATTATAAGCTGGGTGCTTCTCTCTATTGAAAGAGCTTCTCCTGCTGGCCAAGATGCTGCTGGGCAGGCTGCATTCCATATTATATGCAGCCGCTAAAATGACACGAACCTTTAAAGTGAAGGCTGTCCTCACTCAGCAAAACAAACGAACCACGTGCAACAAATGACTGAATTCTACCGTCTTCTCACAAACGTCGCATTCGCCGACGCTGGCGTCGTGCGCCCTCTGCTACAGTGGGCCGTTCTCTTTCGTTCCCTTGTCATGGCATTTGAGAGGCGCCTTTTGAGTATAGTCTAGGCTACATAAAGAGAACTACCAATTGAGTACATGCGGCAGCTTATCAGGCTACACAACGTGCTGGTGGACTTCTGAGAAACATCGACAGGATAGCGACCCTGTCGACGGTATGGTGTGGTGTATGGCTTCATAACAACACATATTTATAGCGGCGTTAAAAAAAAAAAAAAAAAAAAAAAAACAATCTTTGACTGCCTCTAGAATGGCAAGGCATACTGTGTCACGCATTTCTTTTTTTTTTCAAAGCATTCGCGAGGTTTTGACAACCGGCATCTCCCGTTCGGGCTCTGCGAAACGAAAAAAACATTACAGTAGGTTTTGCTTACATTTATGTCTGACACTAGCGCTGCCGCCTTGTACTTTCATGCCTTCTGCAGAATTAAAAAATATTCCCCGTTTGCAATTACATTTCGTACTTTCTTAATATGTTCTAGGATGTTTATACTTTCTGTTCACCAAAGGATGACGTCTTAAGTGCGCTATAAAATCAGGAAACTTATTTGAAAACATCCCTTTCCCTGTATTTCAATTAGAGCTAGGCCTATTTTTCACCCCCTGCAGCTTCCGCGAGTGCCCCCATTATTTGTAAACACGACGTTGGTGTACACGTTGCCTATGCCTCCGTCTGGAACTTAACGTGGTGTAAGCGTCTGCTATTATTCATGTAGCGCTCCTCTAGGGGTGTAAAAAAAGAACGTTAGTTTTCTGTTCCTATTATCTTCCTTCCATTGGATGTGCTTCGCTGACAGAGATAACAGTGACTACCTATTGCCAAACCTCCCGCATTGCTAAGTGGTATGATCATATTAGAAAGCATGTGCATGATCCTCAGCGGACGTATTCTTTGATCGTATAGCGAAATTCCTCGTACAACATGAATAGGGTGATGCATGCGGACGTTACCCCGCATCGGCGTTCCTTTCGACACCAGTTGTGTTAGCAGTTTGCGGGACAAAAACCCATCGAGTTGAAATGAACTGGAGGCTGTGATTGAGACAGAGAGCGCTGCTAATTCCTGTTTTTCAAATAAAAATAATTGGAGAAATGTCGTTGCTCTTGCCGCTCATACTTGCAGTGGGCAATGGAGGCATCGACCTCATTTCGACGAGCACGCTACGGCACTTAAGCCGTACGCGAATTTCGGTTTCTAAGCCTTCTTCAGAATTCGCGCTGTTTTATGTGACGCTTTGCGACAACATGTGAAGACGCACTCGAATTAGCCGCGCAAGTTATAACTACATTTAGTTTACCTTGGAATATAAGAAGAAATATCCAGCATTCTATTCTTACAGAGAGAGAGTGTGTGTCTTCGCATCGTTGTTTTAACATTTAGTATAATCACTAATATAATAACAGCTCCACTTAGTTTGTTTGTTTTTTTAAATCATTCACCCCAACGTTTACCCTTTCCTGCATGTTATCACCTGACTTCAAGAAGACAAAACATTGCTTTTCTGCTAGTTTTTTTTTTTTCCCCGACAGCAGAATCTACCACACCATGGAGCATTCATATGGGAAGCTCTCTCAAAATGTAATAACAGAGGCCGTGACCTCTGGCGCGGTTCAAAAGCGACCCCATTATGTGGCAAGTTTGAGGTCTTTACGCGCTGGCGGCCTGCCAGCTTGCTCGGCGAGCATCCGCACGCGGCCTCACACGACTCATAACAGATGGGCTCAGGGCGTCTGGCAACCTCCATTGTGCTTGCAGTCATGTCTGCCACTCGTCTTGACTCAATGGCAGCGGCGATAAAACGCCGACACTCGCGCCGATAATTTTCTCTGCATTTACGGCGTACTGGCCAGAAACCGCCTGGTGGTTTTGCATCGAAATAATTTCCTGGTGTGTTAACCGCGCTGCTAACCGCCGCTAAGAGGATGCTAAACATTTCTTGCCAGTTTTCACTTCACTCTCTTTTTCCCCATCTCTCCTATTCTGACTGTTATCAACTTTGTCAAGAACGCCACGTCTAGCAGCACATGTCGCTGGGCTGTTCGCCGTTTATACACACAGAGTCACTGAGCAAGATAGCTTGCACGAGCGGAATAAGGCAGCAATTCACGAATCCGTCATCACGAGAACGAAAGATACGACAGTGAGAGGTCCCTGGCTGCTGAAAATGCAGGGAAGCAAAATTTCGCGCAGAATTCCCTGCTCATTGCGAGGGCCCGACTAGGGCACTGCGTAAATTGCACGTCCAGTATCGTGTTGCATACACGGCTAGCTAGCTGTGCGTAAACGCGGTGATGGAATTAGTTATTTGTAATTCCGTTTTGTAAACATCCGCGTGGCGTGTGCACATGCACACCTTCGCGCCATAGTGAAGGATGGGGAAACGGGAACCGTGGTTATGAAAAACAAAAGGTGTTTTGACAAAGGTTGTATCATAGCCTATTCGCGCGCCGACCGTCCGTGCCTGTTTGCACCTGTATACCGCGCTTAACTCCCCTCCGCTCCGGCGTATATAATATACTACTCGCATAGGCAGCGTCGCGCAAGATGTGTGGGGCACCCGAACTCGGCTAATTAGTGCGGGGGAACGAAGCGGGAGAGCCGGCGTGCGCGCCTTGTCATCATCCACTTTGACGGCTCCTTTCACCGCTCTGTCGGTAGTGCGGCAGCGCGGCTCGCGCCGTCGTTCCAAAACGCGATCGATCTTCTGACACAGCGCGCAGACAATGTTGCCGAGTTACGAGGCGGTGCTGCTCATTGTGCACAATTTGCGAACGACATTTTAGTTTCTTGTCAGGCGTGCGAAACGAGGCGTTTGTTCTTAGGGGACCGAGCGCTCGACGGAAGGTTTCATTTTTGTACGTTCGAGCGTCCGCGTGTGCTAAGAAGCGGGAGCAGTCGGGGCAAGTTTGAAGCGGCGAGCGGAGCGTCTCTTATTAAATTTAATACAGTAAGTGAGCCCAGTCTGCAGAAGGCGCAGCCGCGGGAGGTTCCGATCTTGCCAGTACCCGCTAAGCCGCGGGAGCTCCCGCTGTGCGCAGGCTCAACGGCTCCTTTGTCTGCCCGCAACGCCTCTTCGGGCGAGGGGCTTCGTACTGTGGACATCACATTTGTTTCATTTAGAAGAACAAGTGCTGAATATATAGTTTTCATGATTCTTTGTTTTTTTGTGTGTGCTTTAACTGTAATAACGGCGTTTTCTCTACCAGAACAGAATTTGAGAAATCGGAGACTGTATTTAGTGTTGAAAACTCGATTATCTGATTTTGTTTAGATATACACGCTGTACGTTAGACGAAATCGCCTTTTTCACGCTTATATACATCCAAGCGAATAAAAAGTGAAGGGACGATTTTGTTCATAACCACGGCCGCGAACTTAAAACAAATGGCTTGCAGCTTCGCTCTGCTAAGCTCTGTGATGCTAGCGAAAGCTTTGTTATGCTTGGTTATGCTGTTTTCCAAGGCCAGGTTAGACTCGTGTGAGGTGACAGTGTGTATGCACCCTCTTATATGTTGCGTTGTGTATCCTAAGGACCATCGGATTTCGCCCGGTATTTACGATACACAGTCTGAGCACTGGTTCCGAGACGTGGCTCCTTTCTGGATGTATGAGAAAGTCCAGTGAACGCCTCGCGTTTTTATTTAGCCGGGCCACGAAGCACGTGGTTCCTCGTAGATTTTGAAATTCTGTCAGTCTTATGTTCTATATTTGGGGAGATATATGAAGTTTGCGAGATTTGTGAAGAAGAAGAAATAGATATTCGAACGAAAAAAGAAGCGAAGCAGAAGAAGAAGAACAGGACGGCACAGGCTTCTGGCGCCGCCCCGGAGGTCAAATTTACCACGGCGACGACCTGGTTTGAAATTTCTCCCACTTAATAAACCTGCATCGCCCGCAGTTAGAACGCAGGTTATTATTACTAATTTGCTGCTGGTTGTTTGTCCTGGGAGCTTTTTTCCTAATAAAGTTGTTTTCATCCATCCTATCCCTGATTTACTTCATTCAATAAAACCTGCCTTGCATGTGTTTGATCCTACGTATTCAACTCGAAACTTTCTCCACAGTCTTCGCGTTCGGTCTAACAAGATTGCGGCGATCAGCCCCAAACACCCCCGAAAAGGACGCAGATTTTTATTATCGTACTGCCGTAGTATTACCGACGACGCTAATAACGTTCTTCTTTTGCAATTTTGACAAAAATGCAGCAAACTATGACTTCCATGCAGTGCCTTGTACGAGGTCTATTGTAGTCGACTGCGGTGGCCAAAGTTTGAGGATCCTGCTCTTCGTCAGAGATGGAGGTAGTTTAGGGCAGAGCACATTGTGTGGCATCGAGCAGAGGATAGTCTCACTGCAAACGATGCATTTTCTCCTCACAATCACACCCGTTTGCTTTAAGCAGTGCTTTTTGAAGCGGAATTGATTTATAGACTGCACAGCAATAGAGCTCGAAGGTGGGCTGTATACAGAACATTAAGGCGGAAGACGAGGAGATTGTCCTGAGGCCCAGTATACTGAAGAAATGTTTAGAAAACACACCCGATTTTTTCTCGAAAGCATCACAAGGATGCCATACCTACCTGTTGCTTAGCTATATCTGTTTTTGCTCCGTCATTGCAAACAGATCCCGCAGTTTCCTCCGCGAATCGGTTTCCACTGAGGCCCCTGTGTTCTGACAAGTGACCATGACCACCAGGACGATTCGTCTGTATAATCTCCGGCATACCTGATCCGAAAAAAATATTACGGGCTTACTCCAGTCACGTCACTGGCAGTGTACTAAGAAGTACTGATTTGGTTCGTGGTTTAGATCAAGATCCGAGGTGAGGTCATGATCAATAAGTGCTCAATAATAGGCTGGTCAACACCAGCTTTAGTTTCAATCGCCCGTACGAGACCATGTTGTCGTCAAGTCCCAAAGAAGCTTAGCCGATCAGATCACAGTCAGCTTGAGAGCGTTGCTGGGTAAACGGGGCTGGTTGGAAGCTACCGATTTCTTGGCTGGTAAGCGTCCTCGCTGCCGAGGCGTTAGTTCAGCTGCCATTTTCGCACGTAGCCCATTGTTGATTTGGGACGCTTGGTTCGGTCCCGCTTTGTCTCCAGGGAAATCTGGCACGGCAGGCCTTGATGTTGTCCGCGCTTCCCGGATCTTGTTAACATTAGTCAACCAATCACTGGCTGCTAATTCTTACCGAGAAATTAGGATGCCTTCTACGGTGACAATCATGGCGAACTACGGCGCGTGGGCACAGTCCACGGCGCAGCCCAGCTGGCGAACGCTGCTGCGATGCAGGTGGCAAACGCCACTGCGACGCGGAGCTCCGTATTGTTCGACGCGGCGCAGTAGGCCTAGCGAGACATCTGGCTTCGTCGCGGCGAAAAGCTGACTTAAAATCATTAAACCTTCTCGTACGTACTTCTGGTTAGTCTTCCTAGATTCCGCTCGTCTTCAAGAAACCGGTGATAGCAATGTAATTATTGTAGGATCTCATTGTCTAGGGTGAAGGCACGAAATAAGCGGAGCTCATGTGGTCTTTCCCAGCTTAATCATGGCGAGCAGCTCGGATAACACCACTATCTGGCAGAGGAACTGTCGTGGGTTCGCGCGTAAGCGTCCGCTCCTCCAGCAGTTACTCACCGCGAGTGATCGCTCCGAACTAATAGCTCTCCAGGAATGCTCCAAGTACACGCAGTTTGCCGGTTACACTACACACCTATCGGAATTAGCAAAAAACTTCGAATATCCACTCTCGTCAAACGTAATCTTACTGTACTCCAACACAATTTAGATACAACTTTCCCCGAACACGTCTTCTTAGAAATACTGCCTTGACCCTCGCGTAAACATCGCACTAGTCTGTTTATAATTAATGTCTACAGCCATCCCCGAGCCCATAACAATATTTTGAGTCCGCTTTTCTTCAACGCCCACTAGTCGGCGCAGGGGCAACCCCTCCTCATTTTCGATGACTTCAATGCGCATCCCCGCGCTTGGGGCTACCACTACGACTCGGCTAAAGGCCGACGGCTTTGGAATGACTGGCATACGCACCAGCTGTTCCTTATCATGGACGTGTCCTACCCCACTAGACACGGCACGGGCCTACGTTGTGATACAACGCCGGATCTTGCCTTTACGACCTACGCAGTTAAAGCGACTTGGTGTCACACACGAAAATTTCGGAAGTGATCACTTCGTGTTCGAAATAATGATACACGAGCCCACCAGGCAATGTACGAGAGGTGATTGACTGGGACTCCTTTCGGACGAACAGGAAACAGTAACACAAAGCTCCCGCTATTACTGACATCAAGGCGTAGAAAAACGAAATTGTCAAATAAGAGGCTGACACCACACAAGCCGTCGTGTTAGAGGACACAGTCCCACACTGCGACCGCTACTACGCCCATCTGTGGGAGCGCAACAAGTCGCTCGAAGCTCTACTTGCCACTTGGAAATGGAACCGCGATATCCGACGTAGACTGGCGCACGCACACACAAATATCGAGAACTATGCAATCGAACTCACTCGACAGAGCTGGCACAACATTTGTGACCAGATGAACAAGCCTCCAAACGCTCATAACACGTGGAACCTCCTTCGACATTTACTCGACCCAGCTGGAGGCAAATTCCAAACACGCCAACAGCTCGAACGAATCTTCCACCAGTATCCTGGTACGCCAGACGAGCTCAAACAAGAGTTTATAAATACTTACATCCGCCCTGAACCAACAACCAACCTCCCCTTCTATCAGGGCGCTGACAATCCCGGCCTAGATACTCCAATCACTCTTGGGAAGGTCCGAGCAGAACTCAATCGAATCAAGACGACTTCGGCGGCCGGCCCCGATCGCATTTCAAATGAAATGCTAAGGAATCTAGACGGCGCATCCATTCATGCTCTCGTAGACTATCTTTAAGAATGTTGGGCCAGCGGTACCATCCCCCAGCAGTGGAAATGCGCCAATCTAGTCTTCATTCCCAAGCCGGGCAAACTACCAGCCTTGGTCAACCTCCGCCTCCTCTCTCTCACGTTCTGCGTTGGGAAGCTGGTGGAACACGTCATCCATACCAGACTCTTACAATGCCTCGAAGACAACCATCTTCTACCAGACATACTGTTAAGCTTCCGCCCTCATTTAGTGGCCCTGGAAATTATGCTTCTTCATCATCAGGTAGTCATGCGACGCACACCAGACACGAAAGTCATCATCGGCCTCGATGTTGCCAAGGTATTCGACAACATATTCCATGAAGCGATTCTTCAACAACTTCAGGGTCTCGGTGTCGGCCATCGCACGTATGTGTACACCCGAAACTTCCTCACCGACCGCACAGTGAAACTTAAAGCCGGCACAGAAGATAATCTCATCATCTCTCCGGGAAACCGTGGCACGCCGCAAGGCTCCGTACTTTCTCCAATGCTTTTTAACGTTGCACTGATAGGCCTGCCCAATCTACTGGCCGACAACCCCAACTGCATCACAGCATTTATACTTTTGATCACGCGCGGCAGTGAGGCCAGATTGAAGATACTCTACAGATCGTCATCGAACGAATCAGAGCTTATCTCAGTACAGTTGGTCTCACCTGCTCGGCGACAAAGTCAGAGTATATCATTATCCCGTCCCCAGGACGATGCCCTCCCAAAGATACTTCTTGACATCAGCCTCCAGGTGCAAGGAAACCCGACTCCTTGCACAGATCACATCAGGATCGCATCAGGACGACGGCAGCAACAACATGACGCTCCAACGCATCGACCAGTCCGTAGTACAGATCGGACGCCTCCTTAAGCGAGTCTCCAACAAGCATCATGGCATGCGAGAGTCCAATTTCTTGCGTCTCGTTCAAGGATTCATCCGCTCCCGCATCACCTACTCTGCACCCAACCTACGTCTAACTCGTGCCGAAAGCGATCGGCTAGAGGCGTCACTTCGAAAAGCATACAAGACGGCTGAGGGTCTTCCCATGTCAACAGCTACCCTAAGTTCATGGCTCTCGGAATCTCCAATACCGTCAGCGAACTGATCAAAGCAACCCTCACCGCCCAATATGAGCGGCTCTCACTCACACACGCTGGCCGAGCGGTATACAGCAAGTTGGGATCTCCCCGCCGAGAGCGGCCTCACGTTATGCATAACTTACCCCAGAATATCGCCTAAATCCCCGCATCCCTCCCGTTTTCAACCGGATGCACTCGGAAAACCACGCCGAGAGACGGGCCGACCGGGCACGTCAATTCGAGAAACGCTTCAATTCGAGACATGCTTGCTTCATGAGTGGGAATGCTTCGAGAATCGCCCCTGTACAAGCACTGTGGCATTTGTATAAATGACGCTAGGCTAGAGCGAGTCTACGATGAAGCCGTTCTCCCTGACCTAGAGGAAAATGTCGAAGACTACCCCCATCTAGCAGATCAAAGAGAATCCGTATATTTAAAATTCTGCATACATTCATTCCAAACTATATACTGATTACGGGCCGCCTCTTTTTATATGCATGAAATAAAAAAAAATAATGTAAGGCGACCAATTTCTGTTCATTGCTAATCAATATCAGCCCATCAACATGCTCGGCACATCCCGGTACCATTCAGGGGAAAGTAGCTCTCGCTACATATATCCTGGAGTAAACGAGCTAAGCCACTGCCGATATTTTTGTGCTCTTTTTTCTACTTTAATTTTTATTCGCACAAAGGAAACTCGTGCCTTCAGGTTTGAGCAATTGAAACAAGTGTTGTTTTCTGCCCGGCCCCAGTTTTTAGCGTGCGAAAATCCAATGAACATTATCCGCCATGCAACGTCCGTTGGAAATGAACGTTGCCAAAGCTTTGTGCTGCAGTAGGGGAACAATGGGCTCGACTTCGATCCTTGGTTGTTCTACATAGTTTTCGTTAGGTGGCTGCTGTCAGATTTGATTTGATTCGATTTTTATTTGTCTTGATGCGGTACATATGAAGCACTTGAAGTACCTCCTGTAATTAAGTGCAACAGTTAAAGCGCAAATATAAGGCAGCAAAAAAAGATAAGTGCACAGAGCCGACTTAAATCATAAAAAGTAAAAATAATGCAAGGAATATGCATGAATAAAAGTCAGTATAAGCACATCCGTAAACACATTTTACAAAACAAATGCAAACGATAATAACAAAGTAATCAATACCATTGGCAAGGAACCACAAAATAGGGAAACAATGGTAAGAATAATACAGCAAAAACTACAATATAAAATAGCGTTATGACACATTTATCATAAGAGGGTATAACATGTCGGACACTAATCACCGACGATAAAAAAAGAGAAACAAAATGATGAGAAAGATGGTATTCAACGATTTCACTGATAAAAAGCTTACAATACAAAGGTAGTGAAGATTGACAGAATATAAATATCTCGGGGTATGGAAAAAAACCAAGGTCAGATATACATATAAAAACATGAACAGGCCACCAGGGCAAAGGGACGAAGAGGAGAAACTAAAATGTTCACAGTGCTAATGCATTTAGTAAATAGCTCTTCAATGATTGATGCAATGAGCGGGATGTGAGCAGTAATTTCAGTTGAGTGGGTAAAGAATTCAAGATTAGTATCGCTGAAACGAACATTAACTGCTTACCGTAACTAGTATGAATTTTCGGAAGAAGTTGTTATGTTGTGAAAATTTTGTTATGTTCGTGTTTGACAGGAGAAGTAGTTCGAAGAAATCTAGCTTGAGTTTATTATACGAACGCTATATATAAGCCGGAATAAATTAGCCTCACGTTGAAGGTCGAGAGGGAAAGGGTGCCGAATTTATTGACCGCGATAATGAAGATCCAAGAGAGTATATGCAGAGTCAAACGCACTTGTCTATAGAGCGCTCGTGCGTACTGCTGCGGAACAAATTCAATCACATCTCAACGTCGGTTGCCTTGTATTTGGCGATGACCTTGCACCTGTGTTGTTTGTATGTCTATTCGGCTGCCAGCGAGTGCAAGTATCTTCAATGAAAGCTGGTATGTGATATAGAAATTCGTTGTATTTCTTCCGCGCGAGATGCGCGAGTGCTCTTGATTAGTGTGGTTGACTTTATGCATGGTTCTGTTTAAGCACGTAGGCAATCGGACTTATCCTAAGTTCCTAACAACCTGTAAAGGAATCGTAAAGCAGGGCTGACACCAAATGTGTAGCATTTGGTGCCCCTATTTGCAGTTTATCAACACTATGCGTGGCCTCTCGGAAGCAAACAAAACCAAGCGAAAATTCGGGAATTTCATTCTGAAACGCTGAGAATTCTGTTAGTAGATGGTACAGCGCCGCATGTCTACGGGATGTCTCAGAAAAAGCATTCCTCAGTATTGCGATAAAAGAAGGGAAGGATCGAGGGAGGCTCAGCATAGCAGACGCTGCTCGTCTGGATCTCTTCTAGATTTCTTATTCCCTTCTACAAAGGAAACAAGGATGCAACTCAATAGAGAACGCATAGAAAGAATTGAGTACACTCTACAGACCCAGTTGAATCACCTCAATGAGGTTTCATGCTTTAATTCTTAAATGCTTATTACTGTGTCTTATCTTACATCGTTATCTGTCTTTTCTTTGTAACAGAGAACACAAAATAAACATTATTCGCATGCCCGTTCTCTTCAAATACCTTTGTGATGTCATGAAACCCAATCTTTCTTGCCCCTCGTACCGTTCTTCTTTCGCTGCTCTAAAAGGAAACCCCAGTTTCCTTGAATTCTGCTTGTAAAGAGAGGCTTGAATGTTTACAGGCCAAGTCGTTACACATGCGTTCGACACGCCCTTAACAAGCTGTCGCGTTCCTCACAGCGTGCGGCTGCATCTCCGCGGATTGCTAGGCGTGCGCCCGAGTACTCAAAGCAACGCGGTCAGGAGCTTGGCTCACACTTTTCCGGCTTCCAATGAATTTGAAAGCCGTTTAGTTCCCATGGCTTCCTTCGAAATGCGGTGCATTCTGTTTAGCGTTGCACTGGCTGCTTTGGCATTTGTGTGGAAGCGCTGCGTGTTAGCCAATGGCGGATATTAGTTGCTATACTTGTCTCTGTTGACTGAAATTAACTCTGAACGCACTCGGTCAATCTCAGACCTAATCTAAAAGAATAAAATTCGTCTATTTTACAGGCTCGAACAGTTTGCCACTCACTTTAGTTTAATCATTACATAGACGAAAGGCACTACTTTAATAATGAAAACCATTGGTCCTGCGGACATAATACTCTGAAGACAGTATACATCTAATAATAGCATATTTCTTCTCTTTTCAGTTTCCAACTTTTACGGAGATGGAGAGTAGTCACTCTATCTTTTAGCAACATAAGACTTCAAGTCTGTCTTCGCTTTATGCACCACTGCCTGCCAAATTGGTCCTTTGGAGAACATATAGACAGCAATACTTTCTCCGACCTGCATATGATGATAGCGATGGGGTGCTTAGCCTTCCGTAGAATATTTGAGGTGTTTCTACGAGTGCAATCTGCACTGCCACTGAGCTGACCTGAAGCGAAACTGATAGTCACCAAAATGTTAACTATATACACAAATCGCTCTTCCTTTCATGCGAAAACTACTTTTGTCTAGTACGAGCGACTACAATAACGATCAACACCGCCAAACTGCAACAGTCACGAAATATTTTGAGGTAGTTGGCAAACATAACTTAGCGGGTGTTTCCACGTAAGACCAAACAAAGCAAGGTCGGTCGGCTTTTTATATTTATTTCAAAAGTTTATACCTTGTTATCTGATGATTGGAGAGAGAAGGTCTACAATTGGCTTTGCTACCAAATATTTTTTCGAGGCACAGGGAATTAATAATGACGAAGAAGTGGAGTGCTGCGCTTATCTCCTTTGCTGTTTTGGCCAGCAGGGGTTATAATTACACCAAATATAATAAAGTTAGGTAGCTGGAAATTATCTGACTAAATTTATGTATGCTTTTATTTGAATTCAGTTAATGTTCGCTTTTGAATGTAGTATAGATGTTTTTTATAAAATTTCTCAAAATCGGCCCAGGAAACAAACTTTTACTCACTTTCCAGGCTTTTTATCACAAAAAACTTTGACAGAGCAGCTATAATTCTGCACTATGCTCACAGCATACTTGTTTACCAAACAGTTGAGGTTTATATTCATATCACGTTTGAATACTGAGATACGATCCAGCTAACTTCAAGAAAACAGACACAGATGTAAATGTCAGAGGACATTTGAAAAAACTACCATTTTTCATATTTTTCAAACCCGGTTCGCCTATTCTCCTCTACTTCAACTTTCAAAATCAATAAAAAAATATTGCACAATTTTGTTCTACTAATAAATACGGCCACTTCAATAAGGCCCTTGCGAAAGGCAGAACGCACAGCGCAGGGCCGAGGATTATTCGACATGTGTGAATCACATACGATTTTTAAAATTCGGCATAATATTGTCACGGGGAGAAGTATATTTACAAAAGAGTATTAGATATATACATTCATAGACGGTCAAGGAGCCAGGCAATGAGTGCCCAGCATTCGATGCTCTTCTTTCTCTTCACCTTCCACGCAAGAGCGCGCGACTTCGTCCTCATCGTTTTCCCCCAGTAAAAATATTCTATCAAGTCATGTTTGTCTCGACATTGCGAAGTAGCTATGAGAGATACCGCATATTAATGATTCGGAATCAGCCTTGCACGCGTGGAGTTTCTATACGCTGTGGCATGAGGCAGCCCACAAGCGTTTTTCGCAATTCACCTTCACCGTAACGCGGATTAGACTAAAAGACGATAACGTTGAATGGGCAAGGAACGTATTCCAAATAATGTTTAATGAAATAGAAAAATTGTGATGGGCATAGAGGACTGCCTCACTGCAAAACAATATTTCTGGACTGCAATCGTTCATCCGCATGATACAGCAGTGCACATTGTCTACGTTCCTGTACACACAGTTTCTTCCATGCAGTCCCGGCCATGGGCTCCGGCATGAAGTGTGATCGAACGCGCGGCAAAAGACCGAGGTCTGGCCGTCTGGTCGCCTTCAACTGAGAATGGCGCGAGTGCCCGTTTACTTATAGTTTTGCGTTTTTTGGCATTCGATACCTCGCTTTGCCACTGGAGCGCCAGGTCCATGCAGTGTTGAACACATTTGTCAGCTCGATTTTCCCAGGCGTTTTTTTCCAAAGACATATATTTTCGTGACCAAGGGGATAGTATATGGCGCCTTCCCGAAGCTATCTGTGCAGGCTGACACTCCCGATAGTTTCTAAATATATGTTATATAGAAACTCTATAACGCTAGCGGCCTGCCCTAACCCCTCTCCCTAACGACCCTGCAGCTTTTATTCAAACCTAATTACCCCCTTCTGCCCCGCCGTGGTGGCGCAGTTGTTAGGGCGCTCGACTACTGTGCTCAAGGATGCGGAATCGAATCCCGGCCGCGGCGGCCACTTTTACATGGAGCCGAAAAGCTAGGCACCCATTTGCTGTGCGATGTTGGTGCATGTTAAAAAAAAAAACAAAAAAAAACAGGTGGTCGAAATTTCCACAACCCTTCCCTACGGCCTTTTTCATAGCTTGAGTCGCTTTAGGACGTTAAATGTCATAAATCAAACCAATTATCCCCTTTTCCCCTCCGTACCCTTGGACCGAGAGCTGATTGTGTCCACGGCACAAGGACAAATATGAGTTTTCTCCCTTGTTTTGGCTGCACAGACATAGAAAGTTGTTCGAGATGCACCAGAATGCTTTCTGGGAATCGTGAAAAAATATCGCACACTTGACTATGAGAAAATGAAGCTGTTCCATTCCTACCCTCCTAAAGCGAATCCGGAATGTCGCACTCTGGGCGCTTGTTTGGTGTGCCATGCGCGTATCCAAGGCCAAGCAAGCAAGTGAAGACGGGCCGAAATTCTGCTCCCAAATAAAGGCCAGCTCGGCGTCTTCACTATGCCTTTACACTTTTTCCAGGGGAAACATGTATGTAACACCCGTTTCCAGAAACAGCGGAAATTTACCACATTTCCAATGGTTTGAAAATAAAATTCCCTTTTTTTCTTAGTAGCTTGCATTTCTCGCGAAATGCGAAATTTTCCACGTTTCGGCAACACTACATCCATGCTTTCCACAGATCGCATCTGGCGCACCAAAGTTTGTCATGCGGCAGCGGCTGTCGCCCGCGTGGGTGAAGCAGGCGTTCAAAGCACCCGATGTGATCTGATCTTGCTTTCTTCCCCCCGGGTTGCACTGCGAACAAAGGGCGGATAGAATACCGAAGCTCCGGTGCACATGCATTGAAAAGCTTCCTGATTGGCACAACTGTTCCGAACTCTGTCGGTTCGAAGACGCGAAAACGAGCTCTCTCTTATAACGAACATCTCTGATGCGTGTACCTCCGCGTTCATGGTCGCTCCGGTGACGAAGTCGTCTCATAAGTAACGTCCTCAGTTCCGACATCTTTTTCGTATACTGCACATTTTTAAGAACCTGAAATACAATCCTGTTTGCATTTTATACGCTAAGGGGGCAAGAAGTCGGATCTTTATAGAGGGTCATTTTGGACTGGCCGTAATTACTTGCAGAACAAAATTATGCAATATGTTTTCACAAATTGGAAGCTGAATAGGTGATTTTGAAAGCTGATAGGAGAATAGGTGGAAAAAAGTAAAAAAAATATCAAAAATGTTTTTTTATTTGTCCTCAGAAATTTTTATTGTTAGCTGTTTTCTTGAAATTGGCGCAATCGTATCACTGTATTGAAACGCTATATAAATATGAGGTTTAGCTGTTTAATAGATAAGTATGCTAAGAACATTGCAATTATTGCTGCTCTGCCATAAGCCTTTTTTGAGGAAAAGGCCTGGAAAGAAGGTAATATTTCGTTTCATGGACCGATTTTGAGAAAAAAAAACATCTGCACCACTCAAAAAAGCGAAAATTAACGAAAAGAAAAACATGCATATATATAGTCAGACAATTTTTAGCTACCTAACTTTATTATATTTTGCGTAATTCATAACCAAAGTTGGCCAAAACAGCGAAGGAGATTAGCGCAACACTCCATCTCTTCATTTTATTATTTCCCTGTGCCTCGAAAGAATTTTTGTCAGCAAAACCAACTGCACATCTGTTCTTTCCATTCATCAGGCAACAATAATAAAATTTTGATGTAAATATAAATGGTCGTCCGATCATGCTTTTATTTCATCTTACGTAGAAACACCCTAGTTTTATATACCGCAAACTAAATTTATAAACCTCAGCGTTGGTATACGTGAATGCTGGTTTCAATTGTGCAACTTACACTCGTTTATTTTGCTATGGATGAGTTCAAAAACGTTTTAAATATGAAACATGTTTAGTATCATGTCCATAGATCGCATAGCATACTTGAGACATAGAGGTATGTTTTATTCTAAGTTTCTGCAATATTCAGATTTCTATATTGCAATAAAATTTTACATATACATTTAGAACCAAAGTGGCACGGAAGCCCATTGGAATAACTTCTATCAATTTCTTAGGTCAGTTGGAGAATTATATCCAGCTGCAAGTTGTCTACCACAGCTACATTTTGTATATTTAAACTGTACTTTGTTCTAGGTAGTATATCATATTTTGAAAACGTTGACAGTCACGTTATGCATGTTAGATACATTTTAGAAAGGAATTTTGTAAAATGTGAAGGAATTTTTGTAAAGGAATTTCAATGGCTTCAACCTCTCGATCCACCATCTCTTAAGTGAGGGCAAATCGACCAAAAAATGCACTTTTCAATTTCAATGCAAAAATGTGCCGAATTGTTGAAAAATGTTTCTATCAATTGCAATCTTCAGATACGCACCAGGGCCCGTATTCCGAGTTTTCGTTATTTTCGAAGTGTCGCTGTCTCACGGGACCTTGAGTCGTCTGATTGGTCCAAACGCCGGAACCGGGTGTTGCCACTACGGATCCGGAAGAGGTGGCAGCATCATGTTCCGGCGTTTCCACCAATCAGACGACCCGAGGTCGGGGACATATCGACACTTTCGATAACGACGCAAACTCGGAATACGGGCCCAGATGTCATTTAAAAAGGCAGCCACACATGCCCCATCCCCGTGCGACTGGCAGTGGTAATTCCGTTGATTTTTTTTTTGTTTTAACAGCGCATAAAAGCGTTTACCTCAATAAGGTTTTAGAAATAATAATATAGAACTTCTTCAGTATTTTCTGCAACGCCGCAATGGCGCTGCGTTGCCGTCATGAAACGCGCTTTGGGCGCGCAACGTTTCTTTACGTCTGGTTCGTCTGGTCGCCTTCGGTCATTCTGCTTTAGCTCGTGTAATTGTTACCTTTTAGCCGTGTCGCAGACGTTGTGTGATAGCGGTACTGTGCAAATAGCAATGTCTCAATCTTCGCCTAATCCACACAAGACCCTTAAATTCTGCGGAACGAGCACACGAGACAATGTAAATTTAAAGGGGTCGAAGCCCACACATACATATAAGCGAATAAAACGCGACAGAGCGGCATTCACATGTCTCCCGCTTTCTTCGCTTGTATGTGTGTGTGCGCGCGTGCATGCGTGCGTGTGTGTGTTTGTGTGTGCGTGCCTGCGTGTGTGCGTGCGTGCGTGTGTGTGTCATTTCCGGCGCCTTTAAATTTACCATGATTAGCTAACAGCTCAAAAAGAAGTTGTCTTAAACAAGAAGCAAGCCCTATTGTGTCAACCGATTTAGAGTAAAAAAGACAGGCCTTCGAAGCCAATTCGAAGCAAACATTGATGAAACCTATACGTATCAGGGGCATCTTAGGACAGCTTGGCTGAATGTATTATCTTGAGTTACGAATTCTCAAAACGCCCTTTTTGCTTACGAAAGAAAGATTTTCTCTGCATCCACTCAAGTTACTAATTTTCTTTTGTTTCCGAACGATGATAGAACATTGTGAACAAAATACAGTGTGGTGTCACAATCATATTTCATTTTCTTGACACTTTTTATGCGCGGCAATCGGTCAAAATTTGAGGGTCCGTTATGCACGTGTTTTTCAGGAATTAATGGTTGCAGCCTCTATTATTTTTTTTTTTCGCTCAGAACGAGGCCTGGTGTATATAGAACACCCAGAAAACGTTTCAGGGGTGGCTCTATATAACATTTCCAAAAATGTCCCTTCAACAGATAAAAATAGAAAACGTTTCATAAGAATACTTTAGGAACTTTTAAAATTTATTGTATTATTTTTCGAAGGCTTGTAATCGGCTTTGAATGCAAGCACCCTCTACAATTTCAGCCTAATTTATTGCAAAATGGTGGAGATATTGACGGAAGTATATACGCATATATTACATTGTCGATTCCACATTATATGTGCGCCCAGCGAAGGATGTGAGGAGTATAAAGAAACAGTAAAATGGCAGGAGGGTTAAGGAACAGAAGAAGGTGGAGGATGACGTGCGTCTAGGAGATTGCTCACTTTAGGTGAGAACGTTTTCATCACGCACTTACCACACCCCAACAGATATCCCTGTCCTATGGCATACGTCGCCGAGCGTAAATGCTCGTACCTTTTACAACATAATCATTTTACAGCATGCACTGCTAATAGGGTGCGTTAGCAGTAATATGAAGTTCATTATGCCAAGGCTTCTGAAAAGGTTCAACCATCCTATGACGGATGTTATCCCTTCTCATTCCATTCCATCATCTATCAATCAAATCCTAGAGGCACCTGTAAGAAGGCAGGCGCCAGGCGCTGTTTGCTACCCATTGCTAGCCCTCAAGCTGGATGCAGGATATCAATGATAAACTTTAGAGGCTGGGGTTAAAAGATAAGAATGTAGGAAAAATCGCCGAAATAGGTGACCTGGTTTGAACTCGACGGCCGACGACAGCGTGTCGATGGAGGCGCAACGCAAAGCCCTCCGTGTGCTGTGCGGCGTCAGTGCACGTTAATCCCCGGCTGGTAGAAATTATTCCGGACTCTTTACTACGGCTCATTCTTTCACTCCCGCCTTCTTCCCTTGTCTCGCAGTGCGGTTCAGGTGTCTGCCGACTAGTATGATAGAGAGTGTGCCTTTCCTTTCACAAAGACCGATTTTTCAACCCACAATACAATTTTGGAAACACTTAAAAACCTTAAGGCACCTTAATTAACGGAGCAGACCGATAGTCATGTGTTTGGAACGGGTGGAAGATGTTTAATTTAGACGACATGCAAGGCTACAGCGCGAGATAATGGGAGTTAAACACGCGGTGTGAGAAGATAGCAATGCGAGAGGATTGCGAGGACAGCATAGTGCTCTCGTGCAGGGAGCAAATAAGAGCAGATTTCTTCGGTCCGCCGCTGTTTCGAAACCCAGGCTCGGAAAATCTTCAGCATGCTTATTGCAGCTCTTTCGACGGTTCTTTCTGTCTTCATACAAGCGCACAGACAACTACTTGCCGCCTGACTGCAGAGGGCTGGCGCATGAAATCCGGCTTCAGGTGCAGTTATGTGTAGACCAGGTGCCAAATGCTGATTGCCAATTCTGGCCTGTGACAAAAGGGAGAGAGCTAAGTACTCTGGTCCTGTTTCTAGACAAGAGGAGGGAGAGATGGGTAGGCGGCTGCTCACTTTGGTAACATCAGTAACGCCTGAGTAAGGAACTGACGTACTAAAACAGGTATTATCAAATACTGACTCATAATGAATAAAAATATTCACAATTACTAAGCATGAACACCACAAATGAAAATGACCAACGGGTGCTGAGCGGAAATAAAAAAGCCTCCGATATATGAACGAAATTAAAATGATTGAGAATGACTGCAAAGTTAACCGCAAATTTGTTGATCGGTTTGCCAAGGAAAGCTGTGTAAGAAAGCTTTATTGAGCAAAAAAAAAAAGGGGGGCATGCAAAACTGCATATTAACTCCGAACCTATGAAGTATAAGAGAAGCAAATAAAAACAAAAAGACACAGTCATCTCATAAATAAATTTAAGAGACTTGCTATTTTAAATGTATCAATCATGAGTTTACATGGCATCGATGTATTGTTCACGTATCCCTTCGTGATTGCATCGTGACAAATGTCTTCAGTGCACGGCAATGGGTGTATGACGACACCCTTGCCAGTCGCCTAATTTTACTAACAGACACAAGAGAGGCCAATAACAAACTTAATAGCCTAGAGTACGGCCCGAAAGCGGTGGCAGACAACAACGCTAACTGGCGAAACTAACTGGGTCGCTGCTCACGCGTCCTGGGGATTTCTTGCCCCGATAGCAAGCGCCTTTGTTCTGCGTGTATGCTTGGTGGCATGCATCTATTTCAATGGTGGCAGAGACGTATTGCGCCAGTTGGTGTAGCTCTTCGCGCACATCAAAGATGGCGTATTTGAAGAGAAATATTACAAGCAATTAACTAATACTTGGTTCTTAGATTGATACTAATATACACTGTTTCTCTCATGCGGTCTTGTGAAGTCGTATGTAACCCGTCGAGCTAATTATCAAGCCGAACCTCGCATAGCGTTGAGAGTAATTAATGGCTTTTCATGCTCAAAAACAGTGAACAAAAGCGAGAGATCGCGAAAATGTATGGTTTATTTTCTTCCTGGTGCGCCATCAGAGTTTGCGCTGTTGGCAACAGCGAATTATTGAATAGAGCTTCGGCATTGCGACGGCTTGTCGCACATTACGTTTTATCTTGAAGATGAAAAGTGGCTGCCGTAAAAGCGCCATGACGTCATGTCTGATGAAAGTTTCTAAAAATAACGTCAAATTGTATTTATTCTCAGGAGCTACATGAAGGCATTGCTTTTGTATTCTGCAGTGTTCAGTTATCTTCCACAACACTCTAGAAGCACAGAATCTGCTTGAACAGTCTAAATGAAAACGCAGCTATATCAATCTACCAAAGAACGAAATTTATTTTACTACTGCTAATCGAAATAAGGTGTTGTGCAGTGTTCTGCGCTTTAGAACATTTTGTTTCTCTTCTTTATGCTCTTAAAAAAAAATAAACACAATCCGGCGAAATCGATAAAACTCCAAAGCAGCCCCACCACTAGATGCAATAACAGTTTGTACTTTTAGTTCCTAAGTCTTTTTATCCGTCCATGCGTTCCCATTTCCGACATTTTCTCAGATGCCTTCGTCATTCGGGAACTGCTAGGGTGAAGTTTTTGCCTGCCTTTAATGTTCTACTTGCTCGGTTTCTTTGTTCTCCTCTCGAGAAATCCCCTTGCCCCTTTCTTCGTCCAAATTTTCATCCTTTTCTTTTAATGTCATCGGAGTGCCCTCTTTGTTTTGCCCATCTCCGTAGTTCACTCTAATAGATACAAGCCACCGAATGCGGGACAGATAAATGAGATTCGGTCTTCGGTTTCGTTCGCCGCCTTTCCAGAACTCTGGCGCATGCATGTTGAGACACTGACGAAGCGCCAGCATCGCTTCTTTTCTTTCTTACATGCAATTCCTTTCTCCTGAAAAAAAAAAAAAAAAAGAACCTAGATGAACGAACTTCCTCGAATGTATTCATTCTGGACCTTTACATTTCTAAAGTTTTGAGCCTCTTCAGCTTTAACTATTTTTGTTTCATCATCTCTGTCGATCAATAAGTCCTCTCTCTGATTCTTTCAAAGTTCCCACTTATATTTGAAGCGGTTACCTGTCTTGCAGCGTCCTCAAAATAGTGGGCTTATTTTGTCTCCAATTCTGAGACCCTGTTTTTGTTGCCTCTTTATTTCATCGCAGTCCCCATTCAGCTGGCACGCTTTATATTTTTCTTGGGCTCATGTTTGTTTTCCTTTCTTATCGTTTCGAAAATGATTCCATCGAGTACATTACCAACTGATAGCTATACAAAAAATCAATTGTTTATTTCACCCGCATGCTCGCATTCCTTCTTCATGTCTCAATCTTCCTCGATGCCGCAACTTTTCTTCTGCAGAAGCTTTGAGGGAACGGTCCGTTGCCTTGTACTGGTTTAAAACAGCCTTATGCCGAAAAAAAAAGTAGAAATTCACATTACGTGCACCTTTTCTGCTCACGGCATTTTGCCGTTCCCTCCTTTGCTCCGGGCAAATAAGCAGCAAAACGTGGCACAGACTGTCTTTCTTTTGTCAATCTGGCCTTACATCTGCAGACGGTTCAACATTTCTGAAAGCCACGCATTACCTCTTTCAACAAACATACAGCAACGAAGAAAGGATGAAACAAGAGGCCTGAGCTTCAGATCGCTGATCCGCTTTGCCCCGGCGTGTATTAGAGCTGTCCTGTATTTTTCCAAATTCCCATCTCCTATTTTGCCCTCCTTCCTCTGGCACTAATCCGCTCATTTCCTTCCAGGAGCTGAGTACGGCATTTCTTTCCGTCATCCCTACCCACGGGATGACCTCTGGTCCCTTCTGGTGACTGTTTTCCCCGTTAGCTTTTCTTTTTTTTTTTCGCGCGCCTTTTTGCGGCACTGCACTGAGATCGGTACGATATGTCAGACGAAGAGCGAATAAAAATCTGACTGGGCCTTATCACAATGACCGTCATCTCAATCTAGAGAGAGAAATTCGGTACCTCTCGCCAACGCTTCGTTTGATTATGAAATGTTCTGCGAACGCGTTTCAAGGTGCATTTCGCCGACATAGGCAGCTGCAACTCAGTCAGGTAGTATCATTACCTACTGGTAAGTCGTGTATTTAATCTTGAGTACGTCAGCTTACCTCCACACCGATGCCTACGCTGGCGGTCGAACACGAGGCAAAGCTGTCAGACATGAAAAGGGCGGCAGAAAATGGCGGAACTGTGCACACACGCACACGCACGCACGCACACACACACACGCACGCACACACACGCACACACACACACACACACACACACACACACACACACACACACACACACACACACACACACACACACACACACACACACACACACACACACACACACACACACACACACACACACACACACACACACACATTATCGGTCGATCAAGTACCAGCCTGTAAACAGCGAGGCGGGTGCCACAATAAATGTTTGAACGAAGCGCGTCAAATACGAGCAGGTGCCTGTTACAGAAATATCTGCAGTCCAATCTCTTACATTCGCGACCTTTGTCCGTAAAATAACCAGAGAAATACAGTCGGATGGGGTGAAGGGTGGCTGATTCTTGCCCTGATGGTGCTGGGACAGGTTGGTCACCGCCGCTTGCGGCGGGGGTTAGCCTGCCACTGGGTTTTATTTGTTGCAGGCTGTCATTGCACCCGCCACCACTTCGGTGGTGGTGGACAACTGCTGTTGTGGCGGCGCGCGTATTTCTCTCCCTCTTTTTTTTTTCTTGTCTATTTTCTCTTCTGTCTACACGAGGCAGCGGAGGTGGCTCAGCTACAGAGCTAGTAGCAGGCCTGTGCATTCTCTTTTCTTTCGTCCTACAGCCATAACAATAGCCCTTCTAAAGCTAACTGAATAAACAACAGCGTGAAAGAACAAGCATATAAGGCTTTCTTCTTGTGTTTATTCCTGTGTCCTCGTTCAATCGTGCTGTTTTTTTGTTTCGTCAGCAAACCATAAACTAACTATCCCTGCAAAAGGGTTCAGGTAAATCTGCTAAGTACTCTCATATGATTATCATGGAACGTTCACAGTATACCAAATATCCTTCGAGGAAACATTATTTCGTCCTCCAAATGTAAATAACATCTCTTACCTATTGACACCATTCGATTCTCGGAGAGCAACCGCGGCTGTTTATTGCTTTTGAACAAATGTAGTGAAATCGCGCAGGAGCTGCTTTTTCGATTTCAAAACTTTCTACGAGAGTTCGGTTTGCGTTAAGTGACGTCGCCTCACACTTTGCAACGAAGACATTTTTTTCGGGGGCAGAAGAAGCGACGAAATTCAAAGCTCATGCATTTTGTTAAAGACGAGATGAGACGATGCGAAATTCCGGTCACCCATCCACGGCCAGTGAATGTAATGAAACGCACAATAACAACGAGACTACACTCTGTTGCGAGGTAGACTGCTACAAAAGCGCACCGTAAAGTTCGAAACGTTCTCATTGTGAGCGCGAGAACCATGCGTATAAACCGATACGATGGCTCATTTAAAGCTCAACCAATAAAGAACATTTGGCCCATCCGCGTTATTTCTTTTCTCGCGCATCGGCTTGAACTGCAAGCTTCGAAAGCAGCTCTATATACCGGTGGCTCCCATTTATTTCAAGTACTTCCCCTGGTATCGGCCTTTTCCGCGATCTTCATAATTTTCAGTGCATTTTGATGTATAATAAAGCTCTTCACTTTTTGCGTCAGTCAACATCATCCAGGTTGGTTAGACTGACATGCTGGCTTCCAGATTTGTATTAGACAGGTTGCAACAGGAAGAACTCAACTTCAACCGCGGCGGAAGCCGAAGAAATTGTTAAAGGAACGGATGCCTCTCGCCAGGCTACATTTCATCTCGGTCGTCGTCATAAGCCTCCATATCATAGCGTTCATGGATATTTAGACCAATTAGAACAAACGTTAAGACTGCACGCGCAGTTTGCGTGACGCAGAATTGAAAATTATTTCCTGTAGAAGATCTCTTCGATGCTTCGAAGGATTCCTTGTGCTTGCGCATGAGTGTGGCTCACTCCGGTAGATCCCCGCACTTCAGCCTTGAGGCATCGTTGCTCGCGCTAGTATTCCTTGTTCTCGCGTGGCGATAACTTATTCTTTTTCATTTGTGCAAGTCTCATCTCCTTCTCTTCGCTATCAGAGTTGTACTTTTACCTTTCACCGCTACAATCGTGATTTTAGATTGCCTCATTTAATCTGCTTTAGAGATGTACACTCCCCCATAAATGTGTCCTTAATGTGTTGCGAAATATCAAGCTTATTGAGCCTATTGAGGAACATGGCCGTTTTGCGTTTCAATCCTCCAACCATCTAAGAATGATCTGCTTTTCTTTGAAAACATAAAGTACATTTCCTGAAATGAACACCGCAAGGCACCTCTGTCTAAATATAAAAGGAGACCAGAACTGCCCCTTCATGTCACGAGATATGACGCAGATCTCCCACGCGACCGCATACTGGGATCCTTAGGTCTGCACTACTCGCGCCTTGTCCCATGCATTGCAACGCTGGGAAATACTTAGAAGCTAACCTGAAGAGGTGCGCGTTCCTCCCATGGAATATATTTTAACGTACTCATAGCCAAGGCTCAAAACGTACTGCGCCGTATGAATCGACTCCACAATAAGAGGCGTAATTCAAGCGCACTTTGCAACATTCACAGCGTTGCGGGAAATCTTCACTTTGCTTCTTTTTCTTACATAGTGAGATGGCGTGGCGTCTTCTTACACTAGATGTAGAACCACTGGACAGCCGCTTTAACGGAAATGACACATCCCTGTTCACCCGCAGCAAAAAAAGTGCGTTCTGGCACGCAAACGTCGCGTTAGCGCATAAGAACCATTACGGCAATCGGAAAGGTGTCTACAACCTTTTGGCACTTGCCAGAAAAGACCGAAGAGGGTATCGTGGCCCCTTCATGTAGCCAAGCAAGTATCCTGCCTTTTTTAAATTTTTGATTGGAATAGGAGGTTGTAATGGCGCACTAATTGACCAGCCCTTGTTCATTCGGAAACTTTTTGTCGAATGTAGCTGGCATTCAGGTGTTCACGAACTATGGGCGTCTATCGTCCGCTGTAACGCATTTCGCCACATGAGACAGAAAAACTCCTTGCGTGACCTTCGTAGGAATCGAATTCGTGCTAGTTCGGTCACACAACTACAGATCCGTGATAATATCAACGTGCTGAAAGGAAAAGGCTTACATCATTTGTGTGCGGTAAATCGACAGGACGAAGCCCGTGCATGAGCTCAAGTAGCGTTTCTGTCAGACATGCAGAAATTTACCCGTTCTCTAATAGCTATCCTTTTCCTACAGAGATTATAGCTGGGGTTACATTTCTCACGCCATTCAAGGCAGGTATGGCCGCCCTATTTGTTTGTTCCTACTAAAAATGAGTGTTCGACTTATCACAGAATCACAAAATAGGGACAGTCTTTGCTGCAGAGGGGACGAGGTATTCTGAGCGTGAATGAAAATATCTGTAATAACAGTTTTTTTTTTATTAAACCGCCTGGATATACCTCCCGTAGTAACGATTTTGTTCTACGCGAGCTAATATTATACCCAGGGTCGTTAAATTACATTTTGCAGAAAGTTTGATTTTCCTGCTAAATCTTGCAGAATGTAGAATTTTTATCATTCTGCTTATTTTAGCACTACTCCTCGCTCCATTTACCAGACTCAGTAAGTTTCGCGAAGAACGGCAACAATATTTTCTTTAGTCGCAATCGAGATATCGACGTTTAAAAACCCTAAACCTATTTCTTTCAGAAAACAAAACTTCTCGGCACTCTTCAAATAAACCTGAGCCCAGCACCTTCGTGTGAAAAAAACATTGCCAGCTTTGCAGAAATATTTCAGCTGACTTTGAGCTCAGGCGTCAGAGTTCCTCCGCACATCTCCGCTCTTGAGCACAGCAGCCGTCAGCCCAGTTGGCCTGCAGTAAAATGCAAGCGGAAAGCAGAAAGACAACCAAAGGATCGTAAAAGGTTCCGGAGAAGGCGGCCTTTTTGTTTACTTTCGCTGAAAAGCGTTTCGCGAGTCGAAAAGACAAGCGACAGCAAAAGATTTGGCTGCGCAGAAATATCAAACGCAGGCAGAAAGGCGAAGGTTGAAGAATATGAAAAGCGAACTCGTATAAGGAAAGTGAAGGAGGCCCTTGCCGGAGAAGCATCGACCGGAGTATAAAATGCAGTGGGCCCGCCCGCAACTGTCTCTGCTACCCGCGGAGGGTGAGGAGGAGCAGGAAGAGGATGAGGAGCGGATCGCGGCAGGACGAGCAGCTCCGAGCTGCCTTGGCGATGCTAGAAGAAGCGGCTCTCTTCACTTCTGAATTATACATCAGTGATGCGCAGGGTTTCTTCGGTTGGGGCAGCGCTAAACCGGCAAATCTCTGAACGCTGCGCTGTGGGAAGAACGGCGGGATTGTGGCGCGGTTTACGGCCCCAAGGAAGAGCAGCATAAGCTGTGGAAGAGCAACCAACGGCGGACGCTGGGTCAGTCTTGACAAGAATTCCACGCTGCACGGCAAAATAAGAAAAGTTCACTTCTGATATACGATACTTGCGGCATTGTAGAACTTTCTTCACATTTTGCTCAATTTTTTCCAATATCTGTAGAGAGCGATATATCAAGAGAAAGCGCGAGGAACTGATAGGAGAGGCGTGTGTTTTGAAATGCTTCAGATGTTGCCACAAGACTCTTAGTCTGGATGTGCACCACAGGCAACAAGAGTTAAGCCCCTTGCCGAACTGTAGATCGCCAGAGAAAATTTGGGGGAAAACTCTGGCCCATGACGTTCGCTACGTAAATAGCGCATCTAGTTCGGTTTTTTCCCGATTCATAATCACTTCTTTCCGTAACCGCTCGGCGGATCACTGCTTTCACACTATCTTTGACGCAATATGCGGTTTCCCGGAATTACTGTGAGGAGCCGGATTTTATCTTCTTGAATGGTTTCCGTATATCACTTGAAGCCTAAAACGAAGGATTTGAGTGCATCGAGGCTATGATGTTGATCCTACGTGCTGGGACACATTGCGACTCTGCTCTAAATGAGCATTTCCAAAGGTCAAGCTTGTTTTCCCTCATTTTATATTTACCAATAACTTTCCACGCAAATGCTCAAAGCGCTTCCAAACACTTGCCATTGACAGTGGGATGCCATCATGGTAGCCACGTCAACGTGTTCTACGTCTAAAGAACCAAGTGGGCCTTCAAATTTAAATTTGAAACTTGAAAGTCCCCTAATTTTTTTAAAGCGCAGCATGGTGGAATCCTTGACTTAAAATATTAAAAACACGTTCTAGGCTGCAGACTTCGCAAAATATCATAACTTACTGAATGAGCACTTTTTGTGGACAGTGTGCGTAGTTTTTTCAAGTAGTGTGCTCGCTTCAGTTGAGCAGTTATTTCATGCAGTTAACAGAGTGACTGTGTAACCATGTCGCAGTGTCAAAGAAAACCAAACAAAGGCTGAGGGGTAGCTGTAGTCTGCTAGCCAACCTTTCGACAAGTGGAGTTGTCTTCGTCTGGGTAACGCTTAAGTCATATGGTGGGGTTTATGTACGCTTTTGCTAGCGAAGAAGAAAAGCCGGGGGAGGGGAGAGGTGTCCCATCGACCTTTATTCAGTTTCCTTACAACTTTGTGTAGCTGTTCTTCATCTCGTTTTAACATTAACCGTGGCCCTGCTATACGCTGACATGCTTCCGTGTTCTGTCTAATGATAACTGGAGAAACATGAGAGAGGCCTTCGCCCTGCAGTGAATATAGTCCGGCTGATGATGAACGCAAAATGCTTCAGGTAAAATAAATCTCACGTATTTTTGTACGACAGCTAGAACAAACGGCAGCAAAAGTACCAAAAGAAAAGATGGGCGATCACTATGCCAGGGACGATGTCGCCAACACGGTGTGGCTTTCAGCGAGGTCTGAGCTCAAAAACAGAAAGCCGTAGCAGAAGCGTTCGTAGCGTGAGGCCCATTTGTGCAAACGTCCGTGCCCCCTGCTGACCGTTTGCATCTCAACAGCCGAACGGACGCTAAACAGAAATATTAGCGCAACACGCTCTTCGTTAACTTCCGTCTCAGAGGCGGCAGCTGATAACCTGCTGCGTCCACATGCTTGCTACTGTGGCTAACGTTTGTCTGTAGCTTCCGCACTGCTGAACATATCAGAGCAGAACTTTTGCCAGTTCAGGCAAATGCATCTAAACAGGTAGGGCGAAAAGAAAAAAAAAACACAGTTCTTAACCACACAAATTAGAGTGCCTATGGTCATTATAGGGTATTGGTTGCACACACTCTACACTACAAAGTATTGACTTATCTAGCATATAAATGGGAAATATTAGGATGTGAACATTAGATTTGTAACTTTTCGATGAGAAACTTCTTTTAACGGCGAGCTTTGATCTGAGTCCTAATTAAATTGCCATTCATGATAGAAATGCTTATAAGCGATTATACTGCCAAATGAACAGGAAATGAACTGAAACTTTCATAATCTATATAGAAGCACACTGTTTGGCTGCCCCACCGCATGCAAGTAAATAATAAATGTAGGCTGCGGTCATAAGCGCCTAAATGAGACTCTTCTTCTGTTCTCAGCTCGGGAGCGCAAATTCAAAGTAGATAGATACGCGTGGAACTATCCAGTTTCAGCGTACTAGATACATGCGTAAACATTTGGCAGCGCTGCCATACCAAGAAACGAGTTGCTTTTGCTAATGCTAAATTCGTGGTTAGTATGCAGAAACGGTATGGGAAAACAGGACACAATTTTAATGAAACGAGGCGATCGCTATTCCTGCCTGCTCTTCTCAGCGTCTTCAATTTAGATAGCAGTTATGGACTTGGAAAGACAATGATTAATAGTCGATTAAACCAATTTATTGCTGAATGCCGCAGAAAAGCGCATTCTTGTGCCCCAAGTGACGGCGCTAATGGCGATGGCGCGTTTGTTATCGTCGTCTTCTCTGTTCAGATCTCGCGACATAATCTTCACGTCCTCTGCCGTCGATACCAAAGTAGCAATGGAGGGCCAATAAATTGCCACACTTGATACTGTCCAGGATATTGAGCTCAAACTGACAGGAGAGGCTCTCTGTGGCAGATTACACTCATATTGATTCATACATCGTATGGAAGAGGCAATGTTTCGTTTATAAGGATTTGATGCGCTGGGTTTTTAGTAGTTGAGAACAACGCAGAGGGCTATGGAACGAAACATGGCAGGGGTAACATTAAGAGATAGGAAGCGTGCAGAGTTTGTCTGACAAGTAACTCAAGTTACTGACATTCTACTGGAAATCAAGAAGAAGAAATGGGCATGGGCAGGACATGTAGTGCGAAAAGAGGATAACCGATTGTCGCTGAGGGTAACAAACTGGATTCCAAGGGAAGGAAAGCGTAGCAGGGGGCGGCAGAAAGTTAGGTGGGCGGATGAGGTTCAGACGTTCGCAGGGGTCAAGTGGATGCAGCTAGCACAGAACCGGGTTAGTTGGAGAAATATGAGAGAGGCTTTCGCCCTACATGGAGTATAGTCAGGCTGACGATGATGATGATGATGATTGCGGCAAAATAGGGGAATCTGTTGTGTGTTGTGTAGGTTTTTCGCATTCTCTACCACTGCGTCCACTGAATATATTCTTCTTGCTTTCACATGCGAAATATTTTACTCACCTATTTAGCCCCCCCGTGCTCGTCGTTATTACCGCGAGATCTACCTAGAGGTGGCGCCACCGTCACTTCGGTAGTGTGGATCGGCAGCCGGCGGCGCTCGCAGAAACGCACGCTGCGTAGGTCTGCTTCCGAGTTTACGGCAGGTTTGTTGGCGATGAAAACGTGTCTTCTGCAGTATCTCTGCAATATTGCAGAAAAAAAAAATTCAAGGATTTCACCAATGCAGCAGAAGAAGAGCGGATTTTAGGAAAACAATGCATGAAGCCACCAGACTTCTAGATTTACTTTGCACGTTTCTGGCGCTGTACCGCGCTCACGCGCCTAATGCTTGGGCCTGCCTAATGACAGCTTAGTTTTTCTCATCGACTTTTAAACAGTTTGCGCGTGTCTCATGCGAATGACACCGGCGAATTTATTGTCAAGCCCACGCAGAAATCTGCAGTACTTTTGATTGAATCGAGAAAGCTGGTTGTTTATATCGTACTTGACTCGAGGATTAGGCAGGTTAAATGTAGCACCTGCAGCGTACTGCATGGCGAGTTGCTTTAGACTGAGTGCACATGAACTCTGGCCCAGACAACCACGCACAAGTATTCCCCGAAAATCAGATCACGCCGACACTATACAGGAAACCTCGCCGCACAGGAAAGCTGACTGCTCACGTGTAGAGCGGTGAGTGGATTGTATTTGCCGAGATGCTTTTTGCGGCCACTGTCATAGAATGTGATAGTGTATTACTGCATGCGCCACTAACTGTAAATGATTTCCTGAAACCGAGGAAAGTATAAGGGATTCCTGATGTGTGGTGTTAATATATAACGGTAAATTAGTACTGTAATTGTTTTGTTTTGCAATGCCAATACACTTCACCATGTGAGAGAACTTTTACACACTTGACAGAATTTACAATAAACAGCGATTAATTTTCAGTAAAGTTAAAGTGCAACCTACGAATTGCTCGCTGCGAAGACATCGTTATAAACTGCGCATGGACACTGTCATGTTCTGGGAAGCAATTTTACAGGCTGAAAATTTCTTCATCACTAATTATTTAGCAGTGACGAAATCTTATGCGAAGTAAAATATTAGGGTTGCTTCCAAAACAGATGCCGGGTATAAAACTATTCCTAAAGAAATGGAAGTCATCTTATCATGCGACTGAAGCTGTTTTCCTCCCCTTGTCAGAAACGACGAGTTTGCTCGGAAGATAGCACTTGGACGAAAAGGGATTTTAATGATTTTAATAGGCTACTACCAGTCAAATACATTATTCTAGGTGTATTAGGTAATATTTAGGGTAACAATTAGGTGCAGGGAATATGTTTCTCCAACATTCGAGCATTTCTCTAAAGCAAAATGTGCTCACTTAAACTTTTACGGATGCACAGAAGCCTTCAACAACAACAAAAAAAAAAGAAATGCATATTGGCCCGGGTTTAACGCGTGAGAGCGGCATCGGCTATGACGGATGATTGCATAGGCTGGTTTTGGTGTCGTTTTTTTTTTTTTCATTATTAACACCACATTTACCACGTGGGATTGTTTATTGTGCGGGCAAATCTCACAGCAGAGCAGCGCCTTTCGAAACGGTTGTAACTGAATCCCCCATTCTCGAAATCAGCAGTCGAGCGCCCTTACCATTGAGACACCGCGACAGAGGTTTAAAAGCAAAAAAAGAAGAGTACTCCCACAACTTTATCGTGAATACAGAAGGCATAGTAGGCATAGAGTGGTCTGTTCAAACTGCATTCTGCTATATGAAGCAGTCTCGGTGGCATATGTTTCAGTACCTGCGGTATTCCAAACAGAAACGGGAATATGCGATCTCTGAGCGTTTGCATTAACTTTTATTGACGGCAGCGACCTTTTTTGCTTTGACACGGCGGTAACGACAGTACCACTTCGTTTGAGACATTGCATGTCAAAGGATCTCAAGCGCCGAAGACGGCGATGGATGATGTCCTTATCCAAGCATGACATGCTCGATACGGACAAGTATTTTTTTTAATAAAGCGTGGGGTTATATACTGTTCATATTTATTTTGCAAGAGGCATATAGGTAAGCAAAAGCTCACAGAAACCGCGAAACAAATAAAAACACTCCTGTACACGCCGCACGCGCGCGTAAATCACTGCGGGCTGGCACGCGACGCGAAAACGCATCCACACTGAGTAGGTTTCGCCGCTGAGCCGCAAGGTGGCGACTCTGCTCGATCTCGAGGCCAATAGAAAGTGCGCGACGGGATTAAAAACATAAATTTTCCCGATCCAAACCGGTATCGAAAAATCTGTAAAGTTCGCTCGGTTTCCATCAGGGATTAAAATTGTGAAGCTGTACATAAAGATATTTTCCCTTTTTAAAAACGACAGTCTTATTGAAAGAGCACCTTCATTGATTTATTTTGCATTTTATAAGCGTTCATAAAGAGCACCTGCTGCTGCAGCAAAAAGTGTATGATTAGTTACTGCTACTCTTAAAAATCACTCCTCAGTTTCTAGCGGTGTTTCCGTCAAACAAACTGCCCGCCACCTGAGTGTCTGATGCAGCCGACGTCGTGGTCAGAGGTGGCTGTGATATCCAAAGTGCTTTGACGTTTGTTTCCCGCTCTGTGCATAATTCAACAGCTGTATTCAACAGTCCCTTTTTTACCGTTCGCCTTTTATTGTTCTCATAATTCACTGCAGTGCTACTTGTTTCAATAAATAATATTTAAGCAATAGAACAATCCAACCGAAAATAAATGTTTTTTTTTTGTTTCGGTATTTTTTTTATGCAGATATTAACCAATGTGTGTCTTTTCTTCAAATTATATTGCGTACACAAAAACAAGGACGTAAACGTACACACTACAAGCGCAGAGAGTACACACAATCTCTGCGCTCGTTGTGTGTACTTTCACATCCTTGTTGTGTGCGCAGTATACTTTGAAGATATGTCTGTCCGACTCGTACAATAAACTCTTTTAGAGTATGTCTTTTCTATCTTTAGCTTATGTTAAAATTGAGTTTTCCTATTTTTTTACTTTATTCTGCTATATTCACGTTAGAAAACACACTTCGTAGATTCAGACCTTAAATTTCATTTATCTGAAACAACATCAAAAATTACCCTTCAAATTTTTAACGTTCCAGGTAAGGAGTTAAATAATGAAATTTAAGGCATTACTTCGAAATGTAGTGCCATACAATAGCACAAATTTATATGAGTAAATCTTTAGCTGGGAAACGCAAGGTAGGGTCAAGCGTCTGCCAATAGCGTTAACGTCTCCAGAAACAGGGAGAACTGTGACCAGCAGCTTGAGCAGCTTGTCACGAATTCGGCTCTGCATAATTGTAAACATAGTTACATCATAAACGAAGAGAACAAGTAGGCAACAATCGACCCACTTTTCCATTATGCCGTGACGAGCTGAAAAAGATCGATGCTTGGGAACATATACCTGAAAGAATGCATAATAGGGATATACAGCCGACCGCTGAAGAGCATTTAAAGCTGTTATTATCAGCGATAGCACAGCACAAGAATTAACGCACTGAAATGCGAGCAGTAACAGCGTAAATGTATTTTGTAATAATTCAATCTATTGCAGGTAAAAATTATGCCTATTACCTAAGTATTTCCTGCGCTGACTAACCACAGTTTTACCGGAAACAGCCGGAAAATATTCTCCAGAATAAATACAAAACCTCAATGTAAAAAAAAAGAAAAGGGTACATAAATCAAATGTCTTTCATTGCTCAAGAGCACATTGCGGAAGTAAAAGAGCAAAATTTAATCAGCGAGACTAGAAAATGTGCGTGAATAAATTATACTAATGCACATGTCAACCACTCGGCCTCGTCAACAAAGAGAGCGACAGAGAACAAAAAAGCTTCAAATTATAGCCCATTGCAAGTTTTGATCCCAGAAAAAGGAGAAACGTTTTGGAGTGTTGTATCAGTACATAGCTGCTCTTATGGATTTTCACTATGCCTTGAAGGCCATGTATGATTTGGATCAATCAGTGATGTGTAATTAAAGAAATTAAAGAGATTACTCTAGCTGAAAAACAGTAATGTCCGATTATTTAGCGAGTTTATACATGAATATTGTAAAAGGTGTATTAAAACAAAAATTATGGCTTCTGTGATCTTCTAAAAAACCGCACTTTTAGAATTTCTTTTATTGGTGGAACATTGCTTTGCAAGAGCCTGACAGGTCTGCAGATTCAGGTCTCAGCGATGGAACACGAAGCGCGAGCAAATGTATCAGGCAACAGCAGGCGGCGAACTACAGTGACGTCACTGCCGCTTATCACTGTGTACATGCCGCCATTGTGCAAGCAACAAGCAAACCGAGGACGCAGACAGCGGCAGACAGAGTCCCATCCAGATTCCTAATTGGATGCGCTCTCAGGAAGCATCCCTAAGCTGGGTGCTGTAGGGTGCCATCTTTTGTCCTTTTTTTTTTTTCAATCTGTGCCTTTTATCAAGCGCAGCGGCGCTTTAGGGCTACTCTCATTTTGTATTCGGAGCACTACGCAGAGGGCCCAGCAAAGCCAAGTCCCCAAACAACAGCAACAATGGATTGATCGCTCACCACCACAACCGTCAACCGTGCTCCGGGTTCCTTCCCTTCTCGGCATACCGTACAACAAAGCACTGGATGATGAAACACCGGTAGGGTCAGCTGCGTTTGCACTGCTCATGCGCAGAAACATCAGCGCCCGCCCATAATTTCAGGTTTGCTTTCTTCGTAAACCCACGTCATGTCGTCGCCGTTAATGGAGGCTTCTCTCTGCCCCCTTTTGTCTCACAGCCTTGCACTCTCTATGTATGTGCGCGGCTTCCTTTTTCCTCCCTTTTAACCCGACGACATTTTTTCTCCTTCTGGTGAACATAAAATTCCTGCGTTTGACTCTCCCTATAATCCCAATTGTTTCTTCTTTCAATAATGCTTAGGATGTTTGCTCGGCATCTCCAGTCGTTCACAAAGCAAAGCAGGACGCAATTAAATTGCTAGCAATACCTTCTACATGAACAAGCTTTCTTGGCAACTGACTTCTCCGGCACCCGAGCAATGTCCGTCCACCCTGTTCATCGCTAAAGCATTTGCGAACTCAAATAAGATCCTGTCGACCATCCGTTGTCACGCTTTGCCCTTCTTGACAATCGTTATATGTGCCTTTCCTTAGCTTTCAGCCACTCCCGTGCGGAATCTAAGCCACACTTCGTGTCTTCCCATATGTTTAATTCGGCATCGAAAGTTGGGTCCTCAAGGCACTCGGGTTGGAGTGGAGAAGACAAAGGCCTCTGTCGCAGCTGCAACGGCTGTTTTAGTATACGGAAATGTTTTCAGTCAAACGTACATCCGCGTGTAGCCTGAAGAATCACTTCCGTTCTGCCTACGGTGCGAGCTCTTTGGACATTATATCTCTTTGAAAATTATAGTTCGATCTTAAGCTCCGAGAAAGTACCACGTCCGCTTTTTAGTAGACGCACAATTTTCCCGAATACTTTCGAATTTCGAGCGCCACGACAAGGTCATTGCTGAAGCACATGCGCCTTTTATTAATGCTCGCTTAGCAGAGGCCGCATAGCCAGAGTTACATCTCATTATGATAACAAAGTTCGAGCGTGCTTTTTGAAAGCATCAACTTTCGTTGAGTTTTCCTGTCTTTTTATATTTTTTTTATTTTGTCAGAACAGGTCCACTATGTAACATGGGTAATATACGCACTTAAATCGATTATATCCATAGGCATGCAGCCTTTCTGTGCACGTCACAGGAGACTACGCAGAAATAGTTTGGCGTCTGCAGTAAGCGAATGCAGCAGGAAGCATCGCTTCATTTCGGTCTAGTACCATTTTGCGCGCAGGGCTTATGTGCTTAACATAGGCGGGGAAATTCGAAGAGATCATTTGAATTTGTGAACGCGGTCATGGCTTTTTGTTTACTGCTGAAGCGTGACTTCGCTACCAAAGCACAAATTCTAGTCTTTCTGGGCCTGAACTCGCAGTGACCTTGTCAGGCAAACAGCATATCAACAATAAAACGAAATAGAAAGTGGTGGAAAGGCTCCGGATTCGAAAACAGGCATTTCTCATGGGAAAAAAGTACCGCTTAGTGATCTCTGCAGCCAATTAGTCGGCATGCGCGTTTTCATAACACTCTCTTGTGCTTTGCATTGAATACCGTCCTATTCACCACCTTCAGTCCATATGCAATAGATCCACGTACACTGCTCTTGCATAGTTAGTTGTCTTAAGCTGCTTGGAAAGGGAGAATTCTTTAGACTTATGAACTTCGCTTACCTTCAAATACTGTATGACTTCGCGCATTAACAAAATTGAAATTTGAAAATTCGGTTGACCCATGTTCAGAATTGATATAGGCCACCCCCACAATAGACTTGGCACAACCATGAAATTTGGGTGACGCACATCCAATGTTAGGTTGGAAAGTCCTTAACATTCGGTGCAATGTCGACATTTAGATGTTTTCGCAAGATCCCACTCTGGTTGACACAGTCGAATCGTCGATGTAAATTACCACTGGCGCCTTTTTTCATCATTTGTTGCAAGGTGGTAGCATTTTTCAAGTCTTTCCGCACCTACCATGACATTAAGGGGAGTGCATGAGGAGGCTGATGTCCAAGCGACTGGCAGCACCCCAGACGTGCCACTAAATTCCAAAGCTTGTCGATAAATAACCAACTCTTTCAGTTCTAATTTTAATGCGATTTCTGTCATATATGAAGAGATTGCCAAAGTTCGCCAACAGCTTGATCACCGTTGCAAACGTCGGTTAATCTTACTGCAACGTTCGCACCAATCGCCTGTTGAGCCTACACGTCAAGTACATCATTGCTCTAATGAGTACAGTCATTTTGAGTCAAATTATGCCCAACCTCAAAAATCTGCAGCTACAACTTCAATGACATCACTGATTACACTGCTGCAGAAACTGCCTGAAATGATAGCATCTGTTCTGCAAACTAATGGCCACTAACCATAAATCCCTTATAATGCAATGGAACTGTAGAGGTCTCACTAACAAACTACCTGAATTGAAGCTCCGTATTCAAGAAGGAAAAGTTAATGCATGGGCTTTCCTTTTACAAGAGCATAACGCTATTCCACCTCTATCTGGTTACTGCATATATTACTGCCCCTCGATACCCGACCGCCGCAGTGGTCTTGCTCCCGGTAAAGCGGCAATATATGTTCATTCATCCACTCCTCATTCTCCAATAGACCTATCCCGTTGGTGCAATACCCGTCAAGAAGTGACCGCCATCATTACTAAGCCCCAACGTACTCCAGTTATATTAGTATCATTTTACGCACGACCGATATCTACTGTACTCAACTTTGGATGGCTCACACATCTACGCACCTCATACCCAGGTGTACCCATACTTGTTGGAGGAGATTTCAATGGACCGCACACAGCATAGTGTTATATACAAGACTCTAAGCGTGGACGTCAAATTTATGACACATTTTTTGACCAGTCGTTTACACTTCTCAACAGTTTGACAAAATGTACCCGCCCGCGTGCACCGGCGTCGACTCCGGACCTTACGTGGTGGCTAGGCCCTGGGAATCCTCGCTGGAATTGCGAACCAGACACCTGCGGCAGTGACCACTCCCCCATTCTAATCGATTTTACCTCAAGCACACTACGTAAAATTCGCCGCAAAATTCACATTACTTCTTGGGATACTCTACGTACAGATGCTCGCCTCATCTCAATAACACCTGATTCGGCACTTTCTACTTTCATGCAAGTTCTAAATCAGCACACCGTGTCTTCAACCATCAATGAAGACCAACCAAACCCTGACCTTCACCTCCTTAACCTCTGGGCACGGCGCAAGCAAATGGACGTATACGTCAGTCAGCATCCGTCCAATAATATTGCCATAGCAGAACTTCATAAACTAACCGCTAAAGCCCGTTGGTATTCTAAGCACCTTCTACACAAGCGTTGGACAGACTGGTGTTCTCACATAAGTACTCCGATCGGAAACCGCCACCTATGGCGTGTGTTTCATTCAATGGAACGAAAACCCTCAGTTAAAGACTACGCAGAGAGTATTCGAATAGCCCTGCGTCTTTCACCGCCAGAATTTGCCAAGCAAGCAGCTCTTCAGTTCTTCCCCAATTATGACTGCCAACCTGCACCGGTTCCACTCAGTCTCGACAACCATCTCCTAGAAGATAAGATCACGAACCCTTTCACCATGGCTGAGCTGATCGCTGCGATTGAAGACATCCGCCCAAACACCACACCCGGTCATGATGGTGTGCCTTATACACTATTCCGCAATCTAGAAGGTGAATCATTGACCTCACTTCTGAGAATTTTCAATGAAATCTGGATTTCCAGTGAAATGCCACCAGTTTGGAAACATTCTGTAGTAGTTCCCATACCAAAGCCCGGAAAACCACCTACAACCCTTGGTGCTCTAAGCCCGATTTCTCTTACCCCAACTATCTGTAAATTGTACGAAAAGCTACTTGCCATTCGAATATCCTGGTGGCTTGACCATCATCACAAATATTCGTCTTCACAGATTGGCTTTCGGCCTGGTTACGGATCTGAAGATGGTCTTCAACTTTTTGCCAATGAAGTAATATATTGTTCATCTCACAGTCGTCTCGTCCGCACAGTCGTGGCAACAGATATCACGAAAGCCTACGACAACATCCTCCACACAGCGATCCTCAATACTATGTCATCACTTGGAATGCCCTTACAGCTTTGTCGTGCAATTCACGCGTTCCTCTCCCACCGAACGTTTGCTATCCGTGTAAATGGAAAGCCAACAGGACATTTCATTTCTAATCGTGGAGTACCGCAGGGCTCAGTTTTAGCCCCAACTTTGTTTAATATTGCATTTATTCCTCTCATACATGAACTTGCCTCAATTCCTAATATTAAAGTGCTAGCCTACGCAGATGACATTACTATGTGGTCTACAAACCGCTCAGTGCAGGTGCAGCAAGACTCCCTGCAAAATGCCATAAATATCCTTCAAAACTTTCTCAACAACACAGGCCTATCCCTCAACCTCACTAAAACATGCTATGTCCATGTGGGCAATAAGGCCGGCCGCAGAAGTTTCAAAGCTAATCCATTCGCGTTGACAATTGACAATACACCCCTCCTTGAAGTGGAACATACCAAGGTGTTGGGTCTCCATGTACATTCTTCAGGAAAAGGCACAGTTTGGCTATCCGATGACACCAGTGGCAAAGTACTACTATTCCAGTTCCCGACAAATGCCCACACTGCGAAGAACCGGCTTGCGACACCACTGTACGGCATCTAATATGGACATGCCCAGGAACTTCGCATATGCGCAACACCATTCTACAAAAAGCTGGACTTTCACCAAGTAATGACTCTCATTTCCACTTATGGACAACAAACAACATTTATGCACGCAGTTTGTGTGACTTCTTGCACATGGCTGCACTCCACACATTCCTGTGACGCTATACCACCACCTTTTATGCCGTGTGGCAAACCCAGCGCCATAAATAAATAAATAATTTTAATGCGACAGTGTTAAAGGCTTAATTTTCTCGAAATCTTCATTGATGTTGTTTCCGCTGTGAGCAAAAAATCACAGCCATGGTTCCGGCAGGTTGTCATGGGTACCACATGACATCGCCGATAGGCCTCGCAGGCGCTTTTACGGCTTGGTTAAAGCGATGATTAGATCTCTTTTAGGTGGCCTTTGACAAAATGTGCTGTCTTACGCGTCTATGCCTGTGTTTACGTGTGGGATATGAAAGACACAAATGAAGATATCGCTAAATCAACGACTAGAAATGTACATGCACGCGAACCAGGATCCGTTATAGGAGTCTACAAACGACACCCTTTAACGCTGTCAAGCCATGCGCCTGAAGGGGTGAGTGCAAATGTTCGCCCAGTTTTTTTTCTCCTTTCTTGATTCTTCTATCGTCTTATCTTCTATTCCTTTTCATCAAACATTACAAATTCTAGGGTGTTCCTTATATTTCAAGGAGAGCGTTCAAAATTTGCATACACCGTAGTGCAGTAGAAAAGGCATTTAAAAGGTTATTTTCTCTGTAAATCTTGGTAGCCCGTCAACCTGACGCAGGTCTCAGCAACGTGTTAGAAAAGCGATGCAAGCAGCTTGTTATGCAAAAATAAGGCCTCGGTAAGAACTCAGCAAAAGTAGTTCTCAGGCTCCCCAATCACGGTTACATGTGGTCCGGCCTTCCCACTGCATACAGGAGCCGCCTATACCCTCTAGCAGGCATTTCCCACACAACTATGGCAGACGTGGGATAAAGAAAGGCTCATGTTAACCTTGATGTGTTGCCAAGGGCGAACAACAAAAAGATATTTATTATCGGAGCTGTTTAAATTTGCTTTCTACACTTGCTAGAAACGCTTCCGCTGAGACCCGTTCAGATCCTTCTTGTATATCCACAGACCCTGCGTTACATTACAGAATGCCATGTCAAGTGGGATCATGTTCTTTAAGGTTATTCTAAGATACTTTGTAAGCCGTTGGGCTATACTTTTGCTTGTACACCTAATATTGCTTTTACTGGGCACTCACGCCCTTAGTTGTCACTCTCAATATCTGAAAAAGCGAGAATACACAAAACATTCTTCCCGATGTTCAGCAGTCCAGCGCATTCACTTCCACCTCTTTCCCCCATGTGCACGTTAAGAAACGATTTACTGCCATTTTCGCTTTTGGAGACCCCTGAAAAGTCCTCTCATCAGTTTTCTGAGAATTGGAACTACAGGTCATTATTACTAAATGCGGGAATAAATATGGTTGTTTTATTAACCGAACGTTTGCAATGTTACGGCTTGTGCAAAAAGTTTCGATGCTGTGACACTCGACACTGACAATATCAGCAACTAAATTTCACATAAAGGCGACCTAACGGTAAAAGGCATCTGTGACGTAGAGCGAATTCGTCTTTGAGAATTTTCCAAGCTAAATTACATTATGTCCCAGCAGGCTGCATGATAGGGTCGCTTTCCTACCTTGACGGTAAACTAAGTACCACCGTGGGTATAAACTAAAATGTTTTCGCTCCGCAAAACACAGCAAAAGAGAAGAACGCGGGACCATTCTGGAAGCCTCAGTCATCAATGTTCTCTCAAGCGAAATTTCCTTTTCTTTCGCAAGCGAGGATAATAACAATAAAAAACATTGCTGTGCGGTTAGAAAACGTCTACTTTTCCTTGAGTTGTTTTTAACCGAGACATCCTTTATAGGAGCAAATCGTAATAGGGACCCAGGCTCGCAGTGTCCACCCGCGCTGGAGACAGCGCTATTTCGAAGCGCTAACAGTTTTCTGAAATGTGGGGAGGGAAGAGACGAGCGCAACGTTCTAAGAAAAGGCGCAAAGTGGTAAAGAGGTGGATGGTAGGCGTCTAAGACCCTAACGCCTAAAAGCCGCCCTGACAGGCGGATATTTGCTTTATAGCAACTTCTGGTAAGGCCCGAGAGAGCGTCTAAAAAAACGAAAAAAATATAAAGAAAAATAGAACGTATAGACATTCCTTCGGAGTTCCACTTCGGCACAGCTCAAAGATTTCTTGATACCGTTGAGCGTGAAGGCAAGGCGCAACTTTCTTCTGTTGTAGTTTCCACTTCAACAAAGGCGCAAGCGGGGTGGCTAAATTGCTAAAGCTCAATGTATTGATTTGGACAAGTGCAATATCTCAGGTTGTTAGCTGCCCTGTCGCTCTTATTCGACCATTTCTCGCTGCAAAGCAGCGTCTCTCTGTTTGAATTTTTGTTTCGTGTTTAGCTTTGTGCGCCCAGCTTGAACGTTTCCTCTCAAGCGCGAAGCAGCTCCAACGCTCTTCCACTTCAGGTTATCTGTCGGCTCCGCTCCAGCCCCATAGAATAACGGCTTGATTTCTGCATTTCCCTTTATGTCAACTTTACTGGAGGAGCCGCTTCACTCGTCTCACTTCATATTTTATTTCCCTTTAGAGGTACAATTGATTCAAAACTGGTGGTTTGTATTGATTATATGCTGTATAGAAAGAGAAAAAACTTTATAAGAAATCCAATACACTTTGGATGTTCTTGGGCTCATACACACCTTTAGAAGCTCCCTCCATAAACCATTACTGTGATTGACATAAACACGGGCACCGCAGGAGCTAATCAATGAATCGGAAGCAATAATGATTTTCTGGAGTGATTCAATGAAAAGGCGGGTTGATTGCCGTTACTGAGCTTCTTGTCGAGGCACTACCGGCAAAGTTCCATCATTAAAGCAGGATGCCGTTTTTCAAATAACCAAAAGAATTGATGACTCTCCTGAAAATTGAGTTTTTCTCTGCGTTGTTTTAGTAAGAGGTGCAATATCAAAATCAATATATGCAAACTATAATCGAAGGTTGGCTAACATTCTCACGTGAGGGTTCGATGCACGATGGCTACGTGTGTAAAATGGGTGCTTAGTTTTTCATTTTGTGTAATGTATTTTTTATTTATTTAAATAACACTGAAGATCACTCCAGAGTGTGTGTTGTTCTTTTCCCGAAAGCATTCATGTGGGTTCAATATTCTTTTATTCCCGAAACAGTTCTGGTCATGGAAATCAAAGAGGTAACAAAAATATGGAAAGGTAAGTAAATAATAATGACTGCACCCGGATTTAACGCTCTGATAAACTTAGGCGACACAAGAGTATTAAAAAATATTACAGTCAAGTTGAAGTCGTAGCATATCTTCAAAGTGTTTCGGTACGCAAGCCATGCTGAGAAACATCTGAGGCGTCTTGTAAGCCGGCGGGCTGTATGCGTGTTTCTCAAACATGGGTCCGCGCCCGGGTGAAGGAATGTCGCGGAGAAATACAGCGCTTGCGAGTATCATTTCACAGAATGCAAAGAACGTGGCCTGCATTTATATCGCGGCTACGAGCAGTATTGTCCGTTCTTCTGATGCAGAAGAATAGGCACTCTTAGAAACCACTTCAAGCCAAGCCTACAAAGGACAGTTGCCTCACAAAAGCACATTAGAAGTAAGCCAAAATCTCCGGAGAACAAGATTTGGCCATCTTGGTGTAGTAATTGGCTACAACCTCCTATGAATGCTCTAACAAACCCTTGGCCCTCAGTCCTCAGCGGCTGCAGTCGCTTCGCAGCCGCTGGGGACTGAGGGCCGGGGGATTTGTAAGAGTATTCATAGGAGGTTGTAGCCAATTACTACTCCGGGGTGACCAAATCCTGTTGTGGTGAGGGAGTGCGTTGCCGGAGGTGTTCACTGAATAGGTCATTCCCCAAACCTGTTTATACCACGCGGTATCTTATTTTTATTTTTAATTCAGTGGGGAATTGATTTTGATTTTGAATTGATTTTTTTCTCTTATGTGCTGCTCTGCCAACCTTGTAAGGTGGTCAGGACCACGTAAAGCTATTTTTTCAGCTGTTAGTCTTGGCCCCTCCTTTTCTTGCTAAAAGGAAAATAAACTTGAATTTAAACTTGAATTGCGCAGCACCCGGATTAGAACCACGCTTCTCTTGTACGCGAGGCGGATATTCTACCTCTATGCCAACGCTGTACGTGGAGCTAGCACAGGACCGGGCTAATCGCTGAAATATGAAAGAGTCTTTCGCCCTGCAGTGGGGGATGATAATGGTCATGATGATGAAAGTCTCAGGCGATGCATGTAAGGAGTGAGACCCAGGGCATACCTAATCTTCTGAACCCAAATGTAAAGGGTTTCTCTTTTTTTTTTTAGAAGGTCCAAACTTTTAAACCAAAGGTTTATGTTTATTTTAGCTTTGGGGTTATATCGTGACCTCCGGTGGACACTAGGTAAGATTCAAAATAATAAACTATTTCACTAATAGCCAAAATACGTAAATTTACCCTTTTAAATTTCCTTCCACAATAATATAGCGCGTCGAGACGCAGTGTTGCTGTACCGTTTGTGGATTGATGTTGCCGTCACGAACGAATATGATTTCCGGATTGGAATGACCGGCAGTCCTGCGTGTGAAGAGACAGTTGAGCATCTCCTTTGTGAAAGGCCTGCATTTGCGAATGAAAAACAAGTTTTGCGCTGCACCCCTTCGATCTTCACCCTTTAACGACGGATAAGATACTTAGTCAGTTGCGCCAACACTCGACTGCCGTCAAGGCATACAAGGTGCTGTTTCCAATATGGCAGCCTGACAGCCACCGACTTGAATGAAAACTTGCCACAGTGCTCCTCGTCCCTTTTTTCTTCCCCTCTTGAATTGCCTCATTCCTTTTCCCCAGTGCAGAGAAGCCAACTGCAATTTTTTGTGTTTAATATTTGTACCTTCCCTTGTCCTTTCTACAAAAAACTCATTTTGCGCTATTTAAACTGAGGACAACGCATTGAGCTATGGAACGGAAAATGGTATGTATAACGTGAAGACATAGGAGGCTGCAGTGTGTATCAGAGAAATAACTCTAGTTAATAACATTGTAGTGGAAATAAAGAAGAATAAATAAGCATGCACAAGGAATGTAATGCGATGAGATGACGATCAATGGTCGCAAGAGTAACAAAATTGAGCCCAAGGAAAGGAAGGCGTAGCTGGGGGCGGCAGAAACTTACGTGGGCGGATGAGGCTAAGGTCGCAGGGGTCAAGTGGGTGCATCTAGCACAGGACCGTGCTAACTCGAGAAACATGGTAGAGGGCTACGCCCTGTAGTGGGTATATTCCGGCTGATTAATGAATTGTCATTTTAGGGGTATGTCGTATTTGCAGCATTCTAGCTCGTCCTCCAAATAGTACAGCGACGAAAACAAATTTTCTTTTAAAAAATTGTAGCGAGCATTAGAAGGCACAGAAGTGTCCCCCTGATAGACAGTTTCACACAGTAGGACAGCGCATGTGCGCAGATGGCACCACTTATAGGGATTTCATTACATGAAAACCAGTCTTGCTGATATAAAATTCATCACAGTAGCAGAGCACATGTGACATAGATCGCTCAAGCCAGAGATTTAGCCGTTCTGCTGGCATCACATGAGAGCCAGACGGGCTCGCGGTGGTTCGTTGCTGACGCGTGGTCGTGGTTTCGACCACGACCCTGCTGATACTTGCTGTGTCTCTACCCAATGCGCGCTGTCATTTGCTTGCAGTCCGGCCACAAAGTGCGCATTGGTAGAGCGATCTACGCCGGGCACGCCGCTGGCGCTGCGTTATTAGGCGAAACTACCTGTCAGTGTCACATCTGTGGGCCTTGCAACGTCTGCTATAATTTTATTTAAGGAACTCTTTTTTTGCATCCTTTCTATTTGGAGTAAAAGGTCCAACACTGCAAATACCACACACCGCCTAAAATGAAAATAAAAAGTTATTTAACGTGTTTAGTTGATTAGCTATCTAAATGTAGCATTATGTGCCATACCTGGCGTCCGCTGTAGCCCCTTATATAACTTCAGGGTTAAACTACGTCTGTTACCCGTTTTTTTATTTTTGAGCCATCTTAAAAAACGTCCCGCATAATGAGACCATTTGTGCTACGTTTTGTTCCTGTCTTACAGCATATCTCTTGAAAAGAAGAATGCGATCTCAGTGGCTGGCTGAGTCCAATGCTGGAGCAGTCCTATTAGCTTGCTGATAGAAATGACGGTCACTATGAAGAGGACAATGCCCATGAAAAAAACAAATATATACCGCGCTGCCCTCTTCAGACAAAGGCTGGCAATGGCTTATGAATACCAAGTGTTCTCCAGCTTTCTATTGTATGCCTCAGTGCTCCATGAAGGCGATCTACTGCCGCCTCACAGCCGCTCAATTGAACACACTGTTGAAGACTCAAGAAGTCTTCCAAACTTAGCAGAAGCCATACAAGCGACGGGCCATGTCTTGAATTTGATTGCAGCACCGTTTATCAGATTGATTATTTTATCTTTGCCTCATGTAGGTCACCACTTGGTCCGCAAGCTACAAATCGAAGCCCTGCATCTGTCAAATTCCAGCAACGTCGACGTACTTTCGGTGCGCCTAAATATTTAGAACACTATCAAGGGTATAGACATCTGAGCAAAGTTTCAGCCTTCTCCGCTCTAATGATTGGAGATTGATGTACTTCTCCACAGTTTAGTGGTCCAAAGTTCCCCGTAGAAGTTTTGGTAGTCATTGGAGTTGGTCTGTGAACGGAGTCTGCCCTTCGGACATCTAGGCACGGTCTTCCCGGCTGTCGATCAGGGCAGGACCCTCGAGGCGACTGCGACAGCAGATGTCACCCGATTACTTGCACCTCTGCGCCGACACGACTGCGTTTCATGTCCTGATTTGCGACAGAATGCGCAGGTAGTGTTCTCCGCCGTTAATAAATTTTGAAACGTGCGCGCTGCAATGCATAACCAGCTGGAGCCAGTCTCTTCCAGAAGGGACAGTCGCCAATGGTATGGGTCTCAAGCAAACAAGTTCACGGACTGCAAAATAGGCGTCATGTGTAGGGTTCCTTCGGCATGCGGAAAGATATATTATTGTAAAACGGGCAGATGCATAAACATGAGACTGAAAGAGCACGAAAATTTTCTTAATGTGAAAAAAAAATCTTCTAACCTTGTGCAGAACTGCCTTGAATGCAAAGAATTTAAAGGTTACCCTTGCCTGTCTAACTTGCAATAACACAACGATGGATTACTGCAGCGACAACCAGATAGGCAGGAGAATATTTTATGAAGCATACTGCATTACTAAGAACCAGGAAACGTGTGTGGCGAAACCGTCCGTTGCTTTACAGGGAAACGAGATAACCTTCCTTGATAAATGCCTTTCCTTGCAGCGTAATCCTTGTGATTTGTTTTAGGTTTTGCGCGTTTTAACCACTTGTTATACAGCGCCTGTGTCATCTTCCCTTTTCACAGTCCTTTGTCTCTTGCGCTAATGCACAATATGTGCCATACTGGCGCTTCGGTTTCGTGCAGTATTCCGCAGACCTGTGTCCAGTCTTCTCGCAGATGAAGCATCGAATCTGAGACTTGGGACTCAAGGCCGCATCATTAGGTTTCGCTGCACTCTGCTGAGATAGTTTCCAATATGTGCCATGTGTAAGCTTCGGTCTCGTACAGTATTCCGCAGACCTGTGTCCAATGTTCTCTGAGATGAAGCATGGAATCACTTGGGGTTTGGGGCAGCGTCATCGGGTTTCGCTGCACTCTGCTCGGATAGTTCACAATATATGCCGTATGTGGTCTTCGGTTTCGTACAGCAGTCCACAGACTGCTGTACGAAACCTGCACAGGATGCTGTCCACAGCAGTCCAGTCTTCCCGCAGATAAAGCATCGAAGCTGATGCTTTGAGTTCAGGGCCTCGTCACTAGGTTTAGCTGCACTCTGCTGGGATCGGTTTTTAAAAACCGGCAGGTTATTCTGTCGCTGAGCCTCTACAAAATTATCGGCGACCTCAGAAATTTTTTCGACCGTTTTCAGTCACGTTCGCACAAGAAGGAAACTATGTGATTGTGGCAGTTATTTATAAATCGCTCGGACCGAACAACCGTAAAGGTTTGACCTTGTCATCGCATCTCAACACAATGGTCAAAGAATCTAAACACCCTTCTGGCGTCCTGGGAGGCTGTCTGGCCATCTTTGGGCTCTTTTTCTCGAACGTCTTTTTATATCCCTCAGCTGTGAACCGGAATCCCGGAAGTGCCTCAAGTTTCACTGCCTCAGATTTCACCGAGTCCTAGGGAGAGAGTCAACCAAAGTGTCTGAGAGCTTCCCTGCCGAGGTACACAGACTCAGGGCCGTGGCCCATTTCTCGTTAAGCTAACCTCGGCCAATGGGGACATGTTCAAAACGACACAATATGCGTCCAAATTGTACCGTTCCCTATTAAAGTAATAGTATCGAGACATCAGAGCTAACTTGGAAATCAGGACCATAGACACCGAGCTTCGCACTCCCAACACTAGAAACATTTTCTGCCACTTCCGTGAGTCACGGCCACAGCTAGAAATTCTGGACTTTTCGCTCGAGTTCTAAATGTTGCTTGGTGGCTTCATATTCTGCAGTTCTGTTCTGCCTCGCGTTTCGCAATTTCTCCGCTATCAAACGCCAGGCAAAAACATGGCGTAAATTTCAAAATAACGCTTATCCAAATCCACAATTATGTAGCCTTTATTCGGAAGGACTCTATTCAGACAAATGCAAAACTTGTGATATTAAACCAGATCTAAATCATATGATCTGCATCTTCCCAGAGTCCCTACAAGCGAGCCCCTTCATAGATGACTGATCACTGGGAGGCTCTTCTGCTCAGCTCCGACCCGAAGACACAGATCAAACTCTTCGAGCTGGCTGAAAAGGCGGCAGCTGCCCCAGGGATAGTGGCCGTCGTTTAAGAGGGGCACGGCCACTCCTCTGTATCCGCTCGTAATAGTTTCACCACTGCCCTTCCTCCAGTGCCGCTGCTCCCTTTTCTTCTCGTGTCTGGCACCACGCGCATTCGTGTCGCCGCCCTGCACGTTCTCCTCTTTTTCCTTCTTTCGAACGTGGCATTTTTTTTTCTTATATACTTTCTTCACGTCTCTATCACGCATACAGGTTTTTAACAGCCTGCAACAGCACTCAACAACGTGGAACATAATTACGAGGCTGACGAAAGGCCACAAAATTAAATTTCAGATTACGCAGTCAGTTTCACAGAAATTATTCAGAGAATTTTAGCTAAAATCATAGGAAAGCGGCGTTGCACAAGTTTTGCTTTTTTATCGTCAAGCTTTGCGTGGTTCGCTGAAAGCAAACACATACTTGTCTCCACTTAAATCTCTTCTTTCAGTAATTGCCAGCATGACTTCAGCGCCAAATGGCAGGTCGTTCCATCGCCCTGGCAACGCGCTGCTATCGAGCAGTTTTGAAGTTTGCTATGCAACTTTATTGCGTTGCTATGCTGCTGTTCACAATTGCAGAGGCTCGACAAAGAAGGTTATAAATTTCTCGGAGACATAAGCATCATCAACAGGACTATACCTAATGCAGGACGATTTCCTCTCCCACGTTCTTCCAATTAAGCCGGTCGTGCGATAGCTGCCTTTAATTCACTTCTGCGATCTTCTAAACATCATCCACTCTCCTTACTTTTTGCCAGCCAATGCTACACTTTTCTTCCCTTGAAATCCAATTTGAAACCCTCATCCTCTCATCGCACTACGTGTCCTGCCTATGTCCAGTTCCTTCTCTTCATTTCTACCAGAAAATTCCCCTCTCTTAACGTTACACCTAAAACTTTCCGTTCCATATCTCTCTATGTTGTCCTCGGCGTAATCTGCAATAGTATCTCTGTATTAGAGCTTTCTCTTTAAAACGAGGCGGTATCGCAGTAAACGACATAAAGAGGGCTGGTTAAAAATATTTGTTGTGGTTTATCTCTAGTTAAATCGAAGGCTAGCGAAAGCTATGGAGCTATGGTTACGCTTGGAAATTGGCGGTGGCTTAGCTCAGCTAGGCCAGAATATACATAGCGGAAGCATGTGTGCCTGGCGCTAGGCTGTCTGCTCCTATTCAATCTAATCTCATTCCATCCAATCCAGTGTAATCCAATCCAATGTAATATAATCCAATCCAAACTAATCCAATATAATTCTATTTAGTCCAATCAAGTACACTTCATACCAATCCTGTCCAATTCAATCCAGTCCTATCCAATTCAATTCAAACCTGTCCAATCCAATCCAATCCAGTCCAGTCCAACTCAATCCAATGGATCTCAATTCAATCGTGTCCAATGCTGAATACACGCTCGCCTGAAATGCGCCTCTGACTTCGCTATCATCATCACTACTATTATCCTCATGCTAGAGAATGAGAATATTCAGGATCCCGGCCATGACTCCGGTTTTATTTTTTATTGACTTATTGATTTTACCCTCAAGGCGAGGCCTTACAGAGGGGAGTGGAGGGTACAAAACGTAATAAGAAAAAAAGAAAGAAAATAACGCAGACAAGTCAGTCGCTACATATACAATGTTGGCTATGGCAGTACGAAAATGATCAATGTCTTCAATGCTGGCGATGGGAGCGGGGAGGTGGTTCCGATCCTTGGAGGTACAAGGGATGAAAGACTCGTAGCATGTTTGTGTTCTGAATAAAGAGATTTCAACCTCGTACGCATGTTCCAGTCGAGAAGGGATGTACCAAGGCGGGGGAATGAGTACGGTACGAATCTGGGGGCAAGTGTGAAATATTTTATGAAACTAACAAATGCGCCAAAGTTTACGACGAGACGCCAAAGAATGAAGGTTTAAAATGCGCTTCATTGCGCGAAGACTTGTTCATTGATGTAAACTATGCGCGAACACTTGTTCATTGATGTAAACTATGTAGAATAAATGGTCCCCGTGATGCATGGTGAATGGTGTCGCAGGCGACACTTAAGTAATTTGCTCAATTTCTGCATGGATTTATGGCTTGTTCTCGCTACAAGAAATACGTTTAATCAACAGGCTACTTTTCATGTATCTTCATTACCCCTGATCTCGTCGTTTTTACAGAGAACGTTTTTGTTATCGAGCTTCTTCATGTTCTTCACTCGAAAAGTTTTGAAACTTTCCGAAAGTGCGTTTTTAGAGACGCGTAGCTAGCACCAGCCCAGACGCGGCAATAAGAAAATTACCTTTTCATGCTATCTTAAATCCTCGCTCAGACATCTAAAATCGAACATACTTGGCTACGCCGGTAGAATGCCTAGTCGACAGCGCTCCCTTGGAGATAGCGCGTTAAGAATTGCGATTTGCTTCCCGATCCCTCCTGCACATCTCTGCACTGAGCCATGCCACAACTGCTTTATCGCACTCTGCGTTTTCCTGCTTCTGTTTTTATAAAGAAAAAATCGTACCCTGACGTCTGTGTAGAATGAAAAAAAAAAAAAAAAAGACAACAACAATGCTTCTACGTAAAACCAGATCTGCTAAACTCTAAAACGGCTGGTTCAAATACAAGTCGACATTAAAGGAAGCCCTCGGGAAAGAATGCGCCTGGGCATTCGGACGCACAATGAAAGCGCGACGGATTGCAGCCGCTCGCTGGCTGAAAAAGCCTCCGAGTCGGTGGTGTGTTCTATGTACTGAAGGCGTCGAGCAATATTCGCTGCCTTAAGTAGACATTGCTCTCGGTCGAAGTGGCCATGGGAGCCCAAACACCGTCTCATTTCTTCCCGGCTTAGTAATGTTGCACCGAAATATTATTGCTGAAATTGAGACTTTTCGCAAAAAAAAAAGTAAAAGGAAGCTTTTATTGGAGGCTTCTCCGTGTGCAGGTGGCAGCAGTTGCGATTACATGCGCAAAGATGGTGGAAGCAATTGAAACGCCGAAAACCCAGATAATGTCTCTTTTTGAGCTGGCGTAGTGAGCCGTACTATACCCAAGATATAAGTTTATTTATTGACAAAATACTTATCGCCCTTCAGGGCCTTACAGGAGGGGCAATACCACTCGATACAGATTTTTAAAAAGCACTGAAAACAATTGAAAGGGCAAAAGCAGCAATTCCGACGACGTTAACACTCTATTTTTAATTTTCAGACATGTAATTCCGGAATATTTCAGCTTCTCTTGAAAGAGCAGTTATTTTCTGCTCCGGATAATCAACTATAGGAAGCGAGAGAAAAGCAGTTGAAAACTTTGCCATTCTGTCCTTCATCCCAGACGCATTCTTTCTGCAGTTTTAATTTTGTTCTGAGAAATTGTGTTTGGCCATTGCAACAGTCGCGTGAAGTTTCTGCGTAAGCGCCTTCGCTTAAGCCTAACAAAGATTCGAAATTTTAGTTTCCGCCCTTACGCCCCTTGATTACGAGGGAACTCCAGCATGTCACGTAACCACCAGCGTTGTTACAGGTCAGATAGAAAGCGTTGACATGTCGTTAATTAGAGCTTGCTCTTTGGCGAGTTTGTTCATACTGGACAAAGATATAGGTTGCGCAAAAGGGGCGATCACTTTAGAGGAAAACACAGCACAGGCGCAGTTTCGACTAAATTTTATTGTAACCTCATGCATCTTTTTATGCATTGTCCTTGCACAGGCGCAGTGATGGATCAGAAGCAGGGACAAAGGCAACAGATAAACTAAGTAGATATACGGGAGATCTTTAAACAGGGGCGTCAAGAAACACATATTTCCCTTCAGTACATTTGGTAGAAATATCCCTAATGCAATCAGCCCCTGTTTTCCTGATATGGTAAACCTCCAGAAGCTTCCTTGCCCTCACGTCTTTACACAAGTTGATAACTTGCACTTTACTAAGTAAGGGCCGGCCCTATGTAGTTTGCCCTATGTATACTTTGCCGCAAAAGTGTTTACAAAATCCCCCGTCTTGTGGCAAAGTCTCTATAGGGCAAACTGGTCGCAGTAGTAATGTACGGCTTGGCAAGCATGAAATATCAGTTGTTAATAACGGGCTGCAAATCTACCTAAGCACTGTTCTAGCCATTCTTGCCCGTCTTTACTTATTGAAGTGCAAATTATCAACTTGTGCAAAGATATGAAGGCAAGGGAACTCCAAGAGGCTTGCCATATCAGGAAAACAGGGGCTGATTGCAATAGTCATACTCCTATCAAAGTGTACCGAAGGGAATTGTGTTTTCTTGGCGCCACCGTTTAAAGATCTCCCGTATATCTATCTAGTTTATCTGTTGCCTTTTTCACTGCTTCTGATCCATCATTACGCCTGTACGAGGACGATGTGTAAAAAGATGCATGGGGTTAAATAAAATTTAGTTGAAGCTGCACCTGTCATGTGCTCTCTTCTAAAGTTCGTCAAATATTTAGGAGAATCTCCATAAATGGAGTAGATGTTTAATAAGGGAGTAATTGCTCATTGACATCCCCCCAGGTGCAGCCATACGGCTACAATGGAAAGCTATAAGCTTTCTCAGAAACTTCGTAATTAAAGAAAAATCAGTTCTCATCCTGGGATCGAACCCGGCACCACCACCCTCCCGGGCAGTCGGTCTACCGACTAAGCTAACCAGGATGGTTGAGAGATCAGATGGTAGGGCGAGAGTGAATTGATCTATAACTAGAAGTTGGAATGGTGTTGGTCAAATATTTAGCGGAATACGTCTAAGGTAAATTTCTAATAAGGGAGTAATTACTCGTTTACATCCACCCAATCGCAGTCATCATCATTATAATGAGCCTGACTATACCCACTGCAGGACGAACACTTCTCCCTTATTTCGCAGCCATACGGCTACAAAGGAAAGCTATACAGCTTTCTCAGAAACTTTGTAGTTAAAAAAAAAATTCGTCCTGACCCGGGGATCGTACCCGGCACCACCTCCTTTCGGGGCAGTCGCTCTACCGACTAAGCTAACAAGGGCGGTTGGCAGATCAGATGGTAGGGCTAAAGTGATCGTCCCTTTTGCGCATCCTATTTCTTTTTCCATTGACATATCATCGGATGCTAGGAAGCAGTGAAATGCTTTTGCAAGGTGCATTGTTATGATCATGTTTTCTTTTTTGTGCTTCTTTTTTTACTTAATCTCACTGCTTGAAACTTACTTCCAGTTACCTCACTTTGCTTAGGCTAGCTTTCATGCTCGCCTGTTAGGTTTTATGGCTTTATCTTTCTGCATTATGCGCATTTCGCCTCGACGCGCCGCATCAAGTATCTCTCCTGCTTCTTGTTGAGCGTGACTGTCCTGTGGATAGCCAAGTCTGAACGAGCTTATTATGTGAAATATTGTAGCCTCTGGTAACCTGACAGCAATATCATTGGTAAAATGCTATGCCTGGAAAAAAAGAGAGGAATTATGTTAAATACTTTTGAGGGATGAAAACAAATGACGACCGATTTAGCGTGGCTAGCCCCGATGCAAATTGGGTGTTTTAAGACTGAGGTTTTCATTCCCCTTTCGGGTTTCCCATAATAATTAAGGCACAGTCATAATTGCAATATTTCCTTTACAGAAATGACTTTTTAGCTGGCGTTGGCGCCTTGCTGAGTAGAAGTTGAATCGACAAAAAGTCAACATGAACCCAATGATTTTGAGTATACTGAACAATTCCTAACCAATATTTCGGTTGCGCTTCCGCAGCATCGTTTATGTTGGATGAGTTTCTGTTATGGTATTACACAGTATATAAACAGCAAATGTACGCTCATAAGTGCATTACCCCCAGTGGAAGGCAAAAAAGCTGGCAGACAACGGTTTGACGGTTCTCCCTCTCACTTGACTGCATTGGTGTCATAATAACCAAGAGCTTCTTAACCACAATCACACAATCTATAGTAGACATTAATATAGAATTTTAAATAGTTTGAAAACACAGCCCCTTGCAGGCAAGGAGGAGGAGGAAACAACTTTATTTAACGCATTGCATTAAGCGTTAAGAATGTCCTGGGCCAGGGTCACCAAGGCCAACTGATCTTGCAGCTGGTCAGAGGCTAACCAAGCCCGCCACGTTGGGGGAGGAGGGTGTGGAAAGTGAGGAGATTGGAGGGCTACAGGGCATGAAAAGATGCAATGCTCCAAGTTTGCATAGTGTTCTGGGCAATTTGGGCATGCAGGGGAATGTATGATTCTGTATAGAAAAGATCGGGCAGGAGTAAGCAGTGTATTTAGTTGTATGCGTCTAAGAATGCGGATTTGCGTGGTAGTGAGAGATTTATCAGGAATTTATGAGGAGAGATTTATCAGCAGGTAGTGAGAGATTTATCAGGAATTTATCAGGAGAGATTTATCAGCAGGCAAAAAGATAATAAACTTTGTACAGGAGGAAGGTTTAGAATAACCGTGTTCTTTAAGAAACAGTACAGCAAAAAATGAATTAAAACAGTCTAAAGGAAAGACAACACATAGCATATGTGTATATAATGAACTGAAATTAGAGTACCGCAAACTCCAAAAGAGTATAGTTGTAGGATTTGTATACTAGTTGTGACCATCAGAGTGCATGCACAGAAATAGCAGCGGCCTGTTTTTCAGTGAGGTTGGTATGCCTTGGCGTCGAAGGTGGTGCTGCGAAGCATCGAGATACAGTGGAGGACACAGGGCAGGATTGTCAGTAAGAATCTAATCCGCCCCCCTCCCTCCCTCCGTCTTGGTCAGTTTTGTTTTGTTCACATATCATAAGATGCAAGCACTGGTTTGGAGCAAACAGAAAGATGTGTAGTAATACCTGACTTTCTTAAGACATTCCAGAACGGCATTCACTTGCCATACATGAAATATATGAAGAAATATGAAAGAAAGTGTGCAGCAGTAGAACTGTAAAACTCGCCGTGGAACCCCACCAATTTTGGCGAAATTATACCTTTTTGTAAATCCATACCAGGCAACCCCATGAGACGTGTTCGTATCGCTCTCCTCTGTCCTGCGGGTTTCCATTTTCTCGCAACCGCTTCCTTCTTTTTTCATGTTGCTAGAATTGTTTGCTACGCATAGAGAATAAAGCAAAAACATTTAGGGATCCAAAATTCATATCGAGGGACACATGTATGAACACAAAGATCATGCCAGCCCAATGCGCCCTCCTGTATCGCGTGCGGGTCAATTGACACGCCCTAATACCTGACTAGAGTGTCCGCAAAAACAGTTCTCCGTTCTATGGCGGGAATAAGCTTCAAAGAATCCGCCATGCCTAACGTAAAATGTGCAGTGACTTGTGCAATTTATGCTGAAAAGTTAAAAGTGACACTCACGAAGCAAAAACAACACAAGCCTTCAGTGGACGGGGCTGATCATTCCTCTGCGAGTGAAATATGCTTAGTGTAACTATTTGACATTTTGTTCCTTTATATGCTTAGTGTAACTATTTGACATTTTGTTCCTTTATATGCTTAGTGTAACTATTTGACATTTTGTTCCTTTCCTCTGAGCTGTAATTCCTAACTGGTCACCAGTTCCGTCCAAAAAGTGAGCGCTCAGTATATCGCAGTAATGTACGTTCGATAATCATTGCTGGAGTTGCATGAAGGTGCTGAGAAATTGTAGCGCTTTGTTTCCCAGATGATTTTTGCAAAGTGCATTTTATCTGGAGTTTTTCTTTATATGCGAAAGCAATACTGCGTCAGGTTTCGGCGCGTCGTGTAGTCCGTCGCCGTAGTCACGAACGACCTTGAACAGCCGCGAAGGAGAAGGAGATTAAGAAGAAGAAAGTGCAGAAAAAAAAGAAGAAAAGAAGAAGAAGAAGAACGCTTGGTGACACGCAGCTAATGCTTTCGCTATATATTCGGTTCAGCAGTGCTGAATCCTTCTTATCATATGAATTTTGTTTCTCGTGTTGCATGCTGTATAGGTGACCAGGCAATCGCGGTTTCAGGCCAAGCTTTCACACTTACTTGTGAATCGCCCTTTAGTAGTAATCTAATACTGATGTGCCATTCTTTTGTCTTCCAAGCTCTGCGTACTGTACATTTGGTAAAAATCGTTTTTACCAGAGGAGTTGAAAGCACTAGGCTTCCGCCTGCTAGCAGTTCAGACATTGGTTTAAATCCAAGTTAGAACTTTACTACTTACAACATATGGCCAGACATGCCCATAACTTTTTATTATAAAGGGTTGTATTTAAAGAATTGTTGCATTTGAAGCAAGCGATATGATTTTTTGATCAAATTAAAGTATTTCCACCAGTTGTTCAGAGTCATTTCCGGCATTTCACTGTCTAAGGCGACATTCTTGATGAAACCGTCGGCACTATTAAATATCTTTCTTTCCTTCGTTGTTTCCAAAAGAGCTGAAGGTACACATTTTTCTACCCTGGTACAGTTTCACGCAAATATTCTATGCAGAACGATCATGCCATAAACAATGCAGAAGCTTCTTTTATGGAATAATATAAAATTCTCGCGCATGGTGCCCCCATTACAGAGCGTCGGGTACTATGCAACAGTGTCACTATGCAAGAGAACAAAAAGAAAACAGTTGACACTCGTTACCACGTTTCATCAGTTTCGCTCCCCACATTGACAAGAATGGTTAAAGAATGCCTTCTGCTGCAATCTTTGTTCGAAGAAGCAGATTTTCATTGTTTGGATATTGCCTTTTTTTTTTTCTGGTTGCTGCTGCGACATTTAATAGAAAACGGGCGTGCTTTCAGCAGTTAAGCCTGGTTTCCGCTAGGTGCTGGAAATGGCATTTAACATTCTAATTTTTCTGCACTTCGCACCAATATCCATAGATGCAACAATCGCAATTAATGTGGTTGTTACAGCTCATTATTCTAATTAGGTCACTTAAGACGAGCAACGTCCACGCCCTCCAATCATCCCTGCTGTATGCTATTCCTTGTTAGCCTTTTTCGTTACTTTCCTTTATCTGGCCCAGTCATTGCCTCTTGACCAACATTTACCTCCCTTGGAAATAATCTTAAGATATCATCGTTTGTCTGTTCTTCAACTGCACTGACTTCTCCTGGTTGTAGTCTGTGGTTCTCAGTGGCGCTTTTTTAGAACTATCTGTGGTTGTATGAACTTTTAGTTGCGTAGTTCAAGAACACCAAAGGTCTGTGCGTCACTTGCCATGTATGGGCACACCACACCTGATATATCCAATATGTTATCCCTACATACATGTTCATCTGCATTACAGTTTGTCTTGCTGGGGAAACACAATGCACACGTATTGAATACTTCAGCGCCTTCAGAATGAAGCCACCAGGTTCAACTCATTCAGTTTTTTGTTACCGCACTCTTTTCCACTGTATCACAGCTTGAACATATTTTCACATCAACACTTTTTTAGCCTAAAATTATCGGTAATTATGCAAGTGAAAATCCGTCATAACACTCGTATCGACAGCGTCATGGCTCCAAATGCTCTCCTATTAGATTTCAACAACGCAATAACCCTCTGCTATAAGTGGGGACAAATGAAAGACAATTGACTACCTGCTTTGTCGGAATGTCCTCTTTGAATTGTTTACCTGAAAAAGCAAATCAAGCCATCACTTACTGCTTTCTCATCCCACCATCACACGAAATTATATTTAATAGACAGCCTAGTAGTTACGACGCTTGAAAAGCAATATTTCTTTTCTGACTGTAGCTATATTATATATATATATATATATATATATATATATATATATATATATATATATATATATATATATATATATATATATATATATATATATATTATACACTCAAGCTTATGCTCTGTCTATTCTTTAGTCTTCATGGTCATATATTTGGTAACGTTGGCTATTCTGTACATTGCACATTTATACTAATTACTTGTTACCCTGCTTCACACTGTTCCCGCTTCTACTTCGTTTGCTTCTTTCTGAGATGTCCCCCGCAAAACTTTGGGACCTCCTTCTGTACAAATTGTTTTGCATTCGCTTTATTGTATGCACGAGTAAATTAACTTGAACTAAAACTTGAAAATCGCGCTCGAAGTACCTATTATGCGCATGCAAATGATCTCAGAGCTATAGAGATCTGAACCTCGTCTCCTGCTCCGTTTTCGTCCATTCTCTGCATTATCCTCGCATCTGTTATCCATCACGCTGGAGCAGGTTGTCAAACCAGTTCTCCTTGGTGATTCGGCGCGGGATGCACTAAACAATTAATGCTAATCCGCAATGAGGTTTGCTCTATACTATGACTCTTTTCACTTCCGTGGGCTTGTCCAAGTTGATTTCCCTCGTACCTAAGAATACTTCGCGTCTCTAAGATAGGCCAGACCTGTTTCATCTGATATTCTGACCGGACCTAACCGACAAACCAGAACCGCCGCAGATCTGCTCGTCCGGCAGGACTGCTCGCGGCTTCCCTCCGTCTCGCATTGCGTGAATTTCTTAGCAGTACAAGGCTGTTCTCCGCCGCGTGACTTCGCCGTATTTTGACGGCGAGGTTCCCTAACGGTTAGATTAGGGTGTCGGTATATCAACCGCTAATCGCTGCATGTTAGCGTTGCAATAACTAATCACTCAAGAGGGGTGTTGGTGGTATGTTTCTGTAACCAATTAAAGCGTACGAGTGCCCACAGACTGCAATTTTCACAGTCGTCCTTGGGAGTCGAGTCCGATATATCAATGAATCATACGTGCTTTGGCCCCTGCTTGCCGGCTAAGGATTGTCTCGGGACGTATCTGTGGTATCACAGCCCTCTAGAAGAAAGCGAACGATGCACGCCTTTAAGTGCAGCAATCCGGGCGAGGCATAGAAAATAGTGGAGAGCATCAACACTCTCACGACGTTTTGCCATGCCCATTAGTTTTTCTGCAAAAGGCATTGTTTTCTCTACAAACACTGTATCATCACCATGAGTGGCAGCACATTTGAAGATGCCGCATTCTACCCAAAAATGAAAATTGATGCTTTGTACTAAATGGGACTCCTTCGGAACGTCGAGGAAACAAACAAAGAAAAATAATGCTTTATCAGTACAGCTTCAAAAAATATTGAAACACAGACGTGACCAAATCTCCAGGCCAATTCTGAGGGCTCTTACGAAGTTACGAGGCTCCCTTTTTTGACTGTTTCTCATCAGAACCTACGTGGCATTTGTTTAAAAACTGCACACCTGGTGTTGTTTCTCTCAGAACTATATTAAATATTTTTGCGGTTCCTTAGCAGTTTGGGGTTAAGAAATCATTACTAAAGTAACCTGGTGGCGTATTGCCAAATCATATCCCACAGGAGCCCTCCAGCAGACGACGCTTTAGCACGTGGATGGATGGATGGATTATAAGGGGCGTACCCTTCGAAACGGGGTGCTGGCGGATGCTATCATGCTCGTTTTTTTTTCCTGTATCTTAATTATTGTTTTTGCTCAGTTAACTATACTATCATTCTATTTATTGAATTTTTGTTTCTATGAATGAGATGGATGGATGGGTGAATGGAATATAGGAGCGTCCCCTTTGAAACGGGGTGGTAGCAGTAGATGTCATGCTCATTTTTTCCCCTATATCGTAATTATTGTTTTAGATTGGTTAACTATACCATAATTCTATTTCTTGAATTTTTGTTTCTACATTACTAACAGTATGTCACTTTTCTGCCTTTAAGCCACCAATCTTCCAGTCGTTTTTTGCTAGCTTCCACCGCCGGTTTATTCACCCGGTCACTGGTATCTCTAAACCCCAGAGCTTCAGGAAGAGTGACTGCGCCTGCATCGACTTCCGCATGGATATCATTACATTCGAGTATAATATGGTCAGTTGTTTCACTGGAGTTTCAACATACAGCACGTGCGTCATCTCCATTGTTAAATATCTTTTTGTAGCTGCGTGTTCTAAGGCACCCTGATCTAGCTTCAAAAAGTAGGGCACTGCCTCTTGAGTTATCAAAGAAAGCTTCCTTCCTGATCTGCCTTTTCCACTTTCGGTATAATTCCACACTCTGTTTTTTTTCATCGAGTTTATCCAATTTTTATCTTCTGTGTTTTTCACCTGTTGCTTAACGCTCTTTATTTCTTCGTCCTTGTGACCAGCATACTTACTGGTTAGTTTCCTAGTTCTTTTCCTCCATTGTGAGTCAACGCTTTTTAGGTGTAGGTATTTTAATACTTTAGCGGCCCATCTGTTAGTGCCCGATTTCCTCAGGCGGTTCTCATATAATATTTTACTCTGAGTATCCCGTACTTCGAAAGATGCCAGCCAATATCTCCCTGTGCCGCCTCATTTGTGGTTTTGCCGTGGGCACCTATTGCTAATCGTCCGACGGCTCTCTGATTTATTTCTAATGTCGACTATACCTCTGATTTTAGGCCCAAAACCGCATTTCCGAAAGTAAGCCCGGGAACCATATTTCCTTTCCAAGTACCCCTCAAAACCTCATACCTGTTGTATCCCCAAAATACTGTATGCTTCATTATCCCGGCATTTCTTCACCCTTTGGCCTTAAGTGATTGCTCATGCTTCCCAAAGTATACCAATCCTTCATTTACACACCCCGATATATTTATATTCTGCAACTCTGGGTATTTCATGGCCTTATATTTTAAGACCCTGATCAGTTGAACCGTTCCTCTGAGCAGCGTCACCTGGCGACAGATAATGAAAATATTGTCAAAATGAGTAAGCGCGCATGCAAAGGTCCCTGGTCTCTTCGATTTTGTGGCGCAATGGCGAGGGGGGGGGGGGGGGGGGGGGGCGTGGCACAGCGGTTCGTAGAAAAAGAACCCGTTCTGGGCGGCTGTGCGTGAAAATGTTCCTTGCTGCAAACAGCGCATCACACTGAACCCTGGCCAATCGTCCTTCGCGGGTATGTGCCAAATATCAAGGCAGAAGAAGAAGAAGAAGAAGAAAACAGCGCATCGACCGTTGGTCGAGGTCTTTCTGCTTCTGAGGATATTACGGACCCGTACAAAGTTGTCCTTCTAAGCCTGCCCACCGGTAATGTTGTCCTTAATATCGTTTTCCTGCATGCTGACCTTAAGGGTCGCCCGTAGTGAGCACTCTACTTTCGAGACGCATTCGCACAATTTTGGATCTCCGGGAAATTTTGTGCGTTGGTCAATACGAAAAGAGCCACGTGTGGATGGTTACCTGCGATAGTACATTTTACAAGCAGAAGCTAGTCAGCAAAGCAGAGTTCCCTGTGAAAGGACTTAGGTGCATGGTGTTCGATCCGGACACAAAGAATGTGAAGGCTAAGCTCCTTGGCTTCCCCGCTATATGGAGCACCGGCGGATTCTGGAAGCTTTAGAGCCATATGGAATGATTCAATCTGTGGAGCGTGAAAAGGGGCGATGACGAGATGGAAACGGCGAACCGTGAAATCTCCCTCACGCTCAAGGACGGAGTATCAGCAACCACAGTTCGTCACACTCTTAATGTTTACGGGGCGCAGGCATTATTTCTTATGCCAGGGAGGCCTTTACTGCGTCTTCGATGCAGCCGGATTGAACATGTACGGCGCCAGTTCCGGACGCCTCGATGCACCCAGTACCGGCGCTTTGGAAATACTGCGGAGAACTGTCTTCAGTTAGGCTGATAGGCTACGTCTTGGCCATTGGTCACGAGAAGATGACTTGGCTTCAAAACATATCATGGATGTGTCAGAGGTTGTCGATGTGACCAGTGAACCCCAAACTGATGGGGACCAGAAGCCTTCTGCACCTCATTTAAACACACAAACATCTGCAGTGACTGGCCTTCTGTAATCAACGTCTCCAAAGCCAAAATTGCCGGCCCCGGGTACGCCTGGAAGAGCCGCTCAGAGTGCTGTGCTGGATGCACAGGAACCACCTGTCACTGAAGGACATCTGGATATGCTTCTTGTGGAGCCAGTGGAGACTACACCGCCAGTGGATGCTCGCTAATCTTGCTTCATCGTTGAAAGGTCACAGTGAGCCGTGTGTGGCGCCGATATTAGGCGTGTCCGGTTCTTTGTCGGCTGTTAGGGAGACAGCGTGCGATGAGCTGCATTTAGGTTCGTTGGCCGATATCTTGGGTGTCTCAGAGGAGGACATGGAAAACACAGCACCTTTGAAGCGTCCCGCAGATGATGAGGTGTGTATCGACGGTGGCACACAGAGGGCACACTGTGTAAATTCCACGGGAAGGGTGACATTAAAGAGGAGGGCGATGTCTGCCCGAAAGGCCGCCAATTTGCAGGAGGGCCACCCCATTTCAGGGTATGATGTTTAAAAGGACTGGTACCAAAAATAGCTAACGTCGCAGCGTATCAAGCTGCTACCCATAACGTCAGGGGTATGCGTAATCGTCGGCGGAAGCAGCAGTTAAGGCATCTGTTGAAGAAACGGAGCGCATCTGTAGTAGCAATCCAGGAAACAAAGTTGGCCGGCGATAAAGAGACAGAAGCTGCTCTCGAGCCGTTTTTGCGGAAATATAAGATTATTGTTAGCCACGATAGTCTTCTCCAGAAGGTGTATGCTATTCCTGGCCAAAACGCTATAGTGGCAGACATGTCTTATTGCATAGATGACGAGGGGTGACTTATATGTTGCGACCTCACAATTTCAGGTGTGCAGTGGCGAATTATTTGTGTTTACGCCCCTGTAAAGCAGCGAGATAGGAGGCTTTTTTTCTGTCATTAGCTAACCATTTGTACACAGATTGCAAAATTATATTGTTGGGAGATTTTATTTGTGTTTGCAGGGATGATGACCTATCAGTGTTATGTGAGAGATATGACCCTAGTGCTGCATTACTTAACGATTTAGCCTGTGAATATAATCTTGTCGATGAGGGGCAGAAAAAATACGACATTATTCATTGCACTCGTTTTCAATTTTTCTCTAATGCCCGCCTTGACAGAATTTATATTTCTTTAGACACGTTAGCAAATGAGTTTGGTTACTGGGTGCGGCCCATCTTCTTCACTGACCACTGTATGCTGTCTCTTCGAGTAGGGAGATACAGTCAGCACATACGACACCCTCGATGGGAGCTGTAGAAGATGAATAACTGTCTGCTCTCAGATAAAATCTCTAAGCGCGCTGTACTATACTTTTTTAAAAGACATATAGTCACGCCATGGTCTGTCAGGTTTTCAAAAATGGGACTTGTTCAAACAGGAGACCAAAAACTTCGCAATTGAAGCGTCTGCAAGAATTGCGTTCCTGAATAGACACCACCTTCATGAGTTTAGGCGCACTCCAACTGAGCTACATGAGCTAGAGAGGGTTAGCCCGGGGGCTTATTTTGAAGAAATTAAAAACTTAAAGGCCGAGCTTCAACAATTTGCGTCGGAAAAATACAATGGAGTCCTGATAAGATCTAGGACTCGAAGGTTTTTTTGACGAGCAACTTTCACGTCGGGCCCTGAGGGATGAAAGAGACAATGCTCTTAAGAAGGAAATATCGGAAATTCAGTATGGTTATTGCACATACAGTGATGCTCCTGGTATTCTTGTTGCTTTAAATGACTATTATCGAAAGCTGTTCAGCAGTTGTGAAGATCTGAATTAAGGTTCCGGTTATAATTCCTTACTTGAGAACTTTCCTCGGATGGACGGTGAGAAGTGTGCTGTAGGGGAGGAACCCATCACTTTGGACGAAATTAAATAAGCCATTGCAGGCCTTCAGAGCCAAAACTATCCTGGTCCAGATGGCATTACTAGCGAATTCTATAAAATAGTTTCGCCAATTGCCTAACGCCTGTATTGATAGAAGTTTTCCAAGCATCATATGATGTGGGTTTTCTGCCTCCGACTTTCTATTCCAGCCATACAATATTAATTGCCGAAATCAAAGATACTAATCCGTTGAAAACGTTTGAAGGATACCGTCAAATTTTCCTCTAATGTTGATTACAAATTTTTTGCCAAGGTTGTTTGTTTTCGTTTGCAGCTGGTCATTATGGACTTGACAGGTTCGCATCAGGTATGTGGTAATAGAGGGCGCAGTGTTAAAACACACATCAATATTGCACGTTCAATAATGGAGCCAGTATTAGATTAGACGGGCCAAGTAGCTCTGATTCAAATTGATGACCTGGCGAAGGCGTTTGATAAAGTTCGGCACAATTTCTTGTTCGCGGTCTTGGAGCATGCAAAAATTGGTGACGTTTTGCTCAAGCACATAAGGCTGCGTTATATGAACTCGTATACAAGACTAATTTTAATCAGAACCTAACGAAACCAATACCACTGGAATTATCTGTTCGTCAAGAATGTCCACTTTCTCCCCTGTTGTTTGCCTTATATCTGGAACCCGTCTGTCTCAGTATAATTACCAATGCACCCATCCGTGGTTTCTCTCTGTCTTTACGTGAAGTTAAGGTTTTAGCCTACGCTGACGAAATCGCCCTATTATGTTCTGACAAAAAGAGTGTACTTGAGACTCTGCACTTGACTAAACAGTTTTGTGATGTATCAGGCGCGGCTCTGAATATAAATAAATTCAAAGGCTTTTGGTTGGGCCACTGGGACATTGGACCAAGTCAGTTTGGAGGCATATGCTGGGACTGCAGTCCTCTTCAGTACCTAGGGGTTCCGCTGCACCAAGTTCGCAACGGCACAGCCTACTGGGATTCACAAATCGTACCTATGCGGCGGCAAACACAGGCTTGGATGGGTAGGGAACTCTCAGTGTTTGCTAGGGCACAGGTCTGTAAGATATGTTTGTTTACAAAGCTTGCGTATTTCCTTCGAGTCCTGCATTGTGCGATTAGGAAGGTAAAGGTTTTAGGCAGAATATTTACAACATTTGTGTGGCACTCTTAATGGAAGCCCATGCCGCGTGACAACTTGTTCCTTCGATTACAGTTTGGTGGAGTGGGCCTTATTCACTTGTTTATACATCAATTTGTTTCCTCTGTTTTCTTTTTCAAATCGGCAAACCACCCGTTTCTTGTAGCTGTGCTCATTAGGCGTCTTAGTCCACATTTGCCTTACTTATTCGAACCGACTGAGCAGGCTCCTGAGGGGCCTTTATGGGGATTCCTTAAGGAGGTTGCTGACGCTTTCAATTTTCTCACTGTGCGTTTCTCTGTAGATTACCTGTATAGCCTCTCAAGAAAGCAGATGAGCTAAGTTCTCACTGAGTCTTTCTTCCCTACACCATTGTATCGGCAGCCTCATCTAGGGTTTTGGACACCACTGTTCTAAAGCGTGTTAGGCAAATGTGCATTCAGGCAGCTGCAAAAACGTTCTTTTTCAAACTACACACAGCGACGTTGCCGGTCAGGACATTTCTTCGTGATAAAGGAATGTTTGTGCCCCGGACGGTGAATTGCCGTCTCTGTAACGTGCCTGAGACAATTGATCATTGCTTTACTCTGTACCATGATGCTATGTTCTTTTCGGACATAAAACAAAGAACTCTTTAAAAGGACATCAAAATTATGTCATAAACTATTAGATTTTTGCCTCCTGACAATAAATCTGTCATGCCTTAAGATATATTTGTGTTGATGGGACTGTTCAGTCTTTGGAAAAGCCGTATGATAGATAGGCATGCCAAGCCACCAAGATCATCCAAATCCGTGCTTCGGGAGCAGTGTGCTTTGGTGAGGAGTGTATATGCTGTACTTGAAGAACCTCCAAACTGGGTGCCGTATCTAGATGCGTGTGTGCTTCCGAAAATTTTGATTTTTTGGTGATGATAAGTTGTTGGGCTAGGGATATAACGGGCTCCTATTAAGCAGCCCGGTAGCGTTAGACATGAACAAGTTTAAGTAAGTGTAGTTTTTCTTCTTTTTTTACGAAAGTTATCGCATGAAGTAAAGAAAACAATCATTTTGTGGTGCAGTGGATTAACGGTACACATCTCAGCACTGATGCCAAAGAAACTTCTGTTCGAATCCTGTGTTGGAACGTTTTTTTTTTTTTCTGAATATACTTATTTCATTACAACGTTAAAATACGGTATCAACAACTTTCCTGGAGTGTGTGTCGCCCTTTAGGTTGCATTACGTGAGTTTTTGGTTCTCAACAGCAGAAAATGCAGCCATGAACAGAGCCACGAGGAGAGGATATGACAATGGTTACGCTAAGCAAAAACCACACAGTAATACATTCCTGCCTTCAGTGAGTATATATTACCTTTACGTTGCGTTCAGCGGCATCTTTCAGCAACAATCGATATAACAACGGTTACACTAAGCAGTTACCATCACTATAATTATTTCCTGCCTTCCATGTGTGTATGTTACCTTTAGGTTACGTTCACAGACACCTTCAGCAAGAATTGCCGTTTTCAGTGAGTGGATTTTATGTTTAGGTTGCTTTCAGATGTACCCTTCAGCGACATTCGCCGTTTAACTCGTTTAGAGCGTCGTCTGCTCGAGGGCTCCTACAGGATAATGATTGACAATACGCAACCCGGAGGCGTTACTTCGTAGGCCCGACGCGATTTAGAATCCTGTGTCTTTCTTCACTCTCTCGGTTCTATTTCTTCTTGATTTCTGAGTTTCTTCATGGTGTTTTTATTACTCTTATCAGCGGAATTGTCGTATGAACCACTCAACGCAGCAGTTTTTTTCTTCAGCCTTCCGTTTGTTCTTTTATCTTTTCTCCTCCCAAAACGTCGCGTTGTTGCGACTCGAAAGCAGGAAAGTTGTCAGACGGAATTCGGGGCACTCGGTAAGCGTAAAATTAGTTTCGCTGTTGGGACAGAAAAAAGACCTCACTGTAATCAAGACGTGAGACGAAATCCTTCCACGATGTCGTGCTGTCAAAAAGAACCAAACCAAGAAAAGCTAGCAGCCTCTTCACTTCTGATTCTTTTCTTCGCTTTGTTTAGCTTTCTCTCTGAAGTGTAATGTAAATGCAGCAGCTCAGGCGTGTGACACCTCAATTTCCGTGGTGTGCGCTCTCTTCAGGGAAAGGCCCGTTATGTGAGCCCGCAGCGAGATGCGAAGAGTAGATCTCGCGTCTCCAGAGTTAAATCTTTAATTCTCCATTCCACTCGAATTCAAAAGCCATTTTTTTCCTTGATTGGCCGTCCCGTGGGCGACGTCGATTAAAAAAGGTGTTTTGCTTTAAACTCTCCAAACCCTTTGCCGACGTATGTAGCTAGCGTTGCGCATAATCATCAGTAGCACATCTCTTCCACGAATATTCTAGTACGCGAGGTTTTTAGGGCATGAATGTTCTTAGTTTTAAAAGTATTCTTCGTAACATCAGGGGCGCTTTTGAAATGGTAATATTCATTATCTCCGCCGAACTCAGCGTATAAAATACGTTGAAGCTTCTGCAAAGCAAGCTTGACTTTCAACCAAGCTCGTCACGACGGTAAGAGCATCAATGGTTTCCGAATCGCCAATATGCTACACAAATAAAATATGTGGCGGAACCTGCCCAGTAAGGAAGAAAAGTTTTTGAAGCTGCTGCTTTTCATCGTGTTGTGCGTAGTTTAGACGTTTTTATTTTCCCCCTGTTTGGACAGGTCTTCGCAACTGAATTATGATAAAGTTTTTGCTAGACAGGGACATTATTTTGCCATGAGCCGAAATAATAAAACCCAAAGTTCCCTCGCAGGCCTTTATGCGTTAGATGAGCTTGGCCTCGATTGTCCTGGCAGCCTGTACGACAGCCCGCGGCGAATTTTTGCGTGCGAATCCACTCCCGCAGACTATAGGCGGCCTAGTCAGGGAAACTCCACATCAAACTCGCCTTCTCGGCGTGAGTAATCGGGGTCTTAGCACCTGAGTACGTTTTAAATCTACTGCAATCGATAACCTCAAGACTTCTAGGGCCGCATTTGTTTCTGTTGAGCAATTGCTAATCGCATGAAAAAAGAGAATTTTGTTTGTGGAGGGAACATGCAGCTGCTTCCGGCAGAATAGCACTCCGTTTACTTGGTGGCGATAACCTACCGTTATGCTTTAAACTAACATCCTGTTCCATACGCAGTCCATTAAGGGAGGTGTTTCTTCATTTATACTTCCTCACATTCTAATTCCTACCTCAAATGCGCCCATTGCGCACAGAGAGCGGCCACAAGAAGCTGAACAGTTCATCATTGAGAAGATTTGATTTGGGAGTGACTGAGAAGCGCAGGTCAGGAAGGCTTGATCCTATGTAGCATCCCATGTAGCATCAAGGATTCTCGATTGACGAGCTTTCTCTTTTGATTACGCTCAAAATTTGTATTATTCTGACCCGAAGAATGAGACGCAGCGCATGTCTCAAATGGTCTAAATTCCCAGAGCTAGCACTCGACGCAAACCCCGTTCGGCCGCGACCACATTGCACTTCGTGCAGCCGTTGCCATGCGAACAATGCCAAGTCTGTCAGCAAGCTTGCGCTGAAAATTTTGGTACTTATTACCTGGCTTCTCGAAGGCGAGTCATCCGAATATCCGGTGACGGCACCGCTAGCGACAACTACGCTGTGACTGTCGCTATTGCCGTCGCTGAGGCGCCTCTTCTCGAAACTGCTGAAGTACAGTGACCGATTATGAAGTCGCGATTTAACAAAAAACAAAAAAGTGATGTGAGTTCTGACCTACTAGCGCTGCCTTCATGGGCCCTTTTCAATGATGAACAAATCATTAGAGTGCAGCCATGCACTGCCCAAGATTTACCAATTCGATTTGCTCGCTTCTCACGCTATACGTTCATGCCTCATAAATTCAAAGTGGGCGCTTTGCGCAATCTGTGTTCTAGTGAGTCTCTGCGTAGTCGCCGCTGTTTATTTCTTCCCCTGATGTCAATAGCAAACGCAGACTTGAAGTATAGTCTCTTAAAAAATTAGGCTTTCTTGCGGTGTCCCCATGACAAGGTAACCGCTTTACCTGAATCCGGTCCCGCGTCGCCCTATGAGCCTTACAATGGGCACGCGCTTAGTACCTGAATACCGAGCGCCCAGTTGGGTGCTGGGCCACTCAGCTGATGAGACCCTTGATGTGGCCCAATGACGACGGTCCCGCTAGGCTCCCCTTTCAGGTTGCCAGCACGCTACCCTAACGACCCTCAAAATGTCACTGCTTTTCCCCATAAATAGTGTGTTCATTTGCCATTTAGTTTCTTCCCTGCGAAGGGGGGGGGGGGGGGGGGGATTCGAACGTTGAGAATTTTGTATAATACGTTCAGCACTGCGAGGTACATTTTCTATCCTCTCCTTCAGCGCATTTTAGAGTCAGATATATTAGCGTACTGTTCTGCTTTCCGCGTTTCGTCGGTTATGACCATTATCTGGTGTCCGAAACTCTTTCCTCACCAAACGCCAGACAAAAATGAGCAGAACGGAAGGCCTTCAAGATAAGAGCTCTGCAGAATGGTTTCTACTGGCGTGTTCAGTCCATTTTGTTAGCATCAGTTATATCATAATAGAAAATCCACTTTACATCCAGTGTTCTCCATTGTGCGCTTTTGTTGATTCGTTCGAGCTGTGCGATGGCTGACATTTTCTGCCAGAGGTACGCGGGAAAACGAAACCTTAGCTTAATGCGCCTGTTTTGAGTAAGTTGTTTTTAAACGTGGTGGTCGAAGCACTGCCTTCTTGTCTAGGTAACAAAGTGGCAGCCATCCAGCGCAGCAATGGGTTTCTAATGATCACCACATTTTTAGCGAAGAAGAATAGGAACACGGTGCTGAGATGATTTTGGAACAGTGGAGTGCAAACATTCAGACAGTGCTGTTTTGCAAACTGTGCGGTTTTTAAGGCGAAAGTCTTTTTAGCCTCATGGAATAAAATCCCGTGAGCGAGAGTTCTGCCCGAGATCTGTGAGCGAAACCTGTACGCGAGATTCCACGAGATGTTTTCTCCTTGCAAAGTGTTTCTGCCATCTGTAATCCCACACTTAGACGCGCGCGAAGGAAGGCTACGCGACAGGAGCAATGGTGTACCGTCCAAACTAACATTTGCCGGAGAATACGACAGATACTGCGCCTTTTCTTTCTTGTAAACCAATTATAGTTATATGCAGCACTGCAACGAACGCCGACAAGAGGTAAACGATGAGAGCCAAATGATAAAGGAGAGGAAGTGCATAGTCCTTCGCCATCCTTCTCTTAAGATACATATAAGAGATTCTCTTTTTTTTCTTTACTCTTCTTTCAGAATGGTTTATGTTTTCTTCATGTCTTGTATACTTAATTTATACTCTTGTAGCATCAAAATCTGTTTCAACTTACTTGACATCTAGACCTTTCTTTAGATATCTACGATCCAAGTCAGGCGATTTATACAGGTGATTGGGTCTGCACTAAAACCTAGCATATCCTTCACTTGCGGCATGCGCCTCTCCTATACAGAGCCACCATCGTGAACATGGTCAGTACCTTTCGCAGCTAGCTCAAAACACGGGTGCATAAACTGTCTAGTAAACAGCACTAGTTCGATCATCTCAGAAGAAGTATCTACTGTATCTACTGTCTTCAATTTTCCTTTACTTCATGCGGCGCATTTGCTAAGATTTTTGGTTTTGGTTCCTTCAACAAAGGTTTGGTTGGCGCATGCGTTTCTTTTTTTGTGTGCTTCTTTCTCTGGCTGACTTTAATGACAGCGGGCGCTTGACCCTGTCCTTGCATTTCTCTGTGTCCTCTTTGTCACGCTCAAAGGTTGCGAATTCGAGCTGAGTCGGCAAGGTACATACCTCCCATCTCTTGTTTTTGACGAGAATCACATATGCTGACAGCCATATATTTTGAACGTCTTTCCAGAATACAGCCAAGCCTTTCATGAATTTCCCATACAGCGTTTTGAACTGGGCATAGAAGTAATTGCCATTTCTTACTAACACGAGCTTCCTTCAGCACGTCACTATGCTCCAAAGGTAAGTTATTCTGGCCTGAACTGCTTCGTACATACCCAGATTCAATATTGGCGGCGCTACGCTTCAACAACCAAGTTCATACCGGGGAGATTAGCTTGGCAACTTAAGTAATGGCACAAACGTGGATTAGTTGCAACACCTGAAGCGATTCATGAACTGAATCACCTGAAACATCGTGCTTCAATAATGAAACTAAATATGCACAAAGTGAATAAGATTGCGAATCTCGCAGTTAAATTCAATACCAAAATTCAATATTAATGCCAAGATTCAGATGCAAAGCCAAGCTTTGCCCAATCCAAGTGCTAAACTTCACCTGCCGATCAGGCCTCGATGAATAAAGCGCTCTCCAAGAAACCTGGTTCGACGCTGGTGCCGTTTTTTTTTTGTATAGGTAATTGTGAGGAACTTAATATTGATTATGCGATAGGGCACAATTGTGAAGGCCCACTACTTCTCGAGACAAAAATTAATAGGCGCTCTGAAGACACTATCAAAATTCGGAACGATAATATCGGCAACATTGTAAATATCTGGCTCATTCAGACCCTTAAGTTCAAGGGTGAATTGCAGGAAGCACGAATCCAAGTCGACGCTTTCGACAGCGAATGTTTTTATGAATACAAAGAAAAAGCTATCCGGGAGTTAGTTGAGGACTTATTCGTATTGTTAAACTCAGATTCATATGGACTAGCAGATGGTCTAGTTCTCTTCAGTGCGAATTTGAAATGAACTTTGTAAATGCGTGAAATCTGCCCAATTTAGGAAACGGCGCCCTCATACACAACATTATTTTGAGCTCAGCATATAATTACAGCCCGAAAAACAGGACAAGAGAGAAGGACTTGTTGCGAAGCGCTTTGTTCTTTCCTTCTCTCCTGTCCTGTATTTCGCGGGTTAACTTTTGCAGATCGTCACCAACTCGGCCAGCAGCTTGCTTTCTCGAATTTGGATACTGACCAGTGTGACGTCATCACTGTATACAGTCCAATTATTAAAGAGGTCTGTTCTAGCAACGCCTAGTTTAAAACTTAGCGCTTGCATTTCTAACCATTTATGTATTTTCGTTTTTACCCGCTCTGTTGATTGCAATTACCCTTTACTTCCGACAGCTTTTCACTCTCGTTTAAAAGCAATCTTGCAGGGTTAGCGATAATTGAATTTCTCAGCACGAAATTATTTGGCATCGGATCCAAGCAAACTCCTACATATATCACAGATGGCTTAGTACCATGCATCTCAAATGATGATTTCCCAAATGTACTAACTGCACCATCATTTCAGACTTGTATCGCGTGATATGCCCGGGGCTTGCGAAAAGAGCTCAGGCCTACTGACCGTAGATGATTTATCGATTAAGCTTTGGCATTGTGTCGCAGATCAAACCTATGGGCTTCTGGAATAAGGAGTCTACTAAAATTAGTATTTGGTCTCATTATGGCATTTGCACAATCATATTAGGTTTCCGCGCTTTTTCGTACAGGATATAAATGTGGGCTGTGGACACCTGAGAATTACACTTGCGAACAGTATAGTGAAGTAATGTGTTTTACCTCATAAGCCAAATGGTGGCTTCAGCTTATTGTATCACTCTTGTATATATACAGCAAAATTGTTTCTACCTTTCATGCATTATCAGTGCTTGAATAGTGCGACTGTTCAACTTTAAACGCTGTATCCTTTCATTGCTCAAGGTAGATTACTCTTCTTGTTCTATTAGTACATTGTGACTCTACGCTGGATTCGATGATGCCATGATTTTGTCACACACCCCTTGTTGCCTCCCACATTGTCGAGAACCCTCTACTGTCTTAAATATTTTCTCCCCCTGTTGCGATCAAACATTTGCCGTACAATAGTCTGCGAGGCAAAAAGTCATTTATTTCAGAGCATTCGCTTAATCCAGTCTCCAAGAATGCCTCGACAAATGAGAGGACGTGCACATTTCCTCTCTAAACGAATGAGGGCATGTGAATGTTCTGTTAGCTCGTAAGAGTAACAGTTGGCTGAGTAGCTAGCCACTACAATAAGTGATTTTTCCTCAAAACGGGCTATCCGTAAAATTTTAATCACGATAGTACAAATGCGCATGGTGCATATCCTTATTCCGCATACCCTAGCTTTTCATCCAGCACTTCTGGGGCGAAAGCATTCATACGATCTTCAGAGCCGAGCAACGAGCTTGGTTTTGCCTGACTCCTGATTGACCCACATGACCATAACGTCACAGTCAACATGTCCTGGCTATTACCATCGGTATAGCGAAGATAAACCTCAAATGGAGCCTCGAAAATCGTCTACCGTTGATATGTCAATGTGATCACAAAAAAAAAGTCCTCGGATCGGACTCGAACAAGAGTTTTCTCGTGGGACGCGAATGCGGAACTTTCTACAACTTTCGTCGTAAGCGATCATCGCTACGCGTGCGGACTGCAACTCTCGCGATGTGCATTGAGCATCGTAATTTCCATCCACTCTCATCTGAGCGAAAAAGCTTTCGCATGCCCTATTATGATTTAAGCATGTAAACTTGGTTCAAGTACCACCAGGGGCTTCTCTTGTACGAATGACCGGGAGTAGCGTGTGAAGCACAATTTCATGCAGCTCCACGCCAAACCAGTGCACTTTACCAGACACTTTATGGCTCAAACTTTGGGGCCTCCCACGTGGGACGAGCCGGCGGTTCTTCGTATTGTAGGGTGTCAGTCGACGCCGTGTTTGGCCTGGAAAGACGAAATCACAGTTGCCGTAGCTACGCGTTTCTGCCCATCGGCGACGCAGAAAAACAATGGTCTCCCTCACTGTGCCATACGGCGCTGCGCCGGAGATAAAAGCAGGCGCACACCAGACGCCCAGGCAGCCGTGGCAAAAGCCATATCTCGAGCGACCAGAAAGGCAGCCGGCTTGCGCGTATTGCTTGCGTTCGGCGCTCCCGATACCGGGAGAAGCGAGACACAAAGGCACCTAGCTCGCGTACACAAACACACACCATCGCAAAGGCAGCACCCAAGCACCCTACCGACTGACTTTTATTCCTAACCGCACTACGAGAGCAGCATTTCTCCCCTCCGAGCAACATGTTCCCAGCCGTGCATCCACTGCTGTCAGGTGGCAAGAGCAAAGCTTTCTCATCTAGCGTTTTGGCTTTGGGTACTTTGTTTCGCGATATTTGGTTACTTTTATGGAAACCAGCTAGAGACTTTGTTTATTGGCGTTCCTTTTTCTTCTCCGGTGTGTGTGTGTCCCGCCTTTTGTTTCAGCCACCGACACGGCTGAGACCGCCCTTTGGCGATGGAATCGTTTCCCGTTCTGGTGCAACACAACCATGATCGACCTGCGAGCGTTTCCCGCATCGCTGACCGTACGATTGGCGCTAGCCTTCATACAAGGCTGCCGCTCGGCCCGATTCGCTCGAGCGTGATCCGCTCTCGTGTGCCAGGAATGTCTCGCTCGCACGCATGTTACAAAGCAACAGACGGGAGCAAGCAGGCTTATGCTTGGCGATGCACAAATGATGCGTTGAATCAAGGCGCACAGCTGGCTACCAACAGTACACAGAAGCCTCGTGTAAGCGTCTGCACGCCTGGCTAACACACGGGCGCATTCGTCGCGAGAGAAAAGTAAAAACTCGCATTAGCAAGAAAATAGGAAGGACGGAAAAGAGGAACAGGATATAATAGCAACACACAGATGCTTCACATTCGGCTGAAGAAGGTAAACACAAACAGCGCGATGGAACGAGATGCAGAACGTATTGCGTTAGGCTTCCCCCCATCTTCTGCATCGCCAACTTGCCGCTGGTGATTCTGTTAGCAGAGATGTTGGGCCGCGCGGGTGATAATTTCAGTCGCTACATCTGACGCTGCTCGCTGACGCGGATTAGCTGCACCATCGAGCTGCATGTCTCCACGGATGTTTCACCGCCGCCTCTACGATGACGCTTCAAGTAGTTTGCTTTGCTTCCGTTTGGTTCAAACAAACATCTGAACGCGTTCTTAGACCAGGTCTACTAAGCAGGGGGTATCGCAAATTTAACGAGTACCTTTTGGCGTCCGGAATCAAGACCGGAAGACAAATTTTTTGTTGCAAACAAGGCGGGGTTTACAGCGACTCGATCCCGATGACCACGGTGCGCTCGTTGGCGGTTTCCAATGTCTGATCAGTAGGCCTAACGTATATCGCCGGGCGTCTTTTGCCCGATATTCTTGTAAAAAAACGTTTGCATGTGCCAGATTACAAAACGGAGACGAACGACATTCACCCTTGTCTTCGCAGTTCTGTCTCTTCTCTGCTCTGTCTCGTGCACGGTGCGGTCTCGTATAAGTGCTGTTTTAGTGCTGCAACAATCCTAACCGCATTATCCCAAAAACCGATGTCTGAACATTTCACGTTTCCATAGAAAGTGTGACGAATACTGCGTCATTCCTTTCCTGGCAACCAACTATTAAGTCCGAAGCACATCAACCTCCGGTTGGTCTGATTCACTGACCACGAAATTGTATTTACCAAACTATAATACAAAGTGTTATTCGTATCCAAAGCTATCGCCAATAAAGCATCACTATCACCATATCGTCATCATCATGATGCTTTAAAAGGACCGTCTATCTGAAGCACATGCAGTGTGTGGTCTGGAATCATGGCCGCCTGATCAACACGACAAAATTACGTTTAATAATTGAGACACAGCAAACACAATCCTGTTAAAACGTCCTGTTGCTGCACGATATTGCGTGATTAAATAACAAGATCATGCATCCATCAGCCGAAGTTCTAACTTTGTCATCTGCATCTCGTAATCCTTCGTCCCGTGCTATGCAGAGCCGGAGAAACAGCAGCAGGCTCCGTTACGCGCTGAGCGTAAGCGGTATCAAACTTCGTCTTCTAATAAAACGTGTTTTCCTGTGCACGTATTAGTAAGTTCTTTAATCTGTTCTCCATTCTTGTTTGATCGAGCGTCTTTTTTTATCTCCACAAGATTTATTTCCCCTCATTATTCGCAATAGGGGACCAAAGCATCGCAGGGTGGCGCTAGTGGCGCCAATGAACCATGAAGATGACAAATGTGCAGTATGTGGTAAATCCACAGAAACAACCATCTTATACTCGAATGTGATGGTATCCATCCGGAAGTCGATGCAGGCGCAGTCACTCTCACTGAGGGCCTGGGGTTCATAGATACCAGTTGCCGGGTGAATGAACCTGCGGTGGAAGCTAGTAAAAAACGATTGGAAGGCTGGCTTCTTTAAGCAGAGAAGTAGTATAATGTAGAAACAAAAATTCAATACATAAATGATGGTACAGTTAACTGATCTAAAACAATAATTAAGATAAAGGAAAAAAACGAGCATGATAGCAACTGCTACCACCCCGTCTCAAAGCGGACACTCCTATATTCCATCCATCCATCCACCCACCCACCCACTCACCCACCCTCCCACCCACCCGTCCGTCCGTCCTTCCGTCCAGCAGAGCCCTCTCCGGGCAAGGTCGCATACATTATCGGGCAGAACGAATAGCTTGCCTACAGACTTTTGTGCCTGCGCCATCTGCAAGCGGAGCCAACTCGCTTTGTGCGCGCTTTCGGTGATCGCGCTTGGATTTCATTCGTGAAAGAAAGCTGCCTAACGCGCGTGCGCGCTCTTGCTTCTCGCTTGCGCTTGACCGGTTGTAGGTGACAAACTTGTGCTTGAACGATGTCGTGCTTAAAGTGAATGTACAGCGATCTAAACACTTCGGTGTGGTATCAAGAAAATAGCCGACAGCTGTGACTATTTCGCGGCGCAAATGTGAAAAAGTGTGAGGTTTTGATTATTCATGTACACATGAAACACTTTATCCCGTGTAATATGCGGCCGCTGTGAAGGATTTGATGCGTGCTCCCATCCGTTAGAGGATTGATATTTTGTGCTTATCTCGTCATCCGATTTTTTTTTCTCCAGGGAATAGCCGCTTATACAAAGTAAAATTTGAAAGGCTGCCCTAAACAAATCTGCAGCACGAATGCGTTTCGCTTTTTCGCGCCTTCATACCGTACTTGCTCGGCGCCCAGTGGTTGCTTCCGCCGAGTTCTTGTCCTAGTTAAATTTATCTGTTACTTTTGATGAACCACCCAGCACTCGACGGCATGGTGCTGCGTGTTCTCGTTAAAATCGATGAGCTTCGACAGTAACAGTGTCCTCATATTTGTTTTCGGGATATAAGCTGGGCAGAGCTCTTTTTGTGAAACCACACGCAGCGGTGCCAACGTGTTCGCGCCTTTAAAAGGGAGCCTAGTCTCCTCCTTGACATCATTGTGCAACGATTAAATCGCGTGGGTGAAGCGATACGTGACCGCTCTCGAAAAATAACCACACTTATTTACGTGCCCGTCATCACTGTACCCGGGTCGGCGTCTTGTCGGAGAGGAGAGAATGTGCCGTTTTAAACTGAATTCTTAAGGCCGCGCATGTGAATAAACCGAAGTGATTACAGATTAAGCATTATATAAACGTATATTCTCTACCCAGGCACAGGTGCAGAGGAAAGTGAAACGCAGGCGAAAAATTCTCCGCTTCAGTACTCATCATATAAGTAAACCTGTTCTCTAGAACATTCGGTCCATCTCTGCTTCGATGACCACCACCTATCATGAAAGAGTGCCCGAAGCCGGCACTTACTCACCACATGACTGTCTTGTGATCTTAGCCGGTGCTGCATTAATCCATGGTCGTGGTTGGCGTATTTAACATACGCGCTGCTCTATCAAATGTGTACTGAACCGGGGTCCTCCAAAGAGGCTTTTACCGCCCGCTGCAATACTTTTGGGTCGTTAATATCAAAAACTGCTACCATGACGACTTTTCCTATACGCTTAAGGCAGCACCGCTTGTACGCGGTCTCGCAGAGGTCTATAAATTACAAGGGCTACAAACTGCAGAGCTGCGCTACATGCTACCCCACGCGTACTACAGAACTTTGCATATGAGATGGCGTTTGCCATTTTCGTATTCGAGATTGTACGTCCCGCCGGTTTACAGGAGCCGAATAAGTGAAACCTGTGTAGTAAAAAAAAAAAAGACCGCCGCTTGTCTAGTTTTCATGGATGATGTATGGTTCCGATTACTTCCCAATTACAACGCTACAGTTGGGGCCGACTTGTTTTGATATTTCACTCATGTGCAATTCGTGCCACTTGCCTAGAGTTTCAGTGCATAACACGCAAGACAGTAGACGAAGACGTCATCTGAGGAAAGCGAGACGCATCACCGCTTTTAGGCAGCCGAAACCCCGCTTCAAGTATAAAAAAAAAAGCCCGACGATTACGTTACTTCCCAATGAGAAATTTGAGCGCAGCTCATAAGCTGTTCACATTTTCGATAGATTGAGGCAAATATTTCGAACAAGATATGTATGTACAATTACAGACAACTTTTTTTTTTTATTTTTCACTCATATTCCTTCAAGAAACACTCCACTAACAGTTCTTGACTATCATGAAGGAAGCTTCATGGTCGGAAAAATTAAGTGAGCAATTATCGGCAGGTTGCGAGAGGCAGCGCGTGTGTGCGTAGGAACGTTGCGCGGCGCAGAGATAGCAGCGACTGACTGATGCCGCTGACTCAGTTCGCGAGTCAAGACAACGTGGCTCTCCGTTTCTGCTTGGGATGCATGCACCGTGATCCGCTGATAGCGAGCTGGCTCTTCGGCAACCGGAGAACACCGTCGCAGCCACACAGGAAGAGAAGGAGGAGGTGGGGAGGGAAATACACGCAGTGGCGAGCGGTTGTTGCAGGAGCACGCGCAGCAATCGGAGAAAAAGCACGGTCGTGGCCACAGAGCAAGAGGGAGGGAGGAATACGCGCTACCCCGGCTGCGGAACTGGTTACGAGGGACAACGTCACCAGCGACGCCGATGGCGAAGACGACGCAAAAGGCAGGAACGGGCACCAAAGAGCCGGGCTCTAAAACTGTATAGACCGACCAATGTACGCAAGTGGCGCGCAGTGTTGCTGCCGGGCATCTGCTGGCACCCGCCACGGTCGAGAGGAGGCGAACGCAACGGGCACGGGCAGCACGCGGAGAAAGAAAGCGAATGCAGCGTCTGTTGAAAGTCGAGTCAAGGCGCCGCGTTGCTCCCGATGAGTGCTTCTGAATTTCGTCCCTTGGGGAGGAGTGCATGCTGCAGTCGCGCACGCAAACTTGTGGCTAGGTTCTCTATATTAGCGCAGAGAGAGAGAGAATAGAATAGAAAGGCAGGGAGGTTAACTAGGCGATGACCAGTAGGCTACCCTAAACGTGGGGAGGAAAACAAAGGAAAAAACGGAAAGAAAGAACGCAAGAAAAGGAGTCAGTCACATGTCCAGAGATATATAGTAAAAGGGGGTAGAGAGCATACACTTAAAATCTTGAACTCAATCCCGAGTCATTTAAAAACTTAGGGAGCGCCTTCACTACTTTCCTTTCTGATAAAGGTGTTGTCCAATATCCTAGAATCTTAGCTTGTGTAAAAGGGCGAGAGTCCAAGTGGCGGAGTGTAGCAGCCAGGAAGCCACATTTGCGCTCAAATTGAGGCAGTCACAAAATATGTGCGCAATGGTTTCAACACACCCGCAATGCTCACACGAGTGTCTGCCATTCCGATAAGATGAGAATAGGCGTTTGTAAACGCCACTTCTAGCCACAGGCGACACAACATTGTAGCATCACAGCGGGGGAGACAGAATGGTATCTCCAGTTGAATTAACTGGTCCCAGTGGTGAGAGCGGGACGTCTAGTCTCCAGGCATAGACCGTGGGGGTCTAGTCACGTTTCAGGTGAGAAGTCGAAGGTGCCTTGCTGCGTCGGCTCTTAATTGTCAACGGTTTCTCAACAATATTGGTTGTATCGTGAGCCGGTCGAGCAGCATCGTCAGCTAAGTTATTGCCAACAATTCCAGTCTGGTATCCACTGGTAGATAATTTCGTGACCCTGTTGTAATGCCCGGTGGTGCTGATATCGACCCTCCGCTACAAGATGCTCATGGTCGCCATGGCTCAAGGCCGATTGAAGACATTTTAGGACAGGCTTGGAATCACAGAACACAGCCCAATTTTGAGGAGCGTTTTTCGAGATATAGTTTACAGCGGTACAAATGTAGCCAGTGCTGCTCCAGTAGACGTAATCTTATGCGAAATTAGATGGTATATGTTTGCTTATCTCGCAGGGACGACGGCGGCGCATGCAGAACTAGTAGGAGTTACCGAGCCATCCGCATAGACGTAAGAACAATCCCGGTAGACATGGTCGAGCATGAACAGTGTCGGTTCCTGAAGGACTGGCGTTAATAAATAAAATTTCTTTGATCATTATCATCATCAGCCACTGCAGGGCGAAGTCCTCTCCCATATTTCTACACTTAACTCGGTTCTGCGCTAGCTGCATCCACTTGACTCCTGTGAACTTCTTAACCTCATCCGCCCAACTAACTTTCTGCCGCCCCCTGCCACGCTTTCCTTCCCTTGAAATCCAGTTTGTTACCCTAAGGGACCATCGGTTATCCTCTCTTCGCAATTTCTTCGATATCCCCGGAATATATAGAAACTAACAATACCACTTGGGAGCGGCAGACACCACAGTGACAAAGGAGTCGTGCTACCAAAGTTACCTAGTTTTGGGATGGATGACTGGTGCGTTGCTATGATCTCTATAAATCCAGAATGTGGTCTCTGCAGAGGCATCTGCGCAAAGTGGTGCTGTCGAACCCTTGAATAATATTGTATGTGCATTCGCAAAATCCAAATATTCGCAGAAATCCTTTAACATGTATTAGGTGGTCAATTTGGGCCCGTTGCATGCCCACATTCTACTTATAGCTCTCATTAATGATTCACGGCAGGATCGTCCTGACGTGCACGCAGGAACGCTCTGCCCGCCTCTCGTTAAATTCTGACCAAGTGTGCAGTGCATATAGCACGCACGTAGACTAGTTAACCATTCCGTTTCTTACAAGCTAAATTTTATTAGATGAGCTGCGCAACGCACCCAGAACCCTTTTGATTTTACCATATCAGGCTCTATAGCCGACATTTATTTCGCAATAGTCCGTGACGGGTAGAAACTAAACATTTGTCAGCAAGCTTGCATCACTACTGCCACCCCAATAGTATTCTACGCCTGTGCGCGCTTTGTTGCCTCTAAAGAGCGAGACGCGTCCGCTGATTCGGGAAATCAAACGTAACTTGGCACAGCATGAGGTTTGAGGCAAAGTATAGAATGCGACTGCGTTGTGTGAGAAATTTACTCATAATTAATGTGATTTATTTGGCGTTATATGCTTTAGATTTAGTGACCCAACTCTATTTCAGATTTATACGGACAGGCTTAAATTCCTGACACCACCGAACTAAGGCGAACTTAAATTATAGGCAAGATACATTCGGGCTAGCACCTGTACGTATTCTAAAGCAGACGTTACCTCTAGCTGCACGTGAAGTTACGCTTAGCAGCTAGATTAAGGGTTCTGAGCATGTTCCTTTCTTTTAACGTACATTTATGCTTCCAATGAGAAGTAACGCAGTGCCGAAAGCCAATATCTCACATTTAGAATGGCCTTAAAAGTAGTCCTCAAGCCTCAATGCAAGTCACCCTTTTCAAATGCAGCAATCGTTAGGCAATGCTCACAATTAGCGCGTCGATGCATACTGAGCTCGCCGACTAATTGCCACAATCAGATCTTATGTCCTTTATAGCAGGATTCAACAGCGTCTACCCATTCATTTGTTTTACAGATTCATATTCAGCGTCGTCACCAAATGTTTTGGACGTAACAGTGTCTTCGTCTGGCACTAAACTCATAACTAAACTTTATAGGAAACCGACTGACAGGCATCAATACTTCCATTTCGAGAGCAGCCATGCAAGGCACTGTACCACCAGTATACCTTACAGCCATGCACTTCGTTTTAAAAGAATCTGTTCAAAAGATTCCGACTTCGTTGACAACTGCGGGAAACTGCGTGATGCCCTAACAAGACAATCATATGCGACGCAAATTATTGACGACGCAATAAAACGCACCGATGTAATGGACCGCAAGGATCTCCTTAGCTCACATGAACATACTCGACAATCACCGAACCCCACTTTAGTGCTAACCCATTGTGCGTCAGCACCAAATGTTAACAGGATTCTCCGAAAACATCCCAATATTCGTATGCAGAGCAGTCCCCTGACCCAAATCTTTCCACAACCACCTCGTGTCGCATACCGAAGGTCGCGAAATTTGCACGACTTGCTGACTTCATCTCAAATGACTAACACTCTTTCAACTGGCTGCCGCCCTTGCCAAAAGCCACGTTCTAAGGTGTGCGATTACATGACCACCACTACAGTAGTGAAAAGCACAGCATCAGACTTTTATTGTAAAATAGAAGGTAATTTCACTTGCGCCAGTAGCAATGTCATCTATCTGCTCCAGTGTTCTGCGTGCGAACTCCAATACATTGGACAGACTGAACGGACGTTCAGGTTACGATTCAATAACAACAGATCACATGCTAAAAGCTTGTCTAACCTTCCGCTTTCTAAACATGTCGCGATCCCGAGCCATTCTTTTGACAACATTGCAGCCACAATACTGGAATCTGGTTTTCAATCTCATCATGAACGAGAGGTTCGAGAATCCTTTTTAATCTACAAATTCAATGCAGTTACTTCTGGTCCTAATGAAAACCCAGGGAAAATATCTTTTTTTTTTCCAAGACGCGTGCATGACTGTTTACGTTTTTACATGTTTTCGCTTTTAATACAAAGGAGTGCTGCAGCAAACTTGATTTGAACTTTCTACATGTCAGCATATAAAAATGTCTTTCTGTATGTTTCACCACCTACTACGCCTCGAGCATTGCATTTTGCATATTTTTGTGTAAAAGTTGATTACATAACTTGTGCATGAATCTTGGTAATATCTTAAAAGACGCAATACGCGTTAATCATTACCTTGTTCGCATGTGAGCGGACATTGTGTGTTCAATTGCTTTGTATCTGCATGTCATGCCGAAAATGCACTGCATAAGCGCCACACTGACCATTACGAAATAATACAACCTCTTTGACAATCCATTATTTGTGTTTGTACGCGCATTTTATTCTATTGTCATTACAGTGTTACTACTTGTCACATCTCCGTCGATAACGCATGTATTTAGGCGGAAAGAATAGGCTGCGTTGCACATTCCTTGACGAAGGCCGGGCCCCGGCCGAAACGTCGGAAATAAACCATTGTTTTCGTTTGTGCGCTCCTACCTCATCTTAAATAATATATATATATATATATATATATATATATATATATATATATATATATATATATATATATATATATATATATATATATATATATATATATATATGTGTGTGTGTGTGTGTGTGTGTGTGTGTCTGTGTGTGTGTGTGTGTGTGTGTGTGTGTGTGTGTGTGTGTGTGTGTGTGTGTGTGTGTGTGTGTGTGTGTGTGTGTGTGTGTGTGTGTGTGTGTGTGTGTGTGTGTGTGTGTGTGTGTGTGTGTGTGTGTGTGTGTGTGTGTGTGTGTGTGTGTGTGTGTGTGTGTGTGTGTGTGTGTGTGTGTGTGTGTGTGTGTGTGTGTGTGTGTGTGTGTGTGTGTGTGTGTGTGTGTGTGTGTGTGTGTGTGTGTGTGTGTGTGTGTGTGTGTGTGTGTGTGTGTGTGTGTGTGTGTGTGTGTGTGTGTGTGTGTGTGTGTGTGTGTGTGTGTGTGTGTGTGTGTGTGTGTGTGTGTGTGTGTGTGTGTGTGTGTGCGTGCGTGCGTGCGTGCGTGCGTGCGTGCGTGCGTGCGTGCGTGCGTGCGTGTTACTCTTCCGGTACTCGGTGCTCTCGGTAATGTAAAAACAACTGATGCGGTTCAGAATTTCTGCTGAGCAACAAAAAGAGAGCGCGAGTTATCGTGCAAGGTTACCTCCTAGGAATGTTTCAGCATACGGGGCGTCCTAAACATACACAAGCGTGGCGCGTCTTGCGCTCTGTAGCGCTCGCGATGTTCTTCAATTACTACTTCTGCCATGTAGCCTGCTTTCATAAACGAATTAGGCACTTAAACTCCACCTTGAAGGATGTGCCACTACAGCTTGAGTTAATCCCCATTAATCTCGTCGGATGCATCCCTTGTGGATTCTTGTTCGCGTATACAAAGATTTATTTGCTCAATTAACATTTATTCCCTCAATTTTTATTTCTGGTGTCTTACGGATAGTAATTAGCCTACAGACGTAAGCTGCACCTATATTATAGAGCACCCAGCATAGATATGAAGGCCCGCCTTAACCAAGCAGTACCAGCGTGACTATGGAGCGGCCTAAGAGCAGCGTGTCTAAAAGAGGATGCAAAGGTCCTGGGGAGAGATTTGATGTCACTCTCTCATCTCGAAGGCGAATCCAGAGTTGAGAGTGCCTACGAACTTGGCTGTTTAATGTGGTCTCCCGACATCACCAAACCCAATGACCAGTGAATGCATGGATGTTCACCTACAAATGAACATCTTCCGGTGGCCTGCCCATGATTTTTTGCACACAATGCAGATGCCGATGACGCCGATGCTAAATTTTTCGAAAACGTGGGTTTCAGCACGCGCTCGCTAATTCTATTTTGCAGAAAAATTGTCTAGCTACTGGTGATGCGCCAGCTCATGAATGAGCAGAAATGCGATGAGGCATACAAAATGAAAGGTGCATTCATCGATAACAGGAGGGGTGGCATAAAGAAAGCACTCCACATGCATTGCAAACAGTGGAGTGTTATCAGGGCCGTGAGGTGTGCTGTATTCCTCCGTTATATAGGGCAGGCATGACAGCTTTGCGCGAGACACATGATAAGCACAATAATTCAAACAGAGTGCTTCTTTCTAAGCCTGATTCACGTGAGGCGTGTAAAAGAACCACGCGTTAGAACAATAGATAGCAGGAAGCGCCGAAAACAAGCTTGACGTGGCGAAACTTTCATTGCATGCGACGACGGAGTCGCGCTGTCGGACAATGTCTCATGCATGGGAGAGTCCCAGGGTAACGCTAACGTCCACCATCAGGCGCTTAAAATGAGCGACACGCCAGCGGTGCTTTCAGACAGCGCCGTGTCACAGAGGCGCATTGTAAGTCCCGAAAAGAAGGCGCGCGAGCAAATACACCGTGAAGCGGCATAACGAGTCGTCGCCGTCGGAATGTGCGCTCGCTGCTCACAATGGCACTGCGCCATTGTGCCCGGACTCGACCTTTGTATTCCGCAACGGGCCATAGTGCCCTCCGACCCGTGCGAAGACAAAGGTTTTACTGGTTTCATCGCACCCGCCCTCCTTCCCCTTTCGATGAAATACTTTATTTCTTGCACTTTCTTTACCTTATATTGTTCTGTACCGGGCTCGCAGCGGGGCTTATCACTTGCTTTATTCTACCGTCGGGGATATGCGCTTTTGCACGAGACATTCGCAAGCGACAATTGAAAGACGCATTTTGCACGAGTCTCCGTGCCTTTCAGTGGTGGCGTGCGCGCTCTAGTCCGCATATTTAGGTGCGATTTCAAAATTTTGCCAGGTTCTGTAAACTGAAGACGGCTATACTGAACGCACTGTCTTGGTTTTTATTTAAATAAGTAAGGTTAAATTTATGTTCGTATCCTTCTTGACTGAGGTCTCAGATCCCATGTATTGAGTTAGTACGCGTGGCACTAAAAGCATACCATCAAAGATGCCATCAGTGCGATTTTTTTGCATTTTCTTGTTTACAATATACACACTCCATTCATCTCGAATAGAATTTATTTCTAAGTGTAAGTGGTGTTAGAATAAAATTTTATTCGAGACGAATGGAGTGTGCATATTCTAAGTGAGACAATACAAAAAATCGCACTGATGGCATCTTTGATGGTATGCTTTTAGTACCACGCGGGCTAACTACATGAGATCTGAGACCTCAGTCAAGAAGGATACCAGTAAGAGCATTACAATTCCCTATTTTCCGACGCATTCTTTAACATCTGCGAGAGCATTTTTCGGGGCGTTTCGCTGAGGATTCGACGAGGCTTTAGCCCGATTTCAGGACGCTCAAGAAGGTCTCATTGAAACCCTTCCCGGGTGGTCGCAGCCAATTTTTCGAATAAACAGCGTGAAAAATTACACGTGTGCACTTCAGTCTGCTTACGAGGAGAAGTGCTAATGCATTATGAGTTCCACACCTAGTTCCGTTATGAGTTATGCATTTCTTCGCTCAGTACCGTTGCTTAGTTGCCGCATCTACTGGTCAAATTCTTACGAATTCAGATCTGGGGGTCAAGGGATCAAAATTTATGAATAGCCCGCCCAAATTTGGAAGTCACTATTGAGCTGGCTGTACTCAAATTAGGTTAGACACCGACTTTGTTCATATTCCGGAGGTCCAGGGGGTGGCCCACCTTGGTTGGAAGGTCACCACTGAATTGGCCATACTCGAATTAAGTTATACATCGATTTAGGTCACATTCTGAGAAGGTCGAATTTTGGGGGCCAAGGGAACACTTTGGGGGTGGCAGACGAATACAGCGAAGCAGTGACAGGGACAAGAAAGATGGCGAACGAAAAAACAGCCGCTAACACTGCTGATTAACTTGACCTGGCTTATACAGCCTGTACCTGTGAGCCAAGGGGAAACGAGCCAGTTCTTCCGTATGTCTTGGCGCACTCAAAAATAGTAAACAGAGCTACAATTAAAATCTTGTTTTATGAAGGCTCTTGAAAACTCGTGCTCACGTCGACCTAGCTTATATAGCCCTCAGTCCTAAGATAATGTAAAGAACTAAGAAACGCAAAGCACTAAGCACAAAGTACTAAGAAACGCACCTGTGACAAGATTACCTCATTGCTGGGATTTGCTCCAGTCCCTAGCCTCTAAACATCCACAAGCACGGGCTTAAAAATACCTTTTTGTTTTCACTCAGGTATGCGAGCGGTGAACTGACGCACTTATCAAAAAATTTTGAAAACGCCTCAGCTTCAAATACCACTCTTGTGGTGGCCTTACGCACATGTGGCGAACAAGTTTTCTTTCAAAGGTGAGTGTGTAGTTCTTACACTTGCTGCGAAGTTTGCTTACGTCGCCTGAGTTGAAATCTTTCAGATTTATTCTGTGCTCCCGTAGCATTATGTCCAGACATATTCCTATTTCGCCGATATTGATATTTCCACATGACAAGGCCATGAAATAAACATCCTTTTTTTCGCACTTTGTAAAGCGCAAGTTATATTTGCTAGCGCAGGCGAGCCACCTAATGCTCTCAGAATGAGCCTTTTTGCACAACAAACTCTTTGGCACCGAGAAGACAACGTCGATTCCTGCTATTTTTCAATCTTCTTTATTTTGGGTTGTGCAGTATGTATAGATACTTTATCACAGACACTTTCCTTTGGTTATCGTTTACGTTTGGTTGCTTCGTTGATTTCTTTTCATGCTCTCTTCTACAGAAGCTAAACGATGTGCTGAGTACCTGCCTTCTTCAAGACGATGCAGTTGCCTTTGAAAAATATCTTCCGGCCGATTTGCTACCCCTTGGCTCACAGACCCAGCACAGGTGCTCAGAGCCAAAATACCAGCACAAATCTAGAACCCAAATGTGCCCATCGACCATACACTCATAGGTTACCTTAAAGTTTGTCGGCAGCCAGTGAACATGGCTGCAACATGGAACACTAGTGTCTCAAAACACCCTTTGACGTCGTTCAGAATTAAAAGAAAGTCAACCACTAACCTAAAGACCATACATGCTTCAAGCTCGGCTCATTGATCTCGTAACTTACGGTCACGGAAAGCAAGATATAGATCACTTCAGATTGGCGCGACACACGAGTTATTGCAAATTCCGCTTCGTTGCGAGATAATGTGAGCTTCGATTTGCGCAAATGTGGATTTTAAATACTTTGATAACAACTGCAAACAACTTCCGACTGAGCGACTGAGGAAAGACGAAGACAGCTGGGTGGCAGGCCGTTCTTTTCGCTTTTCGTGGTGCTTGAATTTTATATGAACTGCCGGGCCTCTTGGCATCAATGTTACTAGGCGGGGACCGGTAAGACCTGAACGACACCCTGAGTGGCCTTTGGTCAGTGCCTTTGAATCAATTTTTCCCCTTCTGCTATCCGACGGCTGGCGAGTTGGGCCTACCGGCTGCTTGAGGCCATGACCGACCAGGCTGCTCCAGGCAGGCCACCGCCTCCGTGCGACGCGTCCTCCTGTCAGGCGGCTTCTAACATCGTCGCGGACCTGACCTCCTACAACCCCGACGTTGCACCTCCTGATAAGCTTCCGGAGTCCGACCCTGCCTCCCCATCTACCAGTCTCCATTTGGAACGCGACATTTCTAAGTTGCCGGGAACCCTGGACCTTCCGCCGCGGTCAACTGTGGACTCGGAGTCGCCGAAGTACAACAGCTTGGAACTTGGAACGGACGCTGACGCCATGAGGGTCCATGAGCAGATCGTTGCGGCTATTCTGGACAGGGATAGCAAGATTGGTCCCTCAACCAGGGCAGTCCTCTTGCCTCTTGTCTGTGCCCTGTACCGTCACACTGCGCACTTCTTTGCGTGTGCTGTCGCCGAAATGAACCATTCCCAAACACTTCGGACCTCTTTGGCTGCACGAGATCATGAACTGAGTGTCCTCCGAACGCGGCTTGCTGGGGTGACTACCAAGGACACCACGGCTGCGGTGCACCTTTCCGGCGGGAGACAACAGCCCCAGGTCTCTAGGACATATGCTGCTGCAATAAGTGGCTCTTCAATAACTGCTCTACAGGCTGACGCAGCCATTGCAGCCCCTACTGCGACCTCTGACTCGTGTGAGTATCCTGCTTCCGGAGATTCCTGCATCAATCCCCAGCCGCACCAGATGGTTTTAACTTCTGCTGCATCTTCGGACCACGTCGGCAATGAAGTGGTGGCTCTTCTCAAGGCAAACATTGATCCCGAAGTCGAGGGAATCGGGGCTGTTACTCTGCGGGCCTCCCGTCGCGCCCTGACGGTTACCTCCAGGGATCCTGAGGACCTCTATCGCCTCAAGTCTGCCATCTCGCGGATCGAGGCCACGCGGACCTCCGTCAACGTCCGAATCCCCAAGCAGCGGAATCCGCACGTTCGATTGACGGGGGTTGACCCTGATATCAGGCCGGAGGAGCTTATCTCAGCACTCAACCATCGCAACCCGACTCTTCATCTGGACCCCTCTTCCTGCAAGGTCAGGCTATCTTTTCTACAACGCTCCGGACAGTTCGTTCACGTCATTGAAACAGACCCCCCAGCTTTTGCCCGTCTCTGCAAGGCACGTCGAGTAATCATAGGGTGGACTTCCGTCGAGGTGTGCGAGGACCTGCATGTACCTCTGTGCACATTTTGTGCACAGTATGGGCACGCTTTGAAAAAGTGTAAGCTTAGGAATGACCCTTCGAAGGCGCGTTGCACCCGTCGTGCGGGGCCGCATGCCTTGGCAGCTTGCCCGAGTTCCATCCGGGATCCTAACGTTAAGTGTGCCCCTTGTGCTGCCGCCGGTCGCCCATCAAATCATCATGCGGGACACGTGTCATGTTCTATTTTCAATGAACTCTCGGACAAGATCCGCGCGCGAACTAAGTATGGGCCGTGCACGGAACACAAGCACAGTGAAAATGGCACACAATAAGAAGACGCATCGGTCTGCAGCCTCGGGCATCACAGTTTGGCAATGGAACTGCCGTAGCTTCAGACGGAAAAGGGCATCCTTACAACTCTACATTCAGAACCACGCAACTACTCCGGATGTCATAGCCATTCAGGAAACAGGCTGCTCGCCCACTTTGACCGGATACAATACCACCTCCCTATCTGCACGCACTGCAATTCTCGTCAAAAACACTCTCACGGCCATAGACCATACACTCAGCAATCAAGCCATTGAGCATACGCTCACTGAAATACTGCCGCCTACACCAGATGCCCCCAGCCTTTTCATAACGAACGTTTACGACCCACCCCGAGCCAAAGGACACGGCTTCCTCACATTTCTATCCGACATCAAACGCATATCTGGCTCACATACACTGATAGTAGGTGATTTTAACGCTGGACACACAGCCTGGGGATACCTTAAAAACACTCCCAAGGGCACACGTCTGTACAACGCATTTATGCAACTCTCTCTCACCCTCATCACGGACCCCAACGCCCCTACCCGAATCGGCACTAGCACCGCCAGAGACACCACCCCAGACATTACACTGACCAACATTCGCTCTCCCATTTTCTACAACGTACTACCAGACACACTGGGCAGCGACCATTATATTATCCAAACTCAAGTGCAATATGGCGCAAAACAGTTCACATCCAAGAGCCAGCGTCTCACTAATTGGAAAGAATTTCGTGAGCAATTAGCGGTAGTCACTTCCGAGGACAGCAATCTCCCACTGGACGCCTGGGTAGATAAGCTTCAGTCTGCACTCAAACGCACCACTAAAAACATCAAAATCACTCCGCAAGCACCTCAAATCGACCCTCATCTTTTGCATCTCTGGGAGGCAAGGCGAAGCCTCGTTAGGAGATGGAAAAGACAACGACACAACAGAAAACTCCGCCTCCGAATCGCACATATTACCACTGAGGCCATAGAGTATGCATCCAATCTGGCAAACTCGAACTGGCGAAACCTCTGCAATAGCCTTCAGGGTACTTTAGGCACGCGAAAAACTTGGAATATTCTCCGAACCCTGCTCGACCCCACAGCCACCAAACAACAGACAGCCATCAACACGCACCGCCTCATTCACACTACAGCACAACAAGGCACAGACATCCTTCAATACCTCACACAGCGATACATTTCGCCCCCGCTCCCACCTTCTTCCACGCCCCCATCCCCTCCCCCACCTAACCCAAGACTAGATGAGGACATAACCACCGCGGAGGTACGGTCCACCCTCGCCCATATCACTCGTAGCACCGCACCCGGGCCAGACCAAATTACATACAAACTCCTTCGAAACCTTGATGATACATCTCTTTCTCAACTCACAGCTTACTACAACCAACATTGGAGGGAGGGTACTTTACCAGCCTCTTGGAAACATGCTGCAATCAACTTCATTCCTAAGCCCGGAAAACCCCTTTCCTTAGACAACCTACGCCCCATTTCTCTCACAAGTTGTCTTGGCAAACTCTATGAACATGTAATCCTTAGACGGCTTCAACCTGAACTCGAATCTACCGGTTTTTTTGCCCACTCTCAATTCGGCTTCCGCCCACATCTCTGTACCCACGACATTCTACTGCACCTGAAAGAGACCATCCTAAACAATACCCTCCATAAACATGCCACACGGGCTATACTTGCACTTGATATACAAAAGGCATTTGACAACGTGAGCCATGACCACATTCTGTCTACCCTTGCCACAACTAACTGCGGGCTACGCATCTGGCGCTACGTTGAGGCATTCCTAACGAAACGCACGGCTCATATCACACTCGGGTCCTACACCTCCCCGACCATCTATTTACCCAACCGAGGCACACCGCAGGGCTCAGTCCTCTCACCCATCCTCTTTAACATCGCCCTAACTCCCTTAGCCCGGATACTCGAGACTATACCTGACCTTCAGCACGCAATATACGCAGACGACATCACACTATGGACTACTAAGGGTTGCCCTGGCCAAGCTGAACAAACTTTGCAATTCGCTACAGATGCCATCCACACATATACAAAGGCTATAGGTCTTGCGTGTGCACCGCAGAAATCTGAGCTCCTAGTCATCAAGCCTTCCCCACGTGCCCCAACCATCACCGTACTCCTTGACAACGCTCCGATTCCCAAAGTACCACGGCTCCGACTGCTAGGTCTCCACATTCAACAGGACACTAGAGCCACCTACACCATACACCTCCTGCAGCGCCAAATCAACCAGATAACACATCTCATTCGTCGCATTTCAAGCCGCAATCATGGCCTCAAGGAAAAAGACACTTTAAGACTCGTAGATGCCCTGATCGTTAGTCGACTAGCTTACCACCTCCCCTACCATCACATCACCAAAACACAACTCAATAAACTTAACGTCCTACACCGCTCAGCCGTTAAAGCAGCCCTCCATTTACCTCGTCATACCAGTACAATTAGGCTCCTTCAATTAGGCATTCATAACAATGTTGAGGAGATCATAGAGGCGCACCTCTCCAGCCAGCAACGTCGACTCCGCACAACATCTACAGGCACTCATCTCTTGCGCTCAATGGGCTACAATACCCCTGATCCCTCACCTCATACTCATATACCCATCCCTCCGCATCTGCGGAGCCTCCTCGAGCTCAAACCCCTCCCACAAAATATGGATCCCGAACACCACAAAGGTCGTCGCGCAGCCCGTGCCTCATATTTTTCCAAACAGTACTCCACACGCCAAGACATCATCTACACGGATGCTTCACACAATCCGGACATTCCACACATCTGCACTGCTGTATTCACGGACATTCGCCGCTCAACATTCAATGCCGCCTCCATCCACTGCACTAGCATCGCCGAGGCCGAATGCTTGGCCATTACACTTGCAATTGCACACATCAGTCAGTTGCAGACTCAGCACACCACAATATGCACAGACTCCCAAACAGCATACAGATATCTACTGCGAGGAACCCTCCCACACTCATCTGCTAAAATATTATCTACTCTACCTACCCCTCCCGATACCATCACCATCACATGGGTTCCTGGGCATGAGGACATCCTCGGAAATGAGCGCGCTCATGCGTTTGCCCGAGAACTAAGCTTCCGGGCGCCGGTGGATGTCCTCCCCAAACCTTCATTATACACCACCATCGAACCTCTTGACTACACTACAATTGTTCAGTACTATCGTCGCTGCCGTGCCACGTTCCCGCCACCACATCCCACGCTTTCTCACATCGACAGCACGTACTGGCGACAACTCCAAACACATTCGTTTCCATCTCCTCAATTTGCCCACATATTTCACCCCACGGACTTCCCACCGTACTGCACCACATGCAACGCCACCCCACCCACTCTCTATCATTACTTATGGGAATGCCCACATCCAATCCGCGTTCCTCCCGTCAAAAACCCCACCCCCTCCTCCTGGGAGGCTGCCCTTCTAGCCACGCAACCTGCAGATCAGTTACGGCTGGTCGAGCGGGCTAAGCTAGAAGGAACAGCCAGAGGGCTCCTGGACTAAGAGGTCCTCCTGGGAGTGTTTACATTTTTTTTTTAATAAAGTTTTTTCCTCCTCCTCCTCCTCCTGACTGCGACCCCCGACTCATTCTGGAAGTGACCCACTTCATAGGCCTCTATGCAGTCTCTGACGCTGTTCAACAGTTCGAAATGCGAAATTGACTAGCTTAAGTCTTTTACATTAATGCACATTGCTAACAAACTGCCTACGTGCCGGTTTTCAGAAGGTTCAGGACCCTTCATCTGAAAAGGGTCGCCAATGGTGAGCCTGTTCAGTTGACTCTGAGAAGAAACGTGGCTGTAAAACCTTGGAAACTTTCTCGAGACTGAATTGAACATGCTTACCAATAGCGACTTCTTTTCAGGTCTCATTCCTGGAGTCATGAGCACGAGAGAGGGAAATCAATTTGATGGAAAAGAAAGGTAGGGCGGTAAGGCGACCCTGGCCTGCTACTCTGCCGGGGAAAAGAGATGTAATGGAGACTTAGCGTATAGGGATTGGGGGGGGGGGGGGGGACGATGATGACATAGCATAGTGAAATTCTTTTTGGGAATCTACGTTATTCATTAGACCTCGCTCACACTTCGCCACACTTCCATACGCGCTAGTTTTCACTGCCTATACATCGGCAGAGTAGCAGAGAAGAGCTCTGCCCTTTCGTTGCAGGACCAAACGCATGTACCCGCATTCCACGCACTGCGTCAGAACGCAGTCGCCGAAAAGATCTGTGCACTTTCCTATGCTGGCACGAACGCATCACGGCCATGAAATCCCGGGCGGGTGGCCGCTTTTTGAAGAAGGGAAAAAGCAAATTGTCCATGTGATATGCGATGTCAGTGTATGTTAAGGAACCGCAAGGCGTCGAAATTTTCAGAGCCTGCAAATACTGTATCTCTCATTTCGTGGGTTGCTTTCGGACGTTAAGCCCTATAAATGAAACCAAATCAAACATAAAATATGTTGTTAATTGAAAGTCAAAAGCGGTAATTCTTGATAATAGCGACCAGGTCAGCAAGTAAGTATTCACAGCCACGGCATGTCTTTGCAGAAATTTATGTCCATACATCATCGTATCTTACCAAGGTATGGTAACTCTGTAGCGATGGTCAACATGTTTAGAAAGATAAATGGCGTGTGTGAGCAGGCCTGATCTGCGTTAGTCATAAGAATTATGAACCAAGAATATAAAATAAGTAAATACAAGAAATCGGACGATGAACAGCGAGGAGCAGCAAGTTTAAACTGTTTTATACTAGGGACGCTTCCAGTACGGTGATATTTTTTGACGATAAATAACCTGAGCGATTGTGTACACTCTACACGGTGCTATTTAGTGGTGAAGGGGCGGTGTCGCACACGGAGTAAGCGTACTTAAGATTGTGTACGGCGTACGCCGTGCACACTTGTCTTTTCAGGGAAGCTGGAGCCAGGGAAAAATCCTTTTTTAGGGATCGAAGCATGCAATTGGCTTTGGGTGTTATGTACTTAAGGTGAGCCTTCCAAGGATGGTTGTGCGCAGTATGTACAACGAGATGCTTACAAGCTGAAACAGGTGTATGTGATAACGATTAATAAAGCAACTGATGCAGGATGAATGGCTGTTTTCAAATCGCATTGTTCTCACTTCGGAGCGTTCAGTTCTATCTCCCAAAGAGAGCACGAACTTTAATTTAGTCTGAAGTAATGTCGCATAAGAAGCATTATTTATTTCATGGTAACATTTTTGGAAACCTATTGATCTAATATATTTACTTACACTCAAAAACATTCTAGCGCAAAATAATTGTAATTCTTAATCATTTAGGAGAAACCTGGTAGGACTTTAGTAAATGCCTACTCAAAAACAGATGCTCCTGCTTATTACAAGGAAAACACCAAGGATATTGGGTGCTCAGTTTCAATACGTATGAATCAGTGGAGTGTTTTACTTTGAGTCCTGCTATGTAAAGAGAATAGCGAATACATATGCACACTGCTCGCCTTACGTGCTTGTTGCACTAGAGCAAAACATTCCAGGGCAGCTACTGGTATAGGCCTCATCATTGGAATAGAAGCTTTTGTTATTGTTTTTTTTGCACATTGTAATTTAAGTAACAGCGAGTTTCGGCTGCTTCCCATATTCAAATAGCGGCTTCATTCAACTGTTGTACGGATTAATTTCCGTACAAAGCGTCAAAATTCATAAGGATCTAAACGGGGACTTTTTTGTAATTGTTACTCGAGCACTGATCGCAAGAGCACCCATTTCAAATGTGCCTCTGTATCAGGGGTGAAAACGCTAAGTCGAATCGGTGAAACAAGTTGGTTTCGAAAAGTAGAATTAATATTTCGGCAAAATAGATACCAATTTGAATAACGCCCCCAAAATTGTCCAAATATAGCTCTGCGTATACAGGCTTCTACTAGTTCCCCACGCGGCTCCTAAAGTGCCCTCCTCCGTCTGAGCCGACGCATTTCCGACATAAGCGAAGGCTGGGAGTGTCTCCAGTGGTGCGCTAGCTTCGCCGCCAGTAAGACCGGGAGCCGGCCTTGTTGACCCGGCGACTTTTAATTAAAACTGAAACTCGTTATCACCCGCCACAGAAGTTTCCCCTCAGTGGAACAAGGGCTTGCGGTTTCACTTCCTCCGTCCCCTAGGGGTTAAGAAAGGACCGTTCTTCTTACGAGCTTCCACTTTATTTGTTCCTCCTCCAATCAGGCCTCCGTTGGGGTTCTGTCTCCCATGTATTGAATTCTGAATCAGGCTTCCAAATTTGACCGCATTTCGCTGTTGCTGTTTTTTTTTTCTTTCTAAAGTTTTCTGCCAAAAATTGAGAGCTTAAATGTCTCTCAGTGCATAAAATGGCTCCGGTACCGTATACGCAAACTTCCAGTTGTGGATTGTGGAAAGATAACACAATGAGAAATGCGAAAACCACGAATATTTCGCTTCCATGCGGCGGCAAATATCTATAAAAAGAACACTAAGAACCCTTTTCACGCAGCACTTCGCAACAGCTTCCATTCACAGTTCAAATCAATTCAATTTAGTTCAACGTCATAAAGATGTTGGGTCCACTGATGAAAGTTAAAAAACAATAAAGGCTTGATAGGGCACATACTAAACGCTGATGACCGTGTCTTAGTACGTCCTCAGTTCCCATATTAATAACAGTTCCACAACCTGGCTCTCGCATCCTTTTCGTCTGATTGCCGCTGTCGTTTCTCTTGGTTCAAAAGCCATGCCACTTGGTTGGTGGAGGGCAAAGTAAGCAAAAATACGCAACACAGGGTTTATTAACAACTCATTTCCCGTTTTCGGTATGCTACTAATATAACGAAAGGTAGCATGCAAAGAAAAAAACGCAAAATGAAAGGAGCGCCACAACAAATGAAAACACCGAGGATCAACGGCAAATGATTCGCACAGTCCTCAGAGCAAACTGTGGCAGTAATGAAGAATTCGCACAATTTCTGAGATACAGGCAGAAATTGTACTAATGCAACTCTCTGCATGCCTTCCTGATCTCGATTGCTTAGATGATTTTCTTGAGAACTAGTGTTTGTTTTTCGATATAACATCTCGCTTTCCACATTTCACCTAAATGATGAAGGACGAATTATAGTACAATAGACCTTCTTGCTTGTTCGGTGGCCCATTCGACTTGCGTACCTATCATTGCTACGGTCACCAGTCGTGCATGTTTTACTGTCGAAACAAAGCACAGTCACAGCGTCAGAGTCTGCGAGATTGTGAAGGCTAGAATAATTTTGGTTAGCTCACCTCAACCGGGAATGCCTTCACCTTCTGGTTTACGAATGGTCAAGCTAATTCACAGCAAGAAAGAAGCTTGGAGAGTTTCGACGACTTGTCAGCCAGGATACGGATTTCACTTGGAATCGAAAACTCAACTACTACTGAAGAAACATTTGGAACAAGGTGCTGTAGCGATCTGCCCACGTGATGCTCAAGTGGCCCGTCATGCACTTAGTGCTATCACGCTGCTTCTGTCTGAGATCATCGTCTTCACTAATTTGTGCCAGTGGCGGAAATCCTGAGAGGTGTATCGGCTGGGTGGTTTTCGATCGCGCTGACCTCTGCACAGAGCTGTTAAGTTGGAAGGCGTCTCAGCTTGCGTCCGAGGATATCCGATGAGCTGCGGGCGGTTGAGGTTCCTAACCTTTCATTGGTGGTGGTGGGTATCGGTTTATTATGCTACTCTAAACACTGCGTCTGCTCAGACAAAGAAAAGCATGTCCTTCTTTCACGTTAATGCGCAATCATTACGTAACAAAGCTGACGAGTTTGAATCATTCCTTTCTGCACCTAATTTTAGTTTCAACATAGTGATGGTGACTGAAACATGGTATCAAAGCAGTGACGAAGCCGCAGAATTGCCAAACTATAACACATATGTGCAAAATAGCGATGATAAACGAGATGGGGGCGTTATGACAGCAATATTCGGAAATATCAAATGCGGCGTTCTTACCAATTTCACTGCAACTCATGATGACTATGAAATACTCTCCTTGCAAAGGGGTAAAAACGACTTTTCTGCATTGTAGCGCCCTCCAAAAACACTTTTTGAATTTTGCCTGCTTCGTTGACGAATACCTCCAATGGATCACAGAGAACAATCTTAACGCTTTCTTGTGGGTGTGATATAAACAGATTTTCTTTCACATTCCGCTAATAAACTAGAGGTAGAGTCAATACTGCAGTTCAACGGCTTTATTAACGTCATAAATGTCCACGCGCTGTTTCAAGCAGCGACAGCAATCGATGTTATTTTTACTAACTCCTCAGCTGATGTTCTGACTTCAGGAGTAATAAATGGTCACATAAGTGACCATCTTCTAATATAAATCACTATTGAGAGTTGCTTCTGTCCTAAAAATCGTATGTTCCCATTTACCACCTTTCGACATATTAATCATGACACAATGGATCACTTTAGGGCAGCATTATCAAATGTAACTGGAATATTCTGCAAAACAAAGAGCACCCAGAAGAGTTTACAATCCTTTTATTGCCATATTTAAATCCATTTTCGAACAATGCTTTCCTCTTGCAACACCTACAAAAAAAAAAAAAAAAAAGAACTGCAGAGCTGGCAAACCATGGATACCCGCCGAATGCCTCAAAATGATAGAAACAAAAACAGACCTCTACAGTCGCTTTATCCTAACCAGGTCATCGGATGAGCTTTGATCTTGTACAATTCAAAGCATACCGGAACAAAGTTGCGTCTTTTCTTCGTCAGGCGAAAAAAAAATGCATGTAAAAACTTTTGAACCAAGATTTATTAAAAAGGAGCTATTTTGTATGGAAAAACATAAACCGAATTTTAAATCGAGTTACAACTGCTACTAGTGCACTTGAAATATTAGTTAACAATGAAAGAGTGAGGGGGAAACAACTAGCCGATGAGTTAATAATTACTTTGTGTCTCAGGCAGTTTTTGGGAATAAAAGTTCTAATAATGTAATGTGCCTTGACTCGCGGGTTGTTTCCAGTGCATTCTTGTCTCGAACCAGTGCTAACGAAATAGAAAATTGTATCCCGGCTTTACAAAACAGCAAGCCGCCTGATATCGACGACTTTAAAAAATCCCAGTCAAACACGTAGCTTATGCAATCAGTCCATATATTTTTAACTGCTGCATTGGACATGCAGTATTTCCTACGAGAATGCAGTTTGCCAAAGTCACAGTCATTCACAAAGGTGGAGACAGGAATAATCTGTCAAATTCCCGTCCCATGTCTATTTAACCTGTTTTCTCAAAGTGCTTTGGAAAGATCTTTTTCACAAATATATTAAGTTTTTGTGACAAATACAGCATAATAACGCCAAGTCAGCATGGTTTTAGAACGAATTTTTCAACAAAAACTTCATTTCAAACACAAAAAGAACTAATTTTAGAGTCATTCCAGCAGAAACCTCCACCTCTTGGTATATTTGTTGATTTTTCAAAAGCGTTCGATCGCATCAATCACAGGTTACGTTGACTAAACTCGAACACTACGGTTTCCGCGGACAGTTCCTTCATATATTATACTCCTATTTAGGTTCTCAATCATAACAAGTAAAAATAAACAGACTTATCAGATGTCAAGCATATGGTTTCTTGTGTTCCGCAAGGCAGTATCTTGGGACCGGTGCTGTTTCTTATTTACGCCAACGGCGTTGTGCGTAACAGTAATCTACCAACTCTTGTCATTTATGCTGACGACACCATTTTATTTTTCAGACGTACCCAATTAGTAGACCTTGAGAAACAAGCCTCAAAATGCCTACAGTCACTTCTAGAATGGTCTCAAAATAAAATTTTAAACATAAACACCGAAAAAACGAAAGCTGTGCTGTTCAGGCCTCGAAACATGTTGGCATACATGCCACCAATTTGTTTAAAGATCGGTGCGTCACGCATCGAAATGGTCTCGGCGGTAAAACGCTTAGGCGTTATTGTCAACGAGAATTTGAGTTGGAATGACCATGTTGATATGGTGGTGAACAAGCTGTTAAAGGTTGTCGGTATCTTGTGTCGATTGAAATATTTTATGCCGAAGCGTATTAAGGAATTATTGTATAATGCTTTCTTTTCTTTTGTTGTTAAGTATTGGTTTTTGGTGTGGGGTGCCACGTCTTTTATTGATATTAACCGCTTATACCTCCTTCAAAAAAAAGCCGTTAGAAATATTATGAATGCTCCCCGACTTGGACACACTGAACAATTTTCATTGAACTTCTAATTATCCGCTTGCCACAATTACACGAAACTTTACTCTTGCAGCGGTATGAAACAATATGTGCCGTGGTGATAAAGCTGTCAGGATTGCAACGCAAAGAGTCAATATAGGCTACACGAAAGACGCCCAAATGGCTTATACATGTGATCCGAACAAATTATGGTTACCGAATCTTGAACTGTATTCTCCCGTGTCAACTAAATAAATAGTCTGAACTAATGTATAGATAATGAAAAATCGGTTGTTTATGTATGTTCTTTTTTGTAAACGTGATATTATGCTATGTACCACTGCAATGCCTATGTATAGTGTGTCGGCCTCGTCAAGCCTTTTCACTGGCTTTTTGCCTGCGCACCCAACATCCTCAAGATTTAAATAAACATTATTAAACGTACTCGGTCCTAGTAGTCTCGGAGCCTCCACCTCAGTGTCCAATCCTGCATGATGAAGCCAAAGGTGCGAGCGCAGGTGGTAAATATGATTATGAGAAACTGTGCTCTCAGCCTCAACCAGGTAGATAAGAATAAGAATAAGAATAATGTTTATTTAACATCTTGAGGATGTTGGGTGCGCCGGCAAAAAGCCAGTAGAAAGGCTTGACGAGGCCGACGCACCCTACAGAGGCATTGCAGTGGTAAATAGCATAATATCATTTTTAGAAACAAGAACAAACATAAAACAATCGATTTTTCATTATTTATACATTCGTTCATACTGTTTATTTAATTCATGCGGGAGAGTGTAGCTCAGCATTTGGTAACCATAATTTGTTCGGATCTTAGGTACAAGCCATTTGGGTGTCGTTCGTGTAGTGTATATGGATTCTTTGCGTTGCAATCCTGACAGTTTTATTACCAGGCAGTTGTTATTGTGAACACCGATTTCATACCGCCGGAAGAGTAATGTTTCGTATAATTGTGGCAAGCGGATAATTTGAAGTTCATTGAAAATTGGTTCAGTGTGTCCAAGTCGGGGAACGTTCATAACATTTCGAACGGCTTTCTTTTGAAGGAGGTATAAGCGGTTAATATTAGTAAACGTCGTGGTACCCCACACCAAAAAGCAATACTTAACAACAGAAGAAAACAAAGCATTATACAATATTTCCTTAATACGCTTTGGCATAAAATATTTCAATCGACACAAGATACCGACAACTTTTGACAGTTTGTTCATCACCATATCAACATGATCATTCCAACTCAAATTCTCGTTGAAAATAACGCCCAAGATGATGGGGCTTTACCTGCACTATACGCCCTTTCGGCCATAACACCTTCTCACCCTGGCGGACGTAACGTATGCAGTCTCTTTCCCTACATTGACGGAATGTCGGTCTTCTTTGGATAACCTGCCTTTTTACTGATTCTTGATTGCTCTGCACAGCATCCCGAAGCGAAGGCTTTAGTAATAAGCATCGTGGGCGGCATTCGCTTCAGAAAGAGTTAGGCGTCCGTGTTAGCGTCCTACACGCCAGCAAAAGGTGGTCCACCTCCCTTGTTGTCGTGGAGCAGCTGCTTGGGAAGGCTATTTTAACACTTTACACTGCTCTTTCAGCTTACCCGTAGGACTCCGAATTGTATGGTCCACAGGAATCGAGGACTTCCTGCAAATTCTGCAATGAAAATTGCACCATGATCAGCAACCGGCGGTTCAGGGAATCTGTAAGCAGCGAACAGACTTCGCAAGCGCTTGATAGTTCTCGCTGCTGTACTTGAGGGCATATGAAACACTTTCATCTACCTTGATAGCGAGTCGACAGACAAGAAATGTTTTTCAAAGTAAAAGAAAATAACATGCACTCGCAGCCAGCAGCGGACAGGACACGGCCATGGCTTGAGCGGAGCACGGCAGCACTATTTAGTACTGCTTTGCAAATTTTGCATTTTTTACAAGTTTCGCGATGTCCGAGTCCAGTCCTGTTCACCATAGTAGGCTTTCAACCTTGTTTGTACATCCGGCGTACAGCGATACCTTCGCGCATTTGTCATAGCACAGTGCGATTTCGGCGTCTTCTAGTTGTGCTGTACATCGTTCAAGTGTATATTGGTACACCTCACTGAGCACATGGTCAAGCTTGCTGCTTAGCAATACCATTAGCTATCAGTGGCGTAGCTTCAAAAAGAGCGATGGTATCTGTCTCGTCAACCATGTTTCTTCTTGCAAAAGACAGTCTGGAGAACCTATATAAAGTCACAGCGACAAAAAGCCAAGATTAAAGCCCATAGTTGTATGCGAGCAGCCGCAAAGAATGGAACCGCTTGTGAATGGTCTGCGAACAAAGTTTCCCCACTGCCCATGAAACCTTATGAGCACCAAAAGTGTCGCCAGCGCTTCTCGCTTGATGTCCGAGTAGCCCCGTCTAGCTGGCGATGACGTCCTGGTTTCGAATCCAACAAACGTTTTTCATAGCAATTTGGGATATGTAAGAAAGAACAGCGCTGATTCCGTGCTACGACGCATCACAGCTTATAGCGGGTTCCTAGCATAGTAAGTTAGTTCCGGACTGGTCGTGAGTGAGCTCGGTCTTTCGAAACGCTGCAGCACACTCGCTTGCCCGATTCCAACGTTTTCCATTCTTTAGGAGCTCCTAAAGTGGCGCAGTGATGGTATGTTTGGCAGGAATTTCAAGCAGAATGTTTCTATTCCAAGGAAAGACTACAGCTCGATGGTATTGGTGGGCTCGGGTGCCTCACTTATTTTATGGCCCTTAATTTTTACCCTAGGGGCCGGATTCCCTCCAGGGAAGTCCTGTGCCAGGTAGCGGACTTAACTGTAAAATAACATTAATTTTTTTCTTGCGCAACGTCATATTGTGAACTTGTAGCCGTGTAAACACGGCTGCCAGCCTCGACCGAGAGTCATCGTTACTCGAACTAGCAATGATGTGATCATGAATGTAAAAACCTACTTGGGGAACACCCTCCAGACGTCCTTCCTTGAGCGAATAGAATATGTCAGAAGCACTCACGATTCCTATATAAACCGCTGGTATTTGGCCTGCATGTTACTCTCAAGGCTCGCCGCACGTATGACACGTGTGCTTGCGATACTAGCATCTTTCCACCGCATGCCTTTTTCCGCAATGAAAGCCCTCCGGGAGCTCCGTCTTGCTTCTATAGCTGTTCTTATTATCATTCCCTTCCTCCAAAACATCAATTTTGAGTCTAGATTGCATTTTCAAGCTAGCTTCGTGCTCAAGTAAAACTGATTGCTGGGCTAGTTGGTGCATAGTCAGCGCCTATCCTGTGTGCCTAATTGTGAGTGTCTTTTTGCTGCACTGTTAATCTTTCCTTTTATGAACTTCGTGCTGTTCTAATTATATTTGTAGAGTCGGGGTGGAGGCTAGTTCGCGAATTATATTTTTAAATTTTCCACAAACGGAACAGTGTCACTTACATTCCTTCTCCCAGACTCACCACTATGCTCTGGTATTGCGCCTCTCCCTAAGCCCGAGAGTGTGGTCAATCATGCGGATCAGCATCATTAGGAGATTTTTCCTTATATATTCCTTTCGTGGAGGCTCGTGAACTTCCTGCTTTCTGTTTTCAGAGTACTACATATGCGACCGCATGTATTAAACGCTGCTTTCCCCAGCGAGTACAACCAGGCGGTGTCCTGGACGCAATTTAGAGATTCTGACAGTGTTCCCTTACATACCGCCGTTCGTGACACATTTGTTTTGGTCGCATTCAACTTGTTTGTGTATGCCTTGGAGGGCTGGAGGGGAGGAGCTTCTCCTGGGGCATGCCTCTGATATTTAATAAGCGTAATCAGCGCGTAGTTTGCGCTGCGAGGAGCGATCAATAGCCCGCAACGACGCACAATAGCTGTCCGCTGGCTTTGTAACGGGGCACTTTTTCGCTCTTTTCTTCCCTTTCGGCCATTAGCTCGGCCAAAATAAGAAGTAAATATGCTAAAACCCCTCGCCGAGCTGCTACGTGTTTTCGGAGGTGGTAACAGTGCGGCGAACTTTTGTTGTGCGTGGTGGATCGATGTGTCAAATATTTCACCGCTTTCTTTCCTATGTATTCAACCCGAATTTATTTTTTCATTCAAACAACATCATAATGAACCAAACGGAATGATCAAAACGTGGTAACAGTCTAAGCTGCTCTGCAGTTAAAACAATTTGGCTTTGAAATTCTAGCTCTGTTTTCCTTTTCAAAACTACGGCTGAGTACGCTGTGCTTATTATGATAATGGCGCGAGTTTTATAACACCAAAGAGTGCTGAAATCTTCCCGTGAACGTAACGTATGCAAGTTTGCTCTCACGTCTTCAATTCTGCAGAACTGAAAAAAATTACCGACGATTACGTTACTTCCTAATGCGAAATTTGAGCGCAGCATATCAGCTGTTTCAGCTCTTTCAATAGAATGACGCAAACAATTCGAGCAGGACACGTACGTACGATTACACGCAACATGTAGGCAGGCGGTGCACAGTGGTGAACGACGGCGGATATGCGTTTCGGCTAGGGTGGTGCACATATCGATACCACAGCCACCGATCCGGCGCTCTGATTGCCGACGCACAGGGGTGTGACATTTGAGGAGGAGCGAAGACAGCAATTAGTTATCGGGAGGTCACGGGAGGCAGCGCGTGGGCCCACAGGAACGTTTCACGGCGGAGAGGAGATAGCCGCGACTGACTGATTCCGCTGACGCTGATAGCGTGTCAAGTCAACGTGGCTCTGCGTTTCGGCTTGGGATGCAGGCACCGTGATCCGCTGATGCCGAGCCGGTGCTTTGGCAACCGGGGAACACCGTCGCCGCCACGCAGGAAGAAGAGAGGTAAACTCAGCGGCGAACGGTGGCGGCAGAAGCGCGCACAGCAACTGGAGAATACGAGGGGGGGGGGGGGGGGGGGGGTACACGCAGCGGCGAACGGTGGCGACAGGAGCGCGCACGCTGCTTCGGCTGCGTAGCTGGTTACGAATGACAACGGCGACGCCGACGCCTATGACGACGCGAAACGCAGGAACGGGCGCAAAAGAGCTGCGCTCTAAAAACATAAGGAGCATGAGTATTTTCTTGCGGCTTGTCTCTTCGCCCAGCATTTGCAACCGAGAGCTGAAGTTCGCGCCTTACGCAGCCAGGCTTCTCGATCCCGCAAGTGAAAAAAAAACACAATCAATGCAGGCCAGGCACGGACGAAAAAGCTTTACCCCTAACCATCAAACGTTGTTTCATTATAAAGGTGTCAAAGCAGTCTACTGGACACGCCATAGTCTCAAAGGCCGAATTCGCAGCAGTAATTTTCATGCCTTTTTTTTCATAAGCGCAATACATATTGATACGGGGCAGAAGGCTAGCACAGGAAACCACAGCAGGTGATGGGCAAGCGTTCACAGCACAGTAGAGCAGAACACAGCAAGTGTTCAGGCAAGTCCCAACGGTTTCTTCAGCTTCGTCTTTCTATCGCGTCACTACTGTTTATCGTCCTCTTCTTCAACATCCAGCGACGCGCAGGGCATATATGTAACATTAGCCCCCCCCCCCCCCCCGAAAAGCACCGTCTCGGTGCGCATTATGTCGAACTACTGCAGGTGTAGTACGGCTTCATTCGGGCGACATGAACGATCTCGGTACGTGACATAGCGGACTGTTGCGGCGGATGCACAGGGGTGATCTCATATGTCACAGGAGTGACTGGCCGTAAGACACGGTAGGGTCCTACGTAGCGTGGCAAGAGCTTCTCACACAGCCCAACTCTACGAGCGGGAGTCCAGATCAAGACGAGAGAGCCCGGAGAGTAGTGCACGTCGCGGTGACGAGAATCATGGCGGCGTTTCTGGGAATTTTGGGAAGAAGCTAGTCGGCGGCGAGCAATAACCCGGGCGGCGTCAGCTCGAGATATGGCATCACGAACATAGGAGCTGGCATTAACGGTGGGAGGCAGTACGCTGTCAAACGGAAGGGGAGGGTCGCGGCCGTATAGAAGATAGAAGGGGGAGTAGCCCATTGTGTCGTGACGGGAGGAATTATATGCGAACGTTACAAACGGCAAAGTAACATCCCAGTCACGGTGATCATGCGATACATACATTGACAACATGTCCGTGAACGTTCGGTTGAGGCGTTCGGTGAGGCCGTTCTTTTGTGGATGGTAAGCGGTGGTGAAATAGTGCTTAATGGAGCAGAACCGGAGAATTTCGTCGACTACTCGAGCAAGAAAGCAACGGCCACGGTCAGTGAGCAGCTGGCGTGGAGCACCATGGAGCAGGATGACGTCGTGGAGAAGAAACGCAGCCACGTCAGCTGCACAGGTGGTAGGTATCGCTCGGGTGACAGCGTAGCGCGTAGTATAATCCGTAGCCACCGCAATCTATTTTTTCCCCGACGAAGAGAGTGGGAAAGGCCCGAGAAGATCAAGGCCAACTCGGGAAAACGGGTCAACTGGAAAGTCGATCGGCTGCAGGTATCCAGCAGGCAACACCGATGGTTTCTTCCGTCGCTGACACCGGTCACAAGAAGCCACGTAACGACGAACAGAGCGATAGAGGCCCGGCCAAAAGAAACGGCGGCGGACGCTGTCATACGTGCGAGATAGACCAAGATGACCCGCAGTGGGCACGTCGTGCAGTTGCTGTAGAACGGTGGCGCGCAGGTGTTCGGGGACTACACGCAGAAGCTCGGCGTCATCTGGTCGCATATTCCGCCGGTATAAGGTGCCGTTGTGGAGCACGAACAAAGCAAGGGTTGCATCAGGGTGATTAGTGCTGAGGCGATTGATAATACTGCAAAGCTTGGGATCTAAGCGCTGTTCATGGCGAATGTTTAAAAGGTCAGAGATATACACATGTGTCATCGTCACACTCGCTGGTTGGTGGTGGATCTACCGGGTTGCGGGAGGGGCAGTCAGCGTCAGCGTGCAATCGGCCGGACTTGTGGACGACAGAAAAAGTGTATTCCTGAAGGCGGAGGGCCCAACGCCCAAGGCGACCAGTAAGGTCCTTCAGCGTAGAAAGCCAACATAAGGCGTGGTGGTCGGTGATGACCGAGAACGGGAGGCCAAACAAGTAAGGGCGAAACTTTGTAATGGCCCACACGAGGGCTAAGCACTCACGTTCTGTGATCGAGAAATTCCTCTCAGCCGCAGAAAGGAGGCGACTGGCATAAGCAATGACGCGAGTGCGACCCATCTGCTGTTGGGCAAGAATGGCACCAATACCGTGACCACTGGCGTCGGTGCGTACCTCCGTTGGTGTTGAGGGATTGAAGTGTGCCAGGATGGGCGGGTTGGGGAAGGCCGCAATGAGCGCAGAAAATGCTTGAGACTGTTCTTGGTCCCAGCAAAATGGAGCGTCGTTCTTCAGAAGATTGGTGAGTGGACGAGCCGTCTCCGCAAAGTTGGGGACAAACCGCCGAAAATAGGAGCAAAGGCCTAGAAAACTACGCACGTCACTGGTACAGCGGGGTGTAGGAAAGTCACTTATAGCACGTATTTTGTCTGGGTCGGGTCGAACGCCACTTGCTGTGTTCTGCTCTACTGTGCTGTGAACGCTTACCCAGCACCTCCACCAAGATGATACGGGGCAGAAGGCCAGCACAGGAAACCACAGCAAGTGATGGGCAAGCGTTCACAGCACAGTAGAGCAGAACACAGCAAGCGTTCAGGCAAGTCCCAACGGTTTCTTCAGCTTCATCTTTCTATCGGGTCACTACTGTTTATCGTCCTCTTCTTCAACATCCAGCGACGCGCAGGACATATCTGTAACAATATGACATCAAGAACGTAAACTGATAGTTGGTACATGTGACACCATTCATACGTCTCTAGTGTGCTAGCATCTCATGGCATTGATCTTCGATTTATCTTTTTTAACAAATGTCATAACGCTTCAACGCCGTTTCCTGTCTGGTCAGCCTATAGAACGTCAGCGTGAAAAATGAATTTTATATATAATTGCGCAAACTCTTCGCAAAAGCGGTGTTGTCGCCTTAGTCCCACATGACCTCTCGTCTCTCTACTCTTTACTGGAATCGTTTTGTACTGCCACGGTTCCGGGCAGAAAAGTGTTACCTACCACAGCTTGGCCAGCAACCTCCTAGATGTCCTTCCGACATAACTGAGAGCACGTATGGGTGATAGAGTTCACCGATGTGTACAACTGTCACGGATGGTTCGCATGCTTTGTGCGTGTGATTTCTTTTCGTGTCTGTGATGACAGCTCGGCAGCATACACGCGCATTTAATGTGTGCGTATCATATTGCATATACCTCATGACAAGCACTTGCGCCCAACCACGAAGGTATTTCGGTGAGCTCTGTTCTGTGTGGGCATACGACAGACGTCCAGTGCTTTACCGAGCCTCACTAACAAAAGCGGTCTTCGTCTATCTTGATGTAGTTGAAAGTTATTCTGAAAGACCACCACAATATAATACAGTCCAGCGTCTATCTATTTCAGGCCATTAGGAGTGCCTTTCACTGTAACGAATGCTCGTTGCGCTAATAAGGACCAAATAACATTAGCAGAAAAGTTTCCACATTCCTGAGAAGAAATACATGGTACACAGCCAACCTTCCGCATAGTCTGTCGGACAATGTAGAGCCCAGTAACTTTCCCCATCTCTTTATATTTTTTTTACACCGCGCGAAAGATCTCAATTAGCCTTCTGTTCTTCATTTACCTCTGGACAGCTCAGTAAGGACGCGGTGCAAATTGCCGCGGCTGCAATGATTTGTCTTCGGCGGAACACAGCTGGTAGATGCTTTCGCAAACTTGTTTAAATATGTGGCACATTGCAGAGAGCTGCAGAAAAGTGAAATTGTGAGGCTAGTTGGCCCGCATTCATCACGAAGGTTAAAAAAGAACCTTAATGACACATGCTTCATGCTGGAGAGAGTAGACAGGACGAACGCTGAGCTGGTTATTCCATTCATTACACAAACTCGTATGTGTGTGTGTGTGTGTGTGTGTGTGTGTGTGTGTGTGTGTGTGTGTGTGTGTGTGTGTGTGTGTGTGTGTGTGTGTGTGTGTGTGTGTGTGTGTGTGTGTGTGTGTGTGTGTGTGTGTGTGTGTGTGTGTGTGTGTGTGTGTGTGTGTGTGTGTGTGTGTGTGTGTGTGTGTGTGTGTGTGTGTGTGTGTGTGTGTGTGTGTGTGTGTGTGTGTGTGTGTGTGTGTGTGTGTGTGTGTGTGTGTGTGTGTGTGTGTGTGTGTGTGTGTGTGTGTGTGTGTGTGTGTGTGTGTGTGTGTGTGTGTGTGTGTGTGTGTGTGTGTGTGTGTGTGTGTGTGTGTGTGTGTGTGTGTGTGTGTGTGTGTGTGTGTGTGTGTGTGTGTGTGTGTGTGTGTGTGTGTGTGTGTGTGTGTGTGTGTGTGTGTGTGTGTGTGTGTGTGTGTGTGTGTGTGTGTGTGTGTGTGTGTGTGTGTGTGTGTGTGTGTGTGTGTGTGTGTGTGTGTGTGTGTGTGTGTGTGTGTGTGTGTGTGTGTGTGTGTGTGTGTGTGTGAATTACTATCTCAGATCCTTCACCCCTGCAAAACCCGCAGATTTTTTAAATCTTTCCTCTCTACACAACTAGCCTTTTCTACTAACAATGTTAGTTTTGGCTTCTACACACGAGCAGAAATAGGAGCATTGTTCTTAGACTCCGAAAAGAATTTCAACAAGGTTGATCACCATAGTTAAGCACATAAACTGTTATATCAAAATCTAACCACTATGTTTGTGCTGTTGCAAATGTTTTTGACCAAACGCTATATGTTTGTATGGCCAATAACCACTCGTTTTTCATATCCCCTGACACATTTGGTATGTCGCAGGGTGCTCTTTTAGGACCTTAATTATTTCTATTCGACGCTGACAATATTCTTGATAATCTATATGCTACCATTCGTCTATACGCGGAGGATTGCGTCGTCTACCTAAATATCACTAATACACCCCGCACCTCTACCAAGATGTTACGTGAAGGCTGAATCTATTTACAGTATATTTACAAAATTACAACTGGCATAGCAGCAAGCAGCACCACAGCAAAACAGCCCCACTTCTTCGTCATCTATCTTGCCGCGAGGCAAGGGATGAACCACTTCGTCTTCGTCTTCGCGTAACAATATTTTCACATCACTATCTACATATCAACAGTATATCGTCACTTATGAGGTAATTAGGCCTGACAACCCCTTCTCATTTTTATCCCGTTGCATCATTTTGTCTCTTTGAGAGGGTTTTGCATTTGTGCCGTCTGACCATGCACAGGAATCGCCAAAGCTCCTAATTCTGATACTTGGTTACTAGATTCGGACGTAGAGGATAGGGCACAACGAAAACGCGCACAAAAGGTAGGGGGACGGGCTTTATTAGACGCACTACTCTTCCAATTGGAATTTATTTCTAGAAGGAAGTATTTATACAGTATTTTTCTTCTTTTTTCCTTTTTCTACACATATGTACTCACCCATTCGCGTGCACGCTTACACATGCAACACGCACAATTATATACATACACGCACTCATCAAAACATACACACATGCACAGACACCTACACGCGTGCCTACATACACGCACACACAAGAGCTCTTGCCTAGGCCCAAACCATGAGCACACATGCATACACACGCGTGCCCTTAATCACACATTAACAAGCGCATAAGCACAAGAGCCCAAACATACTTACCTACACCACAAACACACATGCACACATGCATAAACAAGTGTGCCAACATACACTAAAATACACGCGCACACGCACTGAGACACACGCGCATGAACACACGCACACTCTCCAGAAACATATACACGCACGCATTGCAGGAACACATTTACATATACAGACGCGCGCACTCACAAATGCATCCGAACGCACATGCACGTAATCAACCACACATATATGCGTGTAGACACTAACACACATGCACGCATATGCCTGCTGACACATGCAAACATGCCTATAAACACACACACACATGCACATACCCAGACATAGATACACGCATAAGCGTGTGTCACATATCACACATTTACATCCATGCACGCACGCCCAAACACGCACTGACTCACACATACGCTCGCAGAGACACACACACACACGCATAAACGCACGCACGCACGCTCGCGTTCACACATGCATACAAGCACTCACAACATGTAAATGGGTTAGTCCAGCTCTTCACATGCACAGTCTTTGTCAAAGGTGTAGAGCCCAGGGGGTCTGCTACTGGGCCACTTCGCGCGGCTTGCAATGCATTTCAGTGTTCCGACTCTTTGATGGCAGGAAGAACTTTTATGTTGCCCTATCCAATGGGAAGCACCTCCACTAATGCTAAGTCAGCTCCATTACACGATTCAGAAGCAGACCCCTTGGGCTCTAGAGTTTTGACAAAGGCTGTACTTCATCCCATCAGTAGTTAGCGAGGGAGTGAAGTAGGCCGCTACTGCAGCGCTATGAAGGCGCGGCCAGATGGCGGTTATGGCAGTCCCGCCGAGTTTGACAACAGAACCTAGTCAAATAACTTTGTCCTTCAAAAGGAAGGATTCTTAATCTTCTTAGCTAGTATGCTGCCTGCAGCGCAGTTGCCTGGCAATTGAGAGTAGTGCCCCGGAACACTACATTTTTGTCCGTATGTGAGGTCTTCCTGGAAATTTCGGTTGCGTAGTAAGGGCGCTGTTACGTCGCCGCCAGTGGTACCAGGGGTCTAGTATTCATTGAGCCCTTCTAATACGCTGCTCTGAATAAAAAGAAAAAGCGAACAAAGCAGTGGATTATGGTTGCACTCTGCTTAGCAGAATCGGAAATTTCAATCTTCCGCCACTGCCTCTGTGTCCTGTAGAATAACAACCCGGTGAATCCTAAGACTCCGAATTGCCAGTTTTGCGCAAGCGCACATTGCTTACACGAGCAGTTCCGTACAATATCCATGAATTAGCGGTTACTGGAAATATGTGTCTAGAGCAAGTCCAGCTCGTCAGGTCCCTTCTTTAAGCTACAAACCCCGTTGACAACGTTTAACGCTTTCACGAACGGTTGAGGATAATCCTGGTGATGCAGCAGCTCCGCTCTTCAGGATATGACATGCCAGCATTATTGGCTCCGTTTTGCCGGGATCTTTATGCACGCACATGCACTTAAACACTCGTTCAATAACTCCCACTCTGTTTTCACGTCTAATATCTTAGACATTATCACACCTTCATATAAGCTATAATACAATCTGGAAGGCCACCTGACATGGATATAAAACCTCGCTTGAACCAAACCGCATGAGCGCGCCTCCCTAGACTAGGATTTCCATGCCTGACTCAGAATCCAAGGATTTCGGGTTCGAGTCCCACCTCATAGGAGCCAACAGAGATAGCAGCTTCTGACATATCAGTCATATCACGTGATCTCGTAGCGTAACACTACTCAGGCATAGATTTGCTCGTGATTTTCCGCAGCGTCAACATAGGGTGCGGTTGTTTTACGAACAAAGGGGAATTACCCGCAGCCACATTGTACTTTAATTTCCTAGCAGGCGCTGGTGAGATGAAATTTGTAAGCTGTGTGGTCCTCGAGGAGAAATGTGTGCCATAATGGACGCTGTTTCGCAGGTCTCCGGATTTATTCAGACCTCTTGGACTTCTTGAACGGACGCTCAAAAAGAGCAAATCAAGGGTACAGATGTTTTGAGCATGTCGCCTCCACTTGCCTGCCACCGTGACGGCCGGGAATCCCTTACACTGTGGAAGCTGGCTGGTTAGGGTCATGTTGTGTCGTTTCCTTTTTTACGCTTGCTTCAGGTAGCCAAAAGCTACGCATACAACGCCTACACCTTGGCGGCTATGCACAAGTTTACCGCATTACGAGACCTAACGCAAATGTCAACTTTTCCTCTCTCCTTACAGAACCCTGGCCATGTTAGTGACAGTGCGAAAATAGTGTCATTTACACGATCTCTAAAAAACACTTGGTTGTCATTAAAGGTGAAGGAAATTGAAATCAAGACCCGTTGGCCCTTCCATACCACGAAGCCTAACGCCTCGCACACTGCGCAATGTCCAAGATGCGCCTGTGACGACCCTGCTGAAAAACCTTTAATTTAGTTTAAGTTCGATCTTGTGCGAACGTGACACAATGTCGCGTCAACCACGAGTTTTCAAGGTCTTTTCGAGAACTTTTGTTGATTTTATCGCATTAATAATAAATTGAAAAGATTCATTACGCTTTGTTAGTACATTACATGTCTCGCCGGGGGATTGGTATGTGCCACGCGGTTTTTCATCAAATTTATTTATTATTTTACCAAGCCGTTCGCAATAGCACACTTGCTGAAAGCTTCTATCCTGTTTTCATGTGGCCCGCCTTTTTGCAGTGCTAACCGGTATAATCGTACTTACCTCACAAAACGGAGCACCATGACACGCTGTATCGAGGCGACAGGCGCTCGCCGACAAGAGCTCGGGAGACCGCGATGGTCTGCAAGTATCCTGCTTTTATGTCTACTACAAAGACGTTTAGCCAACGTGCTCGAGCATTGATGTTAGAGAACGGCAGTAGGGGAATTTTTGAGGATATGGTTTGTAGGCATTAAATACAAATACGATTGATTGATTTTGCGCTAATTAAGCCATCCCATTTCGTATGAAACCCAACCCATCCTATTCTATTTGTAACATAATAGCAGCGCGAAAGTGAGCATAGGTTTTTAGTCTACCTCGGATGGAACCTAAAACCGACTACAGAACGAAATAAGTAATCAGTTACTTACTTTCCCAACCGCAAGCATCCCAGATTAAGTGGCCCTTCGCGCTCGTTTGGCGCTTGTATTAGCACCAAGTGGCTACCGCGTATTTGATGCATCAACTATACATACACGCAGCGGCTGACTGGCTCGCCCGCTCTGACAGCTTCCTCCTATTCTCATTTAATGAAAAGGTTGCCAAATGAAAATACAAAGAAACACTCAGATCGTAAGACAAGCGCTGATATTACGTGAAGCAAGAATTAAAGCAAAGCGAGTAAACGGAACCCGAAAGAGCAGGAGGCGAGGCCATGGATTGCGCCGCACAGACCGCGTAAGAAATCGGGACCCCTCGACTCATTTTCCTTATCGCTTCCGGTCGTTTCAGGGATCGGCACCCATTATGGACTGCACTGAGTGAAAAGAAGACAGAGGCAAATATAAAACAAGGCTTCTTTCTTCGTGCTTGTCAGAATTGCCACGTGTGCGGCCGAGCGACGTGGTCCAGGTGCATTAGCCGTGCTCTCTGAAGTAATGAAATTTCTGCCAGTGGCGCCATTATTCGTTTTAGCGCCGCTCTTGACGTGCTCCTGTCGCTGCGTTATTAGATTGATTTCCGGGAGCCGACTGGCGGCGAAAGTGCCGCCCCCCGTGACGGAGTTTGGAAGTGTTTGCGCTTGCGGCCACGCCAGTTTGCAGCGCGCACTGCGTTTCCGAGTGGCTGCGAATGGCTAGATTAAAGCCTGCTCTGATCTTTGCCGATGGACGTGCCTTGCTTCGCGAGCGGTCGTTCACTTCTCCGCCAGAAACTTTCTGGGGCTGGCTAGAAGGAAGATGGGTGATTGGGGGAAACCAGAAAGAAATCTCTCCGAAGTATCGTATGGTCACTCTCTATCAAACGTGGACCTCATATACACTGACCTGGCATCTAAGAAGATAAAAGAACACATTTATATTGCATAACTAGGATTTAAGCAACTTGGTGACTGACGTGAAGCTTTAAAAAGCACATCAGAAAAGTGTATCCTGTATATCCGTGCTTACTAAAACCATGGGCTGGCGACTTCCGCGTGTTACTATAAATGACGCTGTTACTGGAAGCAGTTGCAACAGTAGTTTCTGGTTGCGTTTTGTTTTGTTGAAAGCCTGCAGCACGCTGATCGTATCTGGCAGCTGCTCTTCGGGGCACGTGAATTAAACCGCTCGCGCTTAAGTCCAGCGAGCTGCATTGCCGCGAGCCACTGGCTTTCTGCCTGCTTCAACTGCCGTATAAATTGTTAAGCTGGACGGTTAAGCTCTGCTTTTAAGGGTACTGCGTGGCAGCGTTAATAGAGAGGTATAATATTTACAGAATACTTCAATCCCATATGCACGGCTTTCATCAAATTACCTTGGTAATGTGACACAGAAGAAACTTAGCAGAGATATATGTGACTCACTGTTCCCTCCATCATTGTATAGGACCATGCACAGTGCAGGCCCTGGTCAAAATATCCTTAACAGTGTTAAGAAGTGGACACTACTCCTGCAGCCAAAATTTTCTTTTTTGACTACATAGCAGTACTTTGCCGGTTAAAGCGTGGTTGGAAGAGAAGAAATTATTGTCCCATGGGGAGTATACTGTTTTTTATGCAAGAAGGATGAAACAGTAGAGCATGTTTTCTTGGACATCTGGGACGCAGTTTTCTTCTGGGACGTCCTCCAAAGGACTCTTAAAAACGACTTTCCGCTCGACCCTCACGGAGTCAGGTACCCCTCGATGACCTTGTAATGACGTGGAACCTGCACAGTTCCCGGAGCAGCAGAATGGCAGTGAGTCATGCAGATCTTTACGCACGGCCAGTTAGAGAATATTTTAGGGCAATTGCTGCAAGATATTGTGTGCTTATAAAGCTTTTGGATCCAACAACTGGTTGCATCCCGCACATTGAAATTTTGAAATCTCTGGTACGTCAGTCAAACACGGCTGGTGATTCTTCTTGAAATATTGTATATTTTGAGTGCCATAAAAAAATGGCTGTGGCCCTGTAGGAGAGCATCTGCCTCGCATTCGGAAGGTACCAGGTTCGATGCCCGGTGCCGCCGCGTATCCACCAGTTACTAATGAGCACAAATTTCCCCCCGGGCTGGTGCTGGGCTCTTGGGAAAACGGGCAATGGGTCAAACATGAATAAAAAGGGGCCACATAATGGGCTTTTGCCGCACAAGGAGCACTTAAGGTTATCCGGTGGCGGAGCGAATCACTGGCCCATCGGTGCAATGTTGCGCCGATGGGCGCAACACTGCGCCTTGGTTGGTACCCGGCGGTATCGGGGAATGCAAACTTGTTACCTCCCGAATGCAAGGCAGACGCTCTTCAACAAGGCCGCCCTTTATCCTCTAACGCACGTTCCACTGCGCATGCCGAGATCGCCTTTATGACACTAGATGGCGCCACATTGTGGAAGGTGGCAGGCCGTCCTTCCGCGTCGGCACCAATATACGCGTGCGCACTATCGGCGTGGGAGGGGGCACGGTGGCGTATCTATGATCGCGCTATGCTTTAACTTTCTAGCGGCCTCCGTTTGCAGCTTCCCTTCTGTGTTCTCAATTGCGTGCATTTAGTTCGCCACTGGCTTAATTCATACTTTGTCCCCTATTACCAGAGTATGGGAAACACCATCCGTCATTACCCTCTTTCTAACCAAATACGACCACAATCGCATTTGAAATTTAGTGAACTCTCTCAAGTTTAAGCTAGCTACATTATTGGAAGCGCTATTTAGTGGATGCCCCATGCATTCATATATACAAAGAGCCCAGGATGAGTCTTATGCAGCATTTTTCTTGTCTTATTCTGCCTCCGAGGGGCCACCAGGTGGCGTCGCCCAAGACAGCAGCATCCGCGTCACGCCCCAATAAAATCCGTACGCATCACTATTCAGCGCTCCCAACTCCAAAAGCTTTCAACTGGCGGCGTCATCTCATCGTCCCACATTGCCTGTTACCAAGGTCGACCCGGTGCCACTCCGTTTTGCGTGACAGTGACTTTTCTAAAGTTCTAAGCGGCCGCCACCCTCGTAGGCCTCATGGCCCAGCAGCATAGCATGGACCCCTAAGCCCCAGCGGCGCTCCAGCCCCAGACTGCTCCTGGAAACATTGCCACCGCGCCTCTCACAACCGCAGCGTCCACCTCCTTCTCGGACAAGGCCCACTCGAACTCGCAGACTTAACCCCGGACCCCGCAGGCGGATGGATAAAAGGTTTGGTTTGGTTTGTGGGGTTTAACGTCCCAAAGCGACTCGGGCTATGAGGGACGCCGTAATGGAGGACTCAGGAAATTTCGACCACCTGAGATTTTTTTAATGTGCACTGACATCGCACAGCACACGAGCGCCTTGCTTTTCGCCTCCATCGGAAAGCGGCAGCCGAAGACGAGATTCGATCCCGCATCCTTGGGAACAGTAGTCGTGCGCCGTAACCACTGCGCTTCCCCAGCCGGGTGGATGGATAAGACCCGTCGCACGTAAGAAGACATGCACCGAGCCCCGTTGCCGACATGCCCTCCATTCCGTGTGCGTACAACTCCCGTCGCCTCCTTTGCGCCTGCTGTCAAGCCCTGCACTGTGTCACCACCTTCTATTCTCCATCCCAGACTCCTGTTGGCGCCTCTTCTGACACATCTCTCCATCTCCGGCCCCAACTGTAACTTCCCATCATTAAGATTACAAAAAAACGGGCTATGCGAACCATTACACAAAGCAAGTATTCCGAGCCAAGTAAACCACTTGTCCAGTTAATAAATATTCTTTCTTTTGACTTTTGACTTTTGTGAACTTTAAATATAGCGGTGTGTGCAAACAACATATAAAATATAATCAACCTTTCAAATGCCTCCCTGTTTCGCTCTTCTTCTCGACTCACAAGAAATCTCACTCATAGTAACCTAAATGTGCCACCGAAAATAACATATGCAGCGAAAAATTGTTGCAGTTCTCTGGAACCAAGTTTAAGAATCATTTACCCCCAGAAATAAAATAGTTCTATGAAAGAAGTAAAGCATTAAAGGTCCACGGAAACGGCCCCCAAGAAGACACTAATAAACGCGTTCAATGTGTAGAACGAATTATTTTGAGCATTAAACCAAAGTATAACTCCTTAGAACAAAGCCAGTGATTTATTATTAATTTTTAAAAACAGCGTTTTTTGAAATTCGCGGGCACAGAGGATGTCGTTTGGCGGTGTCGCATGGAACTATTTCCCAGGACCGTGACGTCACGGGCATGTTGACTGGCAAGCAAGCCAGAAGCTGCCATTCGCTGCGGCCACTGCAGCCATGACGTCACGGACACACTTCCGGTAGCTGCGAAAGTCGTCTGCTCGTGCGCTGCTCGAACTCTGTGCGGGCTGTTACAGCTCGCCGCCCTTATCGGTTAGGTGGCCATTGCCCATTAAGTGCAACCGAAGCGACGCAGGGATCGGCAGAACGAAGCTTCATTTACAAATATCTTATTTATATAACGTGGTTTCAGGAGTATCGGAGTGTCGTCCGACGAGGCGTCAACAGCACGGTCAAGCACCGCACGATGGCAGCACCTCCTTGACCGCCGTAAACGCCGCCGCTGTGGCCCCTCCTCCCGCATACCGTTCGCGACCGACACGGCGGATCGTTAGCACCGATGTCCGAAATAAAGCGTGCTAAAATTTGTTGGCGTCTGGAATATTGAGCCGAATATCAAGTATGAAGCCCTCGTGAGGATCGCTGACCAGCAGCAAATTGCTGGTAAGAACGATAGCCGTGATACAAGCTAGTTTCTGCTCAAGCCAGCTGCCGCTGGTGCATTTCGGCTGATCCGATCTGCTCGTACTAGCTCTGCAATTAATGCGTCGGCAGAGTTAATCCTATAATTATTTTACTATGGCAGGATAGGAATCACTATAAGGCAGTTTCATAAGTAGACGATTTACGACAGCGTTGATCATGTTCCAAAGCGTCGACCGCCGCGGCTTCGAAGCGAAACAATAGGCCTAGCGACGACTAGGGACGGTCACGCACGGCGCCGGCGTTCGCCGCGCTCGCACGTTCCACCCCCGCGGTAATTGTGTAACGTACCTCAGCCTGCTCGCGGCATCCCGTGCTGCAGGCGTTGCAAACTCGTGTACTTTCATAGCTAAGGCCGCGTATTTTTTGGCGTTCTGCTCAGCAACAAGCCGTTCAAACGATACTGTAGGCACGACAAGGCTTCAGTACGCAGTCGCTGCGCTGTCGGCCGTAATCGAAGACCTCGGGCGGCACCATATTCTATACATCGATCTTTAAACGTGATACAGTGTGCAAATGAATAACTTTGTGAAGCAGACCCGCTCGTACGTTTCGCGCACTCGGGCGCCGACGAGTAGATTCCGTCAACAGACGCCGTCATAACCTCAGTTAACGACGCAAACCGAGGTCGTCAAGCTCGGTTTGCGGTAACCGCGGTTAGTGGTGCAACCATGGTTTGGTCCGCCGTGTAACATAGGATAACCACGGGTTCGCGGTTACACTAACCGTCGCTGCGCGAACTGGCGAACTCCTCAGGCGTGTGCAAGCGAGGACGGGTTGGAGCGAGTACGCCAGCGAGCGAGCGCGCGGCAACCGGAAGTTCGTCGAAGTGACGTATGTCTGGGCGGAGCTTTGAACTTGCTTGTATTCTTTGTTTTTTTATGGCTCCCTTCGGCGTACGAGTTGAGGGGGAAAATTGGAAGGGTCATTTTTAATCGCCGATATCTCTGGTGTTGCAGAAGCTAGATCGAAAATTTTTGCGGGAGAATGATGGGTGGTTCAATAACTATCAGTGTTATGGCGTTGTTTACCCTTCTTGGTGACCCCTTTCTGGGGACCTTTAAGAACCTAATTTACGAGCCTCATTTGACCTATGTGACAATCGTTTTAGGTTTGTGTTTGCTGTACCGTGTTGTTCATGACAGATGTTTTTGTTGCTGCTGTAAAATGCACGTTATTTCATTTTCTTCGCATCGTGGGCAGTATTTTAGCCTTTGGCCGCTATTTTGTGCTTTTAATTTTACACAAGTGCTGTGTCATCACCATCATCTATTTTGTTTCTGAACCCCACACAACCTCTGGCTACGGGTTCTGTCAATGTTTTGATATTTTTTACGGCAAAAGTAGATAATAAAATGAATGAATGAATCAATCAATCAATCAATCAAAGCGATCTGTATTTGTATGCAACGAAATACATAACGAATATTTGGACCGATAGCCGCGGGGCTATAGTAGACGGTCCAGTACAGAATAAATTTGATCAGGCAGCCATAATAAGCGCGCGCGCGCGCGCACACACACACACACACACACACACACACACACACACACACACACACACACACACACACACACACACACACACACACACACACACACACACACACACACACACACACACACACACACACACACACACACACACACACACACACACACACACACACACACACACACACACACACACACACACACACAAGATGAAACGAACAAACAAAAAGAGTAAACACGCACGGAGGAAAAAAATACATTTCAGCAAACAATTAATAAGCGAGTAATACAAAACGCAAGCGCACAAAAAAATGGGGGGCCGGGGGGAGAGGAGATCATGACTCTTCTTGGCTGTTAATAAAGAACATTTTGCAACTCATCTTAAAGTTATCTGCAAGTTTCACATTATTGGCAACGTGTTCCAATGTTTTGCTCCAGAAAATTGCACTAAACGTTCTCCGTACACATTGTGGCCGGCAGGCAGGTTGAAATTGCCATTTAATGCATGTCTTGTAATACGAGATGGTAACAAGAAAATACCAAATGGCAGCGGATTGCTAGTATTAATGATGTTATTGACCAATACACAGATTTTGTAATTAAGTATGGATTCCAATTCAGTACTCGATTTTCTAGAAATAAATTATTGCTCCTGCAGTTGGAAGATACGTGATATATTATACGCAATGCTCTCTTCTGCAGTCTCTGCAAGGGAAGTAAATAGGTTTCGTACGTTTGTCCCCAAGATTTGCAGCAGTAGCTAGTGTGGAAGTCAAATAACGAAAAATACAGGGAACGTAGTAGGGTGTATGGGAGGTATCTTTCTCCTTGGCAAGCGCGTAGCAATTGAATGCTAGCTTTTTAGATAGCTTATCTATCTGCTCTTGCCAGTGCAAGTGCTGGTCAAAGATGATACCAAGGTATTTGAAAGAACAAACTTGCTGAACACAATCATTGTTTAGATATATGTGAATCGTACTAGGGTCAATGTTTCTTCTCTTGGAGTGGAATACTACATATTTAGTTTGATCTAGATTTATTGTTAGTTTATTAGCACGAAACCATTCTGAAACATTAAACAGTTCGGATGTTATCGTGTTTTCTAGGCCAAAGAGTGACTCAGATGTGAACAAAAGAGCAGTGCCATCTGCATACATAAAGACCTTTGAAAATTGAATGGCCTGGGGTAAGTCGTTCACGAAAATAGAAAGCAAGACAGGACCCAATACAGATCCTTGCGGGACCCCGCAAATCACGGGTATTAGTGTAGAGTGTCTGTCACTCAGCACTACTTTTTGTTTTCTGGCGGAAAGGTAGCTATGAAAGGACTGGGGAGAGGCATTATTAATATCACATGATTTTAATTCTTTCAATAACTCTCAGTGACAGACGCACTCAAATGCCTTTTTTGTGTCGAGGAATATTACTATTGCAATTTGATTTTTGTGAAGAGCAGTGTTAATATGGTGAGAAAGTGATGGGACAGCAGTGGTTGTTGATTTGGCTGAGATAACGCCATGCTGCTCAGCACAGATTACATTATTATCAAGCAGCAATTTATTCAATTGTACGAAAATTAATTTTTCAAAAACAGTATTGATTACACTAAGCACAGATATGGGCCTGTAACTACTGGGGTCATTGGGATCTCCTGTCTTGTAGACTGGCACAACTTTCGCAATCTTCAAGTTTATTGGATACTGGGAGCTAACCATCGCATGGTTAGTTATGTTGCATAAGGGGGTGCAAAGGATGTCGATATTGCCTTTTAGCGCATTCAATGGTATTCCGTCATAACCGCAAGCTTTGTTTTCTCGCAGAGTTTTAATTACTGACCTCATTTCTTCTTCAGTTATCTCCCGGAAAGCGAAGGTATTTGTTGCTATAGGTCTTGTTAATCGAGGCGTTGTTGAAGGGAAGGCATTAAGCAGTTTCCTTCCGCGATCAACGAAATGATTATTGAAGGTATCAGCCACCTCCTCTGAGATTACGTCTAGAATGATGTTATATTTTCCTTAATCCAACAACATCGCTCACAATCCCCCATATCTTTTTGGAATTTACTTCCTGTCTCGCAATTAGATTAGTGTAGTATTGCTTCTTTGAGTTCCTCATCATGGCGACCGATTTATTTTCTGTAGCATCGAAAGTGTTCCCGGCAATACCTAGTAGTCCGATTGCTTTTCCACTTATGATAGTATGAATCTTTCTTTATCAGGACTTCAAGTATAGCTTTTGTCATCCAAGGGCATATACCATGGTCGTAGTTACGCCTGGTGTATGTGTAAATGGATCGCTCAATGACGTCTGTGATTTTTATTACCAGATACTGATATTCAGTATCGATGTCGTCATCATGCACGCCTTCGAAATCGGTGCACCGAAGCAGCGATCGCACTCGAGCGTGATCGATTCGGGTCGTACGTTTTTTAAACTGCTTGGATGGACAGCGCAAAGGGTCACAGGGATAAAGAACGAAGATGGGATTATGGTCTGAGATGGCAATGTCGCGCACACCAGCAAACAGGTTTATGTCCTTGTTGCAAAGGACATGATCAATCAGAGAGGCGGATTGGTTAGTGACTCGAGTTGGCTCATCTATAACGTTTGTCAAGTTAAAGGACTGTATCAGCAAGAGGTAATCACGGCAATCATCTTTCAACAAATCAATGTTGAAATCACCACAGACAATCAAAGACGATTTACCCGTCGCAAGTGATAATAGCGTAGTTTCCATTACGGAATAGAATTTGTTTAGACAAGCGCTTAGTGGGCGGTAAACAACCCCTATAATGATGCCACACTTCAGTTCAATGAACACAGTTTCAACTATACCTGCTTCATAACTAGCATTGCATTTACAGCAGTAATCAATCCTCTTTCGAACAAAAATTGCGAGGCCACCACCACGTGATACAGTATCCCGCGGTCGCGAGAGGAAATTGTACCCAGGAATTTCAACAGTTGCACCTTGCTTGAGCCATGTCTCTGTCAGCGCAATAACATCAAAACGATACTAGTAATGTGAAAGATAAGCAACAAAATGGTCCAGGTTTTTCCTAGCACTCCGGATGTTGCAGTGTAACACAGATACTTGACCGCGCCCAAGCCATTTGTTTTCAATTTGAGCAGAAGTGTAAGTCATTCGGAGATATAGCGATTACAGTGTAGCTTATTTATTTCTGTACCTGGGCGAGGTCAGCCATCCGCGTCACCTGCAGTACTTGCGATTTGTCTGTCTTGCGCATCAAGATTTTACCTTCTATGACCCAGGAATACTCCAACCCTTCTCTTTTTTTGCCTTCAAAGCGTGGTCCAGCAGCACTTTCTCTGCCGGGCACAAATGCTCGTTCTACATAGACTGGTCAACTCTTTTCTTCTGAACTGTTGAAATTCAGGTGAATTGTATTTAGTCTTTGTTTTTGGCAGCTTTCAGCATTTTGTCTCTAGCGGTATGGGAAAGAAATTTGACCACCACATTTGACTCTTCTGTGTTCTTCGATGGAACTCGGTGAACGACATCAATGTCACTCTCATTGATTTCAATTTGCAAATGGCGTGATATATCTGTCAAAGTAGCGATAAGGTTTTCACCCTGGACTACAGGAAGCACCTTGATTTCAAGATTACTTCTCCTGCTGTACTGCTGCAAGTCAATCACCTCTTTCTTCATGTCTTCTAGTTCTTTCGAGAGGCCATCGTTGTTCCTCTTTATTTGTACGCTTTCAGCTTTCACATTTTTCAGTTCCATTTTCATTTCAACTATTTCTGCCTTAAGCTCGTCAAAAATTGTGTTAATCAAATCCATGGATTTCCGCACTGGCTGAAGTTCATCTTGTATTATCTTTTTGAGAGCCTCTTTCAGCTCTACCTGATTGGTTTCAAAGTGTCCTGATAAGTCAGCAAGTGCTTTCACGACTTTCTTTATAGGTGCCTTGTCTCCCATAATATTATGTACAGACGGACGGATCAGTCCAAGAGCCGCTATATAGCAAGAAGCACCTTAAGTAAAAGAAGGCTCACACATGTACCTGCTCAGAATGAAGCAGGCAGTTAGTTGCAGCTCAACGTTACGCAGTCCTGGACTGCTCCGGAATGGTGCTGAGGGTGGGCTAGACAGCGGCTTTTATAGCCTTCCTGTGACGTCGACGCCCCTTTCAGCTGCGCACGCGCATCTGACTGCCGTACGATAATGAAGGAATTAATTAATCAGTAATTAATGAACGAACAGTTTGTCACAATTGAGTGCTACACGGATGAGTGCTATTAATCACATCACCCTCAATAATGAAAACATGCACGCCCTTCCGTACCTTGCAGCCCCCGCCCCTGCTGCTGCCGCTGTGCTATATAAAGCTTTGACGCTGGCCTCATCAAGGGCTTGAGAGTTACTCTTAAAATACGTCCTGATCCGGGAATCCGGATCAGGACGAATTTTTCTTTAACTACGAAGTTTCTGAGAAAGCTGTATAGCTTTCCTTTGTAGCCGTATGGCTGCGCTTGGGTGGATGCAATGAGTAATTACTCCCTTATTACAAATCTACTCCACCTTGAGGGATTCCCCTAAATATTTGACCATCACCATTCCCACTTCGAGTTATAGATCAATTCGCTCTCGCCCTACCATCTGATCTGCTGACCGTCCTGGTTAGCTCAGTCGGTAGAGCGACTGCCCCGGAAAGGCGGTGGTGCCGGGTTCGATTCCCGGATCAGGAAGAATTTTTCTTTAACTACGAAGTTTCTGAGAAAGCTATATAGCTTTCCTTTGTAGCCGTATGGCTGCGCTTGGGTGGATGCAATGAGTAATTACTCCCTTATTACAAATCTACTCTACCTTGGGGGATTCCCCTAAATATTTGACCATTCCAGCCTCTTCTGGCCACACGTGTGGACCTTATAGCAACCTCCCAGCTCAACCATGCTTGAAATCACGCCCATTGTACACGCCACATAGACATTCTTGCGAATGCCGTCTAGAATTTACATTATGCACACGGACTCTCAAAACGCTCATCAATCTATCCACAACCGCCATATGACTGTTGATTTACGAGGTACTCTCGATGCGGCCCTTTTCGCCTTACGCCTAGCCCATGTCACTAGTGGATCCCTCGACATACAGGAATCACCGGAAATAAGTTGTGTAATCAGACAGCCCGCGATTTCTATAACCGGGCTCTGGTGATTTTCTGGGTCCGCCCATCGACAAGTGACTAAGTACGCACTATGAAACACCATCAGCGCTCTACGCGGCAGAAGAAAGGTTTTGCCCATCTTCCGGCGTCCCACCCAGCCTTTGATATCTCCCAAACCCGAGCACACCGCAAGATTCAATCAAATGCTCTCACTACCCATGCGTGCCTCTACCTTTATCACATGCGAGCTGACCTTTCGTGCCCTAATTGGCCCTGCATCTACGCGAATCTTGAACACTGTCTTTTCCACTGTCCTGACAACATAAAATCCTCAAACAGTCCCTACACCCCACTGTATTCTGCTGCTGCCTGGCTTGAATTTTGTTCATCGAAGGACCATCTAGTCTTGGTACAACAGACTGCCGATCTGCTGAACGTTTACTTTTTGTCCTAAATACAGTTTACCCCTACTACTACTGCTACTACTACTGCTCCGGCCTTTTACAGCACATAACCAATCGCTATAGCTGTGGACAAGTGTCATGATGGTTAGAATTATTTCGAAAGTAATCACCAGGAGGTTCTGAGGTTGGCAAGATTGCCTAACGTTTGCGTGTCCTAGAAGCATTTGCAAAAAAAAAGAAATGAAGACTAGAATTATGAAATAAATTGCGAAAAAAAAAAACGATGGCGTCGTGAATAAGTTATGAGACGAGTGTCATATGAGCAATTACGCCCTTAAAAAGTTGTGTAGTATGTGGCGGTGATGAAACATTGTTACCATCGGATGCAGTGAAATGACCCCGAATGGCCGCCCCTCTCCTCTCCCATATCACGACGGCCGCTATCCCTTGGGGAGCGGCGTTTTTATCCAGTTGGAGGAGCTTGATGTGTTACTGGGTTGGAGCAGTTGTCAAAGTCGCGTGTGAAGGGGCTCGCGTGTAGGGGCCGTCGGCGTTTACTGATCATAAGATTCAGATCGGCGGTGGTATCCATATTTTTTCATTTTCCTAATAGTGTCCTTAATATAAGCGGAAGAAATTAGAAAAGGTTATTTGGGACAAAATATGAAAACTTTGTCGATATAAAATCTACATAATTGGGGATCCTATAGGCGTTTTAAGTTGTTCATGGTAACTAGAAATCGATAACGTCAATACGTCAAAACAGTGAGCATAACTTGCAAGTGGTGAAGCAGGTCGTAACTGGAAAGTGAAGATGCCATTAAAAGGAATACGACAAAATATCATTTGCACGTTGAGGCTGTATGACGGAGTTAGAAATTGTTGGCCTCATCGAGTCACATAATCAAGGTGACCTTCAAAGTCCGCTATATCGCACTGTATGATCGCACTATTCTCACAGTATTTTTTGCGTCTTTCGATCGTATGTGCAGCGCTTTGTCCTCATTACAGCTGGAACACATGAATAACTATGCTATGTGGGTGCAGAATAGCAATTCTTGCGATTCGGCTTCGCTCGTCCCGCGTTGAGTTTGTCTCCATCCATAACATTTCTTTAAGCGTCAATCATTAGACCTTGTCTAGAGAAAGAGGGGGAGGGGGGGGAGGGAGGCAAAGCTCAAAGCGTATAAACGGCTTAACCTGCGTAAAAACCGATTCGAACAGCTTCAGGGAAAATAAAGAGAACTTTCACATAAATGGCTTTATCACCTTTGTTGATAATTGCTTCTATTTTTGTATGCGACTTCAATGTACTAACGCATAAAAAATAAATAAGTGTTTGGCAGATATCTAGAGTTGACCAAATTTAATATTATGTCCATGGCGTGAACGGTGCGGTGCGCATTAATGATGAGAGCTTCCCACGTTCAAGTTAAAATCCCAGTTTTCCTCGCTATATTATGCTGTTCTTGTATTTCAAAATTCAACCGCATTTTCTGTTTGCGCGTTTGGGAGCTTCCAATACACCAGTTGTCCTTGATTATTTTAGGCAAGCTTTCAAATGTCCAGAGTTTGCTAGCTAGCTCAGTCAAGCTGACTACAGGCTTCAGAGTTGTGTGGACGTGCCTCCTTTGATTTTCTGCTTTGCAGAATTTAAGTTATTATTCACAAATTAGCTATGTTTTTAAGCACATGCATTAAGAAGAACATCTGTATTCAGAAGCTGTGCATAGTCGTGCGAAACAATATACTTAAATTTCTTCATCGTGGTTCTATTATTGTAGCTTTTCTTTGCTGGCATTGAAAGGAAGCTCGCACTTGGGCAGCTGCTGGTGCATATCTCGCATGAATGCACGTTCAAAGCATCACGGGGCAGAGAACTCCAGCAAACAGTTGATTTTCTCATCTCAGAGACATATTGAAACGCTCAAGAAGCCTCGCTACAACGTGAAAGATGTATTTTAAAGCTCGTCTTAAATTTTAATGACGCTTAAAAAAACCTACTTGAAACTAACCTTACTCCAAACATTTATCAGACTCTTCTTCTAGATGGTTTACAACTTCTGCGTTGACACTGTGCTCCCTAAGGCAATAATAATAGCAATAATTAATAGCTAGTTTTCACTAGCTCATAATGTTTGGAGGAGAAAAACTAGCGCGAACTCAATATGAAATTTACGGCGGTAGAGAACCCTATCCTGCACAACAAAAAGCTACAGAGAAGAATCCGACCTTCCAGATGTAAGGCTTTCAATGATGGATCTTAAAGATGGGTCACTGCGCTGTTCGTCTCCTATGTTGAAGAGATTGGAAAGTGCGAAGAAGCCGGAAATGGCTTCTGTGTCACCGAGATCAGATCGAGCAGAGTCGCCACCTTGCGGCTCAGCGGCGAAACCTACCCAGTGTGGATGTGTTTTTGCGTCGCGTGCCAGCCCGCATTGATTTACGCGCCCGCATGCGGCGTGTACAGGAGTGTTTTTTGTTTGTTTCACCGTTCCTGCCCGCTTTTGTTTCCCTATCTGCCTCTTGCAAAGAGATATGTGAATTAGGTATCATCCCGCGCTTCATTACAAGAAAAAATACTTGTCCGTATATAGTATATGTCATGCTGGATAGGGACATCATCCGTCGCGGTCCTCGGTGCTTGAGATTCTTTGACACGCGGTGTCTCAAACGAAGTGGTACTGTCGTTAGCGCCGTGTCAAAGCAAAACAGGTCGTTGCCGTCAATAAAAGTTAATGCAAACGCTCAGAAATCGCATATTCCGGTTTCTGTTTATAATACCGCAGCTACTAAAACATATGCCACCGCAGACTGCTTCATACAGCAGAATGCAGTTTGAACAGGCCAATATGCCTGATATGCCTTCTGTATGTACGATAGAGTTCTGTGAGAACTTCTTTTATGCTTTTAAACCTCTGTCGCGGTGTATCATGGTAAGGGCGCTCGACGACTGATTTCGAGAACGGGGGATTCAAGCCCGACCATTTCGAAAGGCGCTCCTCTGCTGTAGGATTTGACTGCACATTAAACAATCCCACGTGGTCGATGTGGTGGTAATAATAAAAAAAAACGGCACCGAAACCAGCCTCTGCAATCATCCGTCATAGCCGATGTCGCTCTCATGCTTAAACCCGGGCAATATGCATTTCATTTCATTTTGTTTTTCTTTTTTGCTGTTGAAGGCTTCTGCACATCCGTAACAGTGGTAATGAGCGCATTTTGCTCTGGAGAAATGATCGAATGTTTGGGAAACATCTTCCCTTACACTAAATATTACATAATACACCTAGATCAATGTACTTTGCTGGTAGCCTATTATAATCGTCACAATCCCTCTACGTCCAAGTGCTGTCTTCCGAGCAAACTTGTCGTTTCTAGCAAGGGGAGTAAAACAGCTTCATGCGGGCTTAAATATCAGTGTTTAGTTTGGGAATAAATACACCTTTACAGTCGCATGATAAGATAACCTCCATTTCTTTCGGAATAGTTTTGTATTCGGCGCATTTTTTGAAAGCAATCCTAAACTTTTCTTCGCATAAGATTTACACTGCTCAATAATTAGTGATAAAGAAATCTTCAGCTTTTACAATTGCTGGCCAGAACATGACAGGGCCCATGCGCAGTTTATGACGATTTCTTCGGAGCGAGTGATTCGTAGCTTGCACTTCAACATTGCTGAAAATGAATCGCTGATTATCGTAAATTTTCTACAGTGTGTAAATGTTCTCTCACACGGTGAAATTTATTGGCATTGCAAAACAAAATAATTACACAACTAATTTACCATTATATATCAACATCACACACATCAGAAATCCCTTAGACTTTCCTCAGTTTCAGGAAATCATTTACAGTTACTGGCGCATGCAATAATACACTATCACATTCTATGACAGTGGCCGCAAAAAGCATCAGCGTGGTTATGAGCTCGCCAAATTTAATCCACTCAGCGCAGTACATGTGAACAATCAGCTTTCCTGTGCGGCGAGGTTTCCTGTATAGTGTCGGCGTGATCTCATTTTCTGGGAATACTTGTGCGTGGTTGCCTAGCCTGAGTTGATGTGCACTCAGTCTAAAGCAACTCGCCATGAAGTACGTTGTCATTGCTACATTTAACCTGCTTAATCCTCGACTCAAGCACGATATAATGAACCAGACTTTCTCGATTCATTTTTAAGCACTGCAGATCAGAGCACGACCCTTGTATCTGCGTGGGCTTGACACTAAATTCTCCCGTCTCACTCGCATGAGTCGATAAAAAGTTTAAAAGTCTATAAAAAATGCAAAGCTGTCATTAGGTAGGCTCAAGTATTAGGCACGTGAGCGTGGTACAGCGCAAGATACATGCAAAGTAAATCTAGAAGACTGGTGGTTGCGTGCCTTGTTTTCCTAAAACCGGCGCTTCTTCTGCTGCATTAGCGAAATCCTTGGACTTTTTTTTCTACAATATTGCAGCAATACTGAAGAAGACCCGTTTTCATCGCCAACAAACTCGCCCTAAACTTGAAAGCAGACCACGTCGCCTGCGTTTCTGCAAGCGCCGGCTGCCGCCGATCCCCACTACCAGAACGACGGGGCGCCACCTCTAGGTCGATCTCGCGGCGAATAGGACTGCGAGACAAAGCGTCGCCGTCTTGATGAAAGCGCCACATTATAGGAGTATTCTTGAAAGTGCCGGACCCAGCGACCAAGACGGCTGGAGGTACCTTTCAGGGATGACAACCAACAAAGCGCGGGATGGTCCGTTACAACTGATAAAGAACGGCCGAATAAGTAAGGTCGTGATTTAGCGACTGATCTCTGATCTCGAGCCGGGCATCCTGAAGAGTGAAGTTGCACGGACCTTAGCCAGCCTTGCTAAAAACAAAGATAGCTGAATTGACGGCATTCCAGCTGAGTTGCTTCACAGCCTAAACCATGACGAGGCTGTTAAAGTTCCGTATACATTATGTCAGCAAATTTGGACAACTCTGCAGTGGCCACAGGATTGGAGGAGGTCAATTTACATCCCCATTCCAAAGAAAGGCAGTGCCAAAGATTATTCCAACTACCGCACGATCGCGCTTATTTCGCATTCTAGCAAGGTAATGTTGAAAATCTCCAAGGTAGGCTGCAGCAGTATGTGGATCGGGAGCTTCCAGACGTGCAAGCTGGGTTTCGCAAGGGCAGAGGAACTAGAGACCAAATTGCCAACCTTTGCTGGATCATGTAAAAAGCAAGAGAGTGCCGGAAACCCATCTACTTCAGCTTTATTGATTATGTGAAAGCGTTTGACTGCGTAGATCACAGCAGATTGTGATAACCTCTCCAAGAGATGGGAGTTCCAATTCACCTCATCTGTCTCCTCGGGAACCAGTATGAAGGGCAAGAGGCCACTGTCAGAACTGGGCATGGTCTTACTGATTGGTTTCCGATTGAGAAAGGAGTGAGACAAGGCTGCATACTGTCGCCCTGCCTATTTAACCTATATGCTGAGTGCATTATGAGGAAGGCCCGTCTGGACGAGTCTTCTCCTGGAGTGAAGTCTGCTGGGAAACGTATCAACAACCTTAGATATGCGGATCATACCACTTTAATGGCAGAAAGTGAAGTGGAACTCAAGAGACTTCTGATGCGCGTACAGGAAGAGAGTGAGAAGTTTGGGCTTAAACTGAACGTTAAAAAGACAAAGATCATGGGTCTTGCCCTATCAAGTCCTGGAGCATCAAGGGACAAGAAGTGGAAGCTGTGACAGATGTTCTCTTCTTGGGCTCCAAGATTACTCCGGAAGGAGGCTGCAGCCATGAAATTAGGAGGCGCCTGCTTCTGGGAAAGAGAGCCATGGCTAGCCTTGACCACTTAGTAAACAGCAGACATTACACTTCCAACCAGGATCCGTATAACGCGTGCTATGGTCTTTCGAGTTGTGATGTATGGATGCGAGAGTTGTACTGCGAAGAAGGCTGACCGCCGAAGAAGTGATGCGTTTGAATTGTGGCGCTGGCGGAGATTCTTGAGAGTTCCTTGGACGGCCAAAAGATCAAATCAGTCGATTATGGCGACCTTAAACCCCGACTGCTCAATGGAGGGTCAAATTCTAAAGTTAAAGCTCAGCTACCATGGTCATCTGATGAGAAGAGAGGAGTCGCTGGAGAAAGATTTGATGTTGGGAAAGGTTGAGGGTCACCGGAGAAGGGGTAGGCAGCGGACGAGATGGTTAGATGGCATCCTCGAGGCGCTGCAGATGAAGTATTGTGATGTTAGGAAGATAGAGACCGGAAAGCGTAGCGTGATATGGTCCATAGGGTCACGAAGAGTCGGACATGACTGAACGACTGAACTGAACCGAACTGAATTTAGCGACAGCCCATACAAGGGCGAGACACTCGCGCTCAGTGATCGAATAACTGCGTTTTTCGTTGGAGAGAAGGCGTCTATCATATGCGACGACGCCGTGGCGATTGGTTCTGTGACAATTGGCTACATGCGATTGGTTCCGTGGTGATGTTCGCTGTTATATAAGTTGCCGCTGTCTTGTAAATATTCTGTATATACATCGAGCCTTCACGCAGCAATATATTCAAGTGTAAAATCTAAGAAGTGAGGCTGGCACTAGAAATTAAAGAATTTATAAGCAGCTGAAAATATTTTTGCGGCGCTCGTAATAAAAAGGCCTGTATAGCAGAGACACACATACTACACATAGAGCTTTCTATGAAAAAGCGGCGGTGGAAGCAAGAACTCGCGCAGTTTCTGGTTGCCTCAGCTGTGCAGAAAGGGCTAAGATGAGTTAAAATTATTCTCTTCCTCTACAGAGTGGATGCTACGGACTTGCAGGTATTATACCAATTCGTTCAATCACATTCCGAAGGTTAAGCAGCAGCTTTGAAGAAATAAAAAAATTCAAGGACGCTTTGGCGACTAAAGTGATTAAAGGCGAAATCCTGAGTGCTGCATTCTGCTACGCGACTGTTGCGCATGTAGCAATGAATGCTGCTACGAGTAAAGCGAGCGACTACTCTTTCACATTCTGCGAGTATATTTATTCAGTGAATTCTGCTTGGCTGCGACGAGATCGCGTTCCTTGTATCTTCGCAGTTATTCTACGTGTACAGTTGTGTGATTAATTTTACCGTGTGCGCGGCAATAATTAGCAATTAAGGAATTAAGTACACCTAATTAGTAACAATAATTAGTTACTATTATTTAGTAATTGATCATTGATCGGCATGCGGCCATATAAGGCACGCATTCGTGCATACTGTGGTGGTGCTCTGTGACTGGTCGAAACCTCCATGACGTCATTCCGTCTCGACCAATCAGAGCCGCCGCAAAAGCGTGACACTTTTGCTGACGACAACGATGAGGCAGTGAAGGCTTTCGCCTTAATATAATGAGTTAAACTTTCTTCATTTAGAACTTCATTCAATTTGTCCACACAAATCGATCAATTAGTTGCTCTCTTTTTTGCCTGGCCTAGGTATTCCCGGCAGTAGAAGCTCGTATGTTACGACATTTACTTTCGCAACAGTCGCGTTGATCACTCGCGAATTTCCCGTACATTTAGTGTGTTGCATTTGTCCGCTGTAGCCTTACCGCAACCATGCTAATTCTGAATGCAAACGTTGCTTCTTGTTTCAGATTATGAAAGAAGCCAGAACCTTGCTGCTGACACGGTGAGTGGAATTGCCTGCGCTCATGCGCCTTCAATATTTCAGCTCCCCCTTTATGTAGAAATCTCTCAGGCACCAGATGCGTACCGCCGTAAACAGTGTGGGTAGAAGCATGTGTCGAACGTAGAGATTAATTTGGAAGATAAACAGAACATCAATATTATATATGCTTGTGAGATAGTTTCTGCACAAAATCGAATCGCATGCAATTAGCGCATCTTGCTACTGAATCGAATACGAATCGAATAAGGCTGTACTAGCATCACGTGCGTGCCGACTATTCGTAGAAAGCAAACAGTGGGAAGCAGCAACGCGCTAGCGGTTGTGTTGTGGAACAATGCTCGAACCTATGCAAAAAAGTATACCTTAGAGAAATATGAGATGAAACATGGGAGCACGTGTCATCCACGCTTTGCAAAGCGCTGCCACCGACAGGTAATAAGAATCAGCGCTAAGGCTAAGGGCGCACGCAAAGTAAGCTTGCTCGGCTGCTCTTTCCGAGAATGCCCCTGGTGCCACCCATTCTCGTCTTCCGTTGAAGGCAGCGCTCTGCAAAATGCGACGGCCACGCGCTCCCGTGTTCCCTCTCAAACTGCTTCCAGCTGTACCTCAGGTGTCAAAAGACATAACACCGATCTCAAGTAAGTATTCAAGCAAAATCTAAATATTTTTAAAACAGCAGGACATTAAGGAAGCGTGGAGAAAAGGCTGTTTCTGTACACCTTATCAACAGCCTCGGTTAAAGCGATTTAACTGTGCGTGCGGGGAGCGGGGAAAGCGGAGCGTTTGGAAGGGATAATTTTCAGCTTTTTCTGGGTTAAGCACAGTTCAATATCCAATATGGCAGCGCCCACGACCACTATTGTGAAAAGGTGTAGACAACTCTAGTTGTCTACACCTTGTACACCTTGGAGCCTGCGTCTACAATACTCCTCGCTCCACCCCCCCCCCTCCCCCCTTCCGCCCCAAAAGTACAACATTAACAGGTGGCATATTTCAGAGTGCGATGCGGGACAAAATGACATGTTTCCTTACGAAGGATGAAATTACCTTCGTTTCAGGCGTCATAGCGACATAGGTTAATATACCAACTTTCCCACTGTGTTCATTTGTGCAATTCATAACGCGAAAATTCACTGTAAAACGGATACACAACAAAACCTTATACATGCGTAATGAAAACTGAAAGCCTGTACAGATAAAATGAAACCACTATTTGAATTTACTTCAAATATTATCATAAGGGTCAAGTGTGCCGAAAGAACAGCGCCAAAATGCGAATTTTGTTTGTTGTTTTTTATGAGTTTATACACCAAATTCTTCCGACTGAAAGTGCCTTAGAGTGTCGGGAAATGCGCGCATGATGCTTTGCTGACCGGAGTATGTACTCACATAAAAAACGAATGTGCCACAGCGCGTGATGGTGATATGGGCACGTATTATGCTCGCTCACTAAATTAACGGGGTTTAGGGATGTATAGTTTTCTTTTCCAGGATTGTTGGCTTGTAGTACCTGGCTAACTGTATGTACCTTATAACACGCTGCTTTTAGGTGAACGTATAGAAGTGCATATCAGGTAGGAAGCATTTCCTAATGCACGCATTGCTGTTTTGTCCAACAAGCTTATATTATTTATTCTTTGCGGTCGTACTTCCTCATATCAATGAACGATAATCAAGCTCCGAATGCACTAAACACTTGTAAAGCGTTTTGACATCGGATGGAAACGAGTAATGGCACCTGTATAAAACGACGCTGTATAAGATACCTTAAAAAAGCCTATAAAGCGTTTTTACATATTTCCAACGCAATATACTGAATGAACCTAATCTGACACGGTCTGGCACATTTACGCAAGTACCTCGAGCTCGATAAAAAACAAAAGCCTATTTGTTTTTGGTTCCTTTATTTTCATATTTGTTTCTGCAACCACTGCTCAAATACGAACAGAACCTGTTTCACGATTACATCTCTGCCTGAAAAAAAGTGCAGTACCATCATCGGCGTAGTTCGCAAAGCGGCAGCTCTTGGATTGTTACCACAATATCATTTAAGTACTGCAAAAAAGTGCGGGTCCAAGAATGATACCTTGAGATTGCCCAGTTTTAATCTATCGAGGGGTTGCTTCATGTTCGTAAATTGCTTAAATTGGGTTCTTGGCTCGAGGTATGATTTCAGCAGCTCTAGTTAAAGTCCTGAAATTCCGTTGCTCAAATTGAGTTCGTGATTCGAGGTATGATTTCAGCAGGTCAAGTGAATAAGTCCTTAAATTCCCATCATTCTAGATTACCAATAAGCCGTAATGTGCTCGATCGAAAGGTTTACTGAAACAATGATAATTGGACTCTATTTAGCATTCTTGAAGTTCTTAAGTTGCTTACTGGAACACCAGGATGGAAGGCGATGACTGGGTGCCCAGCGACCGAATATCACTCGAACCAGGTCTCCAGTGTCGACCAGGCTTCAGCTTCACTTCGGCGACCTCATCGACGTGTCGCGTGAGTTACTGTCGGTCAGAAGTACTACAATACCTCCTCAACAAAAAAAGGAGCCACCCTGGCATCTCATGGTGAGGAGAGGGTGGGCGGATCATAATAAGGCTTGAGGCTCTCGAGGTGTACGGTTTCTCGGCCGCGGCGACGATGGTCCAGAGATGGGTCCGGGGGCTCTACTATGTAATTGACAGGAGAAGATTGTTCCAGAATTCCGTGCGGTCAGTGATAACGAGATAGGAGTTTAGTGAGAGGCCGGGAGCGGAGGAAGGCACCCTGAAGGTGTCGGATTTCAGTAATAATAATAATAATAATAATAATAATAATAATAATAATAATAATAATAATAATAATAATAATAATAATAATAATAATAATAATAATAATAATAATAATAATAATATTTATAATATTAATTGGTTCACAGGAAAGCAAAGGCACATTATCTGTCACACTACTTTCTTTGGACACCTTAACCACGCCTTAAGTGAAGGGAGGAAGACGGGAGGTAAAGTGGAAAGAGAGAAAGGCGAGCCTTAGGGGAGGGCTACGGAGTAATTTCGACCACACGGGGATCTTTAACGTGCGCCGACTGTGCCTTTGGTGAGCCTAGTTTTCCGTGGTGAAGGAGGGTGCCAATTGTCGGCATTCCTCAACATATGTGCGTGCTTCACACAGTAGAGTGGTCTCTAAATCATCGGGGTGATAGGGCAAGATAGTATCTATAGGAGACGTAGGTTCTCAACCGAATATAATAAAACCAGGAGAGAACCCAGTCCTGGTGTGTGTAGCCGTATTGTAGGCGAACGGGACTAAAGGCACTACCTTGTCCCAATTGAGGCGTTCAGTCGTGTCACGAAGAGTCGGACACGACTGAACGCCTGAACTGAGCTGAACTGTCCCAATTGAAGTGAGCGATATCAATGTACATGGCTAGCATACCACTAAGGATGCAATTAAATTGCTCGGTCATGTCGTCCGTTTGAGAGTGATAAGCTGTGGTACACTGTTGAATGATATGACACTGCTTAAGGATGTCTTAGACGGTGTAGGAAAGAAATACACGTCCGCGGTCATTTAGCAGCTCTTTCGGTACGTCGTGACGAAGAACAAGGCAATACAGGATGGACGAAGCAACATCATCCCGCGCGGTAGCAGATTGCAAGGCCGATGTTTCCCTGTAACATGTTAGGTGATGAACTGAGACTATGATCCAGCGGTTGTAAGCGGAAGTGATCGGAAGCGGTCCAAAAAGATCGATGCCGACGAGTTCAAAAGTGGCTGGGGTAAGGCAGTGGCTGCAACGCAGCGGTCGCGTGGAGGGGTGGACTCTGCGACGTTGGCAAGCGTCACACGATCAGATGTATTTACGAATGAAGCGGCACATGCCGCGCAAGTAATATCGCAGATGCAGTTGGACATGCATTTTCAGCACACCGCGTGGCCGCATTGGGAATCTGCATGCAAAAAGACGTAGATGGCAGCTCGGAAGTGTCGAGGAATAACGAGCAGCCACTTTCGTCCCGCAGGATTGTAATTGCGCCGGAATAGAAGTCCATCACGAATGGCGAAATGATTTTCTAGGCGATGAAGTGCACCTGACGGAGGCGTGACTGTGGGTGTATACGGGAAAGTTAAGAGCGAGGAAATCCACAGATCCTTCAGCTGATCAGATAGGATGTCGTTCAATGTTAAACGCTGACGTATCGTAGGCGCAGAGGAAGCCAACCATCGAATCTTTTGGAAGCGGCGAGCGGAAAAGGGTATCAGCGTCGATGTGCCTGCGCACAGATTCATATATGACGTAGATATCGTAGTCCTGAAGACGTAAATTCAGCAGGCGAGGCGCCCAGAGGGATCTTTGGAGACAGCGAACGGTGTGCTTAGTGGTCTATAACGGCGTAGAATGGGCGATCGTAGACGTAGGACGAAACTTGGTAATTCCCTGATGATGGCCAAACACTTTTTTTCAGTCACAGAATAGTTCGATTTCGTTTTGGTGAAGGTTCGACAAGCGTACGTGACGACATACGCTGAATATCCAGTTTTCCGTTGGGCCCCAATAGTGCCCAGACCAACGCCCCTTGCAACAATGTGTATTATGATCGAGCAGGCAGGGTCAAAATGGCAGAGTATAGGGGAGAGACCAGTAGGCGGAGTAATGTATTGAACGCAGCGTCACAGGCTGGTGATCAAGAGGGGATTTTAGGAGTGCCGGCGAGAATCTGCGTTAAAGGGGCGAGAATACTGGCGAAGTTGCGGATGAAACGGCGGAAAAATGAGCACAGACTTCGAAACCTGTGACGTGTTTTCAAGGTGGTCACCTTGAGAAAGTCCACGACAGCACGAAGCTTACTAGAGTCCGGTACATTACCATTCTTGGAGACAGCATGGCCAAGTATCATCAGCTTGGTACTGGCAAAGTAATATTTTTCAAGTTGAGTTGCAGGCCGGCTTCTGTAAGAAACGTAAGTACACGCTGAAGGCGCAGGAGGTGGGAAGAGAAATGTCTCGAGAAAACGAGAATGTCATCACGATACCAAAGACACTCTCTCATTTCAGCCTACTGAGAATATTATCCATCATTGTCTAGAAGGCGACTGGGGCATTGCGCAAGCGGAATGGCATCACGTTGAATTCATATAAGCCGTCGGGGGTGATGAAGGCTCTTTTCGGACGGTCAGCGCAAGCCATTGGTATTTGCCAATAACCGGAGGGTAAATCTAGCGACTAAAAGAACTCCACTCCCTGCAAACAGTCTAGCGCATCGTTCATTCGTGGTAGTGGATAAACATCCTTACGGGTGATTGTATTCAGATGGCGGTAGACCAAACAAAACCGAATCATGCCATTTTTTTCGTGACCACTACAACGATGGAGACCCAAGGACTCTTAGATGATTTTATGACTCCCCGTTCAAGCATATCGTAAACAATGTCATGGACGACGCGGTGCTCAGTGAGCGATACGCGGTACGGTCGCTGGCGCAAGGGAGTGTGAGTACCATAGTCAATTTCGTGCGAGAAGACCAAGACGCGTCCCAAGGAAAGTTGGGACACGTCCAAGGAAGCACTGAAGCACTAAACCAGGGTTTCTATTTGGTCAAGTTGAGCTGGTAGTAGGTCGGTAGCGATGGTTCGATGAAGGGCGTCGACAGGAACCATATCACTCGTAGTCGCACAACACGTCATGGCCGCGATGTGACTAAAATCATGAGGTTCGGAAAACACAGGCGAGATCAGGGTCCAGCTCCTCAATGTAGCCGAGGCACTCGCCGCAAAGAACAGAGCCGTTGGGCAGGGAAACGAATTTGAGGAATATATAGCACAGCTGCCATCGGAAATCGCGAGAACGGCGAAAAGGATAAGGAGGTGGTGATAGTGGGTAGAGGCGGCTGCGGGAATAAAGCAGACAAGGCCAGGAAGGGCAGAAGTCGAATTAAGGAGAACGAGATGAGATGAAAAGCGAGGAATGTCGGAGTCTTCAGCTGCAAGTTTAGCAGAGCGCACAGGGAAACATTACGCACGGGTGAAAGCGCAACTTCAGCACGGGCAATCACAGCGCTGTGGGTCGAAATGAAGTCGTAGCCGCAAATGATATCGTGAGATCAGTCACGCAGCACCACCATCTCAACGGTATATGCACATTCGTGTATACAAATTAGTACCGTGCACGCTGCCACGGGGTTGATGCACTGTGAGCGGTGTGTACGATGCGAAAAGACAGAAAGCGGCGTCGTCACCTTGCGAATTCTGCGTCGAAGGGAATCACTAATGACGGACACGGATGCACTCGTATCCACCAGCGCTAGAACAGCAAAGCCTTCAACGAATGCTGCGATCACTTTGGCGGGGGAAGATGGAGGACTTTACGGAGTTCGTCAAACGCGCCGTTCTTCACTCCGGAACTGTGGCACTCAGCTTTCTTCTTGCGAAGTGGCCTGTCGACAGAGCATTGGTGAAATGGAACGTCGGCGAGGCGAAGGCGAACGTCATGTGGTATATTGAGCACGAGGTGGAGATAGTCCAGAATGTATATTGGACATGGGTGGCTCGAGATCTTAGTGGTACTGGCGCACATTATTCCCAGGATGAAGCGGACGCTCACAGTAAAGACGAACAACGTGCCGGAAGCCCGCAAACGTAGCAATGGGGCGATTGTGGGCGGTTCGCCATGGGTTCTAATGCGCCTTTGCTATCGAGGAATCGAGGGAGATTGCGGCGGAATGAAAGAGGGTGGACCACAGAATGTAGGGCCCGCCTGGTAGGATGGCGTGGGAAGCCGACCAAGCGCTCTAGCGGTTACTTCAGCGAGCGTAAATCACTGGCGCTTTCACGAGAGTAAGCGTAACAGTGAGTGGAAGGACTTCGGTGACTTTCTCTTCAATTACTTGCGGATAGCCGGCGTGATGTACGACGCGATGGCCGGCACTAAGTGCGAAGGAAAGATAGTCGTTTGAACGAGATGTTGGAGGTACAGCTGGCGTGCAACTTCGCGAATGAAGTTGTGGGTACTCTGTATAAATTGTGACTGCTCGACAGACTATGAAGCTCTTGCAAAGCCGGCAATTACCTCAGCAGGTTCGCCAGACTGCCGCGTAGAAGCGCTTTGCTTCCGCAGCTCGCCAAAGCTCATGCACAGGGCTATAACGTCAGATACGGAAATAGCATTCCTGGCCAGGAGCATTTAGAATATTTCATCAGCGATATCTTTGAGAATTCTTGATTCTTTCGGTCTCAGGCATGGACGGATTGACACGCTGGCAGAAGTGAACCACGCCATCAATGTAGGTGGTAAGTGTTACTGCCGTAAGCCGAGCCCATGGACGGAGACGTTGTTCGGCGCGGAGTTTACGTACCTTGGGGCAGCCAAAGTCGTCTGCGAAGCTCTTCTAGAATATAGACCACATCGTGAGGTGGGCTTCATGGTTGCGAAACCATACATTTGCAACTTCAGTGAGATAGGAGAATCATCCAATCGATTATAAGTGCTGACGCGCTCGAAGCAGCCCAGCCAATCGTCAACGTCGTGGTCGTCGGAAACGCTGAAGAATGAGGAGTCATGCTGGCATTGAGCCCCGGAACAGAGGATGATGCCAGGGAAGAAAGGGCGCCGACGGTGGTTGGCTTGGAGCTTCCTGCATGGTAGCGGCAGACGCTAACGTGCGATTCCGAAGTTCCAGGTAGAAAACCTTTACGAGGACAGGGGCGACGACCGAGACACCTCTATCAAGTGTGAGTTGTTTATTGGAACACCAGGACGGTAGATGATGGCTGAACAGCCAGCGAGAGTATCGCTTGAACCAGGTCATCTTCTTCTCCTTCCTCTTCTTCTTCTACCTTGATAAATGACAATTACCCATGAAAGGGGTTGGCCAGGGTTCAGTGTGGACTGCCAAATGTACTACAGATGCTGAATTAGTGGAATAAATTAATTATCAACTAAACTAAAATTTTAAGGTTTAAGGTCACAGAATTGAATAAAAAGAAAAAATACGTAGCGAAAATTCGGAACTTTGTAAATTTGGAATATAATTAGGAAGAGAATCTGTCCGTATCGGTGATGTAGATATGTAAATATACTGACAAATTTGAGGCAACGCAAATACTTTTGCACTCGCATTGAAGGAGAGGAACCGACAACGTAAACCCTAATTGTGCTATTAGAATTTATAAATGTACCCTTCTCTCTTGTGCAAATCTTCGGCAAGCGAGAAAGAAATCTTCAATATTTTCAATCTCACCGCAAGCCTCATCAAAGGTTGTGAGGCTGAACCCGTGTCTACGTACGTAAATGTTTAGGTGGGGGATCCTACATTGCATGAGAGTCAGCGTTACCTCACACTGCCGTGATTCACATGAACGAACTTTCCATGAGTCTATGAGATGTTGGTATTCTGCAGTAGATAGCAAGGGATCATTGCATGAGGCGGCTATGTATTGATAACGCTGAGGACAGAACATTTCAGCAATGATGATGTTTAGGATGGTACATGGAAAAGGTGCATAAATAGCTGATTTAGCCAAGAAGTCTTCTGCTTAATTCTGGTAAATACCGCAGTGACCGGGGACCCAGATGAAGCGTATTTCTTTCACCCATCCCGGTATGAAATACTTAGTGAGCGGCTCAAAAGAGGTATGACGTCTGAGCGTTAGTTTATTGAAACATATAAGAGGGTTTATGATTTAAAACTAGCACACTACTTTTGCACACATTTACAAACAACTTAATTTTTTAAAACCACACCTCAAGTGCACTTGTTCACCACAGGCTTACGCCTGTGGTGAACAAAAGGGGACATGAATATATTTTTCAAAGGCGAAGAATGCTATGCTGCATATACATATACAGTTACCTCAAGATGAGCGGGATTATTGAAAATCAATATATTAAAAAGCAGTGGCGAAAGCACAGAGCCCTGTGGCACCCCTCCTGTCTGTGTATTGGTATCTGAGGTAAAGGAGTCATCAGTGCAATACAATTCTCGTCCTTTAAAAAATTCACCGATACACGCATAAATGTAGAAAGGGGGACGTAATAATGACAACTTGTTGAGTAGAATGGAATGCTCAGTGCTGTCGTAGGCCTTGGTAATATCGAGCATCGCTAACGCTGATACCTCATTGTTGTAGATAGCAAGGCGAATTCTGCTTTTTAAATCTACATTAGCAGACCATATTGAGCATCCATGTCGGAAGCCAATCTGGGCAGAACTCAAAGCATTGACCTCTGAAATATGCTTTGAGAAGCAGCCACGCACAATTCTTGCTATTAATTTTATCAAATTTGAAGTCAAAGATATCGGCCGAATGTTTTTTACATGAAATTCTTTCCCAGGGTCTTTCAACAAGAATATATTTTTTGCCACTTTCCAGATGTCCGGCAGCCATGTAGATTTTAATGTTTGGTGGACCAGATCCAAGAGGTCCTGAGTAAACTCTTGTGCTAAACGTTTGAGCATACCTACCGTAATCCCGCCTCAACCTGGAGCCGAGGATTACATGAAGGAAATCATAGTTAGCAGTTCCGACCTTTCAACGTCAACATAGTCGGAGCAGGAAGCGGGGGCGTACAAAAGAACTCTGCACTGCTCCTGGAAACGTAATGCTAGCCCTTATGCAATGTTTTCCGGCTCATCTTTGACCTCCTGTGGAGACAACACTACTGAACTTAACAACTGAGGAACCTGTGAGTACCTACTCTGTTCCATGAAACGATATATTAATCCTTCTTTTGTTGTGAGCTTCAAAAGTAAGTATTTAAATCTTGGCTGTACTCCTCCTTTGCCTGAGCTCTAGTTCATTTAATGACGCTGAACAAAATTTGTAGGATATCCAATTTACTGGCTCCGGTTAAAAAAGGCTTCTCCATGCTGCTTTCCTACGGCGGAAAGCTGTCTTACACGCATCATTCTGCCATAGGGATGGCGACTTACTGCTTACAACAGACAGCACAGTGAACTGTTAATTCGCCGTAGCGATCACAATTCAGAAAATGACTTGCTGTGCTCTGGCGGTCGCACATGAACAAATATTAGGTATGAGGGAGGAACGTAGCTTTGCGGCATAAGTGGCATTGTTTACTAGTTTTTGGGCAAAAGTGCTATCTCGTGTTGGGCTCATCATGATTGTAAGTGTTATTGGAAAGTGGTCACCAGATCTACAACAGTCTAATGTTGACCATTCCCCTATACCTATCCCTCCTGCTGCCAGGGATAAATCGATGACAGATCGCGAATTTCCGAGCATGAAGGTTTCCGCGCCCGAGAGTTGCAGCAGCGCACAGCACTTGCCGATTCACGTCCATAACAACTGCCCATATGAGTCAGCGTAGTTATTCAAAAGAGCATGGTGCGCGTTGCAATCTCCTGCAATAGTGACACTATCATAATTTGCAAGTATTCTGTCGAAACAGTGTTTGGTACGTACACCTACAAGACAGTAGACATTAGCGACTGTGACAGGGGCACACTGCAGCAAAGTGATATCCACAGCTAAGAGCTCACAGTCGGGATTCATTATTGTTTTGTTTTGTTTTTTCCCGGTGACATTATTTTGAAGATACCAAAGTTAATAAGCCACCGCCCCTACTGTTTACACGATCGGCGCGGAAAACAGAAATTTTATTTAAGGTAAATGAATTGACAGGGGAGATCAAGTTTCTTGTAACAGCACTATATCTGGCTTATGTGTTGAAAGGAAGAGATGTAAATATGGAAGTGAAGATACAATAGAGCGACAATTTCGCGGTAGAACTTTTACACCTGCCACAATTACTTTCTTAAAATGGAGGCTGCAACAGCCTCTTTTAGCACATCGGGTTACGGTAAAACTTTGAAAGGCCCTTTTTTTTCTTTTGTCTGGGGGACTGAGGACTTAGAGGGTGAGATAGAAGCACGCCGCTCCTTAGTAGGGCATGTCAATTCAATATCACTAGTGAAAACACTTTTGCGAGAAATTGTCGCAGGGACACGCGATAGGCTGCACTTGAGTCGGCACTTGAGGTGAAGAAACTGCATCAAAGCTTTCAGCACAGGTTTGAAGTGAAGTTGATGCTGGAGTCAACACAGGCTGAGGTGGGCAAGATGACTGGCTAGAAATAATATCAGGCAAGGCTTGAGTAAAGCTACTAAGCATGCGGTCAACCACAAGAGAAAAGGCTTTTTTAACTTTGTCCCAATTGCAGTAGACAACGTGGTTTCAAAGTCAGGAGTAGAAGAGCGCACAAAGTTGGCACAAGTGTGCCTTTTCGGATCGAGGAGGGCATAAGGGTCTGCTCGAGAGCAAAGATTCTGTTGAATTAATTCTAGTAATGTTTGCTCCTGAGAACGTTTCTCACAACTGGCGTTATCAGCGAAGTGCTCGTTACTTCATAGGCAACAGCTAGGCTTTCCAGCGGTACAGCTGTCAAAAGAGTGGCCTTCCCCACATATCCTACATCTAGTTGAAGACTTGCATTCTCTTCCACTATACCCAAACCGCCAGCAGTTGGTACAGAAAAGGGGCGAGGATGTAGGGCGTCAGTGCGATAGAAATCTGGCCAAGTTTGCAACGCAGAGGGACACGTACGTGAGACCAGCAAAAGTTGTTATCACAGACTCTGTAGCACGAACCCCGACCACCATGCGAGAGCAGCGAACACCAGCTCCAACGTCCTGAAATTCCTCCACAATTTCTTGAGCAGTAGATGCAGGGTCAACTCCATGCACAATATCCTTAGTGCATGCCAGGAGTTCTGAAATGAAGGCTTTGTCAGGAATGGAGGTAAATGACCGGCAGCGTAGCCGATCTGACGTACCGTTAATGTTTGCAGATTTGCAAACAATACCTCGTCTCCCGAAAGGTCGCACCTCAGAGATAGCAGGATCGTGATCAGCCAGACTCTTGAGTTGCTGCTGGATTGTTTTCGGATTTTTCATTTTCAGCGTTCCATCGCCTATCGGTGCGAGTGCTACAGGAATCACATCGACACCCTATTTAGCAAATAAATCCAGAGGCAAGCTTTCAATCGGCAGGCTGGCCGGCCAATCTGCCGAGCTCCCTCCCAGGAGGTGAAAGACATGCCTATGCACAAGCTAATGACAACTTTCCGTTACCTGAAACCTGACCAAAAAGCACCCAAACGTGAATAAGCCTCAGCACAAAGAAGCACCAGGCACCGAACATCTTGTGTGAACCAAAGGATAAGATTTTGTCTCCACATCAGCACTCAGTCGGTCGGTGAAAAGCAGCAGTTAACAGCCAGCTAGACATGAAGCAGCCACAGTCCACAGCGACTTCGTCGACCTCTTCAACGTGTCGCGTGAGCTTCTGTATGTCTGTAATATTACATGCGAATCAATATAGCGTCCTTTGTACTGGTAAGGCAGCTTTAGTTTAACGTGTTTGTCTATACACGTGCTGACTATCTGTTATTAAATTATTCTTGGAAGTGAAATTATCAACTCGGATATGATTTACCTTGAAGAATAAGAAAATGTTGAAAGTATAGTGAGCGGAGGTAATTACTGACGCTGTTCCTATCTCCTCCCATGTGTACGACTGTGGTCTTCAAACCTCTCATGTTATCAGGCAAAACGCATGTTGGCAATGTGCTACTGAAAACGCGCGTTAATACTGGTGCGACGATAGGCAGGACACGTCTAGTTGGGCATCATCGTCTTTGCTGCTCCATGTCCTAACGCATTTAAAAAGTATAGTACCGTTGAACGACATGTGGGTTTCAAAAATAATGTGTGCCAGCTCAGCGCGATGATAGCCAGAGTTTTATCGTTCTTATCACCGGTGCTTATATCTGTATAAACGCTATTGAAATCATCCGCAAGTTGCTAAAACTTTAAAAGTACATTGTGTATTTTCAGGCTTCCATTGCAGGTATGCGCAGCTTTCCTGCTGTACACGCCACTTAACATTTCTGATAAGATGTCGCTTTTTGCAGACAGGGTTTGTCAAATATGTAGCAGTAACAGTAGCTTCTGTTTTTGCTTTTTATTTGGGTGTTATCAACACGTTTTGTATGCCGAATCCAACCATTTATTCATGTCTCGTGACTGCCCAGTGCATCGATAAAACTCATGATTCTTTTTTATTTGCTGAAGAAGTTGTTTTGATACCAACGGTTTGCATGACCGTCTAATTTGAATCTGTACTTTTAAAGGAATTGATTCAAACTTATGTTTCTTTAAACATTAGAGGAACGCATAAACTTCGCCTTGAGACTAGACGCGAAATTCTTTTAACACAGCCTTTTCGTTGCGCGAATTCTTTAAACTTCTTTTCTGTTTGAATCATTTTAACTTTAAAACTGACATTACTGTAACAGGAACACACCTATCAAACTAACGTTAGTAAGTCGTATACGCGTTCGCAAGGACCCTCTCTAACACACTCGTTACCAAGGACCTTTTGTGAAGTCTATATTGACGAGGGACAGAGGAATTATTTGGCTGGGTGACATTCGTTGCTCCTGTTTCTGAACGTGCCCTTTTTCGAAATGTGTTAATGGCTGCACTTTAGAAGGCAATGTGTCGACCAATGGCGGCACGCAAGCGTTCACTAATTTTCAGGGATTGACCCAAGCGATATTGAATTGGGCATATATTTCCTTAAAGATACTGCCGTTATGCAAATAATATTTCAGTAAACGCATTTCCTTTAGCCATCACAGTGGGGCATTTCTTTTTTTACAATGCCAGAAAGTAAAAACACGGCATTCTCTCGGGATTCGTGAAGTAACAATGAGTAGCAAAAGGAGAGAGCATTCGAAAGTTTGGTTTGGTTTAACCAAACCATTCAAAAGTTTTCAGTTCAGTTCAGTCGTTCAGTCGTGTCCGACTCTTCGTGACCCTATGGACCATGTCTCGCCACGCTTTCCGGTCTCTCACTATCTTCCTAGCGTCCCATAACTTCATCTGCAGTGCCTCTAGGATGCCATCTAACCATCGAGTTCGCTGCCTACCCCTTCTCCGGCGACCCTCAACCTTTCCCAACATCAAATCTTTCTCCAGCGACTCCTCTCTTCTCATCAGATGACCAAAGTAGCTGAGCTTTAACTTTAGAATTTGACCCTCCAATGAGCACTCAGGATTTATGGTCGACAATATCGACTGATTTGATCTTCTGGCAGTCCAAGGAACCCTCGAGAGTCTTCGCCAGCACCACATTTCAAACGCGTCAATTCTTCGGCGGTCAGCCTTTTTCACAGTCCAACTCTCGCATCCATACATCACAACTGGAAAGACCATAGCACGAGTTATACGGATCTTGGTTGGCAGATTAATGTCTCTGCTCTTTACTAGGCGGTCAAGGCTAAACATTGCTCTCTTTCCCAGAAGCAGGCGTCTCCTAATTTCATGGCTGCAGTCTCCTTCCGAGGTAATCTTGGAGCCCAAGATGAGAACATCTGTCACAGCTTCCACTTTTTGTCCCTTGATGCTCCAGGACTTGATAGGGCAAGACGCCATGATCTTTGTCTTTTTAATGTTCAGTTTAAGCCCAAACTTCTCACTCTCTTCTTGTACGCGCATCAGAAGTCTCTTGAGTTCCACTTCACTTTCTGCCATTAAAGTGGTATCATCTGCATATCTAAGGTTGTTGATACGTTTTCCAGCAATCTTCACTCCAGCTGAATACTCGTTCAGACCGGCCTTCCTTAAATAGGCAGGGCGACAGTATGCAGCCTTGCCTCACTCCTTTTCAATCGGAAACCAACCAGTAAGACCATGCCCAGTTCTAACTGTGGCCTCTTGCCCTTCATACAGGTTCATCAGGAGACAGATGACGTGAATTGAAACTCCCATCTCTTGGAGAGCTTGCCACAATCTGCTGTGATCTACGCAGTGAAACGCTTTCGCATAATCAATAAAGCAGATGTAGATGGGTTTCTGGAACTCTGTTGCTTTTTCCATGATCCAGCAAAGGTTGGCAATTTGGTCTCTAGTTCCTCTGCCCTTGCGAAACCCAGCTTGCACGTCCGGAAGCTCCCGATCCACATACTGCTGCAGCCTACCTTGGAGGATTTTCAACATCACCTTGCTAGCATGCGAAATAAGCGCGATCGTGCGGTAGTTGGAACAATCTTTGGCACTGCCTTTCTTTGGAATGGGGATGTAAACTGACCTCCTCCAATCCTGTGGCCACTGCAGGGTTGTCCAAATCTTCTGACATAATGTATGCAGAATGTTAACAGCGTCATGGTTGAGGTTTTGAAGCAACTCAGCTGGAATGCCATCAATTCCGCTAGCTTTGTTCTTAGCAAGGCTGGCTAAGGCCCATTCAACTTCACTCTTCAGGATGCCCGGCTCGAGATCAGTAATCACAACCGTCTTATGTTGGGTTTGCACATTCGGGTGCTTCTTGTACAGTTCTTCTGTGTATTCCTGCCACCTCTTCTTTATTTCTGAGGCTTCAGTGAGGTCCTTGCCTCGTTTGTCCTTTATCACGCCCAACTTAGCACAAAGGCTTCCTTTGATAACTTTGATTGTCTTATACAGTGCTCTTGTGTTCCTTTATTGGCGGTTGTCCTCAACTGCTTGGCACTGTGTGTTCAGGAAGGCATTGTTATCTCTCCTTGCTATTTTCTGAAAATCCGCATTGAGAACGTGTATCTTTCTCTTTCCCCCATAACTTTTGCCATCCTCCTTTCCTCACCTATTTGCAAAGCCTCTTCAGATAACCAGTTTGCTTTCTTGCATTTCTTTTGCTTTGGAACTACCTTAGTAGGAACTTCTAGCATTATATCACGAACATCAGTCCATATCTCTCCGGGCTCTTTGTCTTCTAGATCTAATTCTTGAAATAGATTCCTCACTTCCACAGCATATTCTAATGGAATTTGATCCAGATCATACCTGAAAAGCCTTCTAGTTTTCTGTGTTTTCCTCAATCGGAGCTTAATTTTGGCAACAAGAAGCTGATGATCGGTGCCACAATCGGCCCCAGGCCTTGTTTTTACTGCTTGTATAGCGCTTCTCCATCTCTGCCGGCAAAGAATATAATCGATCTGATTCCTGTACAGACCGTCCGGTGAAGTCCATGTGTACAGGCGCCTCTTGTGCTGTTGAAAATGAGTATTCGCTACGGTGAGGTTGTTTTCGTTACAAAACTCTACTAGCCTCAGCCCAGCTTCATTTGGCTCCCCAAGACCGAACTTTCCTGTAATTCCGGATATTTCTTCACTCCCGACCTTAGCATTTCAGTCTCCTATGAGAAAAACGACGTCTGATGATGGGGTGCGGTATAAAAGGCATTGTAGGTCCGCATAAAATTTCTCAACGTCAGCTTTTTCAGCAGTAGTGGTCGGTGCATAGACTTGGATAACTGTTATGTGGAAAGGGTGACCTTGGATCCGAAGTGAAATCATTCGGTCGTTCATGGGGCTGTACCCTAGCACTGCTTTGCCCATTCTTCTGTTTACTATGAGAGCGACCCCATTTCTTCTCTTGGATCCGTGCCCACAATAAAAGACATAATGGTCGCCGGAGTTAAATTCTCCCATTCCGGTCCACTTGAGCTCGCTGATACCCAAGATATCAATGTTCAATCTGTTCATTTCTCGCTTGACGACATCCAGTTTACCTTGCGTCATAGATCTTACAGTCCATGTTGCTATGTGATATATCTCCTTGCAACATCGGACTTTCCGGTCGCTTCCCGACACATCCACAACTGAGCGTCCTTTTGGCTTTAGCCCAGCCGCTTCATTCGTCCTGGAGCTACTAGGAATCGCCCTTTGTTCGTCTCCAGTAACATGTGGGACGCCTTCCAACCTTGGGGCTGATCTTCCGGCGCCATATCATTAATGGTATTGTGACTGGCCATAGGGTTTTCTTGGCAGGAAATACTGGAGTGGGTTGCCATTACCTTCTCCAGTGAATCACATTTTGTCAGAACTCTCTGCCGTGACCTGTCTAGCTTGAGTGGCCCTACACAGCAGAGCTCACGACTTCATCGAGTTTCTCAAGCCCCTCCACCACGACGAAGCAGTGATCCATGAAGTGTATTAGAATTTTATTGAGCATGGAAGTTAAGCAAACTGCTCAGTTCACGAAAAAAAATAAGGGAAGTTAAGGGCCAGTTAGAACTCTCTGACACAGAAAGGCATCGTGTATAAATAATAAGGGTAAGATTGGAAAGGTTAGGGTTAGGAGATAAGCAAGCACACGAGCTATCAGTGGGGAAAAGAGCTACGCAACAGCGCAACGAGAGCTAGCAGATCCAATATGGCGAATAAGTGGTTAGTGATAACAGCGTCATGAAAAGAGCATTCGGTGAATATAATCAAGGCCTGTTTCATAATCAAGGGCAGTCCTAGAAGGTTTTGAAAACGAATGGCTTTGGCGTAGGCCGTTATTGGAAGTAGAAGTTAAAACACGCCCTCAAAGACCTGATATGCATCCGCGAAATACAGGTAGCCATTGGGAGCTGATGGTTTGGGTGCGGCAATTTTTAAAACACGTGGCTCTTGTTTTGCATAGTGTTTTAAAAGCGTCATTTAAAAAAATAAGCTGCCTTCAACCTATTTTACTGCCCATTTGGTACTAATACTTAAAACTGATGATGCTACGAAACTGCAATAAGTAGGGAGAGCACTTTCACCAATCAGTCTCATTATTGCTGATTCTAAAATATTTATGAAAGTACTGGCTAGAAGGCTACAAACAGTAATAAAGAGTCTTGTAAGAGACTATCTGACTTTTGCGGTAAAAGGCCACATAATATTCACTAATATTAATATTACAAGAAGTCTGCTAGAATGTTGTGACGCTTTCGTGAGCCCAGTTGCTCCGTTGCAGCTAGACATTGAAAAGGCATTCGATCGAGTCTCACATAACATCCTTGTCACGATTCGAGAATCCGCAGATTTGTTTCTGTAATTATTGGCGGTCTAAAGGTGGCTTATACTGGTTGTGCCACACGTATAATTGTAAACATAAACCTTACGGACAGCGTTACCGTGAGATCAAGGAAGCCGATGTTGCCGTTGCTTTTTTCAGTTTGTCTATTACCCTTATAGGATACCAAAAAAGCACATTTTCATCTTTAATTAATTGAAATGGAACTTTTATCGTACGCAGTTAATATAGGTGAATTGTACTTGGGTAGTAAAAGTTGCAAGAATACGGGAAGGGCAATTAATTAAGGAAAACGTACAGGAGTCTCACATGGCGAGTGGCGTAACACGCTGAGTTATTTTGCGTATGTGCTATGGACAACTAATTCTACTAAATACTAAGGTTTGCCACTTGATTGCTACAGCTAAAACAAAATAACCTGGGAACATGAAACACAGGCTGCCATGGAGAGGTCGCAAGGCTGGCAAGATAGAGACGTTTCAGTGTTCGCCCGTACGACAGGTTGCAATATTTTTGGGGACCCAGTAAAGTGTTATATGTCACAAGTATTTTTCACGTCGCAAGGCAATGCACAGAAGATTTACCGCGCTTTAGCTTTTTTCATTTTGGCATTCAAGTCGAGAATGGTTTAGCCGCACAGACCTTTTCCGGCTGATCAGCAGTGGGGGTCTCAAACTGTCTGATTTGCTTATTCAGAAAATTATTTCTCATTTCATATTTTTCCATGACCAGGAAGAAATGTTTTTGCGTACAGTCATACAAGTAAGTTTTCAAATTTTTTTACCAGAATTTGTTGTCTCCAGCAAAAATGTTGTAGCTGTAGATTTAAAAGGTATATTTCTCGAAAGTTGTAACTTCACTCCGCAAGCTTAAGGTATACTTAAGCAGTGTGAAACGCAAGAAATTATACAGTGGCCTAATTGATATCCTGATGTCGTTCATCTATACGGGATGACTTACAGCCGTGTGTCCTTAAACGGGGGAAGATATTGCCTGTAAAATCTTCCTCCGTAAAATCGTTTTTCTGTAGACTCCACACAACCACCCTCTCAGTTAAAGCTTGGCTTCATGAGAAATTGATTTTTGTCCCTTGGTCAATCAACTGCAGTCTTTGCAACAAGTCGGAAGCTATAGCATGCGCTTTCATTGAATGTTTAAAAGCAGCAGATGATATAGATTCAAATCAATGTATTAGAACATAGGATCGCTCATAGGACATAGGGCCTTTGAAATTCCGGCAGGAGGTCACGTACTTGTGATGTCATAACCCTACCGACCAATCAGGACTTTCCGCAGGATTATTTCAGACACGCTGGTTTCGATAACAACAACTACTACTACTACTGATATCTCTACTACGGCGACGACCACGACGACGACGATGATGACGACGGCTTTTGGACCGAACGAGCGCTTAGGCTTCGCGCAAAATATTTCGAAATTTGTCATAACACTCATTCGCCTCTCTGAGGATAAAGATGTGGCTACAGTGAGTTCGGAGCACCTTTTTTTCTGAAGCTTTCAAATGTCATGGGCGAGATATTCAGGTATGAAATTCATTCTGCTTATTTTTTTTTTTAAGCTACTGCGCTTCTTTATCATGAATATGGGCTTGTGATCGTGTTTTGTTTTTTGTCAGCACGTAATACCCACCATATTGTGTTCTCTGAGCGCGCTTTTGTAGCGAGCATATTCAGTAGTTATGACATCGACGCGGTAGTGGGTGTGGGTGTCGTTATCACGTTGCGAAAGTGGTCGCATTCAAGAAAAGAAAGAACTTTTGCCGCTGGTGGTGAAGTTTTCAATATGGCAACGTTAAAATCACCACCCCAAATCAGTTCGTGTTTGCATTAGATAAGCGACAATGAAAGAACTCTAAAGATGCTGATAGTTTACTCTGGGTGGGCGGTATATTACCACAAAACACTTTGCGCTTGTCCTTCTGCGAATGACGCCGAAACTGTATTTTATGGCTAGAATATTTTTCGACTGTTTAGCAGCCCAGAATCTCTGTCTGTAATATTATTTTCGCGTGCCTTGACGATTTAATTTGCGATGATAGCAACAAAACCAGATCAGGAATTCAGAACTAATCATGTACCACGTTCTAGTGAACATCACGGCATCAAAAATGATGCCACTTGATAATCAGATGAGACATGGTTCGTCTGAACATACCGGTAATTAAAGTGGAAATTTTTAATCCATTTCTCTAGATTGGTAGCAACAAAGCATCTTTTATGCTTTCTGTAAAAATTCAATCCATGAACGGGGAAGCTATACTTCAGGGGGTGTATCAGCACAAAGTTTACTGATTTCGCTTTCTCTACAGTTTTACAAAGCAGCTGACGTATCACTGAGGCGCGGAAATATGCTACCCGTCCGGTTTTCACGCTTGCGTGCGATAGCGAGTCCAAGCATTATTTTTATCGCTGGGCATAAGTGCTCTTCTATGCGCATTTTAGGAACGCAATGCAAAAAAAAAAAAAAACGAGGTCGGAAGGGAAGCGAGAGATGCGACCTTATGTTTATGTGTATTCTTTCTGGCTACGTTCTCAAAATGGAAATGACCACTTTAGCATCCTTGTACTCGTTTTATGTATTTAGGGGAATCCTCGTCATCTTCACTTGAGAGGACAACTCAGCCTCCTCTTTCGCTATTTCTCAACAACCTCAATTATCTCTTTTTCACTACTTTGAAACTGCACAATGATGTTTCATTTGTCTCTCTCGTTGACACTCTCTAGCACACGCCTACGTCCCTGATGGATATGCTTTGCAGATGGTATCACCAACCGATTTATCTCATTATATTTCGATTTCTTCCATACTGTTCGGATTTAACTAGGTTTATTTCTCAATCACCTAAGTCCTTTCAAGTGAGAATACCTTCTGCCGAGTGGATTTGTTCTTTTTCTTGACGCTGCTATGTTCTTTAATAGTCGCGTTTGAGTTACAGTTTGTTTAATTAAGTGTTTCACAAATATCAATCATGTTGAACTTTATTTCCTCTAGTTCTGTCACAGGCTCCAGGTAATGTTTCGTTCTAGTAAGTGTTTTAGCGGTTTCCATTCTTATTTCATGTCGTCTTGAAACTCTCCTAGCAACTTCGCCATTTCTTTGGTCATATTTAATAATTACTGTTTTCACAGTTCAAACAACCGTACATGAAATCGGGGATCCAGGAAAAAAGCGTCTCTGCCGTTTGTTGATGCCGGCCTCGGTGAGGTCTGCACTCAGCACGGCGGGTCATTTTGGTGTCCAATGAGGTTGTTGTTGTTGTTCTCCTCTAAATTGATTGCACATAGCGTGCGGCGATGAGCTATTCGGTCTTCGTTCTCTTGTCAGAAATACTATTTGCTCGCGACTCTCACCCGGTTACACCGGCAGAGGCACCGATGGATAAGCGGCTCTACCACAGAGCAGGTGCGTGAGAGCTGCGCTCTGACTTTCCCCTAAAAGGCTGTGCATTAACCTCCAAGGTGGTGTATTCAAACGTTACGCTTTGCCTTCAGCGTCGCTGCCACTGCTTCCATCAGTGGTTTTCGACAACAGCGCTAGCTTATAATTGCTACAGTCGGTCGAAGAGCTGGATCAGCAGGCAAATATTTGTGAAGGTTAAAAGCAACGGAAGGACACAGACAGAGAAAGGATCTCAGGACAACGCCGGACTCGCAACTGAGTTTGTAAGAAATTCACGCTTCTATATAACTTTCTTGCTTTCTGCGCACATGAAATAAAACCACAATAACGAGGAAAATTAAATGCCCTCCGCAACCCGCTGAGTTATCTATGGGTGCTCTGCAGAGCTTAGCAACTGAATTTCTTTCTCAGACAACACCACAGACGCGTCACTGACACAGCTCTTTTATATCGAAAGCTACATTGAACACGAACTAGAAATATCGATGCAGCAATGTTGGTGGACGCCGCGCGCTCGCCGCCCCATATAGCAATCAAGAAGGAACCAGAAGAAGAATATGTCACGTCTTTAGTGCACCGACAGCATAGCTAAACAACCAGACTAGCCTCAATTAATATACAGAGCTAGGCCACTGCTAATTCTATGCTGCGCCGGTCTCCTCATCAAAAAAAGGATCGCCTCCATAGGGAACCAGACCTCCATTCCTCGTATCCTCAGCCGAGTGCTTTAAACAACTGCGCCACGACCGAGATCATGAGTAGCGCATCTTAATTCTTCTTCTGTAGCGTGAGGATGATAGTAGTGATGATGATAGGCTAGTCAGCGCGCATTTCGAGCGAGCATGTGCTTAGTATTATACAGGGTTGAATTGGACTAGATTAGATTGGACTGGATTGGATTGTATTGTACTCGACTGGACTGGTTTGCATTGGTCAGGTTTGCATTGAATTGAAAAGAAATGAATTGGATTGCATATGACTAAAATGAACCGTACTTGATTGGACTGGATCTGATTAGACTGCATTTGTTTGAATTGGATTACAATGGATTTTATGGGATTAGATTGGATTGGAGAGGAGAGGAGAAGAGTCGGCATCCGAGCTCCAGGCACATCCACGGCCAATTTTTCATTTTATAGTCTAGTTCTTTGACGCCCGTTCCTGAGCTTTGCGGCGTCGCTGTTGCCCCTCATAACCAGCTCCACAGCCAATAAAGAATGGTGCTATATGGTACTCACACACGTTCTGTACACACCTTAGCCGCTCCTGAAGGAAGTAAGATGGGAGTGAAAGCAGAAATACTGAAAGGGTTGCCGTAGTGGAGGGCTCCGTAGTAATTTCGACCACCTAGGGATGTTTAATATGCACTGACATCGCACAGCAACCGGTCGCCTCTTCGTTCCGCCTGCATCGAAACTTAGAGCCAGTTAAGTGGTTTACAGGAAAGGAACGCACCAGTATCTGTCACTCGCGGAAGGGGAACTAGTTTGTATGGAATGTCTGTGAAAAATCACCACTTGTCTGTAATTGTACATATATGATTTGCTAGAAATGTCTACCTCAATCTACGGAAAAACTGGAACAGCTGGTGAGCTGCTCTCAAATTTCGCATCAGGAACTAACGTAACCATCGGCAAATGTTTTGACGATATACTATGCTTTTTGGATTTCGCGTTGGCTCTTTGATTCGCGCCTGCACATAATGACGGTTTCCTTAAGCAACGGGCTGCATTTATGCTTTTGGCAGTGTTTTGGCAAATTCACCTCCTCACATAATGCAGAGAACTTTCCTGTTCTCGAAGTCAGGTACTTAGCAACGGCCCGCCTGTGTTACGTATATTTTCCCGCAGCTTAATGATATACAATACACAAGTTGCGTTGAGCGGAGAAGTTTTTCTCGTGGTTTAAAGTGCACTGTGAATTTTTGTTCTTCTTGCTAGTGCTGCTGCCCACACTGTTCAGTTTATGTGGAGCGCAAAAAATTACTTGAACACCTTCACGACTGGCGGCCTTTTATCTTCTTCGAAAGCGGTGCACGTAAGGAGTGACTTCAATCTTCCTTTATCAAAGCGAAAGCTTTATTAGTCCATTACGCGAAAATCCGGTTGCCGGCGTGTGGAGAGCTCGAGGTTAAGGTTGTCGCTCACTAAAGGTAGGATTAGCCTTGCGGGTTCTACGGGGCTAGCAACTACTCCATCGTAGCGCCCCTTAAATATTAATAGCATGCACAAGTCAGTCACACATAATCCCATGGAATGGATAACAGTCATAACTTCTGTCGCCATCTGGATTCCAGATGCGAGCCCTACAGGAAAGTTAAAAGAAGACGAGAAATCTTGCTACAATACGAGTTTCCGCACGGGTAGACAAATGAACTGTTGGGGACTTCTGTTTTCTTGAGGGAAGCGAACAACAAGCTTCTTTCCGCGCTGTACCTTGGACCGACATAATGTAGTGTTCGATATCCCCGCTCATGTGGAAGACGGCAGCGGAAGCGTTTCTGCAGACTTGTCTTTTTACAACCACGCAGGTGTACGAGCATACAGTGCAATATAGCAAAGTGGCTTGGGTTCCTTTCAGTCATTTGGTGACACATGGTACCCCAAAACAACTTCAGGTGTCCACAGATCGACTGGATGTATCGCTACGCAAGGCATACAAGACAGTAATAGAAGTAGTAGGAGTAGTAAAAGACTGTATTGAGGTACAACACTTAGGCGCCTAATACATCGATGGCCTGCTGGACGAGTAGGCGCTGTTCCTATTCACCCTCAGCACCAAGCCAGTCCACCCAGGTCCAGATAGTATGGTAGGAGGTGGGAAAGAACGCCGATTGCTGTGCAACAGGACATGAAAATAGGCAGTGTGAAAGGTTGCCATAAGGGGAAGGGCAGTTGGGGCATGATGGATCACGACGGAATTTGTAGAGATATAGCTGTGCAGGTTTTATGAGTGCATTCAACTGTATTTGCCGAAGGATATGAGCCTCTCGAACGGAAATATTAGGATGATGGTCGGGGTAGAGCTCGCGGTCTAAGCGAGCAGCACTGTAATATTCGCTGATGGTGGCGCGAAGAGACAGTCTACACCCGCCCACCAAGCATTTTGACCAGGGGATGAATGGTGCCCGGTCACCAATTTCACGGTCAATCTGGTCCGCCAGCTCATTGCCGTCATTCCCCAAGTGTCCAGGGATTCATCGGAGGAAGACGGGGCAGGGCTGCAGCGCAGTGCAGCCTCGAGCTCCGTGAACAGATGATGTGTTTGACTTTTAAATTGAATGGCACAGATAGCAGCCTGGGAGTCAGTGTATACAATATACTGAGGCACAGGTGGGAGAGAATGGAATCTTTCAATGGCATGAATGATGGAGAGGACCTCAAGCGCATTGGGTCTACCCATGATCACTTCCACCACCAAACTGATGACCCTCGTGATCTCCAACACAGTCGACGAGCTGATTGAAGCGACGTTTAATTCCCAAATGATCGTCTCTCTCTGACCCATGCAGGTCGCGCAGTGCTGCGCCAGGTATGAATCACTCCTCTGAGGGCGCCTTCTACGTATATATGGACCTCACGCCTCAGCACAGACTCAGTCTTCGTATACCTCCGGTTTCCAAACGTATGCATCCAGAGTATCTCACAGTGCGCAGAGCAGACCGAGCCCGCCAACTCCAGAAACGTTTCGCCGGTCACCCCGACGTTGCATACACAGATGCCTCTCACCATCCCCTTCACCCCGCTATGATTGCGGTTGCATTGGTACCGCACCGAAACTGACAAAATGCCTACACCGTCCTCAACACCGCCACTATTACCACCGCGGAAGAGGTTGCCATCACGTTAGCTCTGACCGAACCCCTCACCAAAATACTCGTTAGCGATTCTCAACAAGCAATTAGTAACTAGATGCAGGTCGTATGTCCCGACCGGCACACACTATCCTCCGGTCTCTCCCCTTAACGTCTACACCTCGTCTTCTCATGCCCCTGCGCCCCAGTCCATGAGGCGCTCAGCGGGAACGCACAGGTGCTTGCTCTAGCCCGAGAACGCAACTACCGGTCGGAGCATCCTCCTCAGCCTGCCGCTTCGTCTGACGCTCCCCAAAGCACTCAATTATGCCTTGTTACGTACACGGACATCCTCCAACATTATCGGCTCCAACGGTGTCTATACCCCCCAGAACACCAGGAACTATCCGGCGCAAGGCGGTCCATTGGCGCAAAATACAAAGAGGAACCTTCCCAAACCCATGGCTTTATAGAAAACTTTTCTCAAATCTTATTGCACCTACATGCAAACACTGCTCACAACCGACCATATTCATTCACATGATGTGGACATGTACACAGCACAACGCAGGCAATACAGCTACAATGGACGTCATCTCTCCTGATGGGGCTGGTACAGGTGGGTCACCGCCGCTTGCGGCGGGGGCTAGCCTGGCACCAAATTTTTATCTTTTGTAGGCCGTCATTGCACACGCCACCGCTGGTGGTGGACGACGGCTGTTGTTGCGGCGCACGTCTTTCTTTGCCTCTTCCTTTTCTTTCATCTCTATATTCTCTTCTATCTGCACGAGGCAGCGGAGGTGGCTCAGCTACAGAGCCAGTAGCAGGCCCGTGCATTTTGTTTTCCTTCTTCCTACAGCCACAACAACAACAACAGCTACAATGGATGCATGGGAGTCAATGCTGCGTGCCTCCGAGCTTGCCCAACAGCGCCAACTCATTTTGCGCATTGGAGGCCGCAGAGTCCCAAAGGATCCCTGCTTACCTCCTCTAAGCAGTGCAACCAGTCTTTCGGCTGGTTCCCCAATTTTTCGGAGTAAATAGCTTATTATCATCATCATCCACAGAAACAAGTGTGTCAGATGGAGCGCCTTTCCCTCCCTATAAGGCGAAAGTCTTTCTAGGCTCATGGTGAAAACCATAGAGTTTCTTACACTAACTAGATGGAAAGCTGAGGGCGCTGCACTTCAGCCACCTTGGGCGCGGTAATAATCATGGGCCGGTGTTCTCTTGTTGCGGTACAGTTGGTTTTTCTCGGATGCATGGAGTGGCGTTAATATGATCTTTTTTTTCATCATCATCATCATCTCGAGGTGCGTACATAGACCGCAAAAGTTATAGTAGCGAAGGCGCAAAAGCAGACGTCGCCAATTAAATTTCTGTTTCCCGAAATGCCACTAAAAACTTCTTTAAGTAATTGCACAACCATAAATGTTTCCAAAACATTTTTTCCTTTTAAAGTGTGCCTATTAAGTGCGAAATATTAGTATTTGTGCTGCTCAAAACTAAGCCAATAAGAGAAAGAGCCATTGCTTATATTGGATAAATCTCACACTGACATGCTGTTCTCTCCCTTTTTGAAATTTACAGTCACAATATTGAATGATAGGACATTATTTACGCTAGAACAACGTTTATCTTTGCATTTGTTTTGGCCAAAAGTTTTAGTTCTGCACTCGGTAGCTCTCCGGCCTATGATGCTTTGAGCGCCCATGGTCGCTGAACTGGTCGTCTGGAAACTCTATGTATACTCCCATAGATGGCAGCAGAGCTTTCCCTCTAGGTAAGATTACGAAACTCCATGGTGAAAACCTCGTGTTGACAAGATTTCTCCGCGAGATGTGTCAGCGAGATTCCGTTAGTAACGGACACGGCGCCTTTCCTTTCCGGCAAACCAATTATGGAAATACTGTGCTGGAGCACCCGGGTTCGATCCCGAACGCGTGCGGCTGCGTTTTGATGGAGGCGAAACGAAGAGGCATCCGTATACTGTGCAATGTCAGTGCACGTTAAAAATACTCAGGTGGTCTAAATTACTCCGCAGCCCTCCACTACTGCTCCTCTTTCTCTCTTTCCACTTTTACACTCAATTTCCTCCCTTCCCTTACGGCGCGGATCAGGTGCCCACAGAAATAAGTTTGACAGACACTGCGCCTTTCCCTTCATGTGAACCAATTATTATTATTATTATTATTATTATTATTATTATTATTATTATTATTATTATTATTATTATTATTATTATTATTATTATTATTATTAACGCTGATGAACTTTGATGCGTTCAGCGGAACGCTAGTTATATTCGACAATGGGCGCGCGATGTACCGTGTGCAGCAGCAACACTCAGGCCTTCGCGTTTCTTCACTGCAGACTCTGCAGTGCTCACGAAGTTTTCAGGCTGAAGTTGGTTGATTACCTCTGTTTACACACTTTCTGACCATTCGCACCCATTTGCGCACGCAAGTCATACCCTTTCCCGCTCGTTGACTTTCAAACATGTGAACTTTCCCGCCACCGGAAGTCGAGTATACCACGGACACCCTTGGAACGTTAACATAATTCCTGCCGGCTATGTCAACGTCTAATTGACATAACACGCCATGCGCAGCGCCATTAGGGGCGCCACTGAAAGCCGCGTAGCGGCGGCCGTCGGAACCAGAGACGGGCCTCATGCGGCAAGCGTGGCCGTGGTGCGCGCGTGCGAGTCTGCCGTTTTGTGCGCGCCTCGCGGGCACTTCCGCAGTGACAGTGTGCGCAAGGGGATCGCACTTTATAATAGTGGACATGTTTTCGATATAACGGCCGTCTGGAAACTACATCGCCTCCGTATGCATCATGTGCCTGCTGCATACGAGCGTAAACAATGTTGCATACGAAGTGGTGCTCATTTTGAGTACCCCGCTTTGATAACAACGCCAAGCTAACTCGTTCATGCATTAACCTATGAACCAATGTTGTTTCTTTGCTTAATGGTATACGCTTGCTTCGTTTAAATGCAATATGTTTCTACAGTAAACTAGGCAGCGTCGTCGAAACTGAGAGCGGTTTCGTACCGGTGAGACCGCAGGAAAAGCCAGCAAGCTTGCAAACCAGCATTCTGAGCATCCGAAAAATAGCGCATATTGGGTTCCTGTAGGAAGAGTTCAGTCTGAATAGCAAGTGCAGCGACATGTTATGCTTTCGTAATCTTGCCAGACAACAGAAATTAGCACTGGCTCGGTCTTCAAAGGAGTTGTTTGACAAGTTTCAAAACGCATATTGGCAAATATCTGTTCAATAACCCGCTGCAGTGGCTCAGGCTACTGAGGAAGATCTAAATATCGGGACCGATCGAGTCGACCGCGCCGCCGGCGTTTCGGGGGAGGCGAAACGCAAAATGCAACCGTGTACTGTGCGATGTCAATGCACGCTAAAGATCGTCTGGCTAAGTGTTTCACAAATCTAATTCGTATTGTATTTTCCCGGCCAGCGGAGGCGATCAAGTTTAAACAAGAAGTGTTCACAGAAGGTTCAGTGACAAGTAGAACAAAACATTGTTATCACTCAAGCCTGCCACACGGCAAATTTAATGCCTTCTCCATCGAATGACGCTCGTTCAAGATGATATTTGTTTGTTGCTGCATGAGAAAATATAATGAGATTTGACGAAAACGACATTAGGTATCGAATGAGTTTGAGGTACTCATCCTAATGCAATCAACGAGGAAGTATTCTATGTTGACACCAGAGACTCGGTGAGAATTAAGAAACTACAAAAGTGCCACCGGCATTAAATACTACTGTGCTCCTATAATTTTGCAGCTAGTCATCTATGTGAACTATGTCAACTAGCATCGTAAAAAACTGGCGCCCATCGCTGCCAGCCAACCCGTAGCCACTGCACTCAGCGCAGGCGGAACAGGTCGCCCCTGCAGCCGCGGTCCGTCGGCGCTGAGTCGCGACACGGCGGATTTCTGTCGCCACCTTCAGAAAAGCATGCTCTGTTCATCTTAAATAATACGCGCTTAATTTCAGGAAGGAATCTATAAAAATTATCTTTACTGAGGATCGCTGTTATGTAACGAAATTTTGGAAGAAGTGATAACAGCAATACCAGCAAATTTCTGCTTTTAGCAGCTGCCGCCGGTGACACGCAGCTCATCCGATTTCGTTTTCTAGCATCGCTGCTGAGGCGTCGCCAAAGTTACACCTTCAGTTCACTGTAAGACAATTTGTGAGACAATTGAACTGATGTAATGTAGTATTATTAATAGGAAATTTACTATTTCTAAAGCACTTCCGGCTACGGCTTTTATGCGAAACCGTTTAGGAGTTAAGGCCTAGTGATGACTAGGGCCTATAGCACACGGCCGGAACGCCGTAGTCGGCCGCTTCGCGGCCAGCGTCGTTGCGGTAAGCTCGCGGCATCCGATGTGACAAGCGTTACGAATTTGCGGTATTCTTTCTTGATGAGGCTAAGCTCGAGCATTTTTCGACGGCCCTTAACACGCCGAGCGAATCATCTGGCGAAAACGTACTGGAGTCAACGGGGCTGTAGTATGCTGCGCCGTAGGGCGATACTCGAAGGTTCTATAAAAGCGCCGTCGAACAGCACACTAGATAATGCCTATTTACGTGTTGCTCTTGACATTTGCTTTAGTGCGCAAAGTTTATGTTGTTGTAACTTGTACGCGTTTCGCAGTCGAGCGCAGACGTGCGCACCTTCCGTGCCCTTTCGTAAACAAACGCCGCCGACACTGCCGCTAACTTCGTAACTGAGAGTCCTAATCAACAGGTTGGTTACAAGGCATGCAAGGCATGAATGTCAATTTAAAGGCCGCTTTCGTTTACATCGCAGTTATCTTAATTCGCAACATCAATCGCAGTTACCATAATTTGGAAAGGGCATTAGCTTTGGTCGTGTAGCATCGCGTCGAAAAAATGACATTAACCTGAACAAATATCATTAGGTGCGATTGCTTGCTTCACCGCCGCTGTCGTTCTCGTGAAGCATCACTGGAAACTTATACAAAGGTGTTTCTGGCAAGGTTTTATGTGTGTTCGAAAACCCAACTACGCAGCAATTCTTGCCGGACATTGCTAAAGGTTGACAGCGGCGTTATATCTGGTAAACCGCGACCAAAGACGAAAACACGACGATCGCGCATAGGTGCTGCCATGAACAGCGCCCGACCGAGCCCGCCTACGCTTTGCGGCTTTGGCGACAGGCGGGGTTTTCGGCGTTTTGCGCATCGTGTATTGGCTCTAATTAATTGCCTAATAACAGACATGCACCAAATGTTTACCTAGCGAGATTGTTTCATCCTCTATGTAATGAAACCATTCTTTTTCTTATAACTCGTATCGATCGCGTGTGATCGTGATGGCAAATTCTCGTGACACGAAGCTGTTCACATAGCCATACAATGCACACGCATTAATAAATTCACACAATAATGATCTGCATAAATTGCCTGTCATGTGATGGTGTGGCGCAGTAGAGAAAAATGTACACAACTAAATAGCGTCCTAAACGCCTGTAATCTTGCTGCCTTGCTGAAAAGGGAATTATTCTTTTCTATAAGATTATGAGCAACATACTACGCACTGATAAGCAGGAATGCCTAACCAAAATCCCTTCACGTATTACTTAACGCAGACATGTACAAGAACAAACGTTGTCTAAGCAATGTTAACACCTTTGCTTCTTTCTATTTATGGCGAAAGAGTGCAACAAACTAACAGAGCATGAAGTGGTTGCTTCAGGTGTAGATATATTACCTGCTGGTGTCGTGAAATGTGGTGTGGGGATTTATATAACGTACTTTTTGATTCCTTCAAGCAAATATCCTCACATTGTTCTGTGCTTAGTCGCATTGAGATTATCGCGCTTGTTCGTTTGTTTCGAACAGTTTTTTTAAATGGTTACGGTCGGCAACCGCTGGACTATGCTTGTGTTTTGTCGTTTATGCTCACTCTGGGTTGTCTGTGTTACATTTACACCACTCGTATCTTGGTTCTGATTAGACCAATAGTATCTCGAATGAATAAATAGATTAGGCAGAATGCAATAAAAAGACGCTTTTAATCACTTCTTTAAATTTTAGCTAAAGGTGTAGCAGACAGGTTAGTACGAATTTAAACTTAAACTTTTTTGCAGTCACTGCTGTTGTGTAGGGTAATTATTCCGGTTTAATTTCTTCCGCAGTAGCAGTAACAACATGCTTCGATCCACGTGTAGGAGCATGGCTTTTTTGTTGCCAACACCCACAACCTTCAACCGTTTTATATTAGGACACAAAAGTATTCAAATTCGTTTTCATAAGAAGCGCTTTAGGTGCAGACGATTACATAAAAGCATATTGTCGCGGCAGCGTGCGCTGCTTGCTTTTCAGCTAGCAAACAATTCAGCAAGGAAATAGCACTCATGTGGCAGCCCTGTTTGCCTGCCTGCCGACACACAGAAAGAGAAACCTCTACCCGCTCAGTGCCGCACGTACTTGCGAGACGCTCGGAGATCAATATTGCCAATTTAGTGAGATCCTGGCCCCACTGACGCTTGCCTGCCTTGTCCAGAAAACGTGCGTTACTCAGGCGTGTGATGTACTTTGGAGGTTACTGGTGGAAATCTCGCACACTTGCTAAACCGGTTGCGGTCAAGGCGCGAATGCGACCTACTTTGGCCTTTAGAAAGAGTATGGTTGCCGCCTACGCCTAGCTGGTCAACCTTCGCTCAACCTTGGAAGCCCCTCACAGGAACTGGCATAAGCAACAACGTCAAGCTTCCTACTGGATTCGACAGCTTGAGAGACGACGGTGAGCACATGGAGAAAGAATTCACAGTCCGAAGCAGCAGAAGGTAGCATGAGCACACTTTAAATTCAACCAGATAGCCAGATGCCCGCCGGTGTTGCCTAGCGTCGGCGTTTTCGGTTCCTCCGTTCCGGATTCCGCCGGTCAAGAACCGAACATAACAAAAGCGGCGCTAGGAAGCGAACATTCGCAAGAAAAATGGCGCCAAGAATTTTCCTAAAGGTCTCGAGAATCAGCCCCTTCTCCGAAGCATCATGCATGCGTGCTCTTCGCTTCCGTTCCCACCAGTCTCTGCTAGCTGGCTTTGCTTTTTCTTCTGCTGCTGCTGTTTCCGTTTCGCTCTTGCCGCTCGGTTGTCGCAGCAGTAAACATCGCCTTGGGCTAAAAACAGCGCCGCGGTTTTTCGGGATTGGATCCCGAGGGCAGCGTCTCCTTCGCCGGGAGTGCGAAAAGCGTGCAAGAGCAAATGCAGGCTCCACTGCATGCTCCATTCGCTGCCCGGCAGGAAAGCCCCGAAATATATATGCGGAGCACGGGACGGGGCAAAATATGGCCAAGCAAAGCAAAGTAGATGGGAGGAAAATTTTCTCGATTTGTTTTCTTTTCATATTGAAAACAAAAAAGCAGTATAGAAACAGCGTTTTGTGGAAAAGGGGCCAGCTGTGCCGTCTGCATCAAAAAACAAATATAACTCCACACATCAGTTTTAAATTTTCGACACGATAGTCAGACCTCAAGGAAACTTAAGATTGTCCACTTTACGGCGACATATGATCGGAAAGTGTAGGAATATAGCTGAAGCAGCGGTCCATTAAATGCTTCCAACTCTGAAGAGTAAATAAGTAGTAACTATATGTTTTCCGGGGTGTACTTTCAGACTGAATGGAAACGCAAGGTAACTTGCCTGAGCAGACCGTTATGACAAGCGCTCTAGTGCAAGTGTATTCAGCTGAACTTCAGATACCGCGAGGCATAACTGCAGTAAAAGAAATAAAAATGGCAGATGACCGTTAGGACGAGCAAATGGAAATCCGTAGCATCAGACTTGAATTTCCTTTTGCATAACGTGTCGCACCGCACGATGTTTGGGTTTCCAAACTCGCCACATGTCCTCAACGTTTATATAACATCCCTTGAAGGTGCCGTTTGTTGTGATACTTGAGCTCAAAGTATTCTGCTCAGCGGCACACGGTACTACGCAGAAACACCCCACAGCGCCGTCAAACCAAAAAGGCACACAAAATCACCTCTGTGGAACCGTTGCATACAAATCGCGCGTGCACAGCTGATACTTCGGCTCCTGTACTTTTGTCTTCCTCGCCCCCACATTTCACTACAGCCACCCACAAATCTGTTTCCGTAAAGCCCACCTTCGGGTTAGCATCCGTCCACCCCCATCAGAACCGCCTCCATTTACGGTAGAAATCATCTGTTCTGTCTACAGCACAAAACTGCAACCTCCAAATTGCAACCTGCCAACCGTGGCAGGTGAAAGGTGGTTCTCAGACGCTGCAGGAAACACCAAACGCCGGAAAGTTTTTTCCGACATGCATGTCTTGAACACAAAGGCATTAGAACCTTTCATGCCTGCATGCATCTTGGCTGACACAATAATGTGATTAAGCGTATGTACATCGTATTCGGGTGACAAATTCGGACACAAATTGAGTGTGGCAGCAATTACAAAAAACTAATTTAACTGACGCACACGTAACACAACAGCCACAGTAAATAAAGGAATCAACAAGGCAAAACGCGGGGGCAATTTGTTGTTTCATACTAAAGGAATCGCGCTAAGTGGCACAAAAAGACGTGAACACAGGCGCCTTTTGTATCACTTCACCGATTCGCACGTCGTCTCGTGAGACGATGAGCGGACACAGGCAGTGGGTCAGCTATAACGCAGGCGGTCATCTTGCAGAACACTGAAAGAAATGCAAGGTGTGAGGATGGCAACCTGCCTGTGATCCACAACGCGATTTCCCGTGCGAGTCTATTCCACGAGTCAAAGCTAAGGGCGAAGGCAAAAAGAAAAAAAAAAGGAGTCGGAGGGAGGTGATCGAAGCATGGCGTACTTCCATGGTGGTGAATGATGCGTTATACCTTATCAATATCGTGAATCAAAACCAATGTTGCCTTTTTGGTGACATAATATAAAATGTTATTTTGTTTTGTTTTCTTCGAGGTTTTGCTCACGAGCTTTTTACCTTGACACTGCTGCTGGGCATTTAACTGACTGTGACTTTGATTTCTTACTGATGTTGTTGTCGTCATTTTTCTTTTTCTTTTGCGTGTCCGCAGCTGATTTAGTTTTCTCTGACTGCTTTTGCTATGACTCAAACCATTACTTATTTTTTCATTGAGTTTTATTATTGTGGTTGTTTGTGAGCTCTCTATGCGGTTTTCCACTCTTGGAGGCATGCCGCCGAGCTGAATGCTTCTATACCTCGCCTCTAGTGATAAATGCAATGTGTCTTTGCTGGGCGGGATATCATGTTTTGTTTTTGATAAATGGGCACGGCATGGCTTTCTTTGTGTAAATTGCGGCCTGCATCTGAATAAAACTTCAGTCGGTAGTTCTGCGCTTGTCCTATCGTCTGCGTGCCTTCTGTAGTGTCCCCGTTTCTTTTGTGCTGCCACTGTCTGCAATGAATCACCGTCTACTAGGCACCAAGTTAGTAATCGGCATCACTGACCACCGCGAACATGTGAAATATAATATCTATCCCAAATAAATTAAAACTATCCAATTCTGCTAAATACAGATGTAGCCCAATTACTGGCCAATATTCTTGCAGGACGAAGCGCCAACTTCATCTCTCCACGAAACATTACAGTTTCGTAGACCTCTATGCTGTGACCACCTAGATAAGTGGGTGACGAAATTGGGTATTCCAAACGGGCTAAAATACGGTACAACTAAAATAAGCCAACCACTGCTGCTTGGTTCAAGCAGTTGGAATCACCTACAGCTACGAAGCCACCTTTAAATTTACGAAGCGGGTGCCGCTTGAATTAACCGCACTATTTCACAAGCCAGAATGGCGCCGTTTTTGTTCCATTCATGTTGGTTTTAAATACCTACGGAAGTAATTATGAATTATGTAAGGTTCTTTGAAATTTATTACTTCCATCCAGCCCTGCTTTATTTTCAAAGGGCGTAATTTGGATGCCGCATGATGTCTCCAAAAGTTAGCTCCAGTTTCAGTCTTCCTCTCTTGTCATCTGTCAGCACGTTTTGCAAATTATAGATCTGTGGTGCTCTGAACTTCATCCTTGCTGCGTGTTTGAATGTGTGTTTCTTTGCGCAAGTACGCGCCTTTTAAGTATTGATTAACATTGTTGTAATAAATTGCTTTCAAAATTCTAAAAGCCGATATGCCGCTGCACGCAAATCTACAAATGCAACTACACGCCTAACTGTAGTAGCTAAAAAATTCATTATCAGAAATTATTTATCCTGCTAACTAGTTGACGTTATTCTCTATTTTTTCGTTATGTTCGACAAGACTGGTGAAATTATACCGCAGAAGTTCTCTTCGCTTCTCTAAATGAATGTTTTTAATTTGTGACGTTTTTTTTCACACGTTTAGTGCAAAAAGCACACCGTAAACACTGTCTGCTTGAGTTGCACCCGTCTACTACAGTCGCGAGTAAAACATTGTTAGCGAAATTACGCCACCAGAGCGCAACAATCGCGCAGTCCCATTATTTGCGAACGCTCCTGACATTTTCGTTATCGGCGTGTTCGTAACCGCAGCGCCGGTATTTCCGGTATTTGTTATCTGCCGCTCCAGAAACACGCACTAGTTAAAGCGAGATGGGCAGTACAGGAGAAAGACCGTTTATTCTGCATCACACCGTATTTAAGGACGCTTATGATTAGTGGTCTGCGCCGAAACATGCGCTGTTGTTGAGTTCACAAGCATAACATTGCACTCTGTTACTTCTTCCTTCTTTGTTAAAAAATTTAAAAAAAGAAAAGCAAACAAGAAGAGAGGTACACCAATCGGAGCCCACACCTCCACCAATTATAGGGGTGTGTTTATTCAGTCAACGCAGATGGATTCAGTTGCTCGGGATGAACTCGCAGTGGAGCGTCAGGCGTAGCAAATCACAAAGACAACGACCAAGTTCTTCGTCCTCGAGTGCGCCAGCACGCGATGCATGTCAGTGGCTATGATGACCAAGATTACCACACTACAATAGCAACAAATAGGGAGAAAAGTCTCAAGCTTAATTGTTCGATTAAGCTTCCAAACGAGGCTTGCTTCGCTATTTTTTACGATCTGGTATGGCATATAACGCTGCGGTTCACGGTTTAAAGATTCACTTCTTTGAAGAACTCCATGAACTGCTTCTGTAGGCGGGCTACTTGAAGAAACATGCCCTTAGGATGCTAGTGCCACGGCTTTGTAGGCCCTCGGAACTGCTGTCCACTGTTCGCAGCCGCCACATACGACCGTGTTAGCCCTGTTGGGCCAGCCAATACGGCCGGAGCCCGCGTTCTGCTCCATGGGTCATACACAGACACCAGATTTTCGCTGTAAAGGTCTGACGCACTGCATTCCGTTCTGCTGTAGCATCAACGTTCCTTGTGTGTAATGTCTCCTAGTCGCTGTCGAGCGCCGTTCGTGGGGACCGTCTTTGGCTCCAGGGGACAGTTGAGGAACGGAAGTCGCTTTCTGGTATGACGTCCCATTAGCCCCTGAGCTGCGGATTGTAGACGGTTGTCCCTCTGAGTGTTCATCCATTCCAAGAAGGCGCTGAAAAATTCAAGGAAAGCGAAACGGGCGTTTGTTCAACAGTTTTTAGCTTCAACAGCTTGGGGGTTATGGCATACAAGAAGTGTTTGATGTTGAACTGACTTTTAAAGGCTTGGAAGCTTAAGCTGCCGAAAGGAGAGCCGTTATTGCTACAATTTGGCCGGGGTGTAATTCTTCGCGACGATTTGCGCAAATGCGCTGATTACAGCAGCAGCACTGGTCCAGTTAGCTTGCGACAACTCGAAAAAGAAACGAGTAAGCTTCTACAAGTATAAGATATTCACTGCTTTGGCGGTGAAAAAGGTCGGCACCGACAATTACAGTTTGCATAGGGAATTTCGCAACTCGTCACTAAGAATGGACAGCTTTTCATTTCACTGAATGCATTTTTTATGGACACCTGCCCAATAAATTAACCCAATATGCTATTTGCGGTTTTGCTGTTTTGCTCATGAATTAACTACATTTCATTAAAATTCTAAAGCCCAGTTTATATGTGTCAACATTTCTTCTCAAATAAGGAACATAGCAATAGGAGCGCCACAAGCTAGCATACTTAGACTTCTCCTCTATGATATATAGTTGAGATTGACAGTCACGCCAGATACATCATCTATACGGACGACACCACACTCTTGTTTTCTTCTCATAGCGCCTGAGATTTATTAGCAGCTGTTAATACTTTACAGAAGAAATTTAGGCGTGGTTCGTCAAAAATGGTCTCATCACAAACGCAAGATTAAAGAAAGCTGCATTGTTCTAAGCAAAGAACAAAAACGACGCACTGGCTGCAGACATACTTGATTCGACTAAAATAGAACTAGTGAATTATGAGAACACTAGGAATCATTTTTGATCATATCTCATGATCATGATCATACCGTGTTCGCCATATTTTAAAAGGCATCGTCTCGTTTGCCTACGCTGTTCTAGCAGCCCAGAATCCCTTTACGGTAGTTGACATTCGCGCCACTTGCCAGCGGCTTGACCATCTGCAGTCGCAGTGGCTCAACAACACCTCGGATCCAAGCCAAGCTCTCCAGGCCGATCTGCGCACAGCGATTCGCTGTAGCTCCGTGAGGAGCTACAGAGTGACCTTTGTTCAGCTCCTGCATCTTCTAGTCTACCTCTTTCTTCTCCCGAGTAACGTGACATCATCAAGGAGGAGCTTGCTTTCCTTGCTCGTCCCAAGGCTCCGGAACCACCAGCCTCGCCCTACGTCCCGACGTGTGCTGAGATTGATGCGCTACCTGCTACCGCTGCTACCTGTCTTCCTATCCACCCAATACCTGTGCAACAAAGCGTCGCTGCCCTGTCCTCGAGACCACCGATGTGTGGTGCTTGGCGACCACGCCCATCTCCAGTTTGTTTCTACTGTGGCATACGCGGCCATGTTATACGTGTCCACCGACGCCTGCGAAATGAGCGTGCAGCTGACCTGGCGACGATGTCCAGTTACCTCCTCGCCAGTCTCTCTACGACAATAAGCTCCATCGCTACCCTTCCTCGTCAAGTTCCCCTGACCGCTCTACGAACGAACGTCCATCACGTCGCCGCTCTCCATCACCCTACCTCCCGACCTGATCACCCCTTCTCCCGCCTTCTTCGACCTCTGGTCGTCGCACGGAAAACTAACTTGTGCAGTTTCCGGAAGTAAAACTGCAGCCCTTGCCGTCGCTACGATTCCTCCTCTGCCCCCATCGCACATGTTGACTGTAATCGTTGACGGCAATGTACTAGAAGCAATTATTGATACAGGCGCCGCTATTTCCGTCATGCAGCTTTATTTGTGCTTACGACTACGCAAAGTACACGATCCCTACAGCGGTCTGCCATTATGTGCTGCCGATGGAAAGTCTATCAACCATTCTGGACTTTGTACAGCAGGAATCATCATTGACGGCATCCTGTACTGCATTGAGTTCGCTGTGCTATCATCCACTGTCCACCCTCTCATACTCGGCTGGGATTTCCTTCGAGATGCATCAGCAATCATTACATGTTCCCCTCCTACTATTCAAGTCTCGGAATTCAACACTCCTGCAGATTCAGAAGCCTCTTGTTACCACTTGGTTAACGTCGCCCATCACATCCTCTATCCCGGCTGCGAAGATATTCTTTCTGTGACCTCTGACGACGTGACTGATGGGGACGTTCTGATTACACCCAGTTCCCATCTCGTGTCAAGGGGTATCATAACCCTCTTGTCACTACTTCGATTCTCCACTGTGTCTTCTCGCCGCCTTCAACACCCTATCGTAGCCAATTCTTCTGTTCTGCGTCTCTACTGTTGCTTCAGTCACTCCCGCCTAGCCTGTCATCCTTCTTCCTATCTCCACCTTAGCTCACTCATATACATCACCTATTTCGCTCAGTGCAGAACCTCGCAACACGATCACCACCGATGTCGCATCACAGCAAACAGAAGTATTGCTCGGTGTATTTACCAAGCACGCAGCCTCATTCAACGTGAGTTCTCGAGCATTGGGTCAAACCGCTGCAGCAAAGCATCGCATCCACACAGACGGATCGTGCATCGTTCGACGCCGGCCATATCAGGTGTCTTCAAACGAGCGCAAGCTAATCCCGGAAAGTTGCTGATATGCTCGCCCGCAACATCACACATACTTCGTCAAGTTCTCAGTCATAACACCCGTTGTGTTAGTGAAAAAACGGCGGTTCTGTTCGATCTTGTGTAGGTTATCGTGCATTCAATACAATCACTTGCAAGGATGTGTATCCCCCCCCCCCCCCGAATTGGCGTTTTTTCTCCAGCCTTGACTTAAGATAAGGTCATTGGCAAATTCCTATGCATGAATATGACAAAGAGAAGACCGCCTTTACCACACCGAATGGTTTATACGAATTTAATGTTGTGCCATTTGGGCTCTGCAATGCTCCGGCAAAATTCGAGTGCATGATAGCCACAGTAGCTTAGGGTGCCTCAAATGGAAAACATTCGGGGCCCAAATGTCACTATTGTTTTGTTTCTTGTCCTGCCCTTGTTTCATGTCCTGATCAAGGCTAGTGTTGTGTGCCATCCTGCCGCAATATTGTATTTCCGATGCTTACTGATCATGTAGCAGAGGGCTGAGGCCGCGTCAGGCGACCGCGCCTTTAGCCTCAGCCTCCTTTTAGGCAAATGCCTAAGAAACAAATAAAGAAAGAAGGAAACTTGTCTCTGTTACTTGAACGACATCTTTATTTTTTCTTCGACATTTTCTGACCATCTCGCTCGTCTCGATTTAGTTTTGACAGCGCTTTCCAACAGTGGTATTCAGCTAAACACTAAGAAAGGCTGCTTTGCGTCAAAATCTATTAAAGTTCTTGACCACCTCATAAGCAGCGAGAGAATTAAGCCTGACCCTGACAAAATCGCTGCAGCGCTGCACTTTCCGCGTCCGACTCGAGTCAAAGATCTCCGCAGTTTCTTGGGGTTGGCATCACACTTCCGCCGCTTCATCCGCAATTTCGCCTCTATTGCCTCACCTTTACATACGCTTCTCCGCACCGACACTCCCTTCGTCTGGTTTCTTGCTTGTGAGACAACATTTGAAACTCTAAAGCGTGCCCTGACTTCGAGTCCCATCCTCTGCCATTTTTATGATAAAGCTCCGACTATTTTGCACTGCAACGCCAGTAGGCATTGATTTCTTTAGTATACCGGGAACATGTAGGTTCATCATCATCATCATCATCATCATCATCATCAGCCTGATTATACCCACTGCAGGGCGAAGGCCTCTCCCATATTTCTCCACTTAACCCGGTTCTGTGCTAGCTGCATCCACTTGACCCCTGCGAATTTTTTAATCTCATCCGCCCACCTAACTTTCTGCCTCCCCCTGCTACGCTTTCCTTCCCTTGGAATCCAGTTTGTTACCCTAAGCGACCATCGGTTATCCTCTCTTCGCACTACATGTCCTGCCCATGTCCATTTCTTCTTCTTAATTTCCACTAGAATGTCGGTAACTTGAGTTATTTCTCTGACCCACTCTGCACGCTTTCTATCTCTTAATGTTACCCCTACCATTTTTCGTTCCATAGCCCTCTGGGTTGTCCTCAACTTAAGTAGAACTCTCTTGGTTAGCCTCCACGTTTCAGCCCCATAGGTGAGTACAGGCAAGATGCAACTGTTGTATACTTTCCTCTTGAGCGATACCGGTAAGCTGCTAGTCATAATCTGCCATGTAGGTTCACCGAAGGTTTATCCATCACCCATGGTGGCTGAGTGGGCAATAAGGGAGGGCATAGCCTGTTGGTATTTGCGACTGATAGCAGCGGAGTGCACTAATTGCAAAAACTGCTGTCTGGCCGCTCATCCAGAATATTGCCCAGTGGGTGATAACGGTGTCGTGTAAGTGCTCGTAATATTTACACGAAGTGGTTCGTGTGACAACTATATCGATATTGGGCGAGCTTGTGCCTCTTCAATTGGGCCGGTACAGTCTCAAGTACTGTCTAGTATGAGCTTTTCATTTTTGCGGAGTTTAGAGAGAGTGCGAGCGCAGGCGCTGAAGACATGCCTTTGAATGCGAAGAAGGTAACCGATGGTCCTTACGGGCGAGAGTGCCTTCCATGGCAAGGCAAGCGTGGCCGCGAAAGCTATAGTTAACAGATCACATTAACAAGTAGGCGATTATATGATGGCAGCAGCTGTCACAGGAGAAAGTTGATTGAAGAATTTTGGGAGTGGCATTTTCCCTGCAGTGGACAGAGTCAGGATGGCAAAGGCAATCATATTTTTAAAGAACAAGAGGGTATTTGAGCAAAATACAAATTAGAGGATTGCAGTTAGCTTCGCCTAAATTGCGTGTTGGTGTGCTTATAAAACTGAACACGCACGTGGCCCCTACGGGGCATTTTTATAAAGACTAGGAATAACTAGCTGAACGGGGAAATTAAGTCGACGTCAGAACCTATTGTGGCATCTTTACCGTATAAATTATGACGGCGTCTAAAACATGTCTGGCGGACACATCTCGCGAACAAATCTCTCTGAATATCGCCGACTTGAGATTTTTCCCTTGAGCCTAGACTGTATTTTGACCCAAAACTGAGCTAGACTAGCCGATAAGCCTACTAGCGTTATAAAATCAGACTAATGGTCGTTATTTAGGCAGGCAAAAACTGCTGGTAATTTTGATATAGTGTTGCTACAACAGCCTTGAAAAATAAAAACAGAAGAAAGTCGCAAGAAAGCAGAGTGTTGCCTTTATCGGACCGCTAAGGATGCACACGAAGAGATGACGGTCGGCCTCTATGTTTTCTTGTAGAAGCTATCGAAGCCGCCTCCCGTTCCTTGCACTAAAATATGAACCTGAAACAAAAATGAGAAAATGAACAGATACTGACTCGTTCAGAGAACGCCATCGCTGCCAGAACGTCGCAATAGCTCGATGTTCTGAGCATTTTGGTAATATAAATGGGCTTGAGAAGAATATACATATAAATCATGAAAGCAGTTCTTATATACAGGAATGTTACCTTTCACATCCAATACCCTTGAATATCCTTCGCTCCGACTTTATTTGATGTTATGCTAAAGGTTGCAAAGCAGTCTACATTTTTTTCGTGAATAACTTTGGCGACTTTGTACCTATTGTTACTTTTCCGCCCGTGTCATCAGGGAATTCAAAGCACTTTAAATAGCGTAGTACGGCGGAAAAATGGTGCGCTTACACAAAGAAGAGTCTTCGAACGGGGCATTTATTCCGGTTTTGTGAAGCGAGAACGACTCGTCGGAATCGTTAAAAGCTCGAAGCACAAAGGCCGTATTCTCTTTACTTCGCTGCAGCTTGGACGGCTGCCAGAACCGTCAGAATAGGAGAGGGTGTTTTTCTTTAGTTAGATTTCTTACTCTATCGTCACTATAACCTCTCGCCTGCGCTTTGAGCAAAGAGCTTTCTCTCTGTAATTCTTCACTCGTTTTCAGTATGGTTTGACTTTCCTGAATTTTTTGCAAAAAGAACTACAGACATGAAAGGCGGCTCAGCTTTCTACGTCGTAAACTGTACCTCCTTTATTACCAGGACACAATACAAGATGAACACAAGGAGAAGCTCTTTATTTTCTTATTTACGCGCACGTTTGTGCTCGCGTCTGCGTGCCTGCATTGTCTAGCTTTACAATACTATCAAGATAATTTTTCTTGCTCACCTTACCACATATTGATTGCTTACTCTCCCTTCCCTAATTACCTCTTCCTGAGTTATTCATGGGTTTATTCAAAACGAGAAGCTAGGACTGCCAGTGTAAGAACAGTGGCTAGCACAAGTTTTGTCTACATAAGGTATTTGATCTCGCATTCCTACACTACCGAAAACATTAGCCAAATCGAAATACAAGAAGGCTATATATTTACCGCACAGCCTTGAAAGTACGTCAGAAGCGTATATGCTGCCGAACTTGTTCTCCGCCTTTGTTTAAAGGACGATGTCTTTACAAATAACTTTCTTGCGCTATTTAACGAAAGGTCGCTGCGAATAAGATACTTGAAGCCTGAGTTGCTTTGGAGCCTCAAAACCATAAATTAAATCAAACCACATTTTTATGTTGAATTGAAATAGTACACTCGAAATGAAGTATCAGTCATAAGTTCCTATCGTAATGAGGGATTCTTCATCCACAGGCTCATTAAGGATTTTTCTTTTGCACTGACATCTCATGTTTAATTTGGTGCTCCATAGTGGCCTCCGGGCAGCTCTCTGTAAATACAGACAATAAATGTTTTGCACCACCACTAACGCCATACGTTTATATTTCTGAAATTTTGTATCTGATTCGTTGCGTTAAGGTTTCTTTGCTTTTAAAACATTTCCTTGTTTCTATTCAATTATTATACATCAAATCATATTACAGGCCGTGACTCCGCAAAATGTGCGCATAGTATTGTCACGTAGTGGTGACAAGGCCGTTGACACCAAAAGAAGACACAGGCTTGATGGTACAAAAATTAACTGTTTATTGGACTGACTTGCGCCCGCAAAAGAACTAAGCAACTCGGCGGCGGCGATAGCAACAAACGCGCTCGCCGATCGTCGAACAAAGAATGCCCGTCGCACTCGTCAACGCTCAATTTAAAGGCTGCTCAAAACAATCTAGATAACGTCGCAAACTGCTAGTAGCACAACTTGGAACATTGTAGAAACATACGCGAGTGACTGGAATCTTCGCGACAGAGCTTGGCTCATTGTTCGCGACAAAGAAAATAACGCGTCGTATCGCGACAACGAGCATGAACAAACACGGGATACAGAATTGATAAGTGCGCCAGAATAACAATGATAGGGCCGCATGTCAGCGGCTGTCGAACAGGAACAAAATAAAGATTTAAACAGTTCGCGGCATTACTCCCCCCCTTAAAAAACATCGCCTCGGTGTTGCAAAATAAATATACATGAATTAACATAAACATTGCAAAGCAAACATGAATAGCCTTTAGCGCGCATAATATGGCTTAAGGCGTACAACGTGCACAATTTCTGGATGCACTCGGCGCCGCTGCGATACTGCCGTGCCGTCGGGAACGACTTCACAGTTCAATTGTCCTAGTCGCCGAAGCAGCTTGTAAGGGCCGAAGTATCGGCGTAAAAGCTGTAACTCAGTCCGCGGCGGCGAATCAGCGTCCAAACCCAGACCTGATCTCCCGGCTTGTACTCAGCATCGCGTCTTCGTAAGTTGTAACGTCGGGCGTCGGTTCGTTGCTGATCTTTAATGCGCATTTGGGCGAGTCTTCGGCTTCCTCTGCACGTTGAAGGTAGGCGACGACGTCCAGTTTATCCTCATCGGTTACCTGTGGCAGCATTGCGTCAAGCGTCGTCGTGGGCCCCCTGCCGTACACAAGGCTGAACGGGGTCGACCTGGTTGTCTCCTGGACGGCGGCATTGTAATCGAAGATGGCGTAGGGTAGAATGGCGTCCCATGTTTGTGCTCGGCGTCGACGTACATTGAAATCATATCCGCAATAGTTTTTTTTGAGACGCTCCGTAAGTCCATTTGTCTGGGGATGGTACGCCGTAGTTCGTCGATGACTTGTATGACTGCATTCTAAGATGGCTCGCGTCAGCTCTGCCGTAAATGCCGTTCCCCTGTCCGTGATGAGGACTTCTGCGGCGCCGTGTGGCGAGAGAATTTGTTCGACAAAAAAATTTGGCGACTTCTGCCGCGGTACCATTTGGTAGTGCTTTTGCTTCGGCGTAACGGGTAAGGTAGCCAGTGGCCACGATGATCCACTTGTTACCCATAGACGAAGCTGGAAAGGGGCCGAGGAGATCCATCCCAATTTGTGGGAGGGGCAGGTCTGGGGACGGAATTGGATTTAGTAGTGCTGCTGGTCTGATAGACGGCGTCTTGCGTTGTTGGCACTCACGACATGTCTTCACGTAGTGGGCAACTTCGGCAGGCAGTCGCGGCCAGTAGTACTTCTGGATTCGACGCAACGTGCGTGCAAATCCGAGATGGCCTGCTGTGGGCTCATCGTGCAACGCCTGCAGAATTTCCTGCTGGAGGTTTTTAGGCACTACAAGAAGCTGCGCGGTCTTGTTGGTTGCGAAGTTTTTCTTCACAAGGAAGCCATTGCTTAACGCGAACGATGATAAATGTCGCCTGAACACACCAGGAGGGGAAGTGGTCTTTCCTTCTAAGTAATCGGCTAGCGCTTTCAGCTCAGGGTCTGATCGCTGTTGTTCTGCGAAACTGCTGGCGCTTACCGGTCCCAAAAAGGCGTCGTCGTCATCGTAATTCGGGGGAGCGTCGACGGGAGCGCGTGATAAGCAGTATGCGTCGGAATGCTTCCGGCCCGACTTATAGACTACAGTCAAGTCGAATTCTTGAAGTCGTAGACTCCATCTAGCAAGGCGGCCGGAGGGATCTTTCAAATTAGCCAGCCAGCACAGCGCGTAATGGTCGCTTACCACCTTGAATGCTCGGCCGTATAGGCATGGACGAAACTTAGATTTGGCCCAGATGATCGCGAGGCACTCCTTCTCGGTCGTCGAGTAATTGACTTCGGCTTTTGTGAGGGACCTGCTCGCGTAGGCGATTACTTTCTCCTGTCCGGCACTCTTCTGGACGAGAACGGCTCCTAGGCCCACACTGCTCCCGTCGGTGTGAATTTCGGTCTCGGCGTTTTCATCAAAGTGCCTAAGTACAGGAGGGCATTGCAGGCGGCGCTTGAGTTCGTCGAAGGCTTCTCCTTGCGGCGCATCCCATTTAAAAGGTACGTCAGCCTTTGTAAGCTGCGTCAACGGTTCGGCGATGCGCGAAAAGCTTCTGACAAATCGTCGATAATAGGCGCACAAATTTCTTGTCGACAGGCGGTGGGAATTGTCGATTGCAGCTGTTTTCTCCGGGTCTGGGCGAACACCATCCTTACTAACGATGTGACCTAGGAAACGCAGTTCTTCGTAGGCGAAGTGACACTTCTCTGCTTTTAGCGTTAGTCCCGACGACTTGATGGCTTCCAGCACTGTCTGTAGTCGTTTTAGGGGTCTTCAAAGTTTGACGAGAAGACAACAACGTCGTCCAAATATACCAAACAAATGTACCACTTCAAGCCTGCCAGGGCTGTCTCCATCACTCGTTGAAATGTGGCTGGTGCGGAGCAGAGGCCAAATGGCATCACCTTGACCTTAAAAAGACCGTCCGGTGGGATGAATGCGGTCTTCTCGCGATCTCTTTCGTCGACCTCAATTTGCCAATATCCGCTCTTCAGGTCCATCGATGAGAAGTACCTTGCATTGCAGAGCCGGTCGAGAGTGTCGTCGATGCGGGGAAGCGGGTAGATATCCTTCTTAGTAATTCTATTCAAGCGGCGGTAATCAACGCAGAAGCGAAGTGTGCCGTCTTTCTTCTTCACCAAAACGACTGGTGCCGCCCAGGGGCTCTTCGATGGCTGGATTACGTCATTACGCAGCATTTCCGGAACTTGATCGTGTACGACCTCGCGTTCTCACGGCGATACACGATATGGGCTTTGGCGCAGAGGTCGGGCGTGTTCGTCCGTTATAATGCGGTGCTTGGTCAGTGGTGTTTGTCGTACCTTCCATGATGACGAGAAGCACTCCGCGTAGCTTCGAAGAAGACTGAGAATCCGGTCTTTCCTGCTGTGGGTCAATGCCGGGTTGATGTCAAATGTGGGCTGACGGAATCGGTTCATTGCGTCTTCCATCGTTTGGTTGTGGATGGTAAATACATATTTGAGGTCCGCTAATTCGTCGAGAAAAGCGATCGTCGTGCCCTTCTTGAGATGCCGGTATTCTTCGGTGAAGTTGGTTACCAATACCTGAGCTTGACCTCTCCGGAATTTTACGATGCCTCTTGCGATGCTGACACCTCGTTTTAAGAGTAATTGGATATTTCCTTCGACGATGCCTTCAGCGGTTTCGATATTTGCGCTGCCTATGCAGAATGCGATGCTTGATCGGAGCGGCACGGTCAATTCTCCATCGAGGACGTTTAGAGCGATGTGTGGCGTCGAAGTCGTCGTAACAGGAATGGCTTTGTCTGCAGAGAGCTTGATGAGCTTGGATCGCAGGTCGATGATAGCCCTATGTTCATTTAGAAAACCAATGCCTAAAATCACGTCGCGGGAGCACTGCTGCAAGACCACAAAGCTGGTGGGGTAAGTACGCCCATTTACGGTTATTCTTGCAGTGCATCGTCCCGATGGAGTAATCAGGTTGCCACCTGCGGTGCGAATCAGCGGGCCATCCCAAGCGGTGGTAACTTTGCTGAGATGGGAGGCTAACGGTCCACTGATGACTGAATAGTCAGCTCCGGTGTCTACTAGGGCAGTGACTCTGCCACCGTCGACATCAACTTCAAGGCCACTTGTTCGCGTCGTCGCATTGCACGTGGGCCTTGGTGTTCGATCTCGACTCCGTCGTTTCTTCAGGTCATGGCCAGGGCATACCGTTGTTACTCCGCTGAGTGGCGGTGTCGGCTTGCACTGTGGTAGTATTGTCGTCGATGTCGTCGTGCGGAGCGGCGGTGAAATAGCTGTGTCGTCGTCAGTGGATGTCGGCGGCGGAGAATGTTCGTCCTTTCGCCGTTCAGCAACCTCACCTCCAAAGGTTGCTCTATTTAGTTTCCCCTGCGCGGGCTTGGAGACCTTCCGCACACACTTTCATCGTAATTACGGCCTGGCGACGCAAAGCGGGCCCTGTACGGCGATGGAAACCTATACCGACGGCTTGGTGGCGCAATCTCACCGCTACGCAGATAGTTGTCGATTTCTTGCGGTCGTTTACCTGGGCGTGGTCGTGGAGCGTCAACTGCAAATCCGCGGATACCGATTCGTCGGTACGGGCAGTGGCGCAGAATGTGGCCGGCCTCACCGCAGTGTGAGCATAATGGCCGGTTGTTTGCTGTCCTCCAGGCGTCGCACTTCCTGGAGTTTGGGGGTCTTTGGTAGGCTTGGCGAGCAAGGGCCAAGGGGCGGTTTTCAGAAACAGGACGGTAGCGGCGAGGGCTCGGAAAGTCATTACGTCGGGGCGCAGGGCGACGTAATGCACCAGCGTAGTTCCTCGCTGTTGCCTCTTGTGCTGGAACAGTCGCAGCTGTCGCTTGAGGAACGTCCAGCGACTGCTGGACTTCTTTACGGACGACGTCCGCAAGCGTCGCCACCTGGGGTTGTTGCGAGGATGGCATCAATCGGCGGACCTCCTCTCGCACGATCTCCCGAATGAGGTCCCGAAGGTTCTCTCCGCTTGCAGATGCGTTGGGGTAGTGGCTTTTGTAGTCCGGCTGAAGTGGTCGCTCGTAGTGGCGCATCCGGGTGCATAACGTCTTCTCGATGGCAGACGCTTCCGTTTCAAATTCCGCCACGGGTTTTGGCGGAATTCGGACAAGACTTGCAAAAAGCGATTCTTTAACGCCTCGGATTGAAAGTTTGACTCTCTCACCTTCGGTCATGTTAGGGTCGGCGCGGCAAAAGAGACGCTTCATCTGCTCAACGTACGCCAGGACAGGCTCGTTAGGAAGTTGAAGTCTTGACTGAAGGAGTGCCTGGGCTCTTACCTTTCGGACGACGCTTGAAAAGGCAGTCAAAAACGCTTCCTTGAAAAACTCCCAATCCTTCATCTCTGACTAATGATTTTCGAACCAAACTCGGGCGTGTCCTTGAAGAACAAAGTAGACTTGCCTGAGTTTCGCGCCGTCGTTCCAGCCATTGAATTCTGCCACACGGTAGAAAAGGTCCATCCAGTCTTCTGCATCTTCGTCCGGTCGTCCATGGAAGCAGGGGGGCTCACGAGGTTGAACGAAAATAACCGGTGCTGTAGGCTGGGCCAATGTCAGCGTCGATGCCTTCCGATATCGAATGGGGTCCGGCAGCAGACCGTGTTCAGGTTGAGCCCTTGAAGCCGGCGACTGGTTCGGCGGCCTGTTGGCTGTTCCTCCAGGGTAACGGGAACAAGGCTGGGGTCTTCGCTTTATGGATCAAAGGCAGCACCTCCACCAGATGTCACGTAGTGGTGACAAGGCCTTTGACACCAAAAGAAGAAACAGGCTTGATGGTACTGAAATTAACTGTTTATTGGGCTGACGTCAGCCCGCAAAAGAACTAAGCAACTCGGCGGCGATAGCAACGAACACGCTCGTCTATCGTCGAACAAAGAATTCCCGTCGCACTCGTCAACGCTCAATTTAAAGGCTGCCCAGAACAATCTAGATAACGTCGCAAACTGCTAGTAGCACAACCTGGAACATTGTAGAAACATACGCGATGACTGGAATCTTGGCGACAGATCTTGGCGCATCGTTCGCGACAAAGAAAATAATAACGCATCGTATCGCGACAACGAGCATGAACAAACATGGGATACAAATGTGATAAGTGCGCCAGGATAACAATGATAAGGCCGCATGTCAGCGGCTGTCAAACAGGAGCAAAATTAAGATTTAAACAGTTCGTGGCAGTATAAACCCTCTGTCGCGCTCTTATTTACATTATCACTTCATTTTGAGAAAAACGTACATATTATTGTATAGAGCAACACTTTTTTCAAAATTTCACGGCAGAAAATAATGCGTCATATTCCTGATCAATTTTCCAGCAACATTGTGGGAAAGTTTTCAGTCGCAGTTTATTTTCAATTATTACGCCACTAGTTTATTAATCACAGTAGTTTGACTCTGTATTTCTGAAAACATGTACTAACAGTGTTGCTTCATTAAATAAAGAAGAATAAAGATACGGCGCTAAAGGCGCTAATGGCGCTATCGCGTGTACTGTCGAAGGCGAAGCTTGAGTGACGCCTAATCCGAACCTTCTAACCATGCGCAACGTTTGTAAATCATGCAAACGACGTATGGTCGATTAACTAGGTCAACGCCGCGCCAAACCCCTTCGCCAATATTAAAATTTTCCTCCTTACAGTGGGGAAATAGCGCATTCAACTCACCGTTTCTTTAATAGGGAGGAGAAAATTACTGCGAACACTAAGCAAAATCAGAACTGCAACTGTACAGAAAAGAAAGTGACCTACTGGCCACTAAATTTGTTAAATGCGAATTGCTTATCGCATAATTGGCGATAAGGAGGAAGGAGATGAGCATGATGCTTCAAATCTTTCAATCCGGCCGTAAGTCATTTTCCCTGTCCAGTAGAGGCGCAGCTTCACAGTGAGCGCAAATTAGGGTTTGGGTGACACGGCCATGTGGGTTAGTATAAGAATGGGCATTCATTACATCGCGGACAAGGGCAGGGCGGAGTGCGGGTAGTGCAGCAAAGTCAAATCGATGTACCTATCTTCAGCTGTCGCCAGGCGTTGGCCTGCCTTGCTTGACTCATTTGAAGCGGATGGTCATCATTTCTTTCCCGAGCGCTGATGCTGGAGAATACATGCCTACTGGTCCGGTACTGATTCCGGTCATATACGGTCTATTAGAGGGTTCCTAGTATTCAAGTGCCACCCGCGCAGGAGACAGTGTGTGTACGCTGGTTCCCAGGAAGGGTTTGATATCCAGGGGCCCATTCTAGTACATTAGAAACATTTAGCATAGCGCTACCGCTTACCGCTACAGTCTAATACTACCGCGCGCCATCAGTACGCATGCTCAGATCGCCTTGACGGCATCACTTAGTCGTTATTGACCGCTCCAAAGCCAATCAGCGCGTGCGCCGTTAGCGGCGCGTAGTAGCTGTAGACAGTATAGGTGGCAGCACTGTGCCAAATGTGTTTCTTTCCTTTATTAACTTTATTTCGTTTTCAGCTGGTTAGGTTAGGTGCAGCCAAAAGAATAGATTTTAGCTCTTTGACCTAACGGCCTGGTTTTTCGTGCCGGCAGCTAGGTTTTCTTGGCGTCCATTCTTTAACTATTTTGTTTAGATAAATACTTTTTTTCTAGGCTATTGGCATTCGCAGAATTGGTTTTTAACGCGTGTTTGCTAGTCGTTTCTTGTGTCTTCTTTTGGCAATTTGTATATTCTGAGAATTCGTAATAGATATAGTTCAGTCGATGAGCGTTTAAGATGGGCAATCAAAAGAAGGTAAAGTGTACTAAGTGTGAGGCGCAGGTTAATCTCAAAGAAACGCGTTTTGACTCTGTAGGTGAAGCGGAAGGCAGCGACTTTTTGTGTCGGTGTTGCGTACTGAGTGCGCGTCTAGATAAATTTGATCAAGAAAGGGGCAGTTTAGTGTCTCGTGTGGATGGTTTAGAAAAGGAAGTACGCTTGCTAAGGGCGGAAAATCAAAAACTGCTTGGACAGCTTCCTGAAAAAAAGGGGGCCGACTTTATCCTTTGAAGCAACGAGGACGAACATTCAAATGCAGGCCACGTGGCTGGGGCCAGCACTGGCATGGAAGGCATAAGCAAAGTAGGTCAGGCGGATCCGAACCGTCAGAGTTATTTAGAAGCAGCTAAGAAGCCGGAAAAAAAGGAAGAAGTAAGGAAGAATGAAAACCCCAGAGATAAGGACACAGATAACCGAGAACAGGAGCCAACAGTTGGGAGAGGGAGAGAGAACGCCCAGGTGCTTATCGCCGGAGATTCTAACATGAAAAGGTGCAAGCGAGATATCTTGGAACGTGTAATGGGCGATAGAGAGTGTTGGTTGGAGCCTTCCCAGGGAGAACGATGAGGGCAGTACTGAAAGAGAGTAAAAATAGGCTGTTGAAGAATTCCGCAGAGCGCAGTATTGTAATAGTAGCCGCGGGGCTAAACGATGTCCTAAATGGTGACGCTCAGGAGTAGTGGAAAGTTTAGCTAAGGGAGTTGACGAGATCAGGGAGATAGCACAGCAAACGCAGATAGTTGTATGCACAGTACCAGAGGTGCTAGGATTGAACGGAAAGCTGGAAAAGGAGGTGATGACAGTTAATAAGGACATAAGAAAGTTAAGCCTAGAGAAGCGTTTCGAAGTGGTTGAGGTAAACAGGGAGGTGCATTAAGCAGGTTTTGGTAGGGCTTTTCAGCGAGATGGCATTCATTTTAACAGAAGGGTGGGAGCAGAGATCGGCTGGCACCTGGCAGGCAGGGCTGTAGCTTTCTTAGGGGGTCCGCGAGGACTCCGTGTGCAGAGGTAGTTAGTAGTGAAGCAGAAGAAAGTGTAATAATGGAGGCTGAGCCCCCCAAAATGGCAAAGAGTAGGTCGACAAAGAAAAGTACAAAAAAGAAATTTAGCACTAGGATCAGCTACATAAATATGCAGGGAGGTAGAAAAAGAGCGAAATGGCTAGAGATAAAACAGCAGTTGAAGGATGACAAAATAGGTGTGTACACTCTTTGCGAGACTCATCTCAGGGATCTAGAAGATCCGCCGTTTATAGAAGGCTGCGTCTGGGAAGGGTGCAACAGAACGAGAACGGAAAAAAAGGGTGGAGGGGTAGGTATGTTGATACACCAGGGAACAAATTGGCAAAGAATTAAATCATCTTGTAAAGAACATATCTGGGTTTCAGGAACAATTGCCGGCATAAGGACATGGCTAGGGGTAGTTTATTTAGGAACAGAACATCAATGCAGGCAAGAAAACAAGGAACTTGTTGAATGTCTCAGTAACGATATAAGCCAGTTTGGAAACGGGGCCAATATTATTCTACTGGGGGACATGAACGCCCACATCGACGATCTGGATGGATACACGGATTGTAACGGGAAGCAAATGCTTGATTTCTGTGAGCGATACGATCTGGTTATAGTAAATAGAGAAACAAAATGTGAAGGCCAAATCACGTGGGAATTCCGCAACAGGCAGACGACCATTGACTATTGTCTAATATCGCAGGAAATTTATAGCAAGGTCACAAAAATGGAAATAGACGAAGAAGGGGAGTGTAGTCTGGGAAGTGATCACAAACGTATTAGTCTGCAGATGGGGCTCTTGATGAAAAGAGAAATTGAACTTAGACAAAACGTAAACGCAAAATTAAACGACGACCAAATGGCGCAGATAGCAGCAGACATAGAGGAAGCAATAGAGAAAAGCCCCATGAAAGACTGAGATTATGAACAACTAGAACTACTCATAAGGAGGAAAATTCAGGAGGTTAAAGTAGCAAACCGCTGGAATGGAAAGAGTAAAGCCACGGAGCTGGTGGAAGAAGGAAATCAGGGAAGCTATTGAACAACGACGGGCTGCTTCAAGGGAACACCGAGTGGCAAAGAAATCACAGGTATCTCAGGAGAAAATCGACCAAAAATGGGAATCATATCGAGGAAAGAAACTTGAGGTACAGGCCCTCGTCCAAAGTAAAATAAAGCAGTCCACCGATCGCTGGGTGGCTGACATACACGATGCATCTAGAGGCGGAGCAAGAAAATTCTGGAACCATATAAGCTGGCTAGGGAAGAAGAATCGAAGAAAGCAAGATCGGATTCAAGATAACGAGGGAAATTGCTTAAAGGTAGACAACGCAGTGAACTACATTACATTAGTTATAGCCGAGTCATTTAGGAGCAACGATAGGGCAATCTCCGCAAATCAGGAAGCAACACAAGGTAGCAGAATACAAAGCAGCTTAGAACTGACCAATCTAAACTGGAAAAAGGCAGAATAAAATATTCCTAAAAACACATCTACAGGAATAGATGGAATTCTGATCAAGCTGATTAATGAACTCGGTCCAAAAAGTAAGGACACGTTGTTAAAAGCTCTGGAAACAGTCATAACGAATAAGAAAACTCCGGACAGCTGGCGGCAGAGTAAAATGAATTTGATTTATAAAGGGAAAGGAGACAGGATGCACATAAAATCCTACAGGCCGATTACCATAACATCTGTTATGTACAGGTTAGCCATGCAGGCGGTGAAATTAAAGGTGCAAGCATGGGTAGAAAGTAACAAGGTACTTGGAGAACTTTAGAACGGCTTTAGAAATGGTAGGCGCTTAGATGATAGCCGGTTCGTGCTTACTCAATGCATCGAAATATCTAGAGTGGAAAATAGACCTTTGTATTTGGCCTTCCTGGACATAAACGGGGCGTACGACAACGGAAGCAGGAAACTTCTGTGGAGCATATTAAAAGAAGTAGGTATCGGTTATGAGATAATAGAGTTCCTACAGGAAATATACCGGGATAACAAAGCAGAAATTACGTGGGAAGGGATAAGAAGTACGGAGGATGTCAAAGTATGCAAAGGATTAAGACACGGCTGTCCTCTATCACCGGTGCTGTTCATGCTTTATATGATAAACCTGGGACGGAGGATACAAGAGAGTAACCTAGGTTTTAACCTGTCATATAGATTAGGTGGAAAGGCGGTAGAGCAGCGCCTCCCCGGTTTGATGTATGCAGGCGATATTGTGCTGCTAGCTGAGAGTCTGGAAGAATTGCAAACTCTAGTTAAGTATTGCGGAGACGAAGGGGGCGCTCTAGGCTTCAGTTTCAGCGCAGTTAAGTCGGGACTGTTGATTTTCAACGGCTCAACTGATCAGGGTCTTAAAATACAAGGCCATGAAATACCTAGAGTAGCTGAATATAAATATCTGGGGGTATGGGTAAACGAAGGATTGGCATACACTAGAAAGCATGAGCAATCACTTAAGGCCAAAGGGAGAAGGAATGCCGGGATAATGAAGCATAAGGCATTGTGGGGATACAATAGGTATGAGGTTTTGAGGGGTATTTGGAAAGGAATTATGGTGCCCGGACTTACTTTCGGAAACGCGGTTTTGTGCCTAAAATCAGAGGTACAGTCGACATTAGAAATAAATCAGAGATCCGTTGGACGATTAGCACTAGGTGCGCACGGCAAAACTACAAATGAGGCGGTACAGGGAGATATGGGCTGGGCATCTATCGAAGTACGGGAAGCTCAGAGTAAAATATTATATGAGGAACGCCTGAGGAAATTGGACAGTAACAGATGGGCAGTAAAGTATTTAAATACCTGTACTTAAAAAGCGTGGACTCACAATGGAGGAAAAGAACTAGGAAACTAACTAGTAAGTATGCTAGTCACAAGGACGGAGAAATAAAGAGCATTAAGCAACAGGTGAAAAACACAAAAGGTAAAAATTGGATAAATTCGATGGAAAAGAAACAGAGTGTGGAATTATACCGTAAGTGGAAAATGCAGATCAGGAAGGAAGATTTCTTTGATAACTCAAGAGGCAGTGCCCTACTTTTCGAAGCTAGATCAAGGTGCCTAAGAACACGCAGCTACAAAAAGAAATTTAACAATGGAGATGACACATGTGCTGTTTGTGGAAACTCCAGTGAAACAATTGACCATATTATACTTGAATGTAATGGTATCCATTCGGAAGTTGATGCAGGCGCAATCACTGTTCCTGAAGCTCTGGGGTTTAGAGATACCAGTGGCCGGGTGAATAAACCGGCGGGGGAAACTGGCAAAAAACGACTGGAAGATTGGTGGCTTAAAAGCAGAGAAGTGACATAATGTTAGTACTGTAGGAACAAAAATTTAATAAATAGAATGATGGTTTAGTTAACCATTCTAAATCAATAATTAAGATATATGGAGAAAAATGAGCATGATAGCTACTGCTACCACCCCGTTTCAAAGGGGACGCTCCTATATTCCATCCATCCATCCATGTATATTGAATGGGATGATGCCACAATGTCTGAAGGTGCTTGCCGTGAACTAGGGTATTAGGCTTTTCGGCTGACTAATGTTAAACTTTCCTTTAACCTTTAAGATAATATTGATAGGGTGTACTTAATAAACTGCAAGGCATAATGCGTACAACATTTCTGTGCGTTTTTGGTATCAAGAGTATTGGTATTTTTGTTTGTTAAGGTGAGCGATATGACTTGTCTCGCTATTCAAGAACCCTTAAAGCATTTAAAATCATACCAGGTACCTTGTAATGCGTACACCATACCGGGGCCAGTCGACGATATTTCTGCAAGGCCAGTCTTAGTTCACCTTAAAGGGGCGTTTCTTGAGTAATTCTGCTTGAATATAAGATTTATCTTTACCATTAGGCGAACTGAACAGGTGATTTTTTTTTTTTTTTTTTGCGACATGCTAGGCGGACGTCGCGGTACTGACGTCCAAAGTTCACAGCAGCCAGCATATAAACTAGGACGCTTTCTGTCCACTAGCAAGAGGAGTACTGAAAGTCTTAGTCTTTATATTTTAGAGTCGGAAGTTTTCATTCACTAACACAAAGAAACATTTGTACACAGATATTTCGACCGATAGCCAATGAGGCTAGTCAGCGGCCCAATACAAAATAACATGTAGATCAGCCGTCACAAACACAGTGAAGAAAAACTAAATTTGTAGCCTGGCTTCGATTGCGAGAAAATGTCGCTTTCATGTCAGTTTGCAATTCCTTGCTTGTTTTATTTCAATCAGCAGTGATTTTCTAATTTTCGCTCCTTTAAATTCTATTAAATTCTATTCGTCTTTATCCGTACCCATTGTGACGAACAGGAAGATTAAAATTGCCATTGCTGGCTTGCCTAGTGCTGCAGACGAGAGCACTGTATGTACTAAGAGATAAGGGGTAGCTGGTATTTATAATTTGCAGTGGCACTAGTCTACCACGTCTCTTGTTTCTCGTCGTCTTGTTCACTTTCGCTTTTGGGTTCTGGTATAAAATCCAAATATAGAATGGCTCATTTCGCTTGCCACGCCCCAACTACTTTCGCTAAAGCGCTTGCAGGAACTTACTGCTTTGCCCAGATTTCGACAGTCTTCAGAGGACGGGACAGGAAATTAAACGGACCTCGTCATCAGCCGCAAGCAAAGGAGGCTGCGCGGCTTCATTCGCGATGGGCCGGGTGCAATATAAAGAGAGTTTTCCGCTGAGCAGCTGTTGCAGAACGGCTAAAGAAGAAAACATTATTTCCGGAAGTGGGGAACAACCAAGAGCATAGCGAAGTTAGAAGCAGGTTACTCAAATATTTTAGAGGCTGCAGCAACACAGCAGCCAGAAATTCAGAAGGATTTTGTTTTTATTTTGATTAGTGGGGTGAGACAAGAATAACTTTTGTTTTTAACTGTATAGAATTTTCTTAGTCATACAGTGAAACTTTGCTTGAACGAACTTCAAAGGACCCTAGAAAGAGTTTGTTAAAGTGAAAGTTGGCTGAACTGAAACAACTGCCATGAAGCTTGTTGCCATTAGCTCCAAGAAATATCCGGTGTTCAAGTCGTATCTAAACCCAATTTCAGTTTGTCCCTGCGCTAATTTGTAAGTGAAGAATGCAGTAACCTTTTTCAGCACCTTTGAACTCAAGGCTACAGTGGCCTTGAACTCAGTCACTGTGTGCAAACTCCCGTGAACCCGATATAACCTACTGCTGGGCATCCAAGACCTTCATTTCCTGAAAGCAGATCATTGCTTCAGCAGATCACGGTTTACGCCTTTCTTAGAGCTAAAAGAATTAGTAGGACTTAAGGTCTGGCTATGGATGGGCATGACTTTGGATTTGATTAAGCATGCAAAGTTAGCTAGGCATTCCGCTTGCTTCCAGCTTGTTTAGATAGCCAATTTAAATTAAGGCTAAATGACGGCCAATTTTCTTCATGCGGTAATGAAATGTTGTTCAACATATAAATATTCAACAAAAAGCACGGATTGTGCCTACTGAAATGCTCAATATGACTTGTGAAACAAAGGATCAGGACGCGAAAAAATTTGTTCAACTGAAATTAGCAATAACTGAATGTCGTTAGAATGAAGGGCGTTTGCATACCGTTCAATGGAGCTTCATTGGGAGAATATAGCAAAGTTCGTACAACTGAATACGTCGTTTAAAGTGGTATTCTACGTAGTAGTTTTGACTGGGGCAAATCCAGAAGATGCATTTTCATATATGTTCTTTTTTCTTGGTTTTTGGTTCTATTTCAAATTAAATTGATATTTCTTTGATTTATTGATGTTCAGAAATAAAATCACAAATAACTGGTAATGTATATACTTTTCCAAAATGACGGAATCGGAGGTGTTCAAGATTCACTAATCATAAAATATTTTGAGCGAATGGGAGTTGCGCTGTAAACTGAGAAAAGCCAGATACGCTTATTCATATTCCGACAGTGCAGTGCATGCAGTTAACACTGAAGCAGTCTTTGTTTGCTAGCATCGGTATGAGCTTCTATTAGTGCGAAGATATCGAAATTCCGAAGGATGGAATGTGAGGTCAGGAGAGACTTCATATGGCGGAATCAGGCATCGCACTCGGGAGTCTGCAAAAAAGCTCATTTTTGGAGAAGGCGCGTTACAGAGTAGGCAGTGTCCGCAAAACGATGAAAAAAAAACGCCGAAAATATGAACATGACCCTAAGAAACTGCAGACCACTCTGACTGACCGTTCTGCTTGAAATGACTCCACAGCCGCTGTTTCCTGTTTCCTGACGATCCGGTTTCACACCCTGTTTATCGACGAGATGAGCGAGCACCAACGCTTGATGCTCGCGAAGGCACTTCTAATGTAAGTAATCTAACACAGAAGCTAAGCGGTCGTTATGCTCGTCTAACATTCTACGGAAATGGCAGTGCCATCAAGATGATAGAGACAAATGTCCCTCTTCCTGTCAAGAAGTATTGTGTCCATAAATCTTACAAACTTCGCAGGCACATTGCAAAGTCTAAACGGCATCACATTAAATTCAAAAACACTGTCCAGCGTTACAAGTGCAAGTTTTCTTTGTCTGCCGGGTGCACCGGAATTCGCTGGTAACCTAATTGCAGATCAGCGCAGGAAAGTAAGAAGTGTCAGAGCGGCAGTCTATTACGTCATAAATGTGAGGCAAAGGGTGTACACCCTTTCTAGTGATGACGGCCTTTAACCGGCGGTAGTCCAAGCAAAATCGCCATGCGCCGTCTTCCTTGTGAACAAGAATCGCATGAGCAGCCTGAAAGCTGGACGACTCCTGAATGAACTTCTTCTCAAGCACCTCTGGAAATTGCTTGTGAATTACTTTGGGCTCCGACGGCGACACAGGATAGGGTTATTGACGAGTCGGTCGAGACTAACAATGAGATGTGTGTACGGGCTGGGAGAATTCGAAGAGTACTGCAGCAGAGCGTCTACAAACGAGCGACTTCGAATTTCTTAGCGTTTTCTTGATCGTGCCATATTAGTTTGGATGGTTTGGTTTGTGGAGTTTAATGTCCCAAAGCTACTCAGGCTATGAGAGACGCCGTAGTGGAGGACTCCGGAAATTTCGACCACCTGGGGTTCTTTAACATGCACTGACATCGCACAGCACACGGGTGATCATGCCAATAATTGTGGGTTCAGCGCTGGGCTCTTGGATAGGTTAGGCCGGGGCAGCTGCGACCGACGCCTTAACCGGATGTGCACATTGAGTTCAGACAAAAGGTAGCATTAAGCCACTCGGCTAAACGACGGGTTTATAACATGAATTGTTTACAACTACGCGCTGACGTTAACCACGGATATCAGACAGTGTGGCACTATAATATTACATTTAAGCAGGTCGAATTCACCTAATACACTAGCGCCTTGAACATTTCACCTTTACTAGGAGCAGCGAACACCGGAACACATTAGCAGCCAGCGATGCCACGACAGTAGAGATGCACAAATCACCGTTCTGGCGTCCATGAGACTGGGTGCTATCATACTTTCAAAATAATTCTCGCCACTTGCGCAGTTGACTGTAGCTCCGCATAGTTTTAAAAGTCTCATTCCTAGAATGACGTCATGGGTAGAGCTGAACATTATGACGAATTTCGCTTGAAAAACAGCCACATCTTATACGACGTCCAGATATCACACTCCCAGACCACTCAACGGCTCGCACACTCACGCCACAAAACTTTGAGGTTTCATTACATTTGAATATCAATTTGCTTCCTAGCAAGCACTTAAATCTCCTATTGATCACAGAAACAGTAGGACCGGTGACAACGAGAACTAATGTACACATGCAGTTAACAAGCACTCAAATTTTGCATTTAAGCATTGAGACGGGAGGAAAAATATTAGAATAAAGTGGATGTCCAGCGGCGACACTTCTATCGATCGGACTGGATAGTTTTCTGGACGAGGCGACAAAGACCGATAACGAGGTGACAGGTACCGCCGCATGCGAAGCCTGGAAGGAGGAGGCATACTGCGGTCCGATGCATGGGGCAGAAATTCGAAGTGATGTGCGGAAGTTCCGTTTAAGGGCGTATAAGTAGGCAGTCGTGATAGGTGCAAGCTAGTAAGACTTTCAGACAGCGATAGTTGATGGCTCATATCAGGAACGTCGACGCGTTGGCAAAACTTTGAAGTATGTCCAGTATTCCTGCAGCGGAATCAAATCAGAAGTGTAGATCAAGGGTTGGTTCCTAACAGCATTCATCGTTATCGGGACCCGTTGGGAAGTGATCAGGCCTTGCGTTCTCGTCAGGGACATGCGGTGGCCTTCGCAATAGCGTTGGACCTGATGCGACCTCGGAACATTGTGCGGTCGATGAGACTGAGGCACCTGGTGCACAACAAAGTATATTGTGTTGATAAAAAATACTCCGCCGGCCGCTGCAGAAGAGTGAACGTCGAGTCAAAACGGGGTGCATGATAACGGGGCAATTCCTCTGTATCTACCTGGTGGATAGTGGAGGCCAGACTACTTGAAAAAGCCGTGCCAATTGCAGCCACTGTTGTGACTGCGTTGAGCCGACCAAACTTAGGTCTTATTCGCCGTATCTTGACATTCTGAAATGTTCGGCAGTGCCATAACATATCGGCGATGGTGTTCAGGCCCTCTTTGCTGATAAGCAACATGTGGATGTCCTCGGCGAAGCTCTTAAGCAAATGGTTTAATTTGTCCTCGTCGGACATAGGAGGTGAGGCTACTTTGCAAAACTTGAGTATTACCTCCATTTACTGTGTACAAATCGGGAACATGAGCTCGATGACCCTGAGTTTTCTAGGCCATTTTCTTCTTCGCGGAGGAGTCACTAAAGCACTTCGTACTTTCGTTCACAAAGCGGGACCAGGACCTCAAGGTACCTTCCTGAATCTCTAGCCATGTATGGAACGTGTCCGTGCGCGAGAAAACGACGTTTGTCAGCTTGTGGTTTGAATCCCACTTGTTATAGCGGATCACTCGTAGGTATTGGGTGAGCCACTCTCTAACGTCCTCACCAACTACTCCCAAGAAGGCGTGCGGCTATCTATAATGCTGCCAGAAACTGCTGCTTGTAGTCATAAGGGTCGCTTCGCCTTCCAGGGGAACCTCTAGGCGTCGACTCCGGCATGGCTCAGGCTGATGATTCATTGTTGATTAGAGCGTACCCAGCACCTCCGCCAAGTTGCGAGCTCAAAACCTTTGCTGAAGGCCGGTTTGCGTAAAGCATGCGCAGTGAGCTTTCGATACCATTCAGCGACCTTATTTTCCACTTTTCCCTCAACCTTCTGTCCTTCGACTACGTTGTCTTCGTACCATGCAATATCAATGAGTCTTCCTGGTAAGCTGGCTTTTCTTTTCTTTTTTTGTATGAACTTGAAGCTCTAAAGCGCCGTTCATTGCTTGCAGTTAACGTATAAGTACCCTGTATGCAATTCGAAACATGTAAGTCCTATAGGTCAGCGACAGCCAGGGCGCGCAGGAAAGAGTGCAGAGTGCTCACACATGTGTTGTCCTGTCAAGAGCAAATCACGAAGTCTCTGATACCGCAGCTGTTTGCCCTTTTTTTGCTGCGAAATGGAACCACACCGAAAAAAAAACATTGAAACAATTCAGCGAAGTGGCAGAAGTGCTAAATCGGTGGAGGCTGAGCGCCAGCGCACCCTATCGCGCGCCGCCAGGCAGCAGAAGTTGATGCGGGAGCTGGACGAGCAACTGAGCAAGGTACGGCAACAGGAGAAGAGTTTCAGGGCCCAGTAGAAGCTTAATGAGGAGCAGTCAGCACTGCTGCAGCGGTGGATGAACCAGCTGGAAGTGGAGCTACAGCGAGCATAGGCCTCGGTGCGTGAACGGTTGCGTTCGCGAGAGAAGGCGCTGGAGCACTTTCACCGGGAGACCCTGGAGCGTGGGCGGCAGGGGCCAGAGGCTCGCCTGGCTCAGGTACAGGGGCAGGCCGATACCCTGGAGGCGCTGCGTCAACTGCTCGACCAGGAGACCCATAAACTGGCTGTCCAACGCTATGCCTCTGAGGACAAAGTGAAGGAACTGAGCAAGGCACATCAGGTGGAGCTGGAGGCCGAGCGGGCAGAGCACCGCTGTAGTATGGAATGCTCTAGTGCGGCGCTGTGAGGAAAAGGCCCACCTGGCCGAGGAGTCTGTCTGTGTCTGTCTAAACTCCATTCGCTCCCGTTTCTATAGAGGCTTTTCATATTTAATCAAACTAACACGCAATGTGAAGAAGGCAGCCATCCAAACCAAAACAACTGTTTTGTTTTTACAGAGATGTACATAACAAGATCACACAGTCGTCTCAGTGTACGTGCCACCTCTTGCTCTTGTCCTTTTTTGCATGGTTCCCTTTTAATGTACCAAATGAACCAGATTTCCACTCTTCTGTAACACGCAATGAACTTGGTGACACAGGCCATGTCTGAAGTACACTTAAGCTTATTATAACAACGTTAATCAAGCATATTTATTCTTTTCATACAATAGGAAAAGGCCTATAACAATCGCTTAGCGTCATCTACTTTCCGTTTTTATTCATCGACTTGGCAAGTGTCTGTTTTATAGTGCCTGCATCGCTTTTGCTCGCACTAAAAACTTCTGTCAAACATCCATATGCATTCCTTAGAGGCAGTTAAATAAATTGGTTCACAGGAAGGGAAAGGCGCAGTAACTGTCACACTTGCTCTGTGGACACCCGAACCGCGCCGTAAGGGAAGGGAGGAGGGTGGGAATGAAAGTGGAAAGAGAGAAAGAGGAGCCGTAGTGGAGGGCTACGGAGTAATTTCGACCACCTGGGGATCTTTAACGTGCGCTGACATCGCACAGCACACGACGCCTCTTCGTTTCGCCTCCATCGAAGCGCAGCCGCCGCGGTCGGGTTCGAACCCGGGAACTCCGGCACAGTAGTCGGGCGTCTTACCACTGCACCACCCCGGCGGGGCAAATTAGAGTCCGTGTGGTGGGAACTCTTTGTGTCTACATTGAAGATGCGCAGTCAAGAACTTAATCATCTTTTTCCTTTAGCTTTTTCACAACTTGCACTCAAGTGATCAGCGCGCTTGTCCAGGAGACCTTAGAGGGAATGCTGTGATGCAGGCTCAAATACGATCTAAGGCTGAAAATAAAAGACGTAATAGCTCACTGTGAAAGAAACTTCGTTCCCACGAGATTAAAACGTACGAAACGTACAAACCTATCGGTCACACGTAGCCTGATTTACCTAAAAAGGAAGCTACAAAGGATACAAAAGCAAAAACGCAATCCTGAAAATATTCGTCAGGTTTTTGAGCAGCTGAGAGCTGCTATCCGATAGGCATGGAGACGCTTTCTTTTCAACGAGACTTGTAACTTTTATGTCACAAGCCCCACAAAAAATTTGTCGCTACCTATCTAGGTCGGAAAATAAAGTGACACAGATTGAGGTTAATGAAGCTGTAATCGACGAGGCACATATGGTTGCCAACACATTTATTAGATACTTTCAGTCCGTTTTTACACGCACTCTAGCAGTCGAGGATGTGAACCTGTGAAAGATCCTGCACTATAGATGCCTCCAGTAGTAATAATTCTACAAAGAATATTTATAACTTGCTGCTACATTTCGACGTTAAATAATCGCCAGGACCTGACAACATTTTGAATTTTATCCTCCGTCGTTACGCCGAGCAGTTAAGCCTTTTTCTTCACGAAATTTTTGCAGCGTCACTCCAAACAGCCACGCTGTCAACCGATTGGCTCCGTGAAAAAGTCCTTCCGATTCACAAAAGAGGCAACAAACTATACGTAAAGAATTACAGGCCGCTTTCACTTACTAGTTGCATCTGTAAAAAGATGGAGCATATAATATTCTAGGCAGTTACCACTTACTTAGAGTAAAACAATCTACTTTACTCCAAACAGCATGATTTTCGCAAAGATATTTCTAAGGTAACTCAACTTCTCGAAATAACGCACGACTTTGCTACAGTAATTAACTCCAGACTTCAAGCTGACGCAATATTCAAACTTCTCCAAAGCCTTTGACAGGGTGCCCCATTCGAAACTAATTAACAGGCTGAAGGCTACGGGTATCGGCACTTACGTAATAGACTGGATAGCTGCGTATCTTTCAAACCGCACACAGTATATTAAAATAGGTGAATGTGAATCTGAAGAATTAGATGTCCACTCCGGGGTCCACAGGGGTCAGTGCTGGGTCCCAATTTCTTCTTAATATTTGTAATGATATTCACTCTCATGTCGACCCTAATATAATTTTAAGGATATTTGCAGATGTCTGTCTCATCTACACCACAGTGCGCACCATTAACGGCCAGATACCATCCCAATCCTTCCTTAACTAACATTTTCAAGTGGTGCCAAGAATGGGGAAAGGAAATAAACACGAAAAAAACCGCTTCCATGAGCATAACCCGAAAACGGGTGCCCTTAAAGTTTACTTATGATGTTATGTGAGTACAAGTAGCAGATGTCGACACTGTTAAATATTTAGGAATTACCTTCACAAATACAATGAAATGGGACGTACACATCAACGAAACGTGCACAAAAGGGTATAGACACAGCTTGGATTCCTTCAGAGGAAACTTGCACGGGCGCCAGCTTAAGTAAAGCTAGCAAGTTATCAGTCCCTCATACGACCAATCCTTAAGTACGGCAGTATAATTTGGAATCCACACCAAGCATACCTTAAGAATCAATTAGAAGCGATGCAAAACAAAGCGCTTCCGTCTATTTTTTAGCAGTACTCGGGACATGTCTCAGCAGCCACACTGCGCAACAGAATAGACGTCCACATTTTGAGCAGCCGGTGACACATTGCTTCTTCAAATTTTTTTTTACCTTCTGTATCATGACTGTATTAATATCAACAAACAAGAATGCTTAAAACCACCATACAAACATTCAGCCAGAATAGGCCATTTACCACCCGCTCTAACACGTTTAAACATTCCTCCTTTCCGTCCGTCATAGACTCCTGGAATAATCTGCCACTCGACATTGTCTCCTTCCCATCTGCAGATGCATTCAACATCAAGGTAAAAATATTTTTGGCCCAGCAAACTGCAACAGTGTGAGCAGAGGCATTTATGCGGATGGTCGGGTGGTTCGAACAAATGATGTGGTGTGTTGAGAGTGTTTCATGTGCATACATTGTCGCTATCAAGCGAAATACTTAATGGTCCTTGTTGTCCAATGTTCCTTGTTATTCCATTGTTTTCTTTTTTTTTTTCTTTGTCTTCTAGGATGTATTGTAAATTGTCTTTAAAATTATGACTATATTACCCACTCTTGTATGAGTCTGTCAAAAGGCTTAAAGGGCTTAAAGTATTATTAAATAAAATAAAATAAATAGAAAAGAAAATGAACGGTCATCGCAATGGCTGACCCCAGTGGCAAAAGCGTTTACCTTGCATTCGGTGGATAATCAGCACATAGCGACTCTAGCGATTTCCAAGGGTGCATGCATTCTTCGTCAACCATCTTCCGCTGATTCCCTCTTCCCTGCGCAGGGTGGGGCGTCGATTCCCGAGGCCTCCTGGCGCGGCTACCCGCGTCTCTTCACTGAGAGGACGTCTTCGCTACTCAGCGAAGCCGTACAGATGCTGCACCGTGCCAAGGACGTTCAGGAGCGACGATGGCTGCAGGCGTTCGTCCAGCGGCTCACGCAACTCGCCGTCGACCTTGAACGGAGTACGCTTTTCCTAAGGTATGCTCCCTGGAGGGATATCGCACGTGTATTCTTTTTTATCTTTTTACACTGACAGATCTGATTCTAAGCTCTCCCTGTTGGAAGTTAAGGGCCTATGCATAGAGCAACGATAAGTGTCCACAGCACCGGTTTTTGACGGTTACGTGACCGGATGTCATTCGCGCCGCTCACGTGACTGGCGACAAGGGCGTAGTCCTTGCAATCCTTGTAGTGATCCAGGTTGTCATGAACTATAAAATTCGTAGACTTTAAGAAGGTGCTAAGCATTCGCTGAGTATAGCACGTTACCCTGCCGCGCTTGAAGATTATTCATATTTACTGCGCGCGTCTTCTTGTTTACATGCAGTTTAACAATAGCTCTTAGGTCTTCTAAAGAAAGGCTGACAAAGGCCTTAAAAACCGCGAAAACGTTGGTATCCCAAAGGATTGCAGCAAGCAATCTAGCGATTTGTGTTCTCTCCATAATGTTCTCTGCACAAAATATGAGTGGGGCTGATCAAGGAAACAAACAGTGAACAAAACTGACTAAAGTCAGATCATTTGTTTTTGCTGTGAGTACAGGTTTACAGCTAATAATGTGAGCGCATTGAGCAGGAACTTCCCAGGATGAAATCAGCGACACCTGAGATCATTGTGCTCGTAGTTGCTACTTCTTAAAAGCGGAACGATAGGGCTAATTATGCATCGGTGCGGGCATGTTCATCATTTACTTCTACTTCTACAGCGTCAGTCATCGCAGTCACTTACTTATCCGTCCACATTTCCCAGCCGTGCAGCTATAATAACTAACGGCGATGCTTTTTAGAGTTTTCTAATAATGTAAATGTTTCATTTTGTTCTATGCATTACCCATCTCTTAAACATTTATTACCTACATTTTTGTTGCCTTTAAACTATTATAGTGTAGTGACGTGAAGTGACCGACTGACACAACGCAGCTCGCGTGCTTTCGCAGACCTGGTGTCCTCCGTGTGCAGTGCTGTGCTACATGTTCGAACTACACGCATACCAGGATACGAGAGGCTACGAATAGATTTGTTTTTCGAGTTGATTTCGAGGTCGACAAAATTATATTTTGTGAAAAATGAAGTCATGGAATAATCAAGCAGCATGGAGCAGAAACGCTACTACAAGAAAAGATAAGCAGGTTTGCATGTAATTGATTAAATGTAATCGATTGTTTGCATATTATTACATACTTGAGTACCTTTTTCACCAACTGATTACCTTCTCAAAAAGGTTACATTGAAAAAAGTACAACAGTAGAGTGGAATATTGAGCTAGTTGACTGTAGACATGATGAAAACAGCAGCTGAAGAGACATCAATGCACGGAGGAGAGACATACCCACATAGACATGGGCAATGCCGCACTAACAACTAATTATTCACACCCGCGCACCTCCTTTCTTCACTTCTTCTAAATACAGCTAATGTCATCCTTCACTGCTCTGCCAGTAAGCAAATAATTCCGTCTCTTTCTTCAATAAGAAAACGGCAGGTACTAACACACAGTTCACCAAACACATTGATGTCCCAGGCTTGCAAAATCTTTCGTGTCAACTTGCCCTTATTCTTTTTCAAACCTCCAACTTTCAAGAAGTACATTGGCCAGACCGGGAGATGTGTTTATGAAAGGATTAGAGAATACGCTACCGCAATACCGGAGAAGTCTCGCACCAACTTTGCGGTGCACTACAAATACTTTACACGTAAGTTATGCAAGCGACAAAAATGCCCAGCAGGCTTTGATAAACTTTAACTTGGTGCCAGCAAGTTTCCAAGCTCTAAACAATAATTCGCATTCGCGAACCGAAATAAGCCTCTTCTCTGAAATAAAATTCCTTTAATGCGATGCTTAAGCAAATAAAGTACACGCTTTTCAATTGACCGTTATAGCCAAGTTTAAAAATTGACGCATTTACTTTTTTATAGCACCCTTGCGTTCTAGACATAGCGTGACTGTTCAAGAGAACACAGGTATATTCCTGTACCTTAGGAAAACTGCAGATGCGGACGCCGACAAGGAGCTGAGTTGCGTTAACTAACAAACCGGTTAAGTAAATGTTGATGATTGGCTATAGGTAGACGCCTGGCTGTAATCCGAGATTTCTAGCCTTCCACTCGTAATAGCAATATTACATTTTTTTTTAATACTAATAGACCTGGCGCTGGGACGCTACAAATGCTAGCCATTCCTGCGCTCCAAAGGAAAATAAAACTGCACTGTAGAGTGAAGCCTACCACCACACGGCGCTCGGGGTGCACAAAGCGGGCGACTTTCTCATTTGCCTCTGAGCGACGTTGCGCGCCGCTGTTGACAGCTTGGACCATTTATGCCGTCATATTTAAAAAAACATTGATGGCAGCTCAACTCGATTAAGCCTGGATATGAGTAGCAAAAGCTACCAAATGGATCCTTCACAAAGTCTGACTCGAACGCTCCCGTCGCCGATGCACTGGCTGCAAACTGTGTGGTGTGATTGGCGATTTGGCGTGTCTTTTAGCGTCGTTCGAATCTTCTTGCTACATTCGACCAGCTTCTTCTTCTGCTCCCTCTTCTCGCTTCCCTCCCGCTCCTTCTCTTTCTTCCCTTTCTCTGCAGCTCGGAGCAAGTAGTTGTCATGGTTATCGCGCATGCGCAGTCATCATTAGCGAAGATTACCCCAAATGCGCCGCTGACTAGCCTAGTGCAGCATTCGCTACAAAATACCTACTATTTAGTCCTAGGTGCGCTTCTCCGAGTGAACCTCTTAGGTAGTCCGAGTGTTAGACTTATCTGACGCCGTCAGAGGAACCTTTGAGCGTTGCCGGCACGACAATTCGCCTGCTCATGAATTGAGGCCAACGCTCATGCAAGACCCCTGAAGTGAGCCCTTTGCACTGTTTTTAAGTAACAGACGTATATTGTTTACTGTGCTGTATCAGTAATATTGACACATGCCATTCATAGACGACGACGAAGATTTGAACGGGCGATTGCGGGAAGACGACGAAGTGTAACTGTGCTCCGCTTTCGTGCTGACCTGACTGATTGTTGGTGTTCTTCAGTGCCTTCTGTGTAACGTTACGTTACAATATCGAGTGTACTGCTTCTCATTGTTCTGATAAAAAAGATTGCGTGTTACTGCTTGATTCGATTACTCAAAATATATTGTTAGCGCTCGCGAAATCGAGTCAAAAGCTTCCTTCTCGTTATGACTGTGATGATGTTAAGCAGCAGAATTACTCGACGTTCGTAGAAACGGCTTGTGCCACCAACTGCGATTTTATACATGACGTGTTCATTTTAATTGTAAAGGCAGAAAGCTGGGCTAGTTGGTGTGTCATGATTAATAAAAGGACTAGCGCCTTTAACACGGACACAGACATAGAAGAAGACAGGACGAGCGCCAAACATCAACTGAGGTTTTACTTGACCTACCGTGCGCATGCGCCACCGAAGTGCTTTCATGTACCTTTTTTATAAGTAAATCCTCAGTTGATGTTTAACGCTCGTCCTCTCTTCTTCTATGTCTGTGTCCGTGTTAAATGCGCTAGTCTTTTTATTAATCATCTTGCTACCTGTCCCTCTCCAATATATGGCTGGAACACACGGAGAAAGTCACGTTTGGCTTTTATTCTTTACCTAGCCTCTCAAAGCTGTTGACGGAAAAGGCCTTCAGCGAGCATTCCAAGATGCGCGAAAGCCTCCGGCCTTTCGTAGTTACTAATGGAGGTTAGCATGTGCTCCGTACGATAGGGTGATGGCCGTGGATTGAGATCTCTAAGCTACAAGGATACGAAAGACGCCGCAGAACTGTAGGTACTTATATAGAACAGAATACAAGCTTAGATGCAGCTGCTGCGCACGCCATGGTTGAATGACGTATCGGGGTTGTTGATATAGACAGGAAAGACCAACCCACAGAGCCCAGTCTTGCTCCGATCGGCTTACACGGCGGTCAACGACTCCGGTCGTCGGAACCAATGGTGCGACGCCGGCCCCCCGCCGAGCTTCTTCGTCTGCTCCTTTCCACGGTAGGTGGGCACGCTCGAGACAACGAGAGGTTCCAGAAAAGTTTTCTGTTCTTCGGCGGAAATGCGCCTGGTACTAGAGGTGCTCATAGCTATTCCTTGGACAGGCTCGTATGTAAACGAATGCTGAAACTTTCTATCGGTCCATGCTTGATCGGTCTCGGCGATAGCGTTGCGTGCTTGCTCTCCATGACGAGTTCTTGGATTTGCATGCGCTTCATTGTTTTTTTTCTCATAGCGGTGCTGCTCAGCTGCTTCACAACCAAACAAGGCAAGATCGCGATATTTCTTGTAGCTATCTCTGACGCGGGGCAACTTTTGATCAAATAATTTGCCGTTTGTTCAACCTACATTATATATAAGGGGCCTTTCCCGTGCAATTACCTTTCAGTTTCATATTTCTGGGGCAGCTTAAAATTAGTGAACTACTATAGGATAAATAAAATGCTGACACGCAGGTAATTAAGGATATAGTTTATGCATAGACGTCTAGCGAAATGTTTGATCGGATTCCGTGCTCTCGACCACTAATTTGGACTACCATAAAATCCCAATGAACTGCGTTTAACGAACTAAATAGCAAACTAAAACCTAGCGAGGGACAATATGTGGGCATATTGATTATTGTACATTCATACACTACCAGATAAGATTACGTTCAGTGATATTGTCCAAGCATCTTTAGAAATTTCGTTGGTATGTGTGCCTGTAATGCCTTCCTCAAAAGCGAGCGCACGAAGATGGCACTTCCTTACGTACTTGCATACATTACGCCAAATCGACCTCAGGCATTCTTCCCGCAGGCATCTGTTCAGCAATTAATAAGAAGAAATAAAGTTTTTGTCCATAAATTCACTGCGCACTCGGTAGAGTTTTCGAGGCTACAATTATCCCACTTGCCTAATTTTAAGTAGTAGTGCGACTTGCGCGTATTGTAATTTTTTCCCTTCTGCTGATAGTTCTGCCGTGAGGTTAGTGGTAGATAGTGTAATTTTTTTTTAATGTCAAGCAATTCTCATTTTCTGGTAGGGTTTGAAAGCCACGTTTCCGTCAGTACCGCCACATCGGCAACGCATGAATCAATCACAGGCGACAATTCGAGGTGTTTGTTTTATAATACTCCATATGTTTGTGAACAGAAACGATAAATTCAGACTAATGATCTTCGTAGTAATTTTTTCCCAGGATAAAGACGTATTTACGCCAGTGGGGCTAGTGCTAGGCAAGGCCTCGGCTGGACTTCTGCCACTGAATGGTTCTAATTCGCACACAAACCTGTGTCCGCTGTGTTAACGTGACATTTACTGCCGATTTGAAACTTGTTATACCATAGCTGAAATTGTTTCCCACTGTGAGGACCAAAATAGAACAGCTTTTTCCTTACAGTTCTTCTCTGAGTTTAAAAGACACAAATTTAACAATAATAGGTCGACAGTTGTCGGGGACAAAGCGAAGCAGTCTATGGACGCAGAATACGCTTTCGTCGTCCTCGTTTAAACTTGAACGGGCTGATTTTTTTTTTTTTTGTCCGATTCGGCCGACGCCTCCTCAGAACTATCGGCAAAAGCATAAAAATATAACTTTTTTTTTTTTGCCGTGAACGGTCCTAAAGTTCCTTTATTCTTTGATCAAGAGTTACGCCCTAAGGAGCAACACTTTCAACCTGCAGCGAATCAGATGTACGAAGGCTTTCTTCAACTGCATTACTTCAACCGTCAGTATCTGCAATGGGCTGTTCCATTCAATTCTGGACCGCCTTAACTTCGTTAAGCGCCCTCATAACTTTGTCATACCTAGAATCTAGTTTTTCATGTAAATATTTTATGAGCGAAATTACCTCACTGTATGGCTGGGAAGACGCCTCCTTAGAAGGTCCAGGATTCAATTTCACGTCCCCAAACATCAACAGCAGCTTCGCAACGTGAATGCATTCACAAGAAAATGCTACCCTCACATATGAGCATTGAAGTACTAGCACAAAATATCGTCAAATGTTTTGCAAAATAGTTCAGAAGCTTAACATACCTGCACCAAGAAACGAAACTACCTTTGATGCATGTTCGCTGTTGCCATACTCCCATTCCCACTAAGAGGATTCCAAGTGTGCCGATTTCCTGAATAGCGCCCCGAAGATGCAGCATCTGTTAATGCTCATAAGATCGTCAAGGTGAGCTGTGAGGTCATGTGGTTGAAAGGCCATGTGGTCTCACAAAAGCCGCGTCTTCTTGGCGCATAATCAACCTCGCTACCAATCTGGGGATTTCTCAGCCCTTTTCAGAGGTGGAAGTTGGCAGGGGATAAGGCAAGGTTATACATGCTTTTAACGTCACCTACAGCGTCGTAACATCAGCCAAACATCCTAACGAATGTTCTATGAAGAAGGACGCCTATTTGAAGAAAAGATGTTGTCCAGCAAAACCGAATTCGTGCCCCATCGGTTACCGACCGCAGGCACTACCTCTACACCAGGAAGCAGAGCTGTTTATAATTGTGCGATAGTTTAGAGCACTCATTCGAACACCTATACTGTCGAGTAGTGTTGTGCCGGTGGGGTTATCACACAGTAGCCCACCGTCAACAGGGTTGTGCCAAGGAGTTGGTAACGCAGCGCTCGTCACTCGTTTCGTGAACGAGGGCTGTCAGCTCCCTGGGCGGTAGCGATGAATCCGAGTCGGCGTTGGTGAGATGAAGAAAAGGCTTTGTACACTATTTACAGGTATTTACACAACAAGATCGGCTCTGGGGCCGAAAGCTAACATAGCCATGTGCGACTGTTCTCGCGCAGCGACGGCCGGGGAGATTCCGCCGCGTCCGCACTGTCAGGGGGCGAACTGCTCCCGATGGACGCTCGTGACGAACTCACACTTTAAGTCTCGAACGGAAGCATTTGAGACTCCGTCGCCGAGAACCGTTGACGCTCAAAATGGTCCAATCCGACGGCAGCACTTTCGCAGGGCCAATGGGAGAGCTTGCTGCGCTCTCGCTTCAAATATGCCGCGGGGCGAGAAGGGGTTCACAGTCAGGGCCACGGCGCCGTGCTGTCTGGACGCTCAGCTCATGTTGAAACACGTCGCTTCTCTCCCTTTGGTACGGCTCGCTTCCAGTGCACTGGTGCTTTGCAGAGAAGTATCCAGAGTTTGTGAAGGAGGCGTTCGCCGAAGAAGTTTGGCGTCCGGCTGAATTTCTGGGCGGCTTTGGCCGGGCACAACAGCACCCCCGCCATCAGACAATGCGCCGGGAAGACGAGCTGCTCGCATGTGGCTCGGATGCCGGGCGCGCTCGTTCGCCAGGTTCCTCCAAGCTCACGTACAGTGTCCGGGCGCCAGGTAGCCTCACGTGCCTTGGGTTCCACTCGCCAGGTCAGGATCTCTGCCGACAGCCTTGTTGCCGGGGCACGCCGATCAACTTCACTCGGGTCGCTCCGATGCCCTTGCAACTCGCCACTGGTAACGGTCGACTGTTCGGCTGCTTGCAAAACCGACCGACAACAGGCAACACCCAACACAAGCAAGTACCCTCGGTCACCCGTCAAACACCAGACAGAGGCAAAATTTCAAATTCAATTAGCTAAATTGTTGTCCCCTTTTTGCTCCCTCTACAACAAGAGACAAGTGTATACGATGCAGTACACAAGGTTCAAACAACAATTTTGCGCATTAATGATATATTAAATAGCAAGGACGATTAATAATCACTAATGAAAAATTTCCCTTGAAATCACTTGGGCCGTAAACACAACTGAGGAAGTAAAGAGGCCATTCAATTTTGCCCCGATCTGCCTACAGCATAACGGTTAGCGAAGAAACGTTCGTCGAAGGTAGCTATGTCTCGAATGCGCATGACTCAAAGCATCCGAATTCGCACTCTGTTGCTCTCTTACGCAAGCGGCAGAATGCGTAGCAGTATTCGGGCGGTTTGGCTCTCCTCCCTCCGCTACAGCTTCGGCTGTCCATTTCTCTACGAGACCTTTCTTTCCACTTTGTGCGTGAAAGAACAGACATGCATAAGTTACTAGCTTTGTTGAACGATCTGTCTCGTTCCTTACGCTTTGCGCACCAATCGCGCATTTTCTCAGCACGGGTGCATTTGCACCGCTGGGATCGCCGCTTCTTTTCCTTTCGCGATCGTTTGCGTTTTCTCACCTTTCGATGAGAGCATTCTTTCATGCACCTGCCTTTCCGCTCTTTTCGGCGGCTGCACTTGAATTTTTGCTTTCTTTCTTTTGGTGCCAGCTCTTTCAAGCTGCCGGTAACCGGAGCTAGTATGGCGCCGACATCGTCGGAGTGCGGCGCCGCGCCTGCATCGCTGCCAGCAGCGCGTGACTCACTGCCAGTCGCATCCGAACAAGGCTCGCTCACGCCAACCTCCGAGCTAGGCATATCCTCTGCAGGCTCGCCACTCAAGTTACTCTGATCCGCCGGTGTGCCGCATCGCTCAGCGCTAACCGGCGCACGATCAAGGTCGTCCGACAGCAGGGGCGCTTCGGATCGCGTGAGGTCCATGTTGGCATTAGGGTTGTTGTTTTCGCCAATACAACTGAGTGCGCCAGGACACGAAAATTTATGGCTCCTGTCATGCTCGCTGTGGACTTCACAAGTGTGATTCTCGACAGCGTCCGCGTCATGGGCCTGCCTTAGCTCGCTGTGGACTTCACAAGTGTGGTTCTCGACAGCGTCCGCGTCATATGGGCCGGCCTTAGCTGTTCAACACTTGTGAGCTGCGCAATTTCCACGAGCGCAACTTCGTTTTCCTGTGTGTCATGATCTACGTCGACTCTGACTTCGGAAATCGCCAATTCTGACTTCGGAAATCGCCAGTCGTCTCCTAGCCTGACTACATCTCCGCCATGCTTGACAACTTCTGCTTCTGAGTTGTCAGGCGGTTGATTTACTGCCAGTTCCCTACTCTCGATTGGTGGAACCGGATTGCTTACAGCTACGTGAGGCGGCGTGCAGGACGGTGTCACTGCGGATTTTTCGCCGATGGAGTCGGCTCCAACCGTCTCAGCTGCCAGTGGCTCGACCAAGGTAACCCTTAGGAACTTCTGTTCGAGGCTCGATCGACTCGCTGCTGCTATCGTGTTGCTCGGCCGCTTCCCCAAGCTGTGTCTCATTCTCTGGTGCAAGTACAATTTGCTCCGAGACTTCCTGACTGTCTAGCCATTCGGTTATATCGGCTTTCAACTGATACGCCAAATCGAAGAACGTTTTGGTACAGTTTTTCTCACGCCGATACCTGTCCCCAAGCTCCATTGGTGACAGCCGATGTCTTTTCAGTAAAGACTCCTTCAAGTAATCGTAGTTTTTCAAGTCAACGTCTAACACGCGCTTGATTTCTTCCGACACCTCAGCGGAGAGAAGAGCTACCAATTTTTGTGCCCAAGTATCTCGCTCTAAGCGCTTACTTTTGCAGACACGCTCGAAATCTGCCAAATACTCTGCCATATCCTCGGCAATGAGGAATGGTTGCAGACACTTCCGCGGCTTCGAACTGTTACCTTGAATGGCAATTAAAGCGTCATGCCTTTCAACACTTTTTTCATATGCCGAAAGCTCGAGCTGCCAAAGCTTCTTTAAGCGGGAAAACTGCTTTTCGCGTTCTAACCTACGCTCATCGCGCTCTTGGCGTTCTAGCAGTTCTAGCCTTTTGGCTTCCTCCTTCCCTTTTCTCTCTTGAATATCATCCCAGGCCTCTGCGGCTTCCTCAACCGTCACGTCCTCTGCCTGCATGATCTCAAGAATTTCCTTTTTTCTTTTTGTTGAGCCCAAATCGATGCCCAACTCATCACAAATTTGGAGAAGTTCTTTGACCTTGTAACTCTCCATCTTTTACCGGCCTCTTGTTGTTTGCCTTTTTAGAATAGAGTACTATACGTTCGCTATCTCGCCCCTAGCAAGAGATGCGCAAGCCTTTCTCACACTGATTCCCCTCTAAGCATCCCTTGGTTTTCAAAACACTTCCTGTAGGCTTGAAACACGCAAGGTTAACACAATGCTACGCTCAGCCTTTCTCTAAGCTACCCTGTGTGTTAGAGAAAGTCTGGAGTTTGAGGGAAACTTCAGGTACTCACCGCGCCGAGGTGCCTGACGCCGGTCGATCCCGCAGCTGCCGTCCAATGTTGTGCCAGTGGATCCCGCAGCTGCCACCAATGTTGTGCCATTCAATCCCGCAGCTGCCACCAATGTTGTGCCGGTGGGGTTATCACACAGTAGCCCACCGTCAACAGGGTTGTGCCAAGGAGTTGGTAACGCAGCGCTCGTCACCCGTTTCGTGAACGAGGGCTGTCAGCTCCCTGGGCGGTAGCGATGAATCCGAGTCGGCGTTGGTGAGATGAAGAAAAGGCTTTATACACTATTTACAGGTATTTACACAACAAGATCGGCTCTGGGGCCCTCGCGCAGCGACGGCCGGGGAGATTCCGCCGCGTCCGCACTGTCAGGGGGCGAACTGCTCCCGATGGACGCTCGTGACGAACTCACACTTTAAGTCTCGAACGGAAGCACTTGAGACTGCGTCGCCGAGAACCGTTGACGCTCAAAATGGTCCAATCCGACGGCAGCACTTTCGCAGGGCCAATGGGAGAGCTTGCTGCGCTCTCGCTTCAAATATGCCGCGGGGCGAGAAGGGGTTCACAGTCAGGGCCACGGCGCCGTGCTGTCTGGACGCTCAGCTCATGTTGGAACACGTCGCTTCTCTCCCTTTGGTACGGCTCGCCTCCAGTGCACTGGTGCTTTGCAGAGAAGTACCCAGAGTTTGTGAAGGAGGCGTTCGCCGAAGAAGTTTGGCGTCCGGCTGAATTTCTGGGCGGCTTTGGCCGGGCACAACAGTAGACAATGATTGCAGAAACACTCAGTTGGAGAGAAGCCCACTATTTATCGCTACTAAGCAGCTTTCCAACTCAGCACTACTCCTTAGCTCGACTCATTACTACTACTAAGTAGCGCTTTTTACTTAGAGCACCTACTTAGCATTGCTAATTAGAAAATATTTTACTATTGATTAGCAAAATATAAATTAGTTGTGTTGGTTATTAGTACTGAGAAGTAGCGCTGAGTAGAATTGCTAGTTAGCTGTACTGCTTAGTAGTAATATATAACACCGTAATGATCACTGCTAATATAAAACTAATTAGGATAATTACTTTGTAACACCGTTTTCATTTATTTAGCCTTTTGTTGGCTCCAAATCAGGTCGACTGGGAAAGTTGGTATCGCCCATCTTAAAAGCAGCCAATAACACAATACAGAGATGAGCAGAAGACGAGACAGTGTTGTGCCTTTTGACACGTTTTAACATGAAATCAAGCCTGTATTAATTAGTTCATGTAGTAATAGGCTCTAGTAGCGGTGAATTAGCAGTACCATAGCATTATTAAAGCAGCAGTATAGTAGCAGTAGTAGTAGGCCTGGTAGTAGTAGCAGTGGTAATATTTGGTGGTGTACGGCGGGGTCGTATAAAACAAACTTGACCGAAGGAACCGTTTTTAAACTCATTTTTTGGATATCGTTCTATATCTTAACGATACTGAGCACTCAAGAAATTATTTTTACTTGCTAAAACAACTTGTGACTCAAAAGTCCGGTTTAGATGCCAGCGGTTTTGGTTCGGGGTCAGCATCTCTTTATTTGAGACAGCGAAGCACGTTAGCCTTTTGTGAAGACGCTCCGCTGTTTCGGTTTTCCACAGAAAATAGAAGTTTAAAAATTTGAGAATCTAAGTCATTTGGCTCGGCATTTCCCTTCTATTGATTTCGATATCGAAAAAAGAGGAAAACTAGACTTTCACATATCAGAAGAAAAGGTGCAGCTTTAACCGGAAAGCTCGTCTTTGGACATCTTAGAATCGCCACGAATGTGCGCACTTTCTGTTTCGTTCATTAGTTTTCTGACGCAGTTTCCGGGAACGCTCCTAGGCTACACTTCAGTCGCTCAGGAAAAAGCAGGAGGAACAAAAAGTAGCTGTGGAGCACCAGGCTCGTCGCAGCCTGAACGCAGCGTGGGGGCCTGGAAAACGCTGAGTAAGTGGATAGCGAAGTTTACGACATCTGGTAGGCGGTGAAAGCAAGGAACATTTTGGGAAGGCTGAAGTATTTCGTTGCCCTTTTCTGTCGGATTATTTTAATTTGTTCGGTGCCTGGGGCAGAGGCCAAGGGTAAGTTGGGTCTGTGACAGCTTTGCAACCCTCCGATACGACTGATGTTCGCGGGGACGCCCGTAGAGACTCGCTAATCTCTCACTAATCGATCTCAAGTCTCGAGGACCCTCTTGGCTTCTCCCTGTTTCTGGGTGTTGTTGCGAGCCACTGCACGAAGGGCAAAATTCCGTCGCATCACAAACAAACGTTTCGTCATTAGTGGCGTCTAATTAGCAGCGTTCGTGCTTTCAGCAGGCCCGCATTCTTCCGATACCTTTTCATCAAAAAAGCAAACTATAAAAGTACAGCGGCACAAGATTTGGTCACATCTCAAATGAAGAAAAAACAGAAGTAGGTAATTACTAAAATATCTACCACTCTCCTAACTCAATTGTTTCTAGTTGTTGCGAGAAAATTAAGATTTATTCGCTCTGTCACCTCTCCAACTTTAGCAAGGACTTCAGTCGATAAGCGTGTAGATGTCTCTTTATTATTACTTGAGTTTTGACTAGAGCTACCAAACGTTGTAGTCGGAGATGCCTTTATCCTGCAGTCTATCTAGTCAGGCTGATGAAGATTGTTTTATTGTTTATTAAAAAGTGCAGTGAAATGAAAATAACTCGAATATATGCCTGACATTTGCAAAACTAGTTCCGTCTCTTCAGCATTCTTCCTTACTTTACATAGAAAAACAAACGCCATCACTTCAGCTCCTGCTTGACATGAGCTCGAAACTCTGACAGCAGTCTTCCCGATGCTGCTGGACTTTTCAAGTATGCAGTATTCTTTAGGAAATGCCTTCCAGGTTAAAATCTTCGTGTGGGCTAGTCGGTGAGGCATCATGGAGAGGGGCATCGCAATCGAAATACGGACATAAGGCACACGGAAATACTGGATCAACGCCATGCATGCGACGTTTCTTTTTCCGTGTGCCTCGTGTTCGTGTTTCCATTGCGCTGCTCCTCTCTATGATGTCTTACAGGTGACGGCTCAGTCGACGTTAAAAGCACTAGTTAGGCCATGCTTCTCCAGGGGCGTCCAACTCCTTAATAATAAAGTCTTTAATTAACATTGTACCTACGTTCACCTGGCAGCGATGATACGGTTTACCGCAATGCCCAGCGGCCTCTGCTTCTGCGTAAAATAGGGCCGGGAATTCCCCTTGCCACCATTTCTGCCGCTGCTGGCTGTGGCTGGTTCGACGGTTCGCGTCGTCTACAGACAAGAAGCTGTGCGCTCAGTGAGACACGTTCTGACCCACAAAAACACCGGAGCGGCCACGGGCGCATGAGGACAGCGACGCTGAAGCATGGATCACTGATGGCCATCGTCCAGCTTCCTGCATCAACTTTTCGCTGTTACGCCTATTCGACTTTTCACCCTCCTCACCGAGGAAAGACGGCAGCCCTAACTGCGCCACTTCCTAACCATTTATAGACCCATTTTAATAACCCCACTTCCGAAGTCACATTGTTCAAACGCTCATGAAGTGCTTGATATGCACTGAGGCCCACGGTGGAAGGCAAAGCGCAAAAAAGGCGAGGCACTTCAAGCAGGCACTCACGATGAGCATTTTGTTGTCTCGGTTTGGTTCTGCAGTGCCTCCAATCAAGAACCAATACCAAAAGGCTTAACGTTTAGCCCTGCTTCACTCTGACCTAGCCTGCCTGATAACGTCCCTCTATCCTGCACAACAATTCGATGTCCTTGAATTGCACTTTATAACAGCAGCACATCCTTACCACGTCTGTCCTAGAAAACTAGGAACCTCTTTACCCTCAGCTGAATGCTTCTGGGTATTTATTAATGTTCGGGCAGATAATGTACTTTCATACCTTTGTAGTCAGCGGGGTGAGCACTGCGAGCTGCAAACTTTCAGTCTCCGCTGTCGGTAAGCACATGACCCGTTCGGCTTGTGCAGCGGTAATGAGCAGAGGTCACGCTGGACTCTTCCGGAAAGTTCGAGAGCACTCGGGGGCGGAAAGTTGGTTCCGAGGCAGGGAGAGCAGATGCAGTTCCTTATCTGCTTGGCGACAAGGATTCTGATAGCAAGCTTGAAGTCGAAGATGGTGACGAGCAGAGGCTGGACATGCAAGGAGGAGGTGCCCCAGCTTGGCAGTGTCTTCGCACGAGGGGCAGGTATCATGTCCGGGTCGGAATACACAGCAGGGTATTAAGGCAAAAACAGCCTTTCAGCACTGCAGCTCTTTTTCCTGGCTCCGTTTCTAATACGCCCATGAGCGCGACACGCATAAGTGATTTTATAAATGTAGCAAGTACGGACTGCAGGAGGTGCGTGGCAACGGCGCTATCGGGCGTGTAGGCAAACAATTGGGTAGACTAAAACTGATAACTCCGGGCGGGGAAGCAGTAACAAAGGTAATAATAATAATAATAATAGTAATAATAATAATAATATAACCACAACAATATTATTATTATTATAAAATTATTATTAATATTATTAATCAATCGTTTATTTAATGTGCGCAGGAACAACCGAAGGATCTTCGAGCTGCAGCACAAAAAATAATATGCACACACACAGATAAAGAACAAAAGAAGAAACAAACAACAAATTTACTGAAACTGAAACGAAAAGAGTCACGGACATAGAAAAATCAGTGAATAGCAAGTCTCGTATACAAGGTGTGAGAATTCTAGAGCACCTCACGAAAAAACAAGATAGAAAAACAAACCAAATAACTCACATTGTTTATAGTAATATAGAAGTATGCATAAAATAAACGATTCCAAACGCAACAAGACCGTGGTACATAAACCACAGGCAAGTAAATAGGGAAATACAATAAAGAAATAGAACTGAACGTGGGACAGTAAGATTCAAATGTAAAGTTTAAAGTTCAAATATAAATAAGAAAGGGATAAAACGCAGTTCGAGATACAAACAGCATTCATCAGGAGTAAAAGAAAAAAGTGAATTAAATACAATATTTAGGCTAGAAAGTGGAAGTTATCGGTGTTAAAGTACCGTTTAGAATAACACGCTATGAACATCCAATATAAATAAATAGAGCTAGTATTGCAAGACGTCAAGGTGAAGACAAAAAGAACCTATGCATTCTGTCCAGAGGGAAATGGAATGAAGAAACGGAGAACCTTGAAACGGTCTGAATTCCCTCATGCTCTTTCCCGGAACGGGCAGAAGGATGTACTCTAAGAGCTGAGGGCGCTTAATGTGACCATGAAGGAGTTTGTACAAAAAAATTATATATACTCTGACACGACCGCAGTTAAGAGAAGGAAGATTCTGTGGGGCATTCCTGGTGGAGCGAGAGGAGGAATTTGCGCAAGGAAACCGATACCGAAATATTCGTAAAATATTTTTCTGTACTCTGTCAACCTTGAACCAGTTCGATTTACACGTGCCATTCCAAACAACCGACGCGTACTCCAAAAGCAGCAAGCAGATGGACAAATACAGTTTTAGGAATCAAAGTGGAGTACGGAACTCTGTGGTAAGTCTGCAGACGAATCCGAGTGTGCGCATAGCCCGCTAAGCAATGCGTTTAGTGTGAGAGGAGAAGCTGAGGGTGCGGTCAAAAAGTACACCAAGGTCATTAATTTCATCAACCTTGTCCAAAGCACAGAATTCACAAAATAATGATAGAGAAAGCTGTGCGTTTTACGAGTAAATGAGACAACCCTAGTTTTGGAAGAATTGAGGGTAAGTACATTCTTCGCACACCAATCAGAGAAAGATTTGTCCGATTGCACCAACAAGCAATCTTGAAAAGAATGTATGACCTTGAATATCTCTATATCATCAGCATAAAGAAGAAACGAATGGTTCTTGATCACGGAGGAAACGTCATTAATAAAAACGGAGAAGAGAAGTGGGCCTAATACAGAACCTTGAGGAACTCCACTGGTTGCAGGATAAATGAAGGCGGTGTGTCCATTGACACTAACAAAGCAGGAACGAACACGGAAATAGCTACGTAGGAGAGCTAAGATTGAGACTTCGACGCTAGAGAGTAAAAGCTTTTCAAGAAGTAATTATTCCGTAACAACGTCGAAAGCTTTGCTCAAATCACAGTACACAGTGTCAACCTGACCTCTCTGAAGGACTGCTGCAGAGGCATATGTCATAAACGTGACTAGGTTGGTTGACGTAGAGCGACTCGATATGAATCCATGTTGATTGGGTATGATGACATGTTTGAGATGGAAGGAAGTACTTTGCGCAAAGCTTATTTAAAAAGCTTAGAGGTTGCACATAGACGACAAATTGGACGATATTTGAAACCATCAGATGTTTTTCCTGACTTGAAGACAGGAAACACACGTGCCATTTTCCACACGCGAAGAAAGGCAGCATTTTTCAAGCAATTATTAAATATAGCAGTCATTACTGGTACAAAGATGCAACTGAAGGTTTCTATTATGTCGGCTGGAATGCCATCAGGTCCAGGAGACAAAGATGGTCTCAAACGCCTATGACTCGCGGTTATTACCTTCTTGTCAACGAGAATGGATTTAGATGTTGCACCAGATGGGAGGCATACGAAATGGCAATGTCGAGGTTGATACCAAATGTTTGGCAAAACTGTCGGCAACATCCCGAATTTCCGATCCCTGTGGATCAACTAAGCTGATACCGGTTTGATGGAACGCTTGCAAACGTATCGCCAGAACTGAGTAGGACGATTTGAGGCAATTTTCTTTAAAGACTCAAAATATGAGTCATGGTCCCGCTTGTATAAGCGTCTGCAAAAAGAGAACGCGAGCGGCGAAACTCATCAGCCTAATTGTCAAACCCAGGACGTTTCGCTTTACGATGGGTCAGTTGCATTAGTTTTAACGCCATTCTCAGTTCCCTTAAAAACCAGAAATGAAACTTCCTACGCGTACGAATATGCAGAGGTAGGTACTGACGCATACCATCAAGAACTATTTCAGTGAAGCGACTGACGTGTCCGTCGGTATCACTAATGTCACATTAAAAGGGACCGCTCAAAGAAAGAAAAGAAATTATAGAGGCCGACATAGTCACCACGTGCATACGTGAAACGGGGCGAATTCCCTGTCCGATATGAATTAGTAAAAGGTGAGGCAGGGACAGAAATAGTAACTAGAAGTGGAGGGCGAAATCTATCACAGCGAGTCAGCGGTATGTCGGAACTCGAGACTCGAACATTTGCAAAATTCCATAGACAGATATCAAGTATATTACCGCACCAGTTTTCAATGGACTTGTGTTGCTGCAAAGAGACAAAGGCTCTAAAACAAGTAGATGTTACACTTATTAGTATATAATGATTGTTGTGAGAAGAAGTAAATAAGTTCCAGTTGATACCTGAACTATTACAATCGCTTAAAATGAGTAGTCTTTGTCTGGTTGGTTTGTGGGGTTTAACGTCCCAAAGCAACTCAGGCTATGAGAGACGCCGTAGTGGCAGACTCCGCAAATTTCGATCACCTGGCGTTTTTTAACGTGCACTGGCATCGCACAGCACACAGACGCTTTGCTTTTCGCCTCCATCGAAAAGCGGCCGCCGAGGCCGGTATACGATGCCGCGTCCTTGGGAACAGTAGTCGAGTGCCGTAACCACTGAGCCACACCGGCGGGAGTAGTCTTTGTCAGCTATGAGTAGTTATAATATGTACGATTAAGAGCAAACCATCATCGTTAGCTGGAGAAGGAAGATTCGGAGGAATGTAGAAACCTGGCAGTAAAAGTTTTTGATGTAGATTTAAAGTGAGCTCAAGTCACACACATTCTTAAATAGTCTCCAGAAAGGAACGTCGAACACACTACAGAGAACTGTCAATAGCAATGAGCGCTCCCACTCTTCTTCATTTGGGTCCTGTTTCAGGGCGGTCGCTTCTGAAAAAAAGAGTAATTATATCGCTTGACAGCCAGGTTTCGGTAACTACAACAGTGGTATAACAACAGCCCAAACACTAGAAAAATGTTAGATCCCTTAGTCCGAAGACCTCGGACATTTTGATAACAGATGTCCAAATTAGGGGCCACTTCATTTAAGCGTCAGTTCATAATATTGATAATATTATTATTAATGTTTTATAGCACAAAGAGAATACAAAGTTCCAGAAGCGGGCCTGTCAAAGCCACCAATGGCTTGAGGAACTAGGCCCAGCAAAAGTCAGCGAGCGAGCGTGCACTAACCAATATTACCATACAGAAAGGTCATGTAATAGTTCGGAAGAACTATATCAACAGGGGCAAATCGCAAAATAAGAATGACCATCAAACAATTCAACAGTTCATATTACAGACAGGTACATTTTTCGTGTTACGAAGAGCCAAGCATTTTCTTTAATATAGTTTTGGATGTAGCCGAGAGCATCTAAGCCGGCAAATTATTAAAACTTTTTCGCACTTAAACACTACGTCTAGCTTCTCCATATCCCATTGAAGAGCGCGGAACTTCAAAATGGACACTCCTACGAAGGTTTCGAGGGGCTGTGTAACATATTTTAAAATCGCTAAACCAGAACTGCAGTAGCACCACAGTTTGCACAGAGTCCAAAAGCACGGAAGGCCAAGTGCCGAGAAGATGTTGTGATTGGTAGCAAATGGAGTGTTGTAGGCTATATTTCTTAATATATTCTTCAACAAAAATTCAACACGGTTTTTCCATCGCGTGGGACAAGAAGCAAGCACAATAACCCCATATCACAGAGTGCTGTAGACAAGAGCATGTGCAATAGTTTTTTTTTTTTTTTATATGAAATAATGCGATAGATTTAATATGAAAGAATAACCATGCAGCACTTCTAAGCTTGTTAGATATGTGCGATAAGTGAGTGTTCCACGACAAATCACTGTCGAAGGATACTCCTAGGTATTTCACCGAGTTCTTGTAGGTGACAGGCGTGCATCCACCGGGATGGCAATTGCGACCAGGCAGAAAGATTAGCGCATCTATTACTGTTCATTTTAGAGGGTATCTGAAACAAACAAGCTGCGATTTTAAGGCGTTCACATCTAGACAGTTTTATGCGAACCAAGTTATTGCATTATGCTTATTATTCTGCAGATTAGAGATGGCCACATTGCACGAAAAACATTTAAGAACAAAATGATGATAATAATCATTATTATTATTATTATTATTATTATTATTATTATTATTATTATTATTATTATTATTATTATTATTATTATTATTATTATTATTATTATTATTATTATTATTATTATTATTATTATTATTATTATTATTTGATTTCTTTCCAAATAATTACTCTGTTTTTCGTAGCGACCGCCCTGAAACAGGTCCCAAATCAAGAGGAGGTGGAGTGCTCATTGCTATTGACAGTTTTGTGAAGTGTGTTCGACGTTCCGATCTGGAAACTGTTGAAGAATGTGTGTGGCTCGAGCTCACTTTAAATCGACATGAAAAACTTTTACTTGCAGCTTTCTACATTCCTCCGAATCTACCTCCTTCAGCCTATGATGATGTTCTGCTCTCAATCGAACATGTTATAACCCGTCATAGCAAACACAAACTTCTTATTTTAGGTGATTTTAATACTCCTGGTATCAACTGGAACTCACTTATTTCTTCTCACAACAATCATTACATATTAAGTAAGTGTAACGCTCTACTTGATTTCATAGCCTATAACTCTTTGCAGCAACACAATTTCATTGATAACTGTTGCGGTAATATTCTTGACATCTGTCTATCGAATTTTGAAAGTGTTCGAGTCTCGAGTTCGGACATACCGCTGACTCGCTGTGACAAATTTCACCCTCCGCTTCTAGTTACTACTGCTGTCTCTGCCTCACCTTCTACTAACTCAGATCGGATGGGGAATTCGCCCCGTTTCGCGTATGCACGTGGTGATTATGTCGGTCTTTTCAATTTCTTCTCTTCCGTCGACTGGTCCCTTTTAAATGACATTAATGATTCAGATGGACAAGTCAGTCGCTTTACAGAAATAGTTCTTGATGGTATGCGTCGGTACATACCTTTGCATACTCCTACGCGTAGGAAGTTCCCTTCCTGGTTTTCAAGGGAACTAATAACGGCGTTAAAGCTCAAGGAACGGGCCCATCGTAAAGCGAAACGCCCTGGGTTTCACAATTGGGCAGATGAGTTTCGCCGTGTGCGTTCTCTTGCAAACGCTTATACAAGCGGGACTACGACTCCTATCTTGAGTCTTTAGAGAGGTATGCCTCAAATCGTCCTAGTCAGTTCTGGCGTTACGTTCGCAAGCGTTCCATTAAATCAGATTTAAGTATCAGCTTAGTTGACTCTCAGGGTTCGGAAATTCGGGATGTTGCCGACAGTTTTGCACAACATTTTTCCTCCGTTTACAAACATCCACATTGTGATTCCGTTTGCCTCCCATCTGGTGCACTATCTAATTCCATTCTCTTTGACGAGGAGTTGATAACTGAGAGTCTTAAGCGTCTGAGACCATCTTTGTCTCCTGGACCTGATGGCATTCCAGCTGCCATAATAAAAGCCTTCAGTTATATCTTCGTACCAGTACTGACTGCCATATTTAATAACTGTTTAAAAAATGCTGCCTTTCCTCGCGTGTGGAAAATGGCACGCGTGTTTCCTGTCTTCAAGTCTGGAAACAAAACTGATGTTTCCAATTATCGTCCGATTTCTCTTCTATGTGCAACCTCTAAGCTTTTCGAATTAGCTTTGCACAGCGTACTTTCCTTCCATCTCAAACATATCATAGTACCGAATCAACATGGCTTCATGTCGGGTCGCTCTACTTCCACCAACCTAGTCACGTTTATGACGTATGCCTCTGCAGCAGTCCTTCAGAGGGGTCAGGTTGACACTGTGTACTGTGATATGAGCAAAGCTTTCGACGTTGTTACTCACTCACTACTTCTTGAAAAACTTCTACTCTCTGGCGTTGAAGTCTCTCTCGTAGCCCTCCTACGCAACTATCTCCTTGATCGCTTCTGCTTTGTCAGTGTCAATGGACAGACTTCTTTCGTTTACCCTGCAACGAGTGGAGTTCCTCAAGGTTCAGTACTAGGCCCGCTTCTCTTCTCCGTTTTTATTAATGATGTTTCCTCGGCGATAAAGAACTCCTCGTTTCTTCTTTATGCTGATGATATAAAAATATTCAAGGTAATACATTCTTTTCAAGATTGCTTGTTGTTGCAATCGGACATATCTGCTTTTTCTGATTGGTGTGCGATGAATCGACTTACCCTCAATTCTTCCAAAACTAGGGTTGTGTCCTTTACTCGTAAAACACATAGCTTTCTCTACCATTATTCTGTCAATTCTGTGCTGTTGGATAGGGTTGATGAAATTAATGACCTTGGTGTACTTTTTGACCGCACCCTCAGCTTCTCCTCTCACACTAAACGCATTGCTCAGCGGGCTATGCGCACACTCGGATTCGTTTGCAGACTTTCGAGAGAGTTCCATACTCCACTTCCGTTCCTAAAACTGTACCTGTCCATATGCCTCCCGGTCTTGGAGTATGCGTCGGTTGTTTGGAATGGCACTTGCAAATCGAACTTGGACAAGGTTGACAGAGTACAAAAAAAATTTTTACGGATATTTCATTATCGCTTTCCTTTCGCAACTTCCCCCTCTCGCTCCACCAGGAGCGCCCAACTGAATCTTCCTTCCCTTCACTGCCGTCGTATCAGACTTGATATCATATTTCTGTACAAACTCCTTCATGGCCACATTATGTGCCCTCAGCTCTTAGAGTACATCCTACTGCGCGTTCCGCGAAAGAGCATGAGGGAATTCAGACCATTTCAGGTTTCTCCTCTTCATTCCCACTCCCCTCTGGACAGGATGCAGTGGTTATTTAACTCTTTTTGTCCTCACCTTGACATCTTCCAAAACTCGCTCTGTTCATTTACATTGGATGTTCGTAGCGTTGTATTCTAAATAGTACTTTATCACATATAACTCCCACTTTCTAGCCTTAAATTGTATTTACTTCACTTTTTGCTTTTTCTCCTGTTCAATGCTGTCTGTATCTTGAACTACTTTTTATCCGTTTCTTGCTTATATTTCAACTTTAAACTTTATATTCGAATCTTACTGTCCCTTGTTCAATTTTACTTCTTTATTGTATTATTCTGTATTTCTAGCCTGTGTTTTAAGTACCATGCACTTGTTGCGCCTGGAATGGTTGTTTATTTTATGTATATTTCTATATTACTATAATCAATGTCAGTTATCTGTTTTTTTTTTTTTTCCTCTTCTACCTACCGTTCTTTTTTTTTTTTCTTTCTTTATTTCCTGGTGTGCTAAAAAATTCTCTCACTGTGTATATAAGTGATGATACTCATTGTTTGCTTAATTTCCGTGATACTTTTCGTCTCAGTTTCATTTCATGTATTATTTATTTCTTTTTTTTGTGTTCTCTCTGTGTGTGTAAACATGTTTGTGCTTTTTCATTTTTTTTTTTTGTGCTGCAGCACAAAGACCACATGGTTGTTCCTGCGCACATTAAATAAAGATTGATTGATTGATTGATTGATTGATTGATTGATTGATTGATTGATTGATTGATTGATTATTATTATTATTATTATTATTATTATTATTATTATTATTATTATTATTATTATTATTATTATTATTATTATTATTATTATTATTATTATTATTATTATTATCATTAACATTATTGGAATATTTTTCTTTTTTTTTCTTTTTAGAGATGCGCACAGTAAGGACGCATGTGCGCTGTGCTCTCGCCCGTTTATTGGCAAGCAGCAGTTTTTACGCTGTGCCGACTGTGCTAAACGTGTTCACACGAAGTGCTTCACTTGGGCGGATGATGAGCTGCAACTCTTGAAGTCCGGCTCTCGGCCATTCGTGTGCAATTTGTGTGCATCGTCGTCGTCTGACGGTGCTAGGCTTAGCGACGGTGGTGCGCCAGCAGCTACGTTCCTTCCTCCCATCGCCCCGCTCCTGTCCTGCCACCCGACCGGTTTTCCCCCTTCAACCGCGACCAGCGACCATGGCGGTGAGTTTGCCTGGCTACGGGCTCTCCTCAGCGACGCGCTTGAGGGAATCTCTCTTCTGGACGATGAGGTTGCCCATCTACGGGAGGAGAACGAGCGCCTTCGTGGGGAGAACTCGCAGGCTTTCGTACAACAAGCCGAGGTCACTGCCTCTCTACGTGCCGATGTTCGCGGCCTACGCCAGGAGCTTGTGCGGCGCGCTGCTTCGCAGTGTAAGCGTCCTCTCGTCGTTTCCGTGGGCAATCCTACCCGTGAGGAGCAGCCGTCTGTAGACTACTCCGCCGCTCTTCATCCAGGGATGACTCCCGGCGATATTACACGTGCATCTTCTGCCTGTGCTCCTCCCCGTGCGGTTAACTCACCTAGTGCGATGAAGAAGCACCGAAGTCGAGCCATCACTGGCGCATCGAGCTCATCTTTCCTGAACGTTGCCAATTACCAAAAGAAGCGTCCGAAGACTATTTTCGTCTCTAAGCTCAGTCCCGAAACAACATCGGTAGACCTTACCAACCATCTAAAATCAGTGAATATTACCCCCATTTCCGGCCGGCAGCTGAAAACAAGGTACGACTCCTACTCGTCCTTCCATATTGAAGTTGATGAAGAATCCTACAGTAAGCTTGTTGAGCCTTCGATGTGGCCGATGGGTTGCATATACAAGGACTTTCGTGGGAAGCTTCACGACGACATGCTGCATTCCTCCGAGCTGACGCTAAATTGCAGTGGCCCCTAATTTGGACATCTGTTATCAAAACGCCCGAGGTCTTCACACTAAGGGATCTGAATTTTTTTCTAGCGTTTTGGCCAGTTGTCACACCGCTGCTGTAGTTACCGAAACCTGGCTGTCAAGTGAAATCCCTTCCAGTGATTTCTTTCCTAATAATTACTCGGTTTTTAGAAGCGACCACCCTGAAACAGTACCCAAAAACAGAGGAGGGGGAGTTCTAATTGCTGTTAACAGTTCTCTGCAGTGTGTTCGACGTTACAATCTGGAAACTGTTGCTGAATGTGTGTGGCTTGAGCTCACTTTAAATCGACATGAAAAACTTTTACTTGCAGCTTTCTATATTCCTCCGAGTCTTCCTCTTCGAGCCTATGATGTTGTTCTGCTCTCAATCGAACATGTTATAACTCGTCATAGCAAACACAAACTTCTCATTTTAGGCGATTTTAATACTCCAGGTATCAACTGGAAATCATTTATTTCTTCTCACAGTATTCATTGTATATTAAGTAAATGTAGCATGCTACTTGATTTTGTAGCCTTTAATACCCCAGTGACACGGGCAAGTTTAGTGACACTTTCACGAAGTGCACTTACATAGGAAAAGTGACACTTTCGGTGCTCGCTGTCACACGGGAAAATGAAGTGTCATTTTGAAATGACGGCAGTGCCGATGCGGATGCTGCAGCCCTATGTGGAAATAATTTAGTTTTCATGAAAATACTTAAAAAACTCAATTTTATTGCAAGCGCAATGACCTCAAGCTAATATTCAGTTTATTTGTGCATTTGAGTACGTCTTCACAGCGTTTGCTTGCCGTTGTACACAACGTCGAAAAAGGTCCGGTTTCCGCAGTATCACGAAAGTGGGCGACAAGCTCGCAGCGTTAAAACAGCACTGGACGCTACTAGCATTCCGCTGTAGTACCGCCCATCGAGCGCCCGTGAATGGCAGAGCGCGTGGTGCAAGTATAGCGCTTGGCCGTGCGCTCCTCCGTGGTCGTCGCTAGGACTATAGTTTATTTCGCATCGAAGTATCAGTGGGCGGCGCTTTCGTATGGCCAGCTTAATAGAATACATGGCTCACTCGTGACACTGCCTTATTGTCAACCTTGCTGTCTGTTCATAATAACTGACAGGTGCAATTCAAATCGACAACTTAGATAAGGTAGCGTATACGTGTACTGCAAAGGTGAGCTGTGCCGCGCCGCCGGCGACGATGGCTATGAAGCGGTGAGCAGAAATTTGCTTGTGTCGCAGCAATTACACCTACTAGCGACTCGGTATAGGTCAACGATCCCCAAGAAGGATTAATTACTGACGTTGCTTTACTTCAGGGATCATTACGGGAAAAACAAATTCTCGCACACTTTTCTGACGCCGGTGACAGCGGGGCAGGATGCGCGGTAAAGGTGCTGGCGGTGCTGGCTTGGCGCTGGCGGCTTGCGGGAGGAAAAGCGGCCGTGTCTCCGGCCGGCGCTTGAGCGAAATGCTGCATGTCAAGTGACGACTTTATAGAGATTGGGTTACAAATAGCTCTAACTTCGTTGATGCAGCTTGAGATACCGCATACCATCGAAGTGCAGCAGCAGAAGAACGCCTTCGCGTTAGCGCTAGCACTGAGAGCGAGGGTAGCTATTCATGTGTACGCATCGTTTTCAGTTGGTGACAGCTTAAATCTCTTGCCCATTAATAGAAACGCTCATGAAATTACGATAAACATTTCAAAACATTGTAATTCTCAAAAAATGTATGAGTGATATGTCACTGCCCTGCTGTCTAGATTACACACTCGCCTGCCGTACAAAGTGTAGTGAGTTCGCCAAACTCACTTCCCGCCGAGTGTGTTCGGCGGCGAGTGTCATTAAAGTTCATCGTGTGACACGATGCGAATGACACTAAACGCGAGTGCACTCGTTGAAAGTGACACTAAACTTGCTCGTCTGACCGGGGTATAACTCTTTGCAGCAACACAATTTCATTCAAAACTGCTGTGGTAATATTGTCGATATCTGTCTATCGAATTTAGAAAGTGTTCGCGTCTCGAGTTCCGACATACCGCTTACTCGCTGTGACAAATTTCACCGTCCACTTCTTGTGACTACTTCTGTCTCTGCCTTACCCTCTACTAATTCAGGTATGCCCGTGGTGACTATATCGGTATCTTCAATTTCTTCTCTTCTGTCGACTGGTTCCTTTTAAATGACATTAGTGATGCCGACGGACAGGTCAGTCGCTTCACTGAAATAGTTCTTGATGGTATGCGTCGGTACATACCTCTGCATACTCCTACTCGTAGGAAGTTTCCTTTCTCGTTTTCCAGAGAACTGAGAGCGGCGTTAAAACTTACAGAACGGGCCCGTCGTAAAGCGAAACGCCCCGGGTTTCACAATTGAGCAGATGAGTTTCGCCGCTTGCATTCTCTTTGCAAACGCTTATACAAGCGGGACCATAACTCTTATCTTGAGTCTTTAGAGAGGAGTGCCACTAATCACCCTCGTCAGTTCTGGCGGTACGTTTGCAAGCGTTCCATTAATTTGGATTCCAGTATCAGCTTTGTGACTCTCAGTGGTCGGAAATTCGGGATGTTGCCGACAGTTTTGCCCAACATTTTTCCTCCGTATGCAAACCTCCACACTGCGATTCCTTATGCCTCCCATGTGGTGCACCATATAATTCCTTTCTCTTTGACGAGAAGTTAATAACTGCGAGTTTAAAGCGTCTTAGACCATCTTTGTCTCCTGGACCTGATGGCATTCCAGCCGCCATAATAAAAGCCTTCAGTTGTATCTTTGTTCCAGTACTGACTGCTATATTTAGTAACTGTTTGAAAAATGCTGCCTTTCCTCGAGTGTGGAAAATAGCACGCATCATTCCTGTCTTCAAGTCAGGAAACGAACCTCATGTTCATCATTATCGTCCGATTTCTCTTCTTCGTGCATAATGTACTTTCCTTCCATCTAAACATGTCATTACCCAATCAACATGGCTTCATATCGGGTCGCTCTACTTCAACCAACCTAGTCAGTTTATGACATATGCCTCTGCAGCAGCCCTTCAAAGAGGTCAGGTTGACACTGTGGACTGTGATTTTAGCAAAGCTTTCGACGTTGTTACTCACTCATTACTGCTTGAAAAGCTTCTACTCTCTGGTGTCGAAGCCTCAATCGTAGCCCTCCTACGTAACTATTTCCTTGATCGCTCCTGCTTTGTCAGTGTTAATGGACAGACTTCCTTCGTTTATCCTGCAACCAATGGAGTTCCTCAAGGTTCTGTATTAGGCCCGCTTCTCTTTTCCATTTTTATTAGCAAGGTTTAAGAACTCATTTTAAGAACTCGTCTTTTCTTCTTTATGCTGATCATATAAAAATATTCAAGGTCATTCATTCTTTTCAAGATTGCTTGTTGCTGCAATCCGACATATCTGCTTTTTCTGTTTGGTGTGCGAAAAATCGACTTACCCTGCATTCTTCCAAAACTAGGGTTGTCTCATTCACTCGTAAAACGCACAGCTTTCTCCACCATTATTCTGTGAAATCTGTGCTGTCGGACAGGGTTGATGAAATTAATTACCTCGGTGTACTTTTTGACCGCACCCTCACCTTCTCCTCTCATACTAAACGCATTGCTGAGTGGCCTATGCGGACACTCGGATTCGTCTGCAGACTTTCGAGAGAGTTTCATACTCCACTTCCATTCCTAAAGCTGTACCTGTCCATAGGCTTGCCGCTTTTGGAGTACGCGTCTGTTGTTTGGAGTGGCAGTTGTACATATAACTGGAAGCAGGTTGACAGAGTACAGCAAAACTTTTTACGGATATTTCGATATCGCTTTCCTTGCTCAACTGCCTCCTCTCGCTCCACGAAGAGTACCCCACTGAATCTTCCTTCCCTTAACTGCCGTCGTGTCAGAGTAGATATACTTTTTCTATACAAGCTTCTTCATGGCCACATTATGTGCCCTCAGTTCTTATTCTGCACGTTCCGCGAAAGAGCATGAGGGAATTCAGACCGTTTCAAGTTTCTCCGTTTCTTCATTCCCATTCCCCTCTTGACAAATGCAGATGTTGTTTAACTCTTTTTGTCTTCACCTTGACATCTTTCAAAGCTCGATTTCTTCATTTATATTGGACGTTCGTAGCTTTGTACTCTAAACTGTATTTGTCACATATAACTTCCGCTTTCTAGCCTAAGTATTGTATTTAATTTACTTCACGTTTTGCTTTTTCTCCTGTTCAGTGCTGTTTAAAGTATCTTGTACTGCTTTTTATCCGTTTCTTATCTATATTTTAACTTTAAATTCTATTTTCGAATCTTACTGTCCCGCGTTCAATTCTATATTTTTATTGTATTTCCCTGTAGTTCTATCATGTGTTTTAGGTACCACGCACTTGTTGTACCTGGAATGGTTGGTTATTTTATGTATATTTCTATTTACTATAATCAATGTCAGTTATTTGCTTTTTTTTTCTCTCTTTCTATCTATTGTTTTTTTTTTGTGTGTGTGTGGTGTGCTCTACAATTCGCTGACTGTGTATATAAGACATGCTACTCATTGATTTCTTTCTTTCCGTGACACTTTTCGTCCCAGTTTTATTTCATGTGTTATTTGTTTCTTCTGTGTTCTATCTGTGTGTGTGTAGAACTTATGTGTGCATTGTCATTTTTTTTTTTGTGCTGCAGCACGAAGACCACATAGTTGTTCCTGCGCACATTAAATAAAGTTTGGTTAAGATAAAAATTGGTATTAATAATAAATTATTATTATTATTATTATATTATTTTTATTATTAATAATAATATTATTATTAATATTTATTTACTGTTTATTTCTAATGGACGCAGAAACAACCAAATGGTCTTTGTGCTGCAGCGCAAAGAAGATTAAAAATGCACGCGCAAGATTTACACACAGATAGAAGACAAAAGAAGGAAGAAATGGCACATTAAATGGAGTGTACATAATTTAATTGACGTGGAGAATGAGGACAAGCAGGATGATGTCTTGAAAAGCATAACACAATAAACCGCCCGACAGAGGAAAGAACGAAATACAATCAAACTGTATACATACAACACACATATACATTGAAAGCGATAAAATGGACCAGATACAAATACACAGTGTTGAAGGGAAAATATCAAAAAATATAGATTAAGACAATTATGAGAACACAGTCAAATAAAAGCAAGAGGAAAATAACAATTGAAGTAAATACAAATGGCTTGAAAGAGGAAGTTATATGCGATACAAGTGCGTTCATAATATGACGCTACTAACTTCCAATAAAAAGCAAGAAAGCGAGTTCCCGAATACGTCAGCATGAGAACCAAGAGAATTAAACAGCCTCTGCATTCTAGGAGGATGAGAATGCAGAAGCAGAGAAACTTGAAATGATCTTAATTCCCTCATGATATCAGAGAACATAATGTGGTCATGGAAGATTTCTTACTAGAAAATAATATCTGCCCTTAGATGCGGCGAATCACTCCGTTCGCATGAGCGAGAGCTAGAAGCTGGGCAGGAAAAATGATGTTGAAATACGCATAAAAACATTTGCTGTAGTCTTGGTTTTGTCACAGTTTGATTTTCAAGAGCCATTCCAAGCAACAGCCACATATTCCAAGAGCGACAAGCATACGAACAACTGCAGCTTTAATAAAGTATCTGGAGTACGGAACTGTCGCGAAAGCTTGCAGATGAATCCAAGTGTAGGCATAGCTCGCAGAGCAATTCGCTTGTATAAGGAGAGAAGATAAGGGTAGGATCGAAAAGTGCACCGAAGTCAATAATTTTTTCAACACCGGACAACATCATAAAGATCACAAAATAAGGATACAGAAGGTTGTTTGTTTTACAAGTAAATGAGACAACCTTAGTTTTAGAAGAATTGAGAGTAAGCCCATCTTCATGCACCAGTTAGAGAGAGCACATATACCCGATTGCAATCACAAGGAATCTTGAAAAGAATGTATTACCTTTAATATTTTTATATTGTCAGCATAAAAAGGAAACAGGAATTATTGACCATGAACGAAACGTCATTAATAAAAACAGAGAAAATAATCGGGCCTACAATATTATGCTAACATATCCTTGCCCTGTGCGGGTGGTGTGGGCTACCCGCACTACGCTCGGTCTCACAGAAACCGATTATGCATCCTGTTCCCAGAAAGTGACATATCCTATGCCTACGTTAACGTTGTCCGCAGGAGATGCCGTAGTGTTAGCAAAAAAAAATTTATTCGCCGCTTCACGCGTGTTTTAATTCCACTGTGTGGATCAAACCTACCCGGCGGTTTAACTCTCCGTGAGTAGGTGGCGCTGAGAAGAATCCGCGAGGGTGCTGCGTTAACGCCTGCTGTAAAATCTTCCTGGATCACCCAGACTGTCCCATGAACTGCCCTTTCTGCCCATCCCCTGCTATGGAGGCCACACTAGACCACTTCCTAACAACTTGTCCTGGTGTTCGCGTGGCCCGCAAAACACACCTTAGAAGCCACTCTTACCGCCCTACCAGACCGCCCAACACAGGGGTATGGACACATGGCCCACACCACCGAGATCTATTGGCATTCATTGCTGCCACAGGCCTGTATCAATATATTTAAACCCTTATGCCGAGGGGCGAACTTGCGCAAAAAAAAAAAGAATCGGGCTTAATACTGAACCTTGAGAAACGCCCTTGGTTGCGGGGTAAACGAAGGAGGTCTGTCCATTGATGCTGACAAAGCAGGAGCCATTAAGGAGGTAGCTACGCAGGAGGGTTACGAATGAAACTTCGATTCCTGAGAGTAGAAGCTTTTAGAGAAGTAGTGAGTGAGTGAGTGAGTTACGACATCGACAGCTTTGATCAAATCACAGTGCACAGCATCAGCCTGTCGTCTCTTAAGGACTGCAGCAGAGGTATACGTCATAAACATGACCAGGTTAGTTGTAGCAGAACAACTGATATGAAGCCATGCTGATTGGGTATGCTGGCTTGTTTGAGATGAAAAAAAGTACTTTGTGTAACGCTAGTTCAAAACGCTTATAGCTTGCACAAAAGAGAATTGGGGCGATAATTAGAAACATCATTTTGGTTCCTCATTGGAAGACAGAAAAAACACGTGCCTTTTTCTCTAGGTGAGAAAACGTCAATTTTTTAAACACTTATTAAATATTGTGGATAAAACGTGTACGAAGATGCTACTGAATGCGTTTATTATGTCGGCTGGATTGCCATCAGATCCAGGAGAGGAAGATTATTTCAGAAGCTTAAGGCTCATCATCATCATCAGCACCAGCCGGACTATACCCACTGCAGGGTGAAGGCCTATCCAATTTTCTTCCAATTAACCGGGTCTTATGCTAGCTGGATCCACTTGACCAATCCGAAATTCTTAATCTCATGTCGACCTAATTTTCTGCCTCCACCTGCTAAGCTTACCTTTCCGTTGAATCCAATTGGTTACTCTTAGATACCATCGATTATTCGCTCTTCAACCTACATGTCCTGCCCATGCCCATTTCCTCTTCTCAATTTCGACTAGAATGTCAGTAACTTGAGTTATTTCTCTGATCCACTCTGCACGCTTCCTATCTCTTAACGTTATACCTACCGTTTTCCGTTCCATGGCCCTGTGCGTTGTATTCAAATTAAATTGAATCCATTTCGTTAACCTCCATGTTTCAGCCCCTCGGTCAGTACTTGTAGGATGCAACTGTTATACAATTTCCTCTTCAGTGATACCGATAGATTCTAGCAATAAAGTTTGACTACCTTCCAAATTCACTCCATTGCAATCTTATTCTCCTAGTTATTTCCCTTTCGTGGTGCGGATCTGCGGTCACCACCTACCTGTCCTAAAGACATATTCGCCTACCATTTCAAATGCTTCGCTACCAATTTGGAACTGCTGTTCCTTTCCCAGGCTGTTTAGCATTACCTTAATCTCCTGCATATTAATCTTTACGCCTAACTCTCTGCTTCTCCTGTCTAGATCATTTATCATTAATTGCATTTGTCCACTGAGTTACTTAACAAGGAAGTGTCATCAGCGAAGCGCAGGTTACTGAGATATTCTCCATCGACCCTGATACTAACTTTTTTCATACATGCCTTTCAATAAACTCCCTAAGCAAACTGTAAATAGCACTGGTTCACCTACACCCTGATCTCGTAAAGCCTGCATGACTGTTGAGGTTTCGACTCAGTCAAATGCTTTCTCGTAGTCAAATGCTTTTTCTCAATGAATGCTCACACCACGGCTCACTCTAATCGGATTCTCATCAAAGAGAACAAACTCAGGCGCACCAGATGAAAGGCAAACGGAATCCTGTGGAGTTTTGTACACAGAGGAAAAGGGCTGGGCAAAACTGTCGGCTGCATCTCGAATTTCATACCCGTGAGAGTCAACCAAGTTAATACGCAAATCCGATTTATTAGAATGCTGGCCGGAACTCAATAGGACGATTCGAGATATCCTTATAATAATAATAATAATAATAATAATAATAATAATAATAATAATAATAATAATAATAATAATAATAATAATAATAATAATAATAATAATAATAATAATAATAATAATAATAATAATAATAATAATAATAATAATAATAATAATAATAACAATAATAATAATAATAATAATATTCATTATTTAATGTGCGCAGGAACAACCATGTGGTCTTCGTGCTGCAGCACAAATAAAAAAAAAGATACAAAAATGAAAATTCACGAACATGTTTACACACACACAGAGAACACAAAAGAAGAAATAAATAACACATGAAATGAAACTGAGACGAAAAGTATCACGGAAATTAAGCAGTCAATGAGCAGCATCACTTATATACACAGTGAGAGGATTTTTGAGCACATCAGGAAAGAAAAAAAAAGGAACGGTAAATAGAAGAGAAAAAAAAAAAACAAATAACTGACATTGATTATAGTAATATAGAAATATACATAAACTAAACAACCATTCCAGGCGCAAAAGCGCATGGTACTTAAAACACAGGCTAGAAATACAGAATAATACAATAAACAAATAGAATTGAACATGGGACACTAAGATTCGTATATAAAGTTTAAGGTTGAAATATAAGTAAGAAACGGATAAAAAGCAGTTCAAGCTACAGACAGCATTGATCAGGATAAAAAGCAAAAAGTGAAGTAAATACAATATTAAGGCTAGAAAGTGGGAGTTATATGTGATAAAGTACTATTTAGAATACAACGCTACGAACATCCAATATAATTGAAGAGAGCGAGTTTTGGAAGATGTCAAGGTGAGGACAAAAGGAGTTAAATAACCACTGCATCCTGTCCAGAGGGGAGTGGGGATGAAGAGGAGAAACTTGAAATGGTCTGAATTCCCTCATGCTCTTTCGCGCAACGCGCAGTAGGATGTACTCTAAGAGCTGAGGGCACATAATGTGGCCAAGAAGGAGTTTGTACACAAATATGATATCAAGTCTGATACTACGGCAGTGAAGAGAAGGAAGATTCAGTTGGGCGCTCCTGGTGGAGAGAGAGGGGGAAGTTGCGTAAGGAAAGCGATAATGAAATATCCGTAAAAAAATTTTTTGTACTCTGTCAACCTTGTCCAAGTTCGATTTGCAAGTGCCATTCCAAACAACCGACCCATACTCCAAGAGCGGCAAGTATATGGACAGGTACAGTTTTAGGAACGGAAGTGGAGTATGGAACTCTCTCGAAAGTCTACAAACAAATTCGAGTGTGCGCATAGCCCGCTGAGCAATGCGTTTAGTGTGAGAGGAGAAGCTGGGGGGGGGGGGGGTGAGGGGGCGGTCAAATAGTACGCCAAGGTCATTAATTTCATTAACCCTGTCCAACAGCACAAAATTCACAGAATAATGGTAGAGAAAGCTATGTGTTTTACGAGTAAAGGACCCAACCCTAGTTTTGGAAGAATTGAGGGTAAGTCAATTCTTCCAACACCAATCAGAAAAAGCAGATATGTCCGATTGCAACAACAAGCAATCTTGAAAAGAATGTATTACCTTGAATATTTTTATATCATCAGCATAAAGAAGAAACGATGAGTTCTTTATCGCCGAGGAAACATCATTAATAAAAACGGAGATAAGAAGCGGGCCTAGTACTGAACCTTGAGGAACTCCACTCGTTGCAGGGTAAACGAAAGAAGTCTGTTCATTGACTCTGACAAAGCAGAAGCGATCAAGGAGATAGTTGCGTAGGAGGGCTACGAGTGAGACTTCAACGCCAGAGAGTAGCAGTTTTAAAAGAAGTAGTGAGTGAGTAACAACTTCGAAAGGGTGCAGCGGTGGCGTAGCGGCAGAACATCCGCCTCGCATGCAAGAGGACCGGGGCTCAAATCCCGGGGCCGAGCAATTCTCCACCGGATGAAAAAAAAAAAATCTGCGTGTCGATGGAATTGCAAATACAGGCTTGGGGTGCGACCTGATGCCGGTGAACACCTCCGGCAACGCACTCCTTCACCAGAACAGGACTTGGCCACCCTGGTGCAGTAATTGGCCGCAACCTCCTATGATAAGCTCCATAAAACCCCGGCCCTCAGTCACCAGCAGCTGCGGAACAACTGACCACGGCGGCGGTCATACCTGTGACGCAGCAGGGGGTGCTAAAAAAGCCTGGCTCCGCTGGACAGGCTGCCATTGGAAACTGACCCTGGCAACATTTAATGCTAGAACCCTAGCTAGTGAAGCTAGTTTAGCAGTGCTCTTACAGGAACTAGAGGGTATGAAATGGGGTGTCATAGGGCTTATGTGAGGTTAGGAGGCCGAATGAGGCATATACTGTACTGAAGGATGACCATGTACTGTGTTATCGAGGTTTACCACAGAGACGACAACTAGGAGTAGGTTTCCTTGTCAATAAGTATATAGCGGGTAATATAGATGAATTCTATAGTATTAATGAGAGGGCTGCAGGCATCGTAATTAGGCTTAATAAGCGGTATAAACTGAAGGTTGTACAGGCATATGCACCTACATGTAGTTGTGATGACCAGGCAGTTGAACGCTTCTATGAAGATGTAGAATCGGCAATGCGAAAAGCAAAGATGCAGTATGCCAAGGTAGGGAAAAAACAGGCAGGAGACAAGGCAGTAGGTGACTATGGCATTGGTTCTAGGAATAGCAGGGGGGAGTTACTAGTTGAGTTTGCAGAGCGCAATAACTTACGAATCATGAATACCTTCTTCAGCAAACGGAAGAACCGGAAATACATGGAAAAGTCCTAACGGAGAGACTAAAAATGAAATCGACTTCATAATGTGTTAAACCCCCGCCATTATGCAAGATGTAGAGGTAATCGGGAAAGTGCGATGCAGTGACCACAGGATGGTGAGGTCCCGAATTAGCCTACATCTGAAGAAGGAACGCAACAGATTAGTAAGAAAGAAACCCATCAACGAATTTGCAGTGAGGGGAAGGGCAGAAGAGTTCAGGATCTCGCTACAGAATAGGTATTCAGCTCTAACTGAGGATGGCGACATTACCCTAGAGGCAAGGAACAATAATTTCAGAGATATCATTACTGAGTGCACGGTAGAAGTAGGCGCTAGGATGGTTAGAGAGGATACCGGTAAGCTGTCTAAGGAGACGAAAGATTTGACTAAGAAACGCCAGAGTATGAAAGCTTCCAATCCAACAGACTAGATCGAATTGGCCGAGATATCAAAGCTAATCAATAAGCGCAAGGTGGCCGATATAAGGAAGTATAACATGGAGAAAATTGAGCATGCTGTAAAGAATGGGGGAAGCCTTAAAGCTGTAGAGAAGAAATTGGGCATAGGCAAAAACCAGATGTATGCGACAAGGTCAGTTGTTGGGCGAGTTGGTGACGATGTTCCATATCTACAGCGCGATAAACGGGACAAGAGAACACAATAACGACAAACACAGCGCTGTGTTTGTCGTTATTGTGTTCTCTTGTCCCGTTTATCGCGCTGTAGATATGGAAGATGTATGCGATAAGGTACAAGGCGGGCAACGTCATCACTAATATGGAAAAGATAGTCAAAGTAGCCGAGGAGTTCTATACAGTTCTCTACAGTAGCCAAAGTAGTCAGGACCGTAATGAGATTGGCGGTAGGGAAAAACAGTCAGACGTTCCACCAGTGACGAAGGACGAGGTCAAGGAAGCACTAGAAACTATGGAAAGGGGGAAATCAGCTGGAGAGGATCAGATAACTACAGATTTGCTGAAGGACGGGGGGGATATCGTGCTAGAAAAACTGGCCAACCTGTATACGCCGTGCCTGGTGTCATCGACGGTACCGGAACCATGGAAGAATGCAACATTATCCTCATTCACAAGAAAGGGGACTTTAAGGACCTTAAAAATTACAGACCAATCAGCTTACTGTCTGTTACGAATAAGGTATTTACTAAGGTAATCGCTAATAGAATCAGGACAACCTTAGACTGCAATCAAGCAAAGGATCCAGCAGGGTTTCGGAAACGGTATTCTACTATCGATCATATCCATACCATCAATCAGGTCATAGAAAAATAACCAGCCCTTATACATAGCATTCATTGATTACGAAAAAGCATTTGACTCAGTTGAAACCTCAGCGGTGATGCAGGCATTGCGAAATCAGGGGGTAGACGAGCCGTACGTGAAAGTGCTGGAATATATATATATATATATATATATATATATATATATATATATATATATAGTGGCTGCACAGCAACCATAGTTCTGCATAAAGTAACAAAATTCCCATAAAGAAAGGTGTTAGGCAAGGAGACACAATCTCCCCAGTACAATTCACAGCTTGTTTAGAGGAAGTATTCAGAGACTTGGAATGGGAGCAGTTAGAGATAAGAGTAGATGGAGAATACCTCAATAATTTGCGATTTGCTGATGACATTGCCTTGCTAAGCAACTCGGGGGATGAACTGCAAATAATGATTGATGACCTAGACAGAAAAAGTAGAAAGGTAGGCTTGAAAATCAATATGCAGAAGACTAAGGTAATGTTCAACAGCCTCGGGAAGGAACAGCAGATTACATTAGGTAGCGAAAAACTGGAAGTAGTAGGCGAATATGTCTGCTTAGGACAGGTAGTAACCGCAGATCCGGACCATGAAAAGGAAATAACAAGAAGAATAAGATTGGGTTGGAGCGCATTTGGCAAGCACTCGCAGATTATGTCTAGCAGCTTACCGGTATCGCTCAAGAGGAAAGTATACAACAGTTGCATCTTGCCTGTACTCACCTATGGTTACTGAAACGTGGAGACTAACCAAGAGAGTTATATTTAGGTTGAGGACAACCCAGAGGGCTATGGAACGAAAAATGGTAGGCGTAACATTAAGAGAAGTTACCTGCAGTTAACTCAAGTTACCGACATTCTAGTAGAAATTAAGAAGAAGAAATGGACATGGGCAGGACATGTAGTGCGAAGAGAGGATAACCGATGGTCGCTGAGGGTAACAAACTGGATTCCAAGGGAAGGAAAGCGTAGCAGGGGGCGGCAGAAAGTTAGGTGGGCGGATGAGAGAAAGAAGTTCTCAGGGGTCCAGTGGATGCAGCTAGCACAGAACCGGGTTAAGTGGAGAATATGGGAGAGGCCTTCGCCCTGCAGTGCGTATAATCAGGCTGATGAAAAAGCAACGTCGAAAGCTTTGCTCATATCACAGTACAAAATGTCAACCTGACCCCTCTGAAGGACTGCGGCGGAGGCATACGTCATAAACGTGACTAAGTTGTTAGAAGTAGAGCGACCCGACATGAAGCCATGTTGATAATAATAATCAATCAATCAATCAATCAATGTTTATTTAATAATAATAATAATAATAATAATAATAATAATAATAATAATAATAATAATAATAATAATAATAATAATAATAATAATAATAATAATAATAATAATAATAATAATAATAATAATAATAATAATAATGCAATATTTCTCAAAGCAGCGCATGTATGAACATTTCCGGGTATGCCAAAGCCAACACTGCTTTGTTGGGCAAAGCCCGGCGGCAGGCGACGATAATCTGTGTTTTCCGACAAAAGTGCTTGAGATATGTGTGTATTAAAAAAGACACGCGAAGAAGGAAACAAATTAGTTAGACGATAGGAACACGTTTTCACTAATTTGACATTCGTTAGAAAGGCTACACACCAAACAGAACAGAAGAAATAGCACCATACGAAACAAAATATGAAAATAAGCAAAATAAAGTGAAAATTTGCACATTTTTGACAAATCAAAATCCAGCGAAAGAGTAGCTCAAGAGGGCTTTCTTTGCCGCTTTCTTACTCCTCAATTCCCGTATCTCGTCGGGCAGTCTATTAAATATCGCGGGGACATAAAAGCAGCGCTTGCTTACGCCGTACTCCGTTCGGGGAGTATGTAGTGCATAAAGGTTGAGGCACGCAACGAAGGAAAGGAAGCTCGTTGAAATTTGAACATATACATCAACGTATTCCAGACAACAGCGTATTGCAGAAACACCGTGTCAAATTGTGCGAGGCCAAATCCCTGGAGCAATCCTTCTCTTTTTACCAAGGAAATATTATGTGCTGCATTTTAAGGCAATTCTGAACAGAATATTCACCCACGCCTTCACAAATTGTGCAAAATTTCAAAACATCAGCAGATGTAATACCGTAACACAGGCTAGCGAATGAAGTATGACCCTTCTAACTGATACATGCATATAGATTTTCATATAACACAAACGATATGGTACCGTTTATAGCTGTTTACATATATAAGAAAAATAAGATCGCCAACTGAGGTCACAGTCCAAAAAGATGTCCATATATTTCACTATTTCAAGATAGGAAACCGGCGAACAATGACAAAATATGCAATTTGATAAATGAAACTTTCAAGGAGCATCTAAGTTTAGACTATTAAGAGGGTTTTTAAAAGATACTAGTTGTGTCTTTCTGTTATTTAAATACTGACAAAATTTAAATCATACTAGACTATTGTAGTAATGGCACCTTTTTGAAGTATATCGACACAAACATCCAGGGCAGAACAGAAAGAAGATGGCTACAAAAAGACATTGAGCAAAGGTAGGGGAAGGGGGGCTCAGTTTGCAACTCGAGCCAACGTTTCTACAAGTGGATTTGTCTTCGTCCGTGCAGCGCGATCCCCTTTGGCAGGGGTTTAATTACTATTTTTCTTCCGAAAACGAAAATCTGTGGAGTAGGAGGGAGTAGGGTGGGAGAAAAAAATAGGTCAAAGAGTGAAAAAATGCTTTCTTCGGTATGTGTTTCTCTGCCTGGAATCAGTGATCCTGTGGCCTGAAAAAGAAAATATAAATTCGAGGACACTTTGGCGACTAAAGTGATGAAAGGCAAAAGTCTAAGTGCTGCATTCTGCTACGCGACTGTTGCGCATGTAGCGGTGAATGCTGCTACGAGTAAAGCGAGCGACTACTTTTTCACATTCTGCGAGTGCATTCAGTGAATTCTGCTTTGCAGCGACGAGATCGCGCTCCTTGTATCTTCTCAGTTTCTACGTTTACTGTTGTGTAGTTAATTTTACCGGGTACGCGGAAATAATTAGTAATTAGGAAATTACGGCAGTGTCGCTAAGCAGTAAATAATGTTGTGACTTATATGCCCGGCATCGCTGGACGTTAAAGAAGACAACGATCAGCAACAGTGACACATAAGAAGACAAAGTGGTAGCAACGTTTGGTGCTAGAAGAAGGTTGACGCTGCTGTGATTCTGTGCTTTGTGTGCTGCGTCATCCTGGACTAACCCTTGTGCACTAACCTGTGCCACGTATCATCTTGGTGGAGGGGACTAAAGATCCCCGTGTGCACACGTAAATTCATTTAGGCAGCCGAAAGCTGGATTTGCGCAGTGGCCGTCGCCTACCTGGGATCACAACGTCAACAACGGTCACTATGACCGCTGAGGCAGTTCCTAGCACCGCAACAACATCGGCGCAGCCATTCGTCCTCACAAAATTCCGCCACCCTCCCATCTTCAATGGCGAAGACAAGACAGATTTTGACGGCTGGATGGATGAATACGCGCGATGCAGCAGGAACAATCACAAGGACGCAACCATCATGCTGGCGAATCTCATTTTCCATTTTGCGGAAACCGCTCGCACGTGGTTCCAAAATCACGAGCACGAGCTGGTGACCTGGGAAATTTGCAAGCAAAAGCTTCACGACTTATTCGGGAAGCCCATTGGACGGGCTCTCAGCAAAAACCGAACTTTCGCCTCGCTCCCAATCCACCACAGAGTCCTACCTTGCCTACATTCAAGACCTGCTCGCGTTGTGTCGCAAGGAGAACAGCTACATGCTGGAAAGTGAAAAGGTAGGGCACATCTTCAAGGGCATCGCAGATGACGCATTCAACATCCTCTTCTGCATGGATTGCTCTACCGTCGAGTCGGTGCTTCAAGTTTGCCGAAGATTCGAGCAGTCTAAACAACGACGCCTGGTACATCGCTTCGAGCGCATTCTGAAAACAGCAGCTACATCATCCTGCGATGATCTGGCTCCTCTGCAAAAGCCTTCTCAGTCCACAACAATGACTAGGATCGTCAGGCGAGAACTCTAGGCCTTAGCTCCTGCACCACTCACATCTCCACTGCCTGACACTGTGGCCATGATACAGGCTGTTGTCCGCCAGGAACTTGCCAACGTCGGTCTTTCATCCAACCCAGTACCGCCCTCGTCACCATCGTATCCTGTTCCGGTAGTGGCTGCTGGGGCCACTAGCCAAGCTTCCCCACGTCGCTATGTTAGTCGCAATCCTACAGAGTGGCGCACCTCAGATGACAGGTCAATTGGTTTTATTTGCTGTCGAGCCGACCACACTTCACGCTATTGGCGCAGTCGCACCTTCCCCACCCCTCGTTCTTATTGCAACGCTGACTGTCGGTACTACTAAGGACCGCGACGCTTCCCTGCCCAACCTGAACAGCTCCACCCCGCATATGATAGACCTGGACACTTCCCTCCTCACCCAGATGAACCTCACACTGAAGCCGTCTCAAGTGTCCGTCACTCCAGCCGATCTCCATCTCCACGATCTCGTCGATCTCGTTCACCGCCGCCTCGTCGCACCTCCTCCCCATCATACGCCGGCGCCTACTCGGGAAACTAGCGAGTGCAGCGCCCGGGAGTGACGCTGCATTACCGACCCAGACTGTCAACTCGGAACTGACCTTCGCACCCAGACGTAACCTCACTGACATTTTTGTGGACGGAGTCTCAGTTTCTGCTCTTATTGACACTGGCGCCCACATTTCCGTCCTCAGTTCCTAGCTCCGTCAACGCCTCAACAAATTCCTCACACCCGCTTCCTCATCTACTGTTCGTGTTGCTGATGGCAACACAGCTACTGTGATTGGTATGTGTACTGCGAGAATTACCATTGCCGGCCGCCATATCCCTGTGCTGTTTACAGTCCTCACCAGTTGCCCTCAAGACGTTATATTAGGGCTCGACTGTTTAACTGCACATTCCGCGCTCATTGACTGTTCTTCTGGACTGCTTCATCTCGACCTGCCACTCTGTCCTGACAAACAGGCCTCTGATACTTCAACGCCCTGTCGCCGCTCCTCTACATTTACTCGTCTGCCACCAGAAGCTGCAGTGTATGTGCTCATATCGCCTTTCCCCTCCGTTCCTGATGGCGACTACGTTGTTTGCCCCATAACCAACGTGGCACTGCAGCGTAGAATCGCTCTCCCTCATAACATCGTGCACGTAGAAAATAACAACGCTTATATTCCAGTCTTGAACGTCGGTCTTTTTGTGCACGTTCTTCCTGAGGGCATTCCTCTCGCCGAACTGACCCCACTGTCTGATGTCACAGTTGCCACTCTTTTACCTGACCCTACTCCCTACTGCTAAAAAATCGACACGACCTGCACCGTCCCCACCCCCGGAGACCCGCATATCAGGAATATTTGCACCTAACTTGCGCCCTGACCGAGCTACAGCACTTACGTGTCTTCTGAATTCGTACAGCGATATTTTCGATTTTGGTGACCTCCCCTTAGGACAAATGTCCCTCATTACACATCGTATCGATACCGGAGACGCCCGCCCAATTCACAGAAGACCTTATCGAGTCGCCATTTCTGTACGACGCGTCATACAAGATGAAGTGGACAAGATGTTAGCAAAAAACATTATAGAGTCTTCGAGCAGTCCCTGGGCGTCGCCTGTCGTGCTTGTTAAAAAGAAGAACAATACCTGGAGATTCTGCGTGATTACCGACAGGATAGCCTCAACTGCTTGCACGGTGTCAGCTATTTCTCTTTCATTGACCTTCGTTCCGGTTATTAGCAGATCGCAGTCGACGAACGGGACCGATAGAAGACCACCTTCGTCACTCCCGATGGCCTGTATCAATTCAAGGTGATGCCTCTCGGCTTGTGTGATCTGCCCGCCTCATTCGAGCGCATGATGAACTCTCTCCTGCGCGGCTTGAAATTGACGACGTGCTTGTGCTATCTTGATGACGTCATTGTATTTTCTTCTACATTGGAGAGCCATCTCCATCGCCTTGATGCCATTCTTGGCGTCTTCCAAAGAGCTGGTCTTCAGCTGAACTCGAAGAAATGTAGCTTCGGCCGATGTGAATTTAAGGTGCTCGGTCACGTGGTCGACGCCCTCGGCGTTCAACCCGATTCAGACAAAATACGTGCTGTAAGTGCATTTCCTATGCGCCGTTGCACCAGTGACGTGCGTAGTTTTCTTGGGATTTGCTCCTATTTTCGGCGGTTTGTACCCAAATTTGCGGAGACGGCTCGTCCACTCACCAATTTTTTGAAGAACGATGCTCCGTTTTGTTGGACCCAAGAGCAATCCCAAGCCTTTTCTGCGCTCACAACAGCCCTCACCAACCCGTCCGTCCTGGCACACTTCAATCCTTCGGCACCAACGGAGGTACGCACCGACGCCAGTGGTCACGGTATTGGTGCCATACTCGCTCAGCAGCAGATGGGTCGCACTCGTGTCATTGCTTATACCAGTCGCCTCTTTTCTGTGGCTGAACGAAATTACTCGATCACAGAACGTGAGTGTTTAGCCCTAGTGTGGGCCATTACAAAGTTTCGCCCTTACTTGTTTGGCCGCCCGTTCTCAGTCATCACAAACCACCATGCCTTATGCTGGCTTTCTATGCTGAAGGACCCTACTGGTCGCCTGGTCCGTTGGGCAGCACTTAGATACCAAGCTTTTCAGCATTATCAATTGCCTCAGCACTGATCACCTTGATGCTACCCTTGCTTTGTTTGTGCTCCACAACGGCACCATATACCGACAGAATATGCGACCAGATGGCCCCAAGCTACTGCTCGTAGTCCCCGAACACCTGCGTACCACCGTTCTTCACCGACAGAATATGCGACCAGATGGCCCCAAGCTACTGCTCGTAGTCCCCGAACACCTGCGTACCACCGTTCTTCAACAGCGGCGCGACGCACCCACAGCGGGTCATCTTGGCGTATCTCCTCGTACGTACGATGGCGTCAGCCGCCGCTTCTTTTGGCCAGGCCTTTATCGCTCTGTTCGTCGTTACGTGGCTTCTTGTGGCCGGTGTCAGCGACGGAAGAAGCCTTCGGTTATGCCTGCTGGATCCCTGCAGCCGATCGACATCCTAGTAGACCCGTTTTCCCAAGTTGGCCTTGACCTCCTCGGGCCTTTCCCAATTTCTGCGTCGAGGAATAAATGTATTGCGGTGGAGACGGATTATACTACGCGCTACGCTGTCACCCGAGCGATACCCACCAGCTGTGCAACTGACGCGGCTGCGTTTCTTCTTCACAATGTCATCCTGCTCCGTGGAGCTCCACGCCAGGTGCTCACTGACCGTGGCCGTTGCTTTCTTGCTCGAGTAGTCGACGAAATTCTTCGGTACTGCTCCATTAAGCACTATTTTACCACCGCTTACCATCCGTAAACGACTCGCCTCACCGAACGCCTCAACCGCACGCTCACGGACATGTTGTCAATGTATGTCTCGAATGATCACCGTGACTGGGATATTACTTTGCCGTTTGTAACGTTCGCGTACAATTCCTCTCGTCACTACACAATGGGCTACTCACCGTTTTATCTTCTATACGGCCGCGACACTCGCCTTCCTTTTGGCAGCTTACTGCCTCCCACCGCTAACGCCAGTTTCTACGTTTGTGACGCCATCTCCCGAGCTGACGCCGCCCGTGTTATTGCTCGCCGCCGGCTGGCCTCCTCCCAAAATTCTCAAAAACGGCGCCATGATTCTCGCCACCGGGATGTCCACTACTCTCTGGGCTCTCTCGTCTTGCTCTGGACTCCCGCTCGTAAAGTTGGGCTGTGTGAGAAGCTCTTGCCACGCTACGCAGGACCCTACCGTGTTTTACGGCCAGTCACTCCTGTGACATACGAGATCGCCTCTGTACATCTGCCGAGACAGTCCTCTATGCCACGCACCGAGATTGTTCATGTCGCCAGAATGAAGCCGTACTACCCCTGCAGTAGCTCGTCCTAGTGCGCACCGGGACTGTGCTTTTCGTGAAGGGGGGGGGGGGGGGGGTAATGTGACATATATGCCCTGCATCGCTAGACGTTAAAGAAGACAATGATCAGCAACAGTGACACAGAAGAAAAAGTGGTAGCAACGTTTTGTGCTAGAAGAAGGTTGACGCTGCTGTGCTTCTGTGCTTTGTGTTCTGTGTCATCCTGGACTAACCTTCGTGCACTAACCTTGCCACGTATCAATATATATTTACAACTTAATGAGTAATTATCAACTAATTGGCAACTAGTAATTATTTATTAATCCATAATTATTTATTATTTATATTAACTAAATCTTCCTATTTAGTACTTGGTCATTGATTGGCATACGGGCATATAAGGCATGCATTCGCCTTAAAAAGCTGCAGCAGCAGGAAAAACTGACGAGTGCTGACTCATCATCCACCCCGCATTGTAATAGTTCCTGCGGGTGACTTTATGCTATGCGACAAACAGGTTAAACAACAAGGATGACCGGATGAAGCACTGCGGAACATGTCATTTAAATTGTACGGGGGAACTTGTGCGAACAAAATGCTACCACTAACTTGTGCTAACAAATACTAACAAAATGAGAATATTGGCTCAGGTAACTTTTCAAAAAGTCATGAAAAGTACACTGGAAGCCGTAGATATACGATTTCTGAAGTAACATATATTTCATGTTCTATTGAATCGAATCTTTTAGATACATCTAGGGAAAGCCCGCAAGCTATCTTAAGTGCGAAAGTAGAGTGCAAGAAGTGCGAGACCTCTTTTAACAGATCCTTTGTGCCTTTGCCTACCACGAAACCGTACTGACCATCAGAAATAATGTCATGTGTATTCAGAAAACTCCCTGAACACGTGTTTTTCTAATATTTGCGCAAAACAAGGCAACATTTATATTGTCATGGAAGCACAGTGCTTTGAAGACAAGGACAAACAATAGAGTGGACAGCAAGTGTGCTTTGTGGTGTGTAGTTATGAATTTCTGGGAGATAGCCCTTTTTGGGCGCAGGGATCACACGGGCTGGTATCATAAAGTTGGGATTTTACGTTTAACAATGATAGTATTTATTATACAAAGAAGAGAAGAAATAATTTTATCAATTCTATTTAAGACTACTGTAGCCCTCACTTGAGGGCTATTACAAGAGAGGAATACACAATCAAATACTCTTATCAGAGCAAAATGCGTAATGAGCACTGAGAAAGAAAAACGGGACCAGCATTTAGACGTACTCGTGAGGCACTAACAATATGCGCAAAATAATAGCATCATGATCAATTGTCAATTCTCCAGTTGCCTGTAATACAATTCCAAACGGCTCTCAAACTCTTTGGCACCTTTAGCTGCTACAGTATTTTATGAAAGGCCATTCCACACATTAATACATGAAGGAAAAAAAGCGTTTTGAAGACCATCTAGGCGGGCTTATAAGGACGTATTGCAGCATTGTGGTTTAAGCGACCACTGTGTTTTAGAGGGTTGCGGGGGGGGGGGGGGGGGGATATTTATGTTTCTTTGTTTATTTTTATTTCATTCCTGGGGATTTAAAAAACAGTTTATGAATTTGTTTTCTCGTCGTGTTTAGAGCAGCTACAGGTCGCAACATGTCACATGTCTGCTACAGAATCGATTCTCCGGTAACGCGAACAAACAAAACGCACTACAGTTCTACGAATTTTTTCGACTTTATTTCGCAAGTACACTTGGTGAGGGCTCCAAACGGAGGAGCCATACTTTAAACCCGGGCGTATAAATGTCTTGTATGCAATTAGCTTCAGGGTTTTGGTGCATGCAGCAATTTTTTCTCAAACACCACAGCTTTCGATAGGCTTTAGACCAGACCTCCTCCACATGGAAACGCCAGCACAGATCATCATAAATAATTGCTCCTAAATACTTAAAGCTACGCACATTCAACAAACAGTTTTCACCAATTTTTCAGTCATAAAAAAGTTTGATTTTATTTTTTTGTGATATAAGCAAACGGCTACTTAGAATAATTATTATCCATTCCCCCACTTTACGCAACGGTCATATAAACCTTCGAGGCATCGATTTTAATTTGATCAGTTGCATCGCTCACGCTGGAGTAAATTAGGAAATCATCGGCAAAAAGTTATACCTTTAAAGGTGATTCAACAACACAGGGAATGTGATTGATTTAAACCAAAAACAACCACGGTCAAACAGTGGTCCTTGCAGAACACAAGACAGAACTTCTATTGAACTAGATATACAGTTTTCTATCGGATAGACTGTATATGTCCAAACAAGTAAGCTGCTATCATGTTTACAATGTCTGAAGCGATGCCGGCATCCTGAAGTTTAGGCAGCAATTTACCGTGCGGAACCTTATGAAATTCCTTGGCAAAATCTATGCAAGTGACGTCAGTTAGTTCGCGGGCCTCTAAAGCTAAATAGAAATCATTAATCGTTTCAATGAGTTGTGAAACAGTGGATAAACTACATCGGGATCCATGCCGTGCGGAACAGAAGTTATTTGGCTCAAGGAGGTGAATGATATAGTTTGCTATTGCATGCTCTATAACCTTGTAAATCGTAGACGTGAGCGATATTGGACGATAGTTCGTAATTTGCCTTCGACTGCAAGATTTAAAAGCAGGCATTACAACAGCGCTGTGCCAATCTTGAGTTACTGAATAGGTTTCCAGGGGCTTTCGAAAGATTACTGTTAGATAAAATGATATCCATTTCGCATATCGCCGTCAACATTCACTAGGAATACCATCTGGTCCGCTTGTCACTTTTTTTTTATCCAGCGCAAACACTTATTGGATAATGCCCGGTTGGGCGCTTTCTAGAGGGCCCATTGCACAGACGCCCGAATCATCGCGCTCATCGTTTCCGAGATCTGTCAGTTTTTCCGTAAAACGTAACTTAAAGAACACATTGCAACAGTCTGCTATCTGCGTCTTTCACGTAATCATTTCGAATCCACTTATATTATCTGGTCGACTGCTCCTTTTTTATCGCTGAAGTATGTATAGAATTCCTGCGGTGAACCTGGTAGCGTTTCGTTAAAGTACTATTATTTTTTTAATTCCCTTAAACCTTGTTACAGTTGTGCGCGAAAATTGAATACTTCGGCTGAGTTTCGTTTCTTCCTGCGTAACCGTTTTATTCCACGTTTCCTGCGGATATTTCTCCCAGTTACCCAAAGGATTTGTTGCCCCGTCTTTTTCATGCGAGTTGGAATGAATGCGTCTAGGCAACGTTTAACGATACCCTTAAAACACTGCCACAGTTCCTCAACAGACTCACTGGATGACTCAAGCTCAAGTTCTCTAAATGAGAAGCTTAAGACATCAATTATTCATGCATCGTTAGCCCGAGCGCAGTCTTTTACCAGATTAGGAATAGATGGCCGCCGGCAAATGTGTGGGCCGATGGGTATAATATATCCAGGGATACCATTCTGTGGGCTGATATTCTTGGCTCGACTGACACCGTACTAGCATAGCAGCTATTTTGCAGGATAGGAACACAAGGTCGAGTAATTACTGGGAATATGGAGTTTCTCGTGTATTTGCTTAAACTATTTGCCTCACGTTATGGCAAAACATCATTTTCAAGCGTTTTACAGCACTCATGACTTCTGTGTGTCCGGACGAGAGAGTTTTTTAATTTATTTGGGGTAGATAAAATCAACATTCATTATTAGCCTCTAGCTATCGTTCAAATGAGTGCACAAAAAAAGCGTTTAATTCGTCTAGGAACTCAGGCGTGATAGCGGGAACCCTGTAAATGCCTCCTACTATGAACACAGTGTCAGGTAATGTTACTTTGCACCATACTGCTTCTGAAAAGCCACAGATTTTCTTCCAGCTCTAAATGATGACATCAGAACTGCAGCTACACCCCCCCCCCCCCCCCCCCCCCCCCCCCTCTCCTTGGGACCCTGTCCAACTTGAACATTTTATAGCAGGGAAGAGCAATACACTCATTGGGAATTGAACCGGTTCTGTAATAGTAGCTACGTGCGGAGTGCAGAATATTAATATAGATTCAGCTGTGTGATTTTATCTGCAACACTTCAGGCATTCTGTGGAGAAGCCTTGCTGGGTAGTTTTGTCTCCGCCCTGCGGTATCTCTCGGCGCTCCTCTCGATGCTGATCCCAAATGTAAAGCTTGTATTTTATTTTCAGTTTTTAATAGACCAGGGAACGCTTTATGACATTCCATCGAATTCTACTGGCCCACTAAGATGGCCCTTACGTTGTTGTCGTCAGAATTAGTGGCATTACGTAATTGCGCGCATTACAACTTGTCGCCGTTCTGCGGGAATTGAACTCTCACACATCGCTTGTCTGAAGACACGTAACTCTCAAGCGACAGCATGACTGCCCGCGGGCTTCGGTTTCAAAGAGGTAAAATGTCACGGAGCAGCGATGACGACGTAGTGGAAGAATGGCGTGTTGGTGGTGGAAGAGGTGGGAGTGGTGCAGCTGAACGCGACCGAGATCTGACTTTGCGCGTCTGGTGTGGCCCCGTCCTGAGTTTCATGTCATAATAACATAGGAAATCCACTTAGAACGAATATCAGATATAACTAGCGGAATCCGTGTTGCCATCTGGTTCGTTATAAATGGACTCTGCTCCACTGTACATTGACGGGCGGTTGGACGAAGCAGTGGACATGTAGTCATTGCCATTATTATCCGGCCCGTCGCCTGAAAGCAATGCGGCCGATTATGAAGGTTCTCATCGAAAAGTCTCTGCGCGTAGATTTTTTCGAAACACCAAGAACGCTCACACGTGTGTTGGAAGCCGGCAGCATAAGCATCGTGCAGGGTCGTATCGTTGAAAATAAAGAATATGTTAACTTTGGCGGAGCACGGCATGTTCGATTCAGAAGCTGCCTTAACGTCGGATAGCCTTAGTTCAGATCGGGCGCGGTTTGTGGCTGACGTATATGCGCAGCGCGCTGTGCCGTTTAAACACCGCTGACGAGGAAACCAGCGCAGTTTTCTGTAACGAGGTACGCATGTGTCCGAGTATCATTTGTATGCCTGCGCTACAGTAGCTCTCAAAACTCTCTAAGATTACAGTGAATACTGTCAGAGCAGAGTCTCGTTCTGCCTTCCCTATTTCTCTGACACTCTCTACGTGAGCTTTGACAGCCTTTCATGTTTACTATTGAAATACGCGATCTACATACTCTTACTCTACTGAAAGCCGAGGTCGCAGCTGCCGCTTCTCATCCGACCATAGGACAGTAATCTTAATTCCTTTGCAAAATATTTTTGCTGAAAGAGAACACAGGAGCTGCAGCAAGTGGATGTCGCGCTAAACATCTCTCGTTACGTCTCTGCATGTTTGGTTATCGCTTGAAAGAGCAATAAAAAAGCAGCTTGGCAATAAATTTCCTTGAAGAATTTCGTATATTCATGCAGTCCTAATAAGTTCGAGCCTGCTTATACTTCATCGACATGCCAGCTTTCGAATGATTGGGTGTAGTTTGTGGACCACGTTTTGGTATAAGAGTCGTTCGATGGTGGAATTTTAGCTGGTGAGATGTAGAAGGCAATGAATTAGCAGATCTGTCACCACCTGTTATGAACAACATAGTACACACCGATAAGCACGAATAAATAAGCGAATGTACTTCTCGTGTTACTCGGGGTGACCATCCTAGGCATGTTAAAAAACAAAACTTTGCTAAACAGTGCTACCAGCATTACTTCTTTCTATCCACTCCGCGAGACTGAAATAAATTAGCAGAACATGTAGAGCTTGCATCAATTGTACATGTGTTCGCTACTCATTTTCATGAATTGCTTGTCTATAGTGCCTGATATAATGCGCTTTTGCATCTGTGTTAAATATGCTCTCACATTGTTCTGTGTTTAGTGGCATGGAGATTCTCGCGCATTTTCATTTGTTTTCTGCGAGAATATCAATTCTATTAATGAAGTGTTTCAACTTTTCACCGACTTGACGGTAGGTGCTGTCGTTTTATTGTTGCGTTCAGTTTTGGCTGTCGGTATTGCCTTTACCATTTCTATCTTGGTCTTGACCGGACCGATAAATAAATAAATTGACGCTTTTGTAAGGTTTCTGCAAGTATCTAGCGTGATCATTCACATACCATCCCTAAGATATTGACAGTGGCACTTTCTATTGTATCACCGTGCAGTTTCTGGGGCTTCCTCTGGCATCATGCGCTTAGTCACTACGCTGTTTTTATACTATGTCTTGGTTGTGACGTTCGTGGGCCACTCGGCCTCGTCATTGGCATTTGAGCGTATGAACTCCATTGTATTTTTAGATGCCTAAGCATATCGTTAAAATTCAGCGGCAAGCTTTCAGTTGGAGCAAAATGTACTATTTGCCTTACTAATTTGAGAGGCGTGCTTCTTGTCAAATGCCTCTATTCGAACGTTTTGTGGATGATCCATATACCGTGTTTGTTCCGAGAAAATGCTCTCCGCTTATTCGCTTAGGAACCACTGTTGCCTACCGTTCCTATTCATGCATTTCTGCACTATAGAATGCCATCTTCTTACATGTCCCACTTGAGTTTCTTCTCCTTAGCACCTGGGTAGTGATGACTCTTGTCACATTTTCTGGTCGGGATGTGTTCATTTTCAGGTCATCGCCGCCCCCATCGGCGGGACATGAATCCTTCCAGCAGGAACAGACCGTTCCCACCACGGGCCAAATAAGTCCGCCTCCGTCGCCGTCTTCTTCGGGCAAGGGAGCGAGGACGACGACGCAAGGTGTGTTGGCCAGCCTCGTCTTAGCACTTGGTCAGGCTAAGGTTACGAATGCAGTTCCGGCCTGCAAGTCAAGCAAAACAGGACACCTACATCTGATTAATCCGCAACCACTATGCGTGCACTATTTCGTTTTATGCATTTATGATTTTATCAGGAATTCTTTTTTTTATTATTTTTTTTTCTTGCTATTAAAGGAAGGTTTGGAAACAATTTTAGGCACTAAAGCAAGAGGAATTTTATAGCAGAATGTCACGGATTATTTTTAGGAAACCCTAAGGAGCAGGTTGCCTGGGTGCAGTGCCGTTTTGAGTGTTAACCATATACGTCCTCGATGTGGTACTCGACTACCGTTCCCGGTGGCAGCGAGTCAATATATAGGCCTAATTGGCTCCATGCCACTGCCAACCCTCAGTGATCTCAGTAACAGCAGGAACTAAAGGGGAAAATTGTTCTATCGTAATAGTCAAGCTGCACGAAAGAATGTGGGTGATGCGCATGCAGTCGCTAGCATTATTTTCCCGATTTATTGCAGTTTGGACGTCAAACACTTCTTCCAGAGGGAGAGGAATCACTGTACCGTGATCTACTGCGAACAACAAACTTCTTCAAAAGCTTTTGTCGCCAGATTTCCCCCGTCTTGCTTCACAGTGGCTGGTAATGCAGTGCGGTAACATAGGAGGGATGAATTCCAGATGAGTTCTTCTTTCACGTCCCGTGAATATGTTTGGATACCCGGCTTCATAATCATAAACATAAGCTCAAATATAATCACAAACATAATCTGCGCTACCGAGGCAAGGACTAAGAAGAGTCAAGATGCACATAGTGGTAAACCAGCGCAGCTAGGATAATAACCAGGAAGGCAACACAGCGCAAGCGCTGTTCTATCACGATGAATGGCCAACAAGCCCGTTCATCCGTATTAGCGAAGACGCACATAAACGAAGACTATCAACTTTTCAGGGAGGAAAGGAACAGACTTTCGGACGTTTGTTACGATGACTCTGTGGACAGAACACACAGACTTCAAATACCCTTCTGGTCTCTGAATGCTCACTCACTCCTAATCTGAGTCGTTTCCTTCAGAGCTTTCGACCTTCAGAGTTTCCTTCAGAGTTTTTCGACCTCTATATGTGCTTATCCGCGTCCTGTTTGAAACACCGCCAAGTTTGGCTATGACGATGGACCCGCCTTTTACAGGCATATTTTATAAAATCAAAACAGACACCCAGCCAACGGCATCGCTCACAATTACCACCACTATTTGATGGCCGTCTCATCACCATGGAGCAAATTTGTTTGCAAGTTTATGCGATTTTAGAAACGATCTTCGAGCTGAAGCGACCACCGCCTTTGTTAATGTTGCGCTCCATCTTACTGATGTGCGAAATTGCTGCAACAAGCTTCTTGTCTCCGTTACACTAATTTATTGCAAGAGCGCGTCATCGGTTGTGCTTAGAGAGATGAAGAGCTTCGTCGCGACCCTGCCTGTTCCACTGACAGTTCTCGCCTTTCAGAGTCGGTGCAAGACGAAGTCCGTGGTGTGGGGCGACCTGACGCAGTGACGCAGCCCAACCTCTTTCGAGACGAAGGCGATGACCCCCTGGCGAGGCAGCTGCGAGACCAGTGGCGCCGGCTCGAGTCGAAGGCAACAGCTGCGCTGAACACGGCCGCAGTAGCGGCTCGCTCTATGAAACCCCATGGACTGCGCTCTTACGGACGCTTCTCCGACAGAGGAGCATCGCATCAGGAAGAACAGGGTACCTCCCTCGACCTAAAAAAGGTGCCATCACGCCTCTCTCTTCTTCTCTCTCTCTCTTCAGAACCATAGCTTCACGACCGAAGCTGCAAAAAGGGGGCTATATTTGAGGCCTGTCCTTGATTTAATCTTGTAAATCTGCTCATAGCAACATGATGTTTTAGAGTTAAACAGAACTGTAGTATCATGTGAGTCAATCAGCGTCCAGTGTACTCTATGGTGGACATAACCTTTGACCATATGCCCGGGCTACCCCAGAAATAAGGCCCCCGGTCATCCGAAAATGGATCCCGGCTAAAATGGACTAAAATTACTATACAATTAATATGGACCACACCCAGGTCAATGATAAACAGCCAACATCAGTGTTCCCCATATTAAGACGAAAAAATCGCCCTCGCCACTAGAAAATTAACGAACGTAAGTTCACCCAGTGGCACGTGCTTTGGCATGAGTTACCACTGTTGCCGCATTAAATAGCTGGGATATTTATTTTTTCTTTCAGTTTCAGAGTTCAGTGCCCCAGGAGTAAGCATTGATAGCAGCATAGCGAAAACAAAGCTTGTTCATTTAATAAGCCTAGAAGCGACCACCACTGCATTCCGGTTACCAAGAAGCACAAGGCACAGCACTGTGCAAAGAGAGACTCGTTGCGGCAGGTGGCTGCAGTTTAACACTCCAAGGCACGGTATTGCAGAAAAAAGAAAATTCTAGCACGCCTGGCTCAGATTTGTTGGGCAATTCGGCATGCTTTTGTTTTAGTTGGAAGGAACAGCAGTTCAAGGTTGCTTACGTGCCGCATTAATTTTTTTTTTTCAAACGTTGTTTAGACCCGAACACCATGTCTAATTTCGCGACCTAGGACGTCTAACCAAAGGATAACACAGCATAAAAATCGCAACTGTTTTCGGCAATACAACTTTTATCATTAATACAAAAACATTAAACAAACGTTTGCAACAAAACGGATTGTACGCCCTGACAATTCTTTTAGTGCACTGCGCGACGGTAGACTTGCCGGGGCAGCGCCGGCGAGTTGAAGCAAGCCGAATTCGGGAGAGGAAACGAGCGTGGCGGCGCAATCGTGCTGCTCGAGCTATGTGTCGTCTGCTTTCCTGTTCTGCTCCGTCGGAAGTAAGCCGTCGAATCAAGGTTCATGCCCGAGTTCGAGCGCTTGTTGCGTCTGATCGGTGCTTGATTGCTGCAAATTTATAACCTGTCCCCGGTTCCATTTTCGGGTACGTCTCGGGATGTTTCTTTAGAAATTGAATAATGAGCCGACATTTAACGCCCTCGACAGTAATTTATTGCGAATGTAAAGAGTGAAAATATTCATTAGGTGTGCTAAGTTTGTCATCGCAAATGTGTTATTTGCAGATATTATCCGCATTATAGGCAGCGGATAAAAAGAGGTAGTACAAGCGTCTTGGTGCGTCGATGCCTACCAGCCGATTGCAGGTGGAGGCTGCTCGCACTACTTAGAACAGCCTGAAAGACGAGGCACACTGCAGCAGCAGGAATTGTGGGCGAGCCCTTGCACTCACTTGCCTTATCATCTCCTACGTCTTCGCAGTAGACGGTCATACAGCACCGTTAAAGATTTGGCCGTGTGTACATTGAGCATTTTTAAAACATCGCACGAGTTCTACAAAGAGATCAAGAAGAAATACACGAGTACACAATTTTAAAAGGGCAACTTTACTTGTTGCGTCACATCACGCATTTCTTCCGCTCTCGAACTCATGGTTAGTTCGTGTTTCGAACTTATCAGATGTTGGTTCCCTTATAATCACACTTGTTTTATGTATGTCAACAATGAGAAAGTGTATTGTGAAACTCCCGACCACTCATGAGGGATAAAGGATTCCGACTATAATCGCCGTAATGGAGTGCGCTCTAAAAATATACTTTTCTGCATTGACGAGAAGCAATATCTTACTGGGGTTTCATGTTCTCCGCAATCCCTATGTCCTTGCCAGTTTCGAAAGAGCTGTTCTTTATCTGATATTTCTTCCTTAGCGAAGATATTTGTTGACTTCATCCACAAGAAAGAGTCCTTTGAGGCTGTGCTAATTATTTCTTCTTGTTTCTCGCGCGCAGATCCAGACTCTTATTGCACTCGGAATGACTGAAGAAGATGTCACAAGAGCTTTGCACAAACGAATAGGTAAGACAGCCAGCAGCCACGACATACGATTTCATGTTTTTTTTTGTAATACGGAATTGTAATTTCGAGTGGCGGCATAATCATCCTCATCAGCATCAGCCGCACTATACCCACTATCAATGTGAAGGCCTTTCCCATATTCCTCCAATTAACCCGGTCCCGTTTCGTGCTAGCTGCATTCACTTGACCCCTGCAAATTTCTTAACCTCATCCACCCACCTAACTTTCTGCCGCCCCCTGCTACGCTTTCCTTCCCTTGGAATTCAATTTGTTACCTTAAGCTACCATCAGTTATCCGCTCTTCACGCTACATGCCCTGCCCATGCCCATTTTTTCTTCTTTATTTGTGTCATTAGCTCAAGTTCTTCTGGCCCCTCTACACGCTTACTATTTCTTAACGTTACACCTACCATTTTTCGTTTCATTAGCCCTCGCGTTGTCCTCAACTTGAGTAGAATCCTTTTCGTTCGCCTCCACGTTTCATCCCCATAGTCAAATATGGGGTTGAAAGGGTACAGATAAAATCAGACTGTTCTATACTATTAAGCTGCTAGTCGTAATCTGCGAATATTTGCCAAATGTCCTCTATCCAAATCTTATTCTCCTAGTTATTTCACTTTCATGGTCACTTTCATGGACCACTTCCAGTGCTTCGCTGCCTATTCTAAATTGCTGTCCCTTCCGGAGGCTGTTGAACATCACCTTACTCCTGTGCATATTGATTTTCAGGCCTACCTTTCTGCTTTTCCTGTCTACGTATCAACCATTCTTTGCACTTCATCCCTTGAGTTCCTTAGCAATACAATAACATCAGCAAATCGCAGATTATTGCGCTATAATCTCCATCAACCCTTATCCCAAACTGCTCCCATATCTCTGAATACTTCCTCTAAGCAAGCTCTGAATAATACTGGGGAGATTGTGTCTTATTCCCTAAAATCTTTATTTATGAGAATTTTGTTACTTTCTTTATGCAGAACTATGGTTGCTGTGCAGCCATGGTAGATATCTTCCAGTACTTTCACGTATGGCTCGTCTACCCCCTGATTTCGCAATGCCTGCATGACTCCAGAGGTTTCTATGAGTGAAATGCTTTTTCGTAATAAATAAATGCTATTTATAAGGGTTAGCTCTATTCCGGACATTTTTCTGTCACACGGTTGATGGTAGGAATATGATCGATAGTAAAGTAACCTTTCCGATATCCTGCCTGATCTTTTGCTTGATTGAAGACTAAGGTTGTCCTGATTCGGTTATCGATTACCTTATACGTAACAGATAAAAAGCGGATTGGTTTGTAGTTTTTTTTTTCAAGTTCTTAGCGTCTCCTTTGTTATGAATGAAGATAATGTAGTGTTCTTTCGTTATACCGGTACCGTCGTGACGCCATGCATTTCGTATACAGGATGGCCAGTTTTCCTAGCAAAATATCTCCCTCGTCCTTCCACAAAATGTAGTTAGCTGGTCCTCCCCAGCTGCTTTCCTTCCTCCTTTTCATAGCTTCTAAAGCTTTCTTAGCCTTGTCCTTCGTCACTGGCGGAACATCTGATTGCTTTTCACTACTGCCCATCTCATTATTGTCCTGAGTAATTTGGCTACTATAGAGATCAGTACAGAGCTATTCGGCTACTTTGCCTATTTTATCATATTCGCGATGACATTGTCCACATTGCCCACCTTGTCCCTTAGCGGATACATCTGAGTTTTGCATATGCCCAATTTCCTCATCACCGCTTTAAGGATGGCCCCGTTCTTTAGAGCACGCGTGATTCTCTCCGTACATTACTTCCTTATGACGGTCACCGTGCGCTTATTGATTAGCTTTGATATCTGTCAGTTTTATCCTGTCTGTTTGGTTATAATCTTTCAGACTTCGGCATTTTTTAATTAATCCTTTCGACTACTTGTGTAGTTTACTGTTATTCTCTCTGACTATCCTACCTTTTCTACCGCGCACTCAGTAATGATATCTCTGAAGGTATCATTCATCGCTTCTACAATAAAGTCGGCATCCTCGGTTAAGGGTGAATATATATTCTGCAGCGTGAGCCCCTCAATTGTTCCACTTTTCTTCTTAGAATCCTGATGGAATTCTTCTTCACTAATCTGTTTCGTTCTATGTTCAAATCAAGCTTAATTCGAAACCTCACCATGCTGTGGTCACTGCATCGCACTTTTCCTGCACAATGCCATGGTTAGAGTCCAGCATGACGTTAATTTATTATGTCTCCCCATTAGGGATTTTCCATTTCCGATTATGGTCCTTCTGTTTGCCGAAGAAGATATTCATGATACGTAATTTATTGCGTTCAGCAAACTCAAATAATAACTTTCCACTTCTTTTCCTTGACCCAGTGCCGTACTTTCACATTTCCTGGTCTCCAGCTTGCTTTTTGCCTACCTTGGCATTGACGTCGTCCATGAATACGCTATACTGGGGTTTTACTTTCCCCATTGCTGATTATTACTCCTTCTAAAAGCTTTCGACTGCCTGGTCATCATGACTACATGTAGGCGCATATGTCTGTACAAACTTCACCTTACACCACTTATTAGGCTTAATTACAATGCATGGCAACCTATCATTAATGCCATAGAATTTATCAATATTACCAAATATATCCTTATTGACAAGAACCCTACTCCTAGTTTTTATCTGTCTGGTAAATCTCGATAACAGAATATATGTGCTTCCCTCAGTACAGTATATGCCTCATTTGGCCTCCTAACCTCGCTGAGCCCTGTGATATCCCATTTCATACTCTCTAGTTCATCTAACGTCACTGCTAATCTAGCCTTACTAGCTAGAGTTCTAGCATTAAATGTTACCAGGGTCGGTTTCCGATGGTGTCCTGTGCGGAGCCAGAGATTTATTTGTTTATTTCGTATACCCTGAGGGCAGAGGCATTAGAGAGGGGAGGGGTGACAAAGGGATACAAAAATGCGAAATGCAGCAAAATAATTGGTGTTAAAAAATAATGGGTTCTAATCACACAGTATCATCTAATTACCTCATCAATTGCTGATGAATGTTATATGAACGAAGGCATACAGTGAAATAATACAGCATGGCAAATGACAGTACAAAAATGAATGTTCCTATTTATACAATGTTATGTAAAGCGGTTTAAAACGTTGGTTATCAGGAATATTAGCAATTGTAGCGGGAAGACGATTTTACTCATCAGATGTGCTTGGTAGGAACGACTGAAATAAAGCATTAGTTTTGCATAATGAAATATAAACTTCATTAGTGAGGTCTAACCTCAATAATTTTATTGGCGGCGGGGATTTCAGCTCATCACGAATGGAAGTATGGTGGTATATGCAGTGAAAAATTGAAAGTCTAAGGATTTCATGGCGAGATTAGAAAGGTGGCTGAATAAGGCTTCATTTCATTGTAGATATGCTGGCAGTTCGGTCAAAATTAGAGAGAATAAAATGCCCAAGTTGTTTTTATCCTTTCTAAGTTTTGCTCAAAGGAATCCCAAACTGCTGCACCATATTCGAGCTTTGAGCGGAGTAGTGATTCATATAATTGCAGCTTTATAGAAGAAGGTCCTTTTGAGAAATCTTGCTTTAAATAATCCAGCATACAAATAGCGTCATTAATTACTTAAGAAATGTGTACGGACCAGATAAGGTTTGTAGTAATATGGATACCAAGATGCTTGTAAGCAGAAACTGGATCAAGAGGGACAACATTAAGATGGTAAGAAAGCAGTTCGTTAGAAGTTCGAGACACACGCAGAAATTTGCATTTTTTGACGTGTAATCACATTCATCATAATTGGCACCAAGCAGAAAAGGCGTCAAGGTCAGTTTCAATAGCAGATATGTCAGTAACAGATGCTATTTCCCTGAATAGTACACAGTCATTGCAAATAAGTGAATTTTAGAAGAAAGACGGGAAGGTAAATTATTATTGTAAATAAAGAGGGCCAAGCATGGACCATTGAGACACATCGGACTCTACTTGACTGTGTTTTAAGTTTTAGTCATTAGCTGAAACAAATTGTGAGCGGTTGAAAAGAAAGCTCTCGAGCCATGCAAGCAGTTTGAAATCAATATTCAGTCAACGCAATTTAAACATTAAGGAATTAACTTTATCGAATGCTGTCAAAAAAATCTAAAAATGTGTAGTCGGTGAATGAAGAGCGGTCAAGGATGATATTTCGCTAATGCGTGAATGATACTAGTTGTGTTTTGCATGAGTATGTTTTGTGAAAGCCATATTTCGATGCTGGAAAAAACATTATTTAGTTTCAAGAAAGCTAGCAAGATTTGAAGCAAGTAAATCTTCCAAAATTTTACATTGAATACTAGTAAGAGAAATAAAATGGTAGTTGTATGGAGAATGCTTGTCACCTGAATTATAGGGTGGTATCACGTTGCCTACCTTCCATTCGGCAGGCAGAGAACATTTTTCGAGCCACTGTTGAAAAATCATGGTTAGAAAAGTAGAGGAACAACAACTCGTATTCTTTAAAAATTTCACATTGGTTAGACTGGGCACCAGAGCTGTAGGTTTTAGAGATTAAATTATTGATTGAACACCTCCTGTTTTGATATGTGTAGGAAGCATCGCTGGGTAGTCCCAGACAGGTGTGGATGGATGAATAATATCAGCGGTTTGTGGGGGTTCTCACGGGACTCGGGCTCTGCTCTCAGAGTCGAAAGCCACGCCGCTAGGTCGGGCCGCAGCCATAGCCACGAAGAACCACACACAGAGGCACAGTCAGTGCGCCAAGCTGTGGGAGTGCCCAATTTTCATCGTCGATCATAGCAGCATCCGCGTGCTTTGGCGTCGCGGCGTCGTCTCTCTGGATGCAGATGCTATTCGCCGTGATGAGAGGGGAGTGAAAGGAGGTGCTGCCCAGTGTGCTACGCCAGTTCTCCCACCCCCGCCGTCTCCGCCACAGCTCCGGGGGAGGGAGGCCAAGAGAGGAAAGATGAGGGCTCACCGTGAAAAGAGAGAGAGAGGGCGTTCGCGGCGTCGTGTGGCCGAGGGGAATGTTGAATTCCCGCAGGCTAAGGATGAAAAGTTGCGTATAAAACTTCGTGAAGTGCACACGCACATTTATTTGCTGGAATAATATTTCCATCACTGTCTATCAGGGTCATAATACTATCCTATTTCGGGTTGATCATGCGCCAGAATATTTTTAGTGTCAGTTTTTAGCATAGATGGCAAAGTACTAAGAAGGAAATTAAACTTGGCTTGCTTAAGTGCTGCTACATATTGATCGGACGCCAGTTTTAATCAGGCCAGTAAGAGGTGTTAGGTGAACGTTTGGCGAGTTTATAAAGATTTTTTCTTTTTTTTTTAGGCGCTTTGCAATCTTCGCTTCTTAGCACCCTTCGCTGCGTTACAAGTCTGACCGCAGCCATGATAAGTTGCTTCGCAGCCGCTAGGCACTGAGGGCCGGGGGTGTGTTGGAGTATTCATAGGAGGTTGTGGACAATTACTACACCGCGGTCGCCAAGTACTGTTCTGGTGAGGGAATGAGTTTCCGGAGGAGTTCACCGGATGGGTCGCACCCCACACATGTTAATGCAATTCCGTCGACACACGAATTCTTTTTTTAAATCCGGTGGGCGATTGCGTGGCATGGGGATGCGAACGACGGTCCCCTTGCGCGCGAGGCTGATCTTCTACTTTTACGCCACCGCTGCAATCACGGCATAATACAGAATAGAAAAACAAAGCGCTCACATGCACTACGTTCGTGAGCACGAAGTGAACGGTACCGGACTGACTTCGGAATTGAGGCGCAATTCAGCAAGCCTTGCTGAATTGCTTGCCCTTAAGCGTGGAGATAAATCCACACGCAGGTTTTATTCCGCAACGCATAAATATCAGCGCCTATGTGAACTTCGAAGAGCATAGGGAATTCGCGGGCGAAATGCGCCCTTTACAGGACAGGCTTTACACTTTATTCACAGCCTCCTCGCTGTGTCAAAGATCACGGGGATTGCGCGTCTGCGTAGAAGTTAATGGTAGCTGTTGATTTAATGAAAGCCATAATAGCTGCCTTGAAGTGGTTGGAGTTGTGTATACCTTAGCGTGAGTAAAGGTTTGAAGCAAAAGGTGGAAGGCCGGTCGTTTCTCGCTCTTTAGATGTTCACGGGTCCCGCGAGACTGAAAACTCATTTATGCAGGCTTCTCACTTCATCCCAGGATTCGCTTTAAACAGTGTTCGCTGTAGCTGTAGACCTCTCTGTCTTTCTCGATTCTCTTGCCTGGTGTGTTTCAGGAGACGCACATCATGATTTCTCGCACAAGGCTATAATAAATGCCCACAAATATGTTTTTAGGTTCGAGTATACGAGTTTTGTACAACGATGTGACGAATGCTTCAACCTTTTGTATCGGTCACTTTTCGCTCCCTACAAATGTGCTCTGCATGTTATCCCCCTTTTGCTTACGACAGTACAATGTAATGGTAGAAAACTTTAAAACCTTGCTCTTCGTGCCTTCTTATTCTACTGGAGATAAAATAAATTTGCGTCCTTATACAGACTAATCTTTATCAACGGCATTAAGATGGTTTCATAATGTCAACAAAAATCGGGGAGGAGAAAGGGCTTTGAGCAGACCGTTTATTTCGAAAGCCAAATTTCCAATAGTTAAACGAAAAGGAATCCGAGGAAAGTGAAGCTTAGTGGAGCAAGGCGGGAATTCAAGTAAAAGGAGGAGCTTTAGAAGTTTGTGGGGATGATTTGCCAGAAGCCCCCACTGGAGTGGCTTAATTTGACAGAGATTAGAAATATATTTAACCTGTAGTAGAGGCAATTTTGCTACGCCTTCAATGGTTCATTAGCTACAGCTCCTGCTTGTGATTGCTATTAATGTTATTATAGGGATGTCGATGCACGCACAGGAGCTCATTTTCATGCAAAACATTTCCGCGCATCGAGCAGCCTTCGCTCTGCTGTCATATTTAAAACTCCCCTTCCTCAACTGTAGTAGCCTCACTTCACTGAAGCTTTTGAGTTCCACTAACCACTCTAGTAGCCTGCGGTAGGCTTCTGCCGTTGGGCTATTCTGCATCAGCCATCTACTATTCCCGATTCCGAAGTGGCGGCCCCTTTTTATAGCTACGTGGTAGAAAACGACTCGCGCGGTTACAGAATACTTCCTCGGCTGAGGAGCGGAGTTTCAATATGGAGAACAAGGCAGCTGCCGCACCACTATAGACCTTTCTACACCGCACCGCGCGTCCCTCCCATATGGCGCCAAAACTCCAGCTAGATGTCATAAAATGTTCCTTTTAAAAACGCTCTCATGTTCTGGCCGGCGCGACAGCTTTGACGCGAAGGCAATACTGAGCCCGGCCAAGATTAAAGCAAGCGCCGAGGGCACCACGTGGCGACGCAGGGGTGTCGAAAGAAACAAGATCGATGCAAGGCTGCATGCGCGTTACCTCCTTGCAAGGGAAACCGTCTTTACGCAAGAAGGCAAGGCATGAGTGAGGATGCGGGCTCCGTGATTGTGGTCCAGACTTCGCGAGCAAAGCTTACGCAAGACAGTTGCACGTATATCAAAAGTGACACAAAGTTGCTTGAACGGACGGAAAAAACGTTACGAGACACGATGTTGTAAAAACACCCATTCTTCTATTAAATCTGCTTGCATTCCGAAAATGAAACATTTCATGTTTTCACCGAAAGACGCCTTTCCTGCGCCGTATAGCAATGGTGCGGACATCTTCGTTCGAGTTCAGTCTGATTCACGTGCATTGCGAGGACAGCTGTCTGGAGCGTTGTGCCATTCTAATACTGAAATAGAGCCAGAACCAATCACGTTATTGCAGTCCTGACAGTTCCTGTCAAGCTGAGGCTTCGTTCTACGAGTGAAAGGCAGTGTTCCACGGCAATCGGGAGGAAGAAGTTATGACCGCTTGAGATGAACGGCCCCATCTAATATCCTAACTGTGCAAGCCTTTCAGAACTCTTTGCTTCGGAAGCTTTTTGTTCCCTCACCTGTCAGATCCGTCCTTTTGTGATCCGTATATAAACGCGAACATTCATATGGAGAGCAGGTAGAGCCATGAAAGTTTTTTTTTTCTGTAAACGCATTTTTCTTTGTAATTATGTGCAAGATATGATTAAATATGGAGAACTATATCGCCTTATCCTAAGTGCGATAAATAATTTATTGGTGCACTTTATGTTGTTTCGGTTCAATCTTGGTTTCTGCAGCAGAAGAGAGAACATGGGAGATCATACAGATGATGCAAATCCTATAGTGTGCTCGCAACTTTATCGTTTGAGTGGGAGAGTACTAGTCCAGAGGTTCACAGCCTACAAAAATCGTCTAACGCGTGCATGTCGAGGAGGCGTAGCAACGGCACTGCGAACAAGTCCCCATCCTGGGAGTCGAAACGTCAGAGACGATCATTCTTCGCAAGTCGGCGACCCCCTGGCCAGACAGGATCTCATCGCATTCTCAACTTCAGTAGCAAAACAACGGGACATAGAAAGAAAAAAAGTCGGAGCAGAGCGGATTGGAACCCAGGAATTTATCGTGCCACGCGAGTAAGAAAACTAGGTAGCCATCCCTACAGCTGATCACCTCGCATGGTTGAATGCCACTCTATTACACTTTTCATTGCAAAACATCTCATCATCTTTTATTCACGAAATAAAAACATGAGCCGACAAGGATAATCACATGTTTTCGCAAGTCTTCACATTATAACTAAGATATAACACCACCGAACATTTTGACCTCTACAGATCTATACTAGCCTCTATAACAGTGACAACACTTCCTGACGAGGTAATCAAAGTTCTTGCTGTGACCAAACTCACGACAATGTCCGATCTCACAGCACGTCTCCCACATCTAAGCACAGCGACGGAAGGGAGACGAAGCTCTTACTGACTATATATGCACAGCCAGCTACAAAGCACAGAGCGTGGCCAGTGCGCCCTGAGCAACGACAACGTCGTGGATGGGTTAACTGAAGGTGTACGATCGGAATTCTTTTTGCAGTAGTGTTATCCATGTTGCCCATTCCTTTGAGACCTACGCCATGAGTACGATATCAAGCTGTCGGTTGCCTGTGAAGCAAAAACATTGCGGCTTTCAGCATCTGCTTTAAATTCTGGGAACTTCATTTGCTCCGCTCCGAGCAGTCCTGGCATTCCCAAGCGATGTGGGCAGTGGTCGCCAGGCATTGGCAGTACGTCCCTTCATCGGGATCACTGGAGAAGAGCTATCATGGTATGCCCAGGAATAGCCAAGTATTTATTGCGATGTTGTTCTGTGTTCGTTAAATGAAAACCCACGCAAGGCATCATGCGATCATTTTTTTATGTTTACTCTATTAACTGTGACAGTGATGGGTGAACAAGCACATTCTCCGTTTTGCTACTAATAAACGAAATTACGTCCTGATTTGATGCACGTTAAACGATTAAGTTTTGACCTGGAACTGTGGAAGTGCAGTCAATCATTCAACTTCCATCGCCTCTTTCTCTCCATGTATCTGCGCCACTAAGATTCGGTTGTCATTCAGCGCTCTGTGCTGCCTTCATACTGTATCGTCTATGTCCGTAATCTCGTCCACCTATGGACTGAATAGCCGACACCGTCGCTTTGGCAGTTCAAACACAATTTTCTTACTCGCATCAAAGGTTATAAGCGCTGGGAATGCGTTGAGTTAAAGGACAGTAACGATAAGAATGAAGTTGTCCATTATCGATAGAATATCAGCTCCTAATCACAAATCATCACTCTTACAGCCGACAATGCTTGTAGAAAGTACAAAATAACGAGAGCAGAAATACAGGTGCCGCCGCCGCTGCCAATTCTCGTAAGTACAAATCACAAGAGACGCAAGAGACCCCAAAGGCTGTCTAATATGTATTACGGCTACATGTCCGAATTGTTAACTAAGTTTTGTTTAGAAGCTACATGCGCACTTTTATGTCGCATTCAAGAAGATAGCCTAAACGTTGGAAGGAAAACCAAACTTTCGCTTGGCGGCGACACAGGCGGCGGTTTCGAAGTGTTTCGGTCTCGTCTCTTCGTGAAAACAGCTGTTCAATTTCCATGTCCGCGTCGTTTCGTTTTTAATGTGCCTGGTTTAAAAGCGTGCAGCAACAAAGGAAGTGCCAGTATTTCTCGGACGGACTTCTTATATATAGCAAAATATCCAATGAAATGTATACGGATGGCATATACCAGTTTACTGTGCAAGATAAATGTACATGCATGAAACTGGTTGGGCCAGTCGTACGGGCCAACTCTGCATTACTCACCGGAGCTGGTTCCTTGAACAGGTAAAGGAAGGCTGGAAATAAAAAAAGTAATTTAAATTGGCATGGATGCAAGGATAATTTATTCGATAAAGAAAAAGACTGTGCATCGAGCAAGGTGTGAACCCTGCCTCTTGGCATCTTTGTACGACACTCTCAATCATTTGAACATGGCAAGGTTTTTTATTTCGGATTTCCTGTTCACAAAGAAAAATACGGCGGAATCAGAAAGTATGAGGGACACTTAAACCTCGCTTTGCATATGGGCTCATGTAAAGACGGTAATGTGAATGCAAGGGTCCTTGCAGGCTGATTCTGACATCGCCCTCTCATATGAAAGGAGAGGCCCCAGTTGCCAGCTCCTGCCAAACGCAACGTCAGACGTTCACTCAGTACGCGCCCTTGTCACCTGCCAGCTACCGCCTGCCAGCGCCATATTAGTGATATTCCCCTCACAACGCCAACGCCGGCACCAGACGCCGACGCCGGTTTTTCAGTGAACACTTCATTTAACGCTATCGCAATAATCATCTCTATTACAGTATAATACCGTGAAGAGCGCTAGCAAAAAGTAAGCTTACACTATGTTTCAGAATCGATTTAAGCGATAGCTTTTACACCTCGTTCAATCGAAAAGCCATCGGCGTAGTCGGGACCACGTGTCAGAAACAATCAGGGCCAGCATAAAAAATCCTATCATAGTAATTTGTGGTGCTAGTGATTGATAATTAGGTGCTGTGTGAGATGTAACGACAAGTCAATGAAGTCATTGGGATTAACCGATTAATGTATGTGTTAAATCTGGGATAAAGGTTTTAAAATGCTCGGATTCAAAAGTCAATCCTTGATTAATCTAATTAAGAAAATGTAGTGTGTGGTTGATCAGAATAATAAGCTGAAATATTTGAAGAATTGCAGAATGCGTTTAAAAGATATGTCAAACGATAATTTGTGGTTTTAGTCATTTTTATTGATTGCTGTGTGATAGGCGATTACGTGTTAAGGAAATCATTCGAATTGATGAAATAAAAGAATGAGAAACGATATAATTGCCAAAGGTTGTTCAAAGGTATCATAATGCTCAGAATTTAAAGCCAATGCTTGATTACACTAATTAAGAGACATTAGAGTGTAATTCAAATAATTAATTGAAATAAATTATTAAAAAATAAAACCGCATTCAACTTTCAAGGGTGTCAAACTGCTCAGAATGCAAAGCTAATATTTGCTGATGCTAAGCAACAGACGCTCCGGTATATAAACACATAAAAATAGCAGCATAACTGTTAGAACTTGCAAAAACTATCATCACTGTGTGTGAAACGCTATCGCATCGTACCCTTGACGGCAAGATTAAGTGTACCCACTAATGTTTAGGCCAGCCATCTCGATCTGACCTGGTGTACCTTCAGATTTCTCACTATGGACTTTCTAGCATGCTAGCCACACCAACGTTCTGTTTTATTATTGCTTGTATATCTTAACTGCGCTTTTCACAGCTGTTTTTCAGTAGCGTTCAAACTGACATCGCCATTAAGCGTTTTCCTGTTAAGCGGGCTGAATCTCTTGGCTGTTAAGTGGTTTTGCCGATGTTCCACATCATCGAAATTACAAGGTGCATCTGGCATGAGTTCGGCTTCTCAGTGTTCGCGGTTCTGTCAACGCTTCACTTTGCGATATGGGAACATACCATTCACTAATCTTTATGTAGGGTATGCTGCTGGGCTATTTGGTGGTGGTTGTCAAGCATTATGGTGTCGCAGCGCTGGCAGACAAGGACAAAAGGACGAGAGACACACACAACTGCGCACTTGTGTGTGTCCCTCGTCCTTTTGTCCTTGTCTGCCAGCGCCGCGACACCATATTGCTTAATGCAGGGACTTTCTTCTTTTTTAAGCGCAAACAAGGGCAAGAGAGGCGACACACACACACACACACCCACAGGCGCTAGCCAACCGATCACTAACTAACCAATCACTAACTAGCCCGCATTTCTCTGTTATATGTGTCCCTTCAAGGTCTTCTCCACAGAGTCGGGTTGACACTCTCTCAGATTATTGAGAAGAAACCCAGTTCCATAAATTATGAAAAACAAAGTTCTGCATTGCACGACAGGCGAAACTACAGGGCGTTCAAAGGTACAGTCTCAGAATGCTTAAAACAAACACAAAAAGAAGAAAACAAATTTTTTTTTTTCATCGGACATGCGATCAGGTGGATTCCAACTACGTGGGTAATTGTTATCATAATATTATTATTTAAAGAAATGCTATAATTATCATTTTATTCAGTTCAGTTAGCATGCCGGTTTATAATGAAAATTTCGGGTTAGTGGCATGTAGCAAAGCACCTGCATCCCGAGAATTGCGTGTCTCAAATTTCAGTTCAATCCGTCCAATTACGCGTGCGAAACCGCGGCACTCGGCAGGAAGGTCTTCCCTTGTTTTGATGATGCATATGGTGCTTTGCCTATCACGAATGTGGATTCGAAGCCAACGGATGGTGATAACGTTTGCTTCTGGGTAGATAAGAACTTTTAAAGAAAGACACCCCCCTCCCGCCTCAACTCCGTCCGAAGAGCTACTTTTCAGTTTCGCTAGCCAAGAATGAAACCGCTAGCCAAATATAAAAGGTTTTCAGCGTCTGGTGTCTCTGCGAATTCTTGCCAAGCGAAATGCTATACGAAAGAGTTGTGCCAAAACAAGGAGGAGCTACTTGCTGAGTGCCACCGTCTCGCGCCCGTAATTGGACGCTCGGTCAGAAATTTAAGGCACGCATATTTCAGGACCCGTTACACGTTATAAAAATTCTACAAAATAAAATACTATGAACTTCCACTACCTATACGTTTCCAGTATGAACATGCATGTTAACTGCACTCAGTAAAAATTTGTTATTGCATTTATTTGGTTACTGCTATTACGAATACAATTATCCTCACATTTTGGGTCCGCCTGGCTGGATATCTTACGGTAAAAAACAAGTTTTAGGTTATGTTCTTTGTATATTTTAATCCCCAAAAATCTAACGTTTAAAACACTCATATTGCATATTCTAAGTATGGCAGTGTCAACAGACTTGCTCTTATTTTTCATCACAAGTACTAATTAAATGAAATCAAGCACAAATATTAATTTCAAATGCATAGCCTTGGTACAGACTGGCACAAGTAAAGAAGAGGAGTCGGAATTGTTTCTTTTCATGCGCTTCGACTGGTTTCATTCATTCACTATGCAGTTAGTTAACTGGGCCACAGAAACGATTTATTTCTAATTTGAGATGTTGCCTCGTACACAGAGACGGAGTCCAAGGCTGACGCCCCGGCTGTCATGGAGGAAGAGGAAGACGCCGAGAAGGCTTCCACGAGACCGACTGTGGCACCGACACCCCTGGTCGCGTCGGCCGCTGTCGCCAGTGGACCGTCGAAGGCCGAGGACGATCTGATCCGCCAACTGGAGCGGGAAAAGTTCCAGTCCGGTCGATAGGCCGACAGCTGGCCTCCACCGGCGACGGGGGCCGCGCAGTCCTCGAGTTGAACAGTCGACTCGCGGCACCCCGCCGGCGTTGCTGAATCGATCTCGGGCCGCCGTGAACTTCGTGCTGCCTGCGCCCGCTGCTTCCACTTACTGGCAGCAGGGATCTGCCGCCTGAGAACGCCGAAACCAGGGGATCGATGACTTCAAATTCCCTGTTCCTGTCGCCCTTACTTTCCCACCCCACACTTTTCGGGCCATTCTTTCAACCCTATCCCTTCTCCCTGATAGAGGCGAACGGCTGGATTTAAACGCCACGCCATTGTTGAGCTGGCGACCGCGTAACGTTTAGCCCGGCCGGCGTACGCAGTGGGCTGCGGAACTGTGTATACAGTGTGCCCCTATAGAAACGTACAGCGAGGCGCCTGGTTGAAATGGTGCCAATTCGAAGCAGCCGCGAGCACCCTCTGTCGCGGAATTGTAATACACATGCCTAAAAAGCGTAAGTCGGCTTGCTACGTGAAAGCCCACAGCTACCTGCTCGTTTAACACCCTACGACGCCCATGGCTACTAAGAAGTGGATCGCTTCTGTTGGTTCGGAACTTACAAGGAAAATTGGATGCTTAAATTTGTTGCGCCTTCTGATCCAGCAACCACTAGAACACGTAAAAACGTGTTCTCTCTTTCCGTTTTATTGGCATGAAGCGACAATATTCTTCCATATTTTAGCGTAATGTAATGTTTAGACGATTTTCCAAGCCCGCGACAATCGTCCAGTTCGCTCTAAATAAGAACAAAACACAAGTTTTCAACTTCGTTGTCACCCTACGTTTGAAGCAGATATGAATCCCTTTAATGCTGAAAGTTTTCGGAGGGATGCACGAACACTGCTGTCGATTTTATCATGCGGCTCATTCTTTGCCGGAGTATTGCCACTTAAAAGTAAGATCATGTCGTCAATGGTATAAGCTAGCCTTTCAACCCGCAGCTTTAGTTATTCCCTTTGATTGGTGCCCATGGTCCATCAGGGCAGAAATGACACTTAGTTGGTCGAGAGGTGCCACCAGGGGAAGAGTTGTTCGTAAGCTACCGCCAGTAGTTTCTCAGCCCAATGTTAACGTAGGCAGAGTGGCCCTCAGCCTTCCTTGTGTAACACTGAAGCACAGTCCGGGTTCCTCGGCAACCTTGACCGTGGAGCAGACGTATGCTTTACGGCGCAGTGCATCAGGATGCCGAAGGACGCGCTGCGCAAACCGTGCGGAGGGTTCTGGCGTCAGGCGATGACGGGGCTGTGGAAAGTGACATGAGGGCTGCGCACTGTAGCTGCAAACAGGCATGTACGTTTGACGTGCGTGGTGATCCAGTTTGCTTTAAGTGCGGCAATAACACGCAGTCCAGCTGGCCTGTTTTTCTTATAGCTACCGCTGCTTCCTTGAGTATAGGCGAATATATACCGGCTAGAAAAGGAACACTTATCAAGAACTGGCGAGAACAAAAATATGAACATTGTTTATTACTGGAAGCGAGAGTTTTTTTTGTCACATTTTTGTAGATAAAGGGGTCATTCAGTGTAAATATATGTACGTTCGGGAATTACACCAGTGCTTACCCGGCCTGCCCATGTTTTGTCAGAAGCGCTCTTAATTACTTCTCGCTTCTTCTGCGGCTGCAAAGAAATCATTTGAATCGGTCTCTCACGTCCAGCTTCGAGCGGATGCTATCGTCCACCCAGTTCACTTGCTGACGAGTCGTAGGCTCCCGACGTTCACGTGTATATTGTCATAGACTGCCTTTCTTTTGTTGTTCTCCTTCTAATAAAAGTCCGTGTTGAAAAAACAAAAACTGAGAGGTCTCTTTCGTCCGTGGATTTCTTTTGTTTCTGCCTGCCCATCACTCGCGATATTAAAAAATAACATTTCTGCGTGCTGACGCAGCGGCGATGGTATTAGTCTGCCATTCAAAATGTCGCAGGCTCGATCGGGGCCGTGGTGGCAATGTTTTTAATAGAGTTGCAATAAGTAAATAAACAAGCGTTCTCATCTTAAGTGTCGGCAGGGCTCGCTAAAGAAAAGCATTCTAAATAAAAGTATTTTAAATAAATAATCCCTCATCTAATACCCCGCTCCTGGGGCATTGGAGGTGTATTCTGAATAAATAAATAAATAAATAACCATGAGCCCACACGTACGGAGTCCTTCACCCTTCGTTTTGAAGCGATAAATCCTCCTATTTGCAATTTAAGAGCTTTTTATTAAGATATATGATTGGGTCGTATATTGCAGCAGCTCAGTATTTTCATTTTAGCGAGACTTTCCGCTTGAGTGCGCCTTTTCTTTTTTTAAGCGTTGGCTAGAGGATCCAATAATAATCACCAAGCTTAGACGAGCAATCTCTTCCAACGTATTATCCAGTGGTAATAAATGATTGTTTGACCCTTATGCACGTAACTATCGCTAGTCCTCTTTTGCGTGAAGGTAGAAAAACTTTTATTTTTCGTTAACGCAATGGTAGGGAGGAGTCTCGACGTCGAAGCGGAGTGGACCATGTTATACTGTTAACCAGGGCACGTCCGATGCGCAAAAGCTATGAGTGGAAAGTGCGCGATAGCCATGAGCGAGCAGCTACTGAATATAGTGCGATCCGGCCCTTGTGTCCACAAGGTATCATTTTTGTGTCGATCATTTCTTTGGCATATCAGCTCGCGCTTTGTGCCGGCCAGTGTCGGAGCGAGACCTCCCCTGTAAAAATGTTTTATACAGTCCATAGAGTATCAATACACTTCGTTCAATAAAATCTATAACTTGTCTAAATATTTATCGCCCTTACGTTTCTTAAGCTTTTGTCAACTTCTGTCTATAGCCGAATTTGTGACTGTCTGTAAATGGCCTATAACTTTTCTACACCAGAAAGGAAATGTAGGCTGTTATAGACATTATTGTGCGGATAGTCTATAGTTAGTCTACAGATAAAAGAAAATAACTTCAACCTCAGCATAAACGTTTCGCAACTTTCACGAACTGTAGGGGGTGCCGCGGAAAACCTAATATGGCTGCCCTAGAGGTTATCAAGCAGCCGCTCTAACCTTGTGCTGTGCTATGGCGCACTGGCTGACTCTCCAGTAAAATGTCTTGAATTGAGAGATATCGTGTCCCGCGTTACAGCAATTTAATTTAGAACTAAAGATGAAGAAGCCACTAAATAATTCATTACAACCTTCTCAAAGTAATACCCAGAACTGCTGCGCAACATAGACATACGCCTAGAGAGAAATACAACATAGACGTACACTACTGAAAAAGCTGCGAATAGATAATATCAATAAGTTTTAAGGATGGAAATAGTCTATAAGAAGCTATAGAGAATCTGATGACTTCTGGCGCTGCATTTTCTATCACATACACACATACACAACAGTCTACAACAAGACGTCCACACCAATGATGCACACACTATCAACTGGCTATTTACTTGTGTTATGAAGAAGAAGAAAACATGACAAAGAAGAAGAAGAGGACGGGTACAATAAGAAGAAACTTGGAGAAAATTTTCGGAGAAAAAATATTGCAGGATAAATAAAACGAGAGTTATAATTGCTTCGTTTGGACAATAGGAGAAGATATGAGCAATTTGCCATTGTTTAATTATAATTTTCGTTTTATTTTTCCTTCAATATTTTTCTCCTAATTTTTTCTTCGTTTTCGTCTCATTGTACCCTTCGTTTTCTTTTTCTTTGTCATATTTTCTTCTTCTTCATACAACTAGTAAATTGCCAGTTGATACAGTGCGTACCATCGGTGTGGACGTTTTGTGATCTCTTGTGTATGTATGTATGTATGTATGTATGTATGTATGTATGTATGTATGTATGTATGTATGTATGTATGTATGTATGTATGTATGTATGTATGTATGTATGTATGTATGTATGTATGTATGTATGTATGTATGTATGTATGTATGTATGTATGTATGTATGTATGTATGTATGTATGTATGTATGTATGTATGTATGTATGTATGTATGTATGTATGTATGTATGTACGTACGTACGTACGTACGTACGTACGTACGTACGTACGTATGTATGTATGTATGTATGTATGTATGTATGTATGTATGTATGTATGTATGTATGTATGTATGTATGTATGTATGTATGTATGTATGTATGTATGTGATGGACAATGCAGCGCCAGAAGTCATCAGATTCATCTAACCAACTATCCCGCACGCAAGTTCTACTGCCTATAGAGAGAGTATTATTTATTTATTTATTTATTTATTTATTTATTTATTTATTTATTTATTTATTTATTTATTTATTTATTTATTTATTTATTTATTTATTTATTTATTTATTTATTTTGAAGGCGGGAGTTTATTCAAAGGTACTGGTCCCCGAAGAACAGCTGCGAACATAGCCCGCAGACAGTCAGGTCGAATACACGCAGCGATGTCGATGCCACTGACAGGAACCTTCCATCTAATAAGAGAAAGCATCAGTACTAATTACACAAAGCAGCGAGGCGATACGAGTAAAGTTGTCATTGCACAGTGGGAACCTGGAATATTACACAATGGAAACATTATTGAATGCTGCGGCTGCGACGTCAGGTTTTGCTACACGACTTCGTCATTAGTAAGTTGATTCCATTCATGTACCTTTCGAGGAAAAAATTAATATTTAAAGCAGTTATTACGCAGTCTAAAATTGGTGATTGTAAGTTTGTGTCTTTACCTCGTAGTTTAACCTGTAGAAAAAGTTATTAATTCGTACAGATTAATTTTATTATGACCGTTGATTAATTGATAAGAGAACTTAATACGAGGAAGGTGATTTCTTTCTGTTATAGATACTAAGCGAGCACTTTTTGAAAGTTCACTTACAGATGTGCGTCCATAGCTGTTGTATACAAAACAAACTGCTCATGTTTGTATTTTTCAATTTATTTAGGATTATTTGGAGAATGTATCCCAAAGTAGCACCGCATGTTCTAATATAGGAAGGGAAATCGATTTGTACGTACGTTAGGAGCCAAACTCAAGGTGCGGAGAGCTTTAAGCAAGCCTAAGAAAAAAAAAAGTTCACGTTATGGACCACTTCTTATTTATTTGCCCTTTCCTTTTTCGCAGAAGCGCGTGTTACCGCAGCCTCACGGCAGCCTACTTTTTACACGGCTTATTACAGTAGGCCAGCTCACAGTTTTTCGCATGTCCGAAGGAAAACGCATTGGCAAGGCTAGAAGGGTACAGACGGCTGTGCCAGTTACCTCGACAGTGCCGCAAAGCAGTCTTCTCGAAGTCTAGAGGGAAATGCGGCTGACTACCAAGAGCTGCTCAGAGGAAGATTAACGCGTTCGTCGCATACTCGAACACTCACATTGCGAGCGCTGTCAGCTGAACGCTAAGGCGAAGCGCGCGGCGAAGCCGAAGTAGTCCATCAAGCACGGCTGCCTTTCGTACGACTCCGGCAGGGAAAAGCCATCGCTCAAACAGGATTACGCGCTGAAAGCCACGTCAGGACCGGTCCTCCTCGTGCTTCGCGCAATTTTCTTGGCTTAGAAATGTTCGGGCTTCAAAGAGATGGCGTGTGCATTTCGTCGAATCTTAGAACCAGAACAGACGTACGCAGTGCGCGCCGCTACGTCACCACGTTCTCCTAGCAGATGTGAATCTCCTTATTTAGTGTATCTTTCTTTTTTAATATTTTAATGAACGAGTGGAATGACTTGTACTTCTTCTGTTCTTTCGCTCTAATATACTCCTAGCTGTCCGACACAGGAGGTGAAAAGAAGAAAGCACTCGGGACAGGCACCTTCCCCGCGCGATTCAAGCATGTGCGGTAATATCTGCGGCGACATAGATCTATCCGCGCACAAGATCTTTTCTCCAAGCAATATGTAGACGAATTCTCGTGCTGTCACGATAAACCGACACTAAAGTACACCACATGGCCCTGTCTTAAAGCCGACTTGGACCCCATCATAGACAACCTGAGTGTGACACAATGTGAGCACTTGCCAGCGAAGACGACGAAAAGCAACGATTTCTAGCACGCCGAGCTACAATGGCAGCAGTGAAGTGCGGCATCCTGGACCGAGAATCAACCACGGCACACAACTGACCAGTAAGGGTCACGAACACATCAAACATACGCGAAATATTTTTTTTTTCATCCATCCATCCATCCGCGTATTTGAAACATTTAAGATGTTATAGCGCAACCGACGCATTTTGTTGCATTACTTTTGTTCTTTCCTTAATTTCAATGCGACAATTAGCTAAATCTTCAAAACAGATATTCCCTACGTCCTTTGTACAGGAAATCTTCTAAACCCGCAGTGCAGTACACTGCGTAGCTTCCACGGCCCCATCGATGGTATTTTGGAGCGAACGTTATACGCAGTGCCCAATAAGCCTCTTCAATGCAATAGCTAGTCCCTCTGGGACGTTAAACCCTATGAATGAGCCATACATGCAAATGCCGATCTATTTGCATTTGTCTTCTTTAACCTCACTTAATCGTTGTCGTAACTCGTGAGCCACTGTGTAGAGTGGCCAGTGAGCCATCCTATATAACAGTTGACCCTAAGGAGCCAAGTTTTGTTCAGCCTCCCGCAACCTGCTGCGGACAGCCTAGAGAACGGCAGTGATTGAAGCATAATATAAAGTGCCAAAGAATCATTGAATTCAAGTAAAGGAAAGTTCAATCATGTAAAAAAAAAATGCTTCGTTTGAAAATTGCATTCATGTTTTGATTTTACTTTTTTTAATATCGGCTTGTATGGCAGCGAACAAACTCTCTCTTCTTCTCTCTCTTCTTCTCACTCCGTTCCTTTTTAAAAGCACTTCTGCTCTCTTTGCAGCACGCTCCTCGCCGGATACCGTGTATCAACAAATTCCCCAGGATGGTAAAGTACATTGCGCAGTCGTTTCTACGGCACCGGCTTTAATTGGCGGTCACGAACATATATACTTTCTCGCAGGAAAGGAATCAAGGTAAGAGAGAAAAACCTTTAAATGTTGAGAGAATCGAGAAAAACGTCGTTAACTTAAGCTCATTCAGTCGCTGCCATCTCTTCCCTGACCTGTTTTGAAAGAAGCGTTGTCGTCGAGCGCGAAGAGGAACCTCGGCGCCTCACGCGACTCCGGCTTTGTCGCGCGCGCGTGTCCCCCCGTACGCCGGCCGCCATGCAGCAGGTCAGACTGGTTTTCACGACCTCCAACGTTGCAAGCCTCCCGATTTCTTTTTTATATTTTTCATTCGGTTTCTGCGGAAAAAGACACGGATGCCCCGAACACATGCGCCGCGGCCGAAAAGCAAAAGCCGCTCCGTGCCGTCCAGAGCTCCCCGCGTGAAGGAGTTAAGCGGAGCAATCAACAGACCAGAAATGAGGTCACAGTGCCGTTTCACCTGCCTCTTCTCGCGCTTTGTAAATGCAGTGAGCGAATCCGCCTAACGATGCAAGTCGTCGCGAGCCGGAGAGCTCTATGTGCACCATAATACGCAAACTCTGAAACGTCTCCCTTTACAGCGCGAGCAGACCAATACTGGCAGTTTGTTGAAACTGTCCGATCCTACTTGGGGTCAGTATATTGTCAACGTACTCCAATAATGGGCCGGTGGCTAATGCTTCCTCGGAAGGCTTCCCACTCCAGAGACAGGCAGGAGAGAGCTGGGAATTTGAATCGCAGGGCTGGATGAGAGGGAGTTCCACAGGGATGAGCGCTTGTGAGAAGCGTGGAATATATGGTGGTAGATCACCGAACTGTCTCTGTGAGGGCGTTGGTTAGGGCGCGGGCGTACAGCGTACGACGCATTGGTTTTCCCTTTAGAAGTGAACAAAACTGTACATACTAGCAGGATAACAGTAGCGGATGCCACATTTGAAAAGCTCATTCTTCTAATTCACCTTGTCCTTTCGTCTGCAATCGGAAAGCCTTCACTTTGAATCTAGAAACGGTAACTAACATTGGTCGCCAGCGACCAGCACTCCCTTCTGAGCCAGCATCTACCAGTGGTGTATGAACACCACAATGAGCCTCTCACCAAAATTCACGGAAGCCTACACCTTTCGCCATTGTTTCCTTACATGGGTTATAAAATATACTCTTCATTAAGTTTTCAATTATCCCCTCAAGCGCATACTTTACTGTTTGAGTTTTAGCGAACTGCTTCAGCAAACGTGGGTCTGATAACAAATTCAGATAACAAAACGCTCGTGCAGCGTTTTATTGCTTGAAACAGAAAGCTGTTTTATTTGTGCTAATATCTGTTTCATACGTGGTGGCGGCGAACGGGACAGACATACGTAGTACTGAAATAGCTTTATTGGGAATAATTATGTCGGCGACGGCAATAGCAACTACGTAAACGCTGGTCGAGCAACTGCTATGCGATGTTGGTGTACGTTAAAGAACCCCAGGGGGTCGAAAGTTCCGGAGTCTATTTCATTAATTTCCACTTGCTGAAACTATACTGGAGCACGTATTTACAGCCTACCTGAACAACTTCTTAGAGCAATCAGGGATTTTAACAAATGCTCAGCATGGCTTCCGACGAAGGCTTTCAGTTACAACGCAACTGGTGTTCACTGTAGTTGAACTTACCAACGTACTTGATGGCGGTAGTCAGGTTGACATAATTTTTAGACTACCCTAAATTTTTGGATAGAGTTTACCATAATAGACTAATAACAAAAAATAAGATTAATAGGCATCCCGTTCTAAATAACTGGATTGCACCATATTCATCAGACAGGAAACGGATTGTCAACACCGATGGCTCCATTTCTCGCTTCTATGAGGTCAACTGAGCTATGCAAATTCAATATTTCGCAAATAAATATTTATGTTAGTTATCTCATAAAAGCTCTCGGACCCTCTGCGCGTTCTCTTTGTATTGCATTTTTCCTACTCCAATCAAAGCACCTGACTATCACCTTGTTTTGAATTCTAACCTGCAATTACTAGCAAGTTTGTGCGATGAGTTGAAAATGCTTATCGACGTTGATAAGGCTGTTGCGCACTACACCAGTAAAAAAGAAATCTTTATTATTATTACACTTTATTTAATCAACATCGAGTGAGTACAAATAACTGGCCTGCCAACGCCTTAAAGGGATTGAGTGGCAGAGTCTGACAGGCAGCGGAAGCACGCACATATAAGCGAGGCACGATTAAATATTTGTACAAGAAAAAAGGATATGTATCATAACTTTGATTAGGAAAACAAAGAGGTACACAAACTGTACAAGACTACATTCCAGAGTTAATGCTTTTCATGTGTACGCAAGAAAAGCAGACCGTATTAGTGCATGCATATAAATAAAACGTGAAACATATCTTCCAATAGATCAAAACATCTCTAACGTATCACTCGTGCTGCAAATGCATTTCTTTGCATTCATATCGCTCTGTGACACATGAATCGCCAAGATGGTATGTGGAAAACTTATAAAATTGTACAAAAGCCATTATTACATTTTTGAACGCGTATTCCAACACCCTTTTAAGTTTATATTTCGTTTTAGAGCGAAAAATGCTAGCGGTTATCTTGTCAAAGAAAAATTTAATGTAATACAAATAACCACTTAATGTTTGTGTACCACAACAATATCAATGTAATTAGACAAGTAAGCGAATATGAGCGCATAAATGTCACAATAATTTCCAGGAAGAGATGGACAAATGGCACAACAGTATGCGCTCCTACGCTCGTAAGTTTCGTTTTGTCAAGTTCCATATGGCAAGATGTAATCATGATCATCAGTCGGACTATATCCACTGCAGGGCGAAGGCGTCTCCCATATTTCTCCAATGAGTCCGGTCCTGGACTAGCTGCATGCACTTGACTCTTGCGAACTTCTTGACCTCATCCACCCACGTAACTTTCTATCACCCTCCAGATGTACTAGCGTATTATGGGTGAAGGCATATAAATCCATAATGAGACGGAGTCACGAAAATGCCTCCATTGCAGAATAGGAGTTGGTCACCCTGGTGCAGTGATTGGCCACAACCTCCCACGATTATTCCTGCAAAACCTCGGCCCTCAGTAACAAAAACTCGGGCCAGTTGCCGCTGAGCACGCCCGATAAGCGCACAGAGAGGTAAAGGTTGTTGAAGTGCGCGGCATGTAACACGGTCAGGACCAACATTTTTGGTTCATGCATGGCCTAAGGTAGTACGAACCATGTAAAAACGACACCAGGAGTCGCATTTCACAAATTGCGCTCGTTATTCCTCTTTCCGAACTGACTGTTCTCCTTAGGTTTCGGCGAGTACATACTCGTGGGCATATAGCGGATGTTTCTGTTCTGCTGTAGGTTCCCAAAAGATACTGAGGAGCTAACACTTTGGGAACAGGATGAGCAAAAGACAGCGGCGGCTTGTATTTTGTTCATTTTATTCCAGAATTCATTGACTGGACAAACGGCATGATTGCTCATACGCTCTGTGCCAGCTCTGTTATTTCCAAAGCAGCTACAGGCGCCGATAACCAGTATATAAACTAAGCACGGTTCATCCTGTGTAATAAAGTATACATGACGGATGAATCTGCGCGCGATTATTACGGGTAGCGATACAGATCGCTCGGTCGAAAAGCAGTCGTCGTACCCCAAAATTGAGAAACAACTGTCAGAAAAATTATGGAGATCTCTTGTGGTGCTTGTTAGATAGTGACATCGTATGTCGGGGACATGAATTACGTGTGAAGGCGAATAAAGTGTGGATAAAGTTAGATTATGGGTCGATTAAGGAGGATTAGGTGGAGAAAGTTTGATTACGTTTTATTACGTTATAATAACGGTGAGTTAGTGAATGAAGGGCGAATAGGGCGTATTACGTTTTATTAAGTGCGATAATGTTGGATTAGGACGGATTAAGCTGGATTATATAGGTTTTTAAGCTGTAATATGGCAGTTTACGTGGGATTAAGCATAATTAGTTTGGATTAACTTCGATTATGACGTTCGATTATGACGGTGGGGTTGAATAACAGCAATTACGATGGGTTAAGGGTGATCATGTTGATTTAATGTGGATTAGGTTTGATTAAAGGCCGCTAATTTGGGTTGTGCTAGATTATGTTAGATTATGAATAATTAACTTCGCATTCATAGTACGTAAGCAGCAGCCCCGTACTTTAAAGGAAGCAAATAAGTAATTGCTAATTAGGCGAGGAGAGAAAGGGCGGAAACCACTTGCAAGCAGAATTTGAAATCACTTAAATATTTGAAGAAAGAAAAAGCACCAAGTGCTAGATGTGTTAAGCCTTTTGCCAGAGATAAGTATGTTTCTCAGTTCAATCAGCATTTCATAGACTACGATCTTGGGCAAGCATCTCTCCAAGATTCGCAAAGGTGTAGTAGAGGTCTACGTAAAATCAGGATTCCTTACATAACAAAAGAGTGTTAAAGTCTCGTACAAAATGGCAAACTGAGGTCAGTCCTTTAATACTTACCTTATTTGAGAACCAGCGCAATTTCAGTATGCACTATCAGCATCATGGCATTAACCGTGACCAGTGTCACTGTTTATAGTTAACGAAGAATGCGTGCAACGATGGTGTAGCACTGCGGTTTGCGGCTTCATGCAACCCATGGGATTAATGGCGAATAATGCATTCCGAAGAGATCTTGCCTTGCTTACACTTCAGCAGAACAGCACATCTTGAATTTTAATACTTTATTTACTTTGATATTTGGTAGTTTTGTATCAAATTCCAACTTCATTCATATTTATCTTTCAGCCAGTAAATTCTATGTTTGTCATAATATTGTCACATTAGGCGGTGCATACGCATAAAGAAAGAAGAAGAAGACTCTCGTGAGTTTGAGAGAAGACGACGTTCAACAGCGTCGGCTAGTGCCTACAGAGAACGTCTGTTTGAAAGCCTTGTCTTCGGTGTCCGCCCTCTGCTACAAGCTGAACTACCCCGTAACACCTTGGTGGAGGTACTTTCGATTCCCCTTGCCACAGGTCCTCGTACTTTCGCGCCAGAAACCTGGATTTGCGCAGTGGACGTCATCTCCCTGAGCTCACCCCACCGACTACCACAGTAAGCATGGCATCCCAGGACGCATCACCCGCTACGAAAACTCCAGCTGCCCCCATGGTTTTAACCAAAGTCCGTCATCCGCCTATCTTTAACGGCGAAGACAGCAAGGACGTTGAAGATTGGCTTGACGAATATGAAAGGTGCAGCAAGAATAACCGCTGGGATGATAGCATAATGCTTGCAAACATCATCTTCTATCTGGCGGGAGCGGCGAAGGCCTGGTTTACCAATCACGAACATGCCTACGTGGGAGATCTGCAAACAAAAACTGCAGGACTTATTCGGCAAACCAATTGGGCGAGCTCTGGCAGTCAAAAAAGACCTGGATACTCGGGCTCAATCGTCAACCGAGTCATACCTGGCCTACATACAGGACGTTCTCGCATTGTGTCGAAAGGTGAATACCTCCATGACCGAAGATGATAAAGTGGGCCATATACTTAAGGGTATCGCTGATGACGCATTCAATATACTTCTCTACAAAGGCTGCTCTACGGTGGACTCAGTCCTGCAAGTTTGTCGCCGTTTCGAACAGGCGAAGCAGCACCGCATCGTCCATCGGTTTCAGCGCCTTCCCAACACGGCGACTACATCCTCATGTGACGACTTGCCCACGTTACAGCAGCCTTAAGTCAGAATAACCTCACTACCATCGTCCGCAGAGAAATCGAGGCCTTGACTTCTGTTACACATACGTCACCTCCTGCACAGGCAACACTAGCTATGATACAGGCTGTTGTCCGCCAAGAATTCGCTAGTGTTGGCCTCGTTTCAAATCCGGCCCCACCACCCCCTGCACCACAGCCAATCCCAGTGGTTGCTCCTGCTGCCACAACCCCGCCCTACACACCGCGCTATCCTACCCGCAATCCTGCGGAGTGGTGCACATCTGACGATAGGCCTATTTGCTTCGTCTGCTGTCGAGCTGGCCATACGTCCCGCTATTGCCGCAGCCGTCCGGCTCCCCCCTCTCAACCCTATTACAGCCCTGTCCGCCATAACTATTATGGACCATGACGCGTTTCTGTCACCCCAGCACATCTTCGTACTGAGAACGCAGAGCAAGACTGTCGTCCTAGCCGTTCTCCATCGCCTCAAGCCCACCATTCCCGATCACCTACTCGTCGCCGCAGCTTTTCCCCAACGTACCAAGGCACCTACTCGGGAAACTAGACATCGCAGCGCCCGGACGTGACGCTGCTTTACCAACCCGGACAGCCAACTGTGTTTCGACCATCGCACCACGCCGCAACCTGATCAATGTCCTCGTAGATCGAGTCCCTGTGCCCGCTCTCATTGACACTGGAGCCCATATTTCAGTTCTTAGTTCGTCGTTCTGCCAGCGCCTCAAAAAAGTTCTTACGCCCGCAAACACCTACAGTTCGTGTTGCTGATGGAAACACTGCTGCCATCATCGGAATGTGCACTGCACGCGTTAGCATCGCCGGCCACCACGTCCCTGTGCTCTTCGCCGTCCTTACTACTTGTCCTCAAGACGTGATTCTAGGCCTAGACTTTTTAACAGCCCATTCCGCTCTCATTGACTGTTCCTCCGGACTTCTGCGCCTAGCTCTGCCCTATTGTGTTCACGACCCCAGTGCTGACCAATCCCAGCCTCGCCTCCACTCCAGCACATTTACTCGCCTACCTCCCGAGGCGGCAGCGTACGTGCCCATGTCACCTTTCCCCCCCCCCCCCTTCCTGACGGCGACTACGTTGTCAACCCCATCACCGACGTCACTCTACAGCGCAACATCGTCCTACCTCATAACATTGTACACGTCGAGAATAAACTCACCTACATTCCCGTACTCAACTTCAGCATGTCTTCACAAGTTCTCCCGGAGGGCATTTTCCTTGCCGAGCTGTCGCCTTTGTCCAGCTTTACTATTTCTGCCGTGCTGTCCGACCGTCACGCCGACGTACCTGCACAACCTGTCCCATCACATAGTCCGGAGGACCGCATCTCAGCCATGGTTGCCTCTGACCTGCGTCCCGAATATGCCAGCGCCCTTGCCGGCCTTTTGAGGTCATACAGCGACATTTTTGATTTCGGTCACGGATCCCTGGGCCAAACGTCCGTCGTCACACATCGTATTGATACTGGAGATGCCCGACCTATTCATCGACGGCCTTACAGAGTTGCTCTTTCCGAACGCAGGATCATTCAGGAAGAAGTAGAGAAAATGTTGGCAAGCAACATTATTGAGCCGTCGAGCAGCCTCTGGGCGTCTCCGGTAGTGCTCGTCAAAAAGAAAGACAACAGCTGGAGGTTTTGCGTTGATGATCGACACCTAAACAAGATAACAAAGAAAGACGTGTACCCTCTTCCAAGGATCGTTGACGGTCTCGACTGCCTGCATGGTGCTAACTAGTTCTCCTCCATCGATCTCCGTTCTGGATATTGGCAGATCTCTGTTGACGAAAGAGATCGTGAAAAGACGGCTTTTGTCACCCCGGATGGCCTCTACCAATTCAAGGTGATGCCTTTCGGCTTATGCAATGCCCCTGCGACATTCGAGCGTATGATGGACTCCCTATTACGCGGGCGCAAATGGACCACATGTCTGTGCTACCTCGATGACGTCATCGTATTTTCATGAACCTTTGAAGGCCATGCACCTCCATCGTGTTTCGGCTTTTCTTGGCGTCTTCCGACGAGCTGGCCTTCAGTTGAACTCCAAGAAATGTACCTTTGGTCGCCGGAAGCTCAAGGTCCTAGGACGTTTAGTCAACACCCATGGCATCTAGCCAGACCCCGACAAAATTCGCGCTGTAAGGGATTTCCGTAAACCGAAATCTAGCAGCGACGTGCGTAGCTTCCTCGGACTTTGCTCATATTTCCTGCGATTTTTACCAAACTTCGCAGAAATAGCCCGTCCGCTCACGCAGCTTCTGAAAAAAGAGGTCTCCTTTACCTGGGGCCACGAACAATCGCCCGCCTTCGTCGCTCTTATTGCCCACCTCACCGGTCCGCCAGTGTTGGCTCCCTTCAATCCGTCATCGCTCACAGAAGTACACACCGACGCAAGTGGTCATGGAATTGGTGCCGTTCTCGCACAACGTCAGCTCGGGTTACCTCGCGTCATCGCCTATGCCAGCCGACTCCTCTCTGCGGCCGAACAAAATTATTCCATCACTGAACGTGAGTGCTTAGCCCTAGTTTGGGCCATTAAAAAGTTCCGCCCTTACTTGTATGGACGGCCATTCACAGTAGTCACTGACCACCACGCACTGTGTTGGCTTTCTACACTCAAAGACCCTACTGGCCGCCTTGGACGTTGGGCCTTGCGCCTTCAGGAGTACAATTTTTCAGTAGTTTATAAGCCTGACCAGTTGCATCGAGACGCCGAGCCGATTGCCTGTCCCGTCATCCAGTTGACCCGCCAAGCCAACCTGAATGTGACAATGACGCTTGCGCGCCCTCTATTTCTGATTTCTCGAACATTCGCCATGAGCAACGCCAGGACCCTCAGCTTCGCGAAATTATCAATCGCCTCACCGCCGATCGCCATGACCCTTCCCTTCGTTTGTTCGTGCTCCACGACGGCACCTTCATCATCATCATCATCATCAGCCTGATTATACCCACTGCAGGGCGAAGGCCTCTCCCATATTTCTCCACTTAACCCGGTTCTGTGCTAGCTGCATCCACTTGACCCCTGCGAACTTCTTAATCTCATCCGCCCACCTAACTTTCTGCCGCCCCCTGCTACGCTTTCCTTCCCTTGGAATCCAGTTTGTTACCCTCAGCGACCATCGGTTATCCTCTCTTCGCACTACATGTCCTGCCCATGTCCATTTCTTCTTCTTAATTTCTACTAGAATGTCGGTAACTTGAGTTATTTCTCTGACCCACTCTGCACGCGTTCTATCTCTTAATGTTACCCCTACCATTTTTCGTTCCATACCTTATACCTTATGACCTTACCTTATACCGGCACAATATGCGACCTGATGGCCCCGACCTTCTACTAGTAGTCCCTCAGCACCTACGCTCAGCCGTCCTTCAACAGCTTCACGACGTTCCTACAGCGGGTCATCTAGGCGTCTCTCGCACATACGACAGTGTGCGTCGTCGGTTCTTTTGGCCAGGCCTATATCGTGCAGTCCGCCGCTACGTAGCTGCTTGTGACCGCTGTCAACGCCGAAAAAAGCCATCAGTTTTACCAGCTGGACTTCTGCAGCCAATCGACATCCCCATAGACCCATTTTCTCGAGTGGGTCTGGATCTTCTAGGGCCTTTTCCACTGTCCGCATCGGGGAACAAATGGGGTGCGTTGGCCTCTGACTACGCCACAGGCTACGCGGTCACACGAGCAATACCAACCAGTTGTGCAACTGATGTCGCTGCTTTCCTCCTCAACGACGTTATACTCGTCCATGGAGCTCCCCGCCAACTGCTCACCGACCGTGGCCGTTGCTTTCTGGCTCGTATAGTCGACGAGATCCTACGGCTGTGCAACGTTCATCACTCTTTCATGACTGCCTACCATCCACAGACGAACGGGCTTACCGAACGCCTTAACCGGACACTGACTGACATGTTGTCTATGTACGTTTCTGATGACCACCGTGACTGGGACATAACGCTGCCATATGTGACATTCGCTTACAATTCGTCGCGTCACTACACTACCCGCTACTCCCCCTTCTATCTTCTTTACGGCCGTGAACCTCTGCTTCCTTTTGACAGCCTACTCCCGTCTGTCACCACTGCCAGCTCATATGCTCGTGACGCCATAGCCCGAGCTGATGCTGCCCGCGTTGTTGCTCGCAACCGACTCGCAGCCTCTCAGCACTCCCAAAAACGTCGCTATGATTCCTGTCATTGCAACACCGAGTATTCTTGCGGCTCTCTCGTGCTGCTTTGGACTCCATCTCGCCGCGTTGGCCTTTCGGAAAAACTTTTGCCCCGGTATACAGGACTCTATCCTATTTTACGACAAGTGACTCCAGTGACATACGAAATTGCGCCCTTGCATCCCGTCCGCCATGCCTCTACACCACGCACCGAGACGGTCCATGTTGCACGCCTAACACCGTACTACATGGACCCTGGTTTGGACGCTAGTACGCACCGGGACGGTGCTTTCCAGCCGGCGGGGTAGAGTCACATAAGGCGGTGCATACGCATAGGGAAAGAAAAAGAAACTCTCGTGAGTTTGAGAGAAGACGACGTTCAACAGCGTCGGCTAGTGCCTACAGAGAACGTCTGTTTGAAAGCCTTGTCTTCGGTGTCCGCCCTCTGCTACAAGCTGAGCTACCCCGTAACAATATAAACGATTTGATGTTCGTATTCACGTTGTAGGCAATATCGCATATCTGTGTAACCCACCAGAAATAATGTTCCTCCCTGATCTTTTGTTCTTTTTTTATTTTGTTAGCTAGTCACAAAATGCTCGATCACAAGATTTGAAAGCACCTGCTGCCTTGAAGCGTAATAAAGTGTATCAGTGTGATGGTCAGACTTATTATTTACAGCTGTACGGGTTTCTTTTGGGAGGAACTAGAAACTATGTCACTGCTCTTGCTTTTTTCCAAAAGGATGAATTCAACTGTCATTCAGGTTTTTAGCATGCATTGTTATTTCTCATGCCTTGAATCAATTTTATTTTGACAACAAACATGACTGTTCATATATTGTTTTTATCTCTAGGCCGAAACTATGTGTATTTTAAGCTTTAGAAGAAGCTTTATTTGCAGCTGCGGTGGGCTTTGGCGAAGGCACTCACCTGCTAACCCACAGGTCATGGGTCCGATCCTGATAAAGGAAATTGCATACTAATGACGCTATCATGAAAGGAAATTGGCCATCTAACTCGGCTGAACGGAGATCGATGAGCAACAGCTATATTTTGCTTGACTTTTGCGTCGTTTAGCTTTTGATTTTTGGATTCTATTTGTCGAGAGCGTTTCAACGATATGTGATATGACGTTGTAGCATAATATTCAATGTTAATCATATTTACCAATCGTCAGAAGTTAGGACCTTAGTGTACCGCCATGACATTACTTTGTACAGCCCTACTCGATATAAGCTACGCTAAGACATACGACTTGAAAGGATAGCGTACATTTAACTCTTGATTACAAGTAACTAAGTAGCGGTAAATAATTATGACGTGCAGTTAGTCCAGTGCAATTATACTCAGCATAAGCAATCGAACGATATGCTACGTTAACCTATAGCATGTATTTTAATTTTTATTAGCAAATAACTAATTGTCAGTATTAAGTTGGGCATACAATTAGCCCAGTGCAAATATACTTGACATCAACTATCTAATCTTATATGATCCGATGATGTCGCATGTTTAATAGCAGTTAATTATTTCACTATGTTTAATTAAAACTTGCACTTACTTCAGTGCTAATATACTCCACATAAACTACGCAACTATCTAATACTAGCGTTTGCTATGGCTTTACTGAGGTTTGACATTAAGGTAGAGCTGCGACTTTTGCCCTGAGTCAGCCTAAGAACGCCCGATTACTTGAATATCGTCGAGATCTTTTAAAATCAAGGTGGTTCGAATCGATTCAGAGATGTCTAGTATGGCCTATCTGATGGCCGACAGCATTGCATCAGAACCTAAATATCCTTTAAACTCTTGAAACACACTTGCAACGCCGGCAACCAGTGCTCCCTAGCGCTTGGCAGGCGCTTCTTGCCCCCTTTGAGATACCCGCCACAGCCTTCACCTCAGCCCGTTCGTCGGTCCAGGCGACTTCCACGCCAAAACATTTGTACAAACTTCATCGCTCTAATCGAAAATCACGACCCTAGCCTGGAAGCAAGGAACAATAATTTCAGAGATATAATTATTTAGTGCGCTTACAAATAGACGGTAGGATTGTTCTAGAGGATACCGATAAGCTTCCTAAGGAAACAAACGATTTGATTAAGAAACGCCAGAGTATGAAAGCTTCTAATCCAACAGACCAGATAGAACTGGCATAGATATCAAAGCTGATCAATAAGCGCAAAGTGGCCTATATAAGGAAGTAGACCATGGAGAAAATACAGTATACTCTATAGAACGGGGGAAGCCTTAAAGCGGTGAAGAAGAAAGGGACAAGGCGGGCAATGTCATCAAGAATATGGAAAAGGTAGTCAAAGTAGCCGAGGAGTTCTATACTGATCTCTACAGTAGCCAAAGTAGTCAGGACAATAATAAGATTGGCAGCAGGAAAAAGCTGTCAGACGTTCTGCCAGTGACGAGGGACGAGGTCAAGAAAGCATTAGAAACTATGTAAAGGGAGAAATCTGCTGGACAGAATCAGGTAACTGCAGATTTGTTGAAGGACGGGGGTATATCATGCTAGAAAAACTGGCCACCCTGTATCGCAGTGCTTGATGCCATCGACGGTAACAAAAGCATTGAAGAACGCAACAATTATCGTAATTCATTAGGAAGGGGACGCTAAAAACTTGAAAAATTACACACCAATCAGATTAGTGTCTGTTACGTATAAGATATATATGAAGGTGATCGCTAGTAGAATCAGGACAACCATAGACTTCAATCAAGCAAACGATCAAGCGTGTTTTTGCTGAAAGGATACTCTACCATTGATCATATCCATACCATCAACCAGCTGATAGAAAAATGCTCGGAATATAATCGGCTCTCATACATAGCATTCATTTATTACTAAAAAGCATTTGATTCTGTAGAAACCTCGGCGGTCATTCCGAAATCAGGGTGTAGATGACTTGTATGTGAAAGTACTGGAAGATATGTACCGTAGCTGCACAGCACCCATAGTTTTACTTAAAGAAAATAACAAACTTCCTTTAAAGAAACGTGTTAGGCGAGGAGGCACGATCTCTCCAGTACTATACACAGCTTTCTCAGAGGAAGTATTCAGAGACTTGGAATGGGAGCACTGTGGAATAAGGGTAGATGGAGAATACCTCCATAATCAGCAATTTTCCGATGACATTGCCTTGCTAAGTAACTCTTTCTTTCCGAATTCAGTATCATCACTGATGGCTATGAAATTCTGAAGATGCAAAACAAAAGAGAAACAATTTCAGTTGTATACCGCCCACGGCGAGGGAATGTCATGCGCTTCTTTCACTTTTATGAAACATTTCTCAACTTTGCTTCACAAAGTAACCTCTAGTTGACCAGCGGCGGCAATTTCAACATAAAAATTTTAGAAGACTGTATTGTTACTGTGAAATAGAAAAGGGGCGTTTATTTACAGTGATATGGCAGTAGGATAAGGTGAAGCCTACTAGCCCCAGGCACCAACGCTTTCTCCTCTTCTTCTCCCAGACCAGCACAATTCTTCCTCGTCGTCAGTGGCGTGACATTTCCCCGCTACTCAGCCTAAGCCCTCTGGGCGTGTTCGTGAGTCGTGCGAGGCTGACACGGCTTCAACATGACATAGATCGGTTTTGGCAGACCGACGACCCCATGCTGTCAGGCGGGCTATTGCATAAGTTAAATCGCTGATGCGTTTGACAACCACATATGGGCCGTCATAGTGGGCAAAGAGTTTTTGATGTAGGCCACAGCGCCAAATTGGACGCCACATGCAGACTAAATCCCCTACAGAGTACGTTACCCGCCGGTGACTGGCATCGTATCGCACTTTAGAACGTTCTTGTGAAGCCCCAGACCGTAATCGGGCGATTCTCCGAGCTTCTTCGGGGAGACAGAGGGTCTCAGCCAGGCAGGGGCCTTCACGGCTTATGAAGGGCAGGATAGTATCCAGGGAGTAGCGTGGCGGTCTGGCATAGAGCAGGAAAATTGGAGTGTACCCAGCCGTTTCATGCGTGGCGGTATTAAACGCATACGTGATGAAGGGTAGTATGGTGTCCCAGTTCTTATGCCCTGCGTTCACATACATGGCTAGCATGTTGATAAGCGTTCTGTTGACGTGCTCAGTCAAGCCATTTGTCTGGGGATGGTATGGCATCGAGTGTCGGAAAGTTACGGCGCATAAACGAATGAGCTCTTCAACATCAGCAGTGAATTGTCGGCCCCGATCAGTGATGACAATTCGTGGCGGCCGGTGTCGTAAGATGACTGAGTGCAGACGAAAAGCGACACCTGATGCGCCGTAGCAGATGTAAGAGCGGCGATTCCACAGTAACGTGTGAGATAGTCCACGCATATTACAATTCAGCGATTTCCATCCACGGACTTCGGAAACGGACCTACGAGGTCAATGCCCACTTGATCAAACGGAGCTGTCGGGGTCTTCACAGGGTGCAGCATGCCAGATGGAGTTGCAGTTGGACGTTTGTGACGTTGGCATTGCTTGCAACTGGCAACGTATTGTTCAATCGTCGAGCGCATTCTGGGCGAGTAAAATCTTTCTTGAGCACGGTGGAGTGTTCAAACCGATCCCAAATGCCCAGAAGTTGGATCATCATGCATAACACGCAATACGTCCGTGCACAGCGCCTTGGAAACTACGAGTAGGTATCGCTGGCCGACAGGCGAATTAGTCTTTTTCCATAGGAGGCCATCACGCACACAAAAACGGCTTATAGGTACGCTGGCTTGGGCGGCCGCAAAGAGAGGCTGCACACTGCTATCATTTTGCTGTTCCGCTTCGAAAACATTCGTGTCGCAGAACGCTAGCTCGAGGGTCGATATATAATTGTCGAAATCGTCGCTGTAAGGTCCAGTCGTGGCCATTTGCATCATAGAAAGACAATCTGCGTCTGCATGACGCCTCCCGCTTTTGTACACCACGGCAGTCATATTCCTGTAACCAGAGGGCCAAGCATGCGAGTCGACCACATGGGTCTCGAAGGTTCCCCAGCCAACAGAGTGAACGATGGTCAGTTACAATCAAATCAATCAATCAAAGTGATCTTTAGTTGTAGGAAACGAAATACATAAAGAATATTTGGACCGATAGCCGCGGGGCTAGTAGACGGTCCAGTACAGAATAAGCTTGGTCAGGCAGCCGTAATGAGCGCATACAAACACACACACACACACACACACAAAACGACTAAAACAGACAAACAAAAAGAATCAACACGCACGGAGGAAAATACATTTCAGCAAGCAATTCATAGGCAATTAATACAAAACGCAAGCGCACACAAAAAAAAAACAAAGGGGGGTAGGGGGGGAGGGCGGGGAGGGGATCATAACTCTTCTAGCTGTTAATAAAGAACATTTTACAACTCATTTTAAAGTTACCTGCAAGTTTCACATTAATAGGCAAAGTGTTCCAATGTTTTGCTCCAGAAAATTGCACTAAATGTTCTACGTACACATTGTGGCAGGCAGGGAGGTTGAAATTGCCATTTAATGCGTGTCTTGTATTGCGAGATGGTAACAAGAAAATATCAAAGTGGCAAAGGTATACTAGTATTAATGATGTTATTTACTAATAAACAGATTTTGTATTTAAGCATTGATTCTAAAGAAAGTACTCGATTTTCTAGAAATAAATTATTGTTGCTGCAGTTGGAAGATACGCGATATATTATACGCAATGCTCTCTTCTGCAGTCTCTGTAAGGGAAGTACATAAGTTTTGTACGTTTGTCCCCAAGATTCACAGCAGTAGCTGATGTGGCAGTGAAATAACGAAAAATACAGGGAACGTAGTATGGTGTGCGGGAAATACCTTTTCGCCTTGGTAAGCGCGTAGCAACTGAGAGCTATCTTTTTAGATAGCCTATCTATCTGCTCTTGCCAGCGCAAGTGTTGGTCAAAGATGATACCAAGGTATTTGAAAGAACAAACTTGCTGAACACAATCATTGTTTAGATATATGTGAATCGTACTAGGGTCAATGTTTCTTCTCTTGGAGTGGAATACTACATATTTAGTTTTATCTACATTTATTGTTAGTTTATTAGCACGAAACCATTCTGAAACATTAAACAGTTCGGACGTTATCGTATTTTCTAGGCCCAAGAGTGATTCAGGTGTGAACAAAAGAGCAGTGTCATCTGCATACATAAAGACTTTTGAAAATTGAACGGCCTGCGGTAGGTTATTCACGAAAATGGAAAACAAAACAGGACCCAATACAGATCCTTGCGGGACCCCGCAAGTCACGGGTAGTAGTGTGAAGTGTCTGTCACTCAGCACTACTTTTTGTTTCCTAGCGGAAAGGTAGCTATCAAAAAACTGGAGAGAGGCATTAGTAATACCACACGATTTTAATTTTTCCAATAACTCTGAGTGACAGACGCACTCAAATGCCTTTTTTATGTCGAGGAATATTACTATTGCAATTTGATTTTTGTGAAGAGCAGTGTTAATATGGTGAGAAAGTGATGTGACAGCAGTGGTTGTTGATTTGGCTGAGATAAAGCCATGCTGCTCAGCACAGATTACATTATTATCGAGCAGAAACTTGTTCAATTGTAGGGGTATTAATTTTTCAAAACCAGTATTGATTATACTAAGCACAGATATGGGTCTGTAACTACTGGGGTCATCGGGATCTCCTGTCTTGTAGACTGGCACAACTTTCGCAATCTTCAAGTTTATTGGATACTGAGAGCTAACCATCGCATGGTTAATTACGTTGCATAAGGGGGTGCAAAGAATGTCGATATTGTCTTTTAGCACCTTCGATGGTATTCCGTCATAACCGCAAGCTTTGTTTTCTCGTAGATTTTTAATTACTGACCTCATTTCTTCTTTAGTTATCTCCCGGAAAGCGAAGGTATTATTTGTTGCTATAGGTCTTCCTAGGTGAAGCGTTGTTGAAGGAAAGCCATTAACCAGTTTTCTTCCTCGATCGACGAAATTATTATTGAAGGTATCAGCCATCTGCTCTGAGATTAAGCCTGGAGGGATATGTTCTTTTTTCTTTAATCCAACAACATCGCTCACAATTCCCCTTTTTTTTTTAATTTCCTTCCTGTCTCATAATTAGATTAGTGTAGTATTGTTTCTTGATTGATGAGTTCCTCATCATGGCGACCGATTTGTTTCTGTAGCACCGAAACTGTTCCCGGCAATACCTATTAGTCCGATTGTTTTTCCACTTATGATAGTATGAACCTTTCTTTTTCAGGACTTGAAGTATAGCTTTTGTAATTCAAGGGCATATACCATGGTCAATGACGTCTGTGATTTTCCTTACCAGGTATTGATACTCAATATCTATGTCTTCATCATGCACGCCTTCGAAATCTGTGCACTGAAGCAGCGATCGCACTTGAGCGTAATCGATTCGGGTCGTACGCTTTTTAAACTGCTTGGGAGGATAGAGCAAAGGGTCACAGGGATAAAGAATAAAGTTGGGATTGTGGTCTGAGATGGCAATGTCGCACACACCAGCAAACACACTTATGTCCTTGTTGCAAAGCACATGGTCAATCAGAGAGGCGGATTGGTTAGTGACTCGAGTTGGCTCATCTATAACATTTGTCAAGTTAAAGGACTGTATCAGCAAGAGGTAATCACGGCAATCATCATTGAACAAATCAATGTTGAAATCACCACAGACAATCAAAGACGATTTACCCGTCGCAAGTGATAATAGCGTTGTTTTCATTACGGAATAGAATTTCTTTAGACAAGCGTTAGGTGGGCGGTAAACAACACCTATAATGATGCCACACTTCATTTCAATGAACAGTGTTTCAACTACACCTGCTTCATAACCAGCATTGCATTTACAGCAGTAGTCGATCCCTTTTCGAACAAAAAGTGCGAGGCCACCACCACGTGATACACTATCCCGCGGTCGCGAGAGGAAATTGTACCCAGGAATTTCAACAGTTGCACCTTGCTTGAACCATGTCTCTGTCAGCGCAATGACATCAAACCGATACTAATAATGTGACAGATAAGCAACAAAATGGTCCAGGTTTTTCCTAGCACTCTGGATGTTGCAGTGTAAAACAGATACCTGACTTCGCCCAAGCCATTTGTTTTTCTTTTCGATTTGAGCAGAAGTGTAAGTCATTCGGAGATATAACGATTACAGGGTAGCTTATTTATTACTTTTCCTGGGCGAGGTCAGCCATCCGCTTCACCTGCAGTACGTGCGAGTTGTCTGTCTTGCGCATCAAGATTTTACCTTCTATGACCCAGACACACTCCAACCACTCTCTTTTTTTGCCTTCAAAGCGTGGCCCAGCAGCACTTTCTTTGCCGGGCACAAATGCTCGTTTACATAGACTGGTGAACTCTTTTCTTCTGAGCTGTTGAAACCCAGGTGAAATGTGTTTAGTCTTTGCTTTTGGCAGCTTTCAACATTTTGTCTCTAGCGGTATGGGAATGAAATTTAACCACCACATATGACACTTTTGTGTTCTTCGATGGAACTAGGTGAACGACATCAATGTCACTCTCATTGATTTCAATTTGCAAATGGCGTGATATATCTGTCAAAGTAGCGATAAGGTTTTCACCCTGGACTACAGGAAGCCCCTTGATTTCCAGATTACTTCTCCTGCTGTACTGCTGCAGTCAATCACCTCTTTCTTCACGTCTTCTAGTTATTTTGAGAGGCGATCGTTGCCTTTATTTCTACGCTTTCAGCTTTCACATATTTCAGCTTTTTCATTTCAGCTATTTCTGCCTTAAGCTCCTCAAAAATTCTGTTAATGAACTCCATGGATTTCCGCACTTGCTCAAGCTCATCTTCAATTACCTTTTTGAGGGCCTCTTTCAGCTCTAGTTGATTTGTCTCAAAGTGGGCTGACATGTCAGCAAGTGCTTTCACGACTTCTTTTATAGTCGAAGGTGCCTTGTCTCCCATAATATTATGTACAGACGGACGGAGCAGTCCAAGAGCCGCTATATATCGAGAAGCACCTTAAGTAAAAGAAGGCTCACACACGTACCTGCACAGAACGAAGCAGGCAGTTAGTTGCAGCTCAACGTTACGGCGTCCTGGACTGCTCCAGAATGGTGCCGAGGGTGGGCTAGATAGCGGATTTTATAGCCTTCCTGTGACGTCGATGGCCCTTCGAGCTGCGCAAGCGCAGCTGACTGCAGGATGATAAAGTGTCGCCGACGGCCCTCCAACAGTCCAACAGCAAAGCGCAGGCACAACAGGTATCTGAAAGAACGCAGCACGTGGACGCTCGATGTAGGCAATAAGCAGGATTTCAGGCGATGGCTAGTAAACGACCGTCCGTACAAATATGAACGGAAACGCCGCACAGCGAAAACTACAGCCAAGCATTCCTGTTCGGTGACTGTGTAGTTTCTCTCCGGCTTGCTCAGGGTACGACTTGCGTACGCGATAGCATGCTCTCGTTCATCGTGCCGTTGCAAAAGGATTGCCCCGAGACTGATTCCACTAGCGTCCGTGTGAACTTCTGTCACTGCAGAAGAATCGAAGTGACGTAGGATGGGTTTCGATATTAAAAGAAACTTCAGTTGACGAAATGACGCGTCGCAGTCAGGTGTCCAGTCAAAAGTAGTTTTTGTTGAGAAGGCACGTCAATGGGTAAGCGACGTCAGCAAAGTGATGCATAAAGCGTCTAAAATAAGAACACAACCCTAGAAAACTGCGCAACTTTTTCACTGGCTGCGGGGGTTTAAAAGACTTAACAGCGGCAGTTTTCTGGGGATCCGGCATTACACCATCACCATTGACAAGGCGTCCTATCACCAGCGCTTGGCGCTCTCCAAAGCGGCACTTTTTCGAGTTTAGAGTTAGGGCGGCGTTGTGGAGACAATTCAAGATGCGTACTAGACGGTCATTGTGTTCTTGGAAGGATTTCCCAAATATGACGACATCGTCCAGATAGCAAAGACAAGTCCCATTTTAAGACGCGCAAAACTGTGTCCATAAAGCGTTCAAAAAGCGTTCAAATATGGCTGGCGCATTACAGAGCCCGAATGGTATAACATTAAACTCATAAAGGCCATCTGGCGTTACGAAGGCTGTTTTTTTTCTTATCCTCAGGGTCCATTGGAATTTTCCAGTAGCCAGATCTGAGATCAAGACAAGAAAAATAGGACGCACCAGAGAGGCAGTCGAGAGCATCGTCTATGCGAGGAAGAGGATAGACGTCCTTTTTCGTAACAGAGTTTAGACACCGATAATCGACGCAGAATCGCCACGAACCGTCTTTCTTGCGTACAAGAATAACAGCGGCAGCCCAGGGGCTAGATGACTCCTGTATCACCTTCTTCCGTAGCATGTGTCCTCCACTTGCTCATGAATGACTTTGCGCTTAGATGGGGACACGCGATATGGCATTTGACGAATGGAACGAGCCGAACCAGTGTCGATGGTATGAGGGGTCCGAGAGGCAAGGCAAGAGGTTGGTCCATCTGTTTGAGAAAAGTCAAACATAGGCAAAAAGGGTGGAAGAATATCCACAACAGTACGGCGTTGAGGTGAGCTGAGATCGGCGCTGATCATACGGAAGATCAAAGTTTCATCAGCAGGCAGAGGTACGGTGGCACTCGTAGCATCTGTGACCAAAGCAACGACGTGGGGCGCATCGGGTCCACAGGAGGCAAGCTTCATTCTCCGTTAGTAAAACTGCGGGCTCGGACGATGGATTGATTGTCCATAACGAGGCACTACCGTGATGCACGGAGATCATACAGTGAGGGATAACATTTTTCTTCAGGCATGCTGAGTGAACTGGATGCACCACGGCCTGAAATGAAAGCTGGTAAAGAAGTGGAGCGGACAAGGGGACGAACATGGCAGACAAAGGTGTAACTACTGTGTCTTCGGTATTACTAAAAACTGTGTCTTCATTACGGCCACTGTCAAAAAACGTCGGCAGATGCGAGTTGTCAAAATGAACCTCTTGACTTCGGCAGTCCACGGTAGCGCCACAAAACTTCAACAAGTCCATTCCTAAAATGATGTCATGCGTAGAGTGGGGTAAGACTACGAATTCGGCTTGAAAAATTGCACCACCCACAGACACTTGCGCACTACACACACCCAGTGGCCGCAACGCCTCTCCATTAATCAGTAATTTAGGTAAATAATGTCAATTAAGGATTCCAAAAAAAAACCTTTTCTGTGGCGCTCAAGGTAACTTCCAGCAATATGTATCTGGTTTCCTTTGCCTGCCTCCGAAATGTTTTTTTTTATCCCTTGGATCAAATTTGCTTGGACAAGCAGTATATGTGTAAAAATGATGCACCTGTGAGCTACCCGTTTACGTGAGCTCCCGTTTAAGTGAGCTACCCACAAAACCAGTCAAAAGCGTATATCAGCTAACCAGCGGCCAGTGCAGCAGTCGTGGGCTTAGATCGCTTGTGTATATTAAATCTAGCCATTTCACAAAAATGCAAATGGTCGCCGAACATTCCCTTGGTAACGATGTTTAGTATAAACTTTTTGCACATCGTAGAACGCGTAGGAGCGGCAAAAAACTAGTGCGCCAGTCATATGCGGAGACAGCCGACAATCAAGCACTAATTCCTAGTATGGGATGAAACACTGGCTGTCTCAGCCGTATTGCTATGGAGGCGATCAAAATGCAACAGGGCACATGCTATGCAATGTATGTGCGTCTTTCATCCTAACAAACCCAAGGAAGCTGAAACTAATCTGGAACTCATCAGTATAGCGTTTCTCATTGACCACGAATTTCGGTACATGAATCCTGGAATTTTCTACATCTTCCTAAAATAATGCGCGCGATTTTATATGCCTCGTAATAGTGTAGTAAATTTTGTTTCCTCGTTGTTTTTGTGCAGGTGCCATTTGCGAAAAAGTTGCGGTGGACGATTTGGAGGCACACGCATTTATTCGCAGGTGGCTGCCTGGTTCCTGTGACAGAGGGGTGGAAGAAAAAGGCGTTATGCTGAAACCTCCCCTGGCGAACCAGGCATGCCACCTGTGAATGCAATTGCAGGGTCAGCCCCCTCACTACGCCTATGAGTGTGCCCTCCAGCTCCCTGGCCCCTTCCACTTCCCGAGAGCACACCCTGCCCTGTGCAACCCTGCCACTGCCCTGCATGCCCCTGCTGCCACTCTGCCTGCCACTGCCCCGCCAGCTGCGGCTGTGTGTGCCCTCAGCGCTGGCTAGTAACAACTGCCGTCTAGTAACAATTGCAATAAATATTATCTTTTTGTGAACCATGCCCTTGTTTTGTGAATATCTACTGGTTGCTCATGAGCGACAAATTGAATTAATATGGCCACTCCTATTCGAAAGGCCATTATTGTCCCAGCAACTTCGATGTGCTGTCACGAATATGGCTTGAATGAAAACGGCTGCATTTTATGGCCGGCACAGGCTGTGCCACAAAATGTGTAATCTTGACATCATCAATGGTACATGAATGGAGTAGCCGGTGTACCCATAAACCATTGGATGAATATTGGTATCGACAATATGCGGCATGAATGGAGTAGCCAGTGCACCTGCAATGGCTAACCATTGGTATGATATTGGCATTGACAATGGGCCATCAATGGAATAGATGGTATTAAACAAATACTGGTAATACAATGATGGTATAATGCTGGACAGTATTGGCAAGAATCATGGTGCATGAATGGAAAGTCTAATATTGTGCCTACATTGGTGGCTCCAGCTTGGTTGAACACTGGACCAATCTTGGAACGAAAGATGGGCCAAGAATGGAGAATGTAGTAAAATGCCCAAATGCCAATATCAGTCCAATATTGATGCCATTATTTTCCAGTGATGAACCATTGTTGGACCAATGCTGTTGCGCTGCTTGGGAACCTGCAACGTTAGGAGCTTGTGCGAAAGGCTGCACTGTAATCGCTTGTGGTGGTGAAGCCGGCCGTCTAGATACCCTCTGGACAGAGACCTCGGCAGATTCATGCAGAGGAAGTGGGTTGAGCCGCAGGAGTTCTTCCCGCACGATTTGCCGGATCGTCGACGGAAGCTCTAGTTGGGCATGGTCATCAAGGCTGGCCACGGTAGGTACGTTGGCCAGCCGCCCAAAGTTTGGCGCAATACGACGGGTTTTGAGAGCTTGAAAAGCGCGGATGTGTTCAATAACATTGGAGACGGTTTCAAGGGTGTCTTTGGCAATTGAAAAGTTGTACACGTCAGCCGCTATGCCCTTCAATATGTGGCCGACTCTGTCTTCTTCGGGCATGTTGGAATTCACACATTTGCACAATTTGAGGATCTCTTCTGTATAAGTGGTACAAGTTTCATCCGGCAATTGAGCTCTTTGAGCAAGGTTCTGCTCAACCCGCTTTTTGCTCGGTACAGAGTCACCAAACCACCGCTTTATCTCGGTGGCAAACCGTTCCCAAGTTGTCCTATCGTCCTCGTTATTCTCGAACCAGGTCATAGCCATGTGAGTTAGAAAGAAAACGACATTTGTGAACATGGTGATAGGGTCCCACCGGTTGTACCGACTAACTCGTTCATAATGAAGTAGCCACTTCTCAACGTCCTCTCACCTTCTTCTCCTGCAAACGGTCGGGGTTCCCGGTAAGGCTGGCAGGAAACAGAGCTGGAGGGGGCAGGCCTGTCACCAGCCTGGCTTGCAGCATCGCGGCTGGCACGGTTAGATTCGGTGTGGTCCATGATTGTTGGACGCGATGGCAGTCCAGCAAGGCAGCGACTACGTCGAAACTCAAGTTGGTCTTGCTGCGCCATGCTTAGGGATCGAGCGGAGCACCTTCCTCCAAGTTGTTACGCTGAAATAGAAAGGGGGTGTTTATTTACAGTGATATGGCAGTGGGTTAAGGTGAAGTCTACTAGCCCCCAGGCACCAACGCTTTCTCCTCTTCTTCTTCCAGACCAGCACAATTCTTCCTCGTCGTCAGTGGCGTGACAGTATACAAGTGGAAGATTTCAAAGCGCAACTATCTCTCGGTTTCTCAATAGTGATTGCTTCACCAACTCGTATTACAAGTTATGCATCTTCGACTCTCGACCTTTTGATAACTAACATAGGTACAACCATTTACAGTGCAGGTACAATCGCCTCTGATGTCAGGGATCATTGTCCGGTTTTTATGACACACTGCAGCAATCCTGTGGAAACAACTCAACTAAATATACCTTGTGTTACACAACACATTACCAAAAACAGTTTGGAACTGTTCAAACAAGCGATCATATCTCAGAACTGGTCTTCTGTAAAATCCAAAGGCGACCGAAACGAAGCATATTGTTACATATATGGCCTGCGTCGCTGGACGTTGAAGAAGACGACGATCAACAGTAGTGACACGAAAGGAAGACGAAGCTGTAGCAACGATAGCTGGTGCTACGAGAAGGTTGGCGCCTACCCGGACATTCACTCAAGTCATCAGCCATTGCATTCTCGAACTAACCTCCTTGCTACGTATCACCTTAGTGGAGGTGACCAAAGGTCCCCATGCGCACAGATTACGCCTTGCGCTGCCAAAAGCTGGATTTGCGCAGTGGCCGTCATCTACCTGGGCTCTCAACGGCGTCGACAACTACCACTATGACCTCCGACGCAACCCCTACCACCGCGGCAACTTCAGCTCAGCCCGTCGGGCTCATGAAAATCCGCCACCCTCCCATCTTTCATGGCGAAGGCAAGACAGGCGTGGAAGATTTGGCTAGATGAGTACAAGCGCTGCGGGAAGAACAATCACTGGGACGCGACCCTTATGCTGGCCAACATCATTTTCTATTTGGCAGGAACAGCTCGCACGTGGTTTCAAAATCACGAACAAGAGTTGGTGACGTGGCCAATCTGTAAACAAAAGCTTCAGCACCTGTTCGGGAAGCCCATTGGTCGGACTCTCGCAGCAAAAACAGAACTTTCGTCTCGCATCCAATGCTCCACTGAGTCCTACCTTGCCTACATTCAAGTCGTGCTTGCGTTGCATCTTCAGACGGCATCCTTAGTTCAAAAAAACACACGCACACGAGAGAAAAGGCGGGACACGGGACAAACGCTACTACATCTGGTTTATTGCACTGAAAAGACCTGCAATATATAGGAAAGACCACACATGCGTAGAACAACCAACACACCCCCCTTCACCGAAACCGCTCAAGAAATCGCATTTCTGCCCCCAACAGAGCGACAGACGTGTCACTAACACACCCTTCCCCCCTCTTTCTTATATGAAAAGCTTCAAGGAGTTCACGCGCCTTATCTAAACTTGTGCCCAGAATCCGTATCTCGTTAAGCCGCGGCTCACACCCACTGCATCGAGCACAGTGCTCAGGGAGCCTAGCGCCCTTGTCAGAGCTCAAGCAGCGAAAATGTTGCGCCGCGCGGTCGTTAACACATTTGCCTGTCTGGCCTATGTAAACCTTCCCGCAAGTCAACGGGATCTCATACACGACCCCCTTGCGGCACTCCACAAAACGTTTCTCATGCCTAACACCGCAGGCGGGCCTTCTGTCTTCACGCGTGACACATGAGCAGAGTTTTGAAAGCTTCTGGGGAGCGGAGAACACGACAGGTACACCATGTCTATTCGCCACCTTTTTGATGTTGTCGGATAACTTGTGGACATACGGCACCACTTAAGGTTTAACCGCAGCCCTACTCCGCTCTTTCCAGCTTTCCTGACATGGCTTTTTTTTTTGTCTTTTTGACCAGACCTTCTATTACCGACGTGACGACCGCGCAGGGGTAGCTTGCTGTATGCAGCCGCTCGACCTGTCTCCTTAAACTCGAAGCCATGGCATGCGGGCAAGCTGGAAGAGCGGAGTAGGGCTGCGGTTAAACCTGAAGTGGTGCCGTATGTCCACAAGTTATCCCACAACATCAAAAAGGTGGCGAATAGACATGGTGTACCTGTCGTGTTCTCCGCTCCCCAGAAGCTTTCGAAACTCTGCTCACGTGTCACGCGGGAAGACAGAAGGCCCGCCTGCGGTGTTAGGCATGAGAAACGTTTTGTGGAGTGCCGCAAGGGGGTCGTGTATGAGATCCCGTTGACTTGCGGGAAGGTTTACATAGGCCAGACAGGCAAAATGTGTTAACGACCGCGCGGCGCAACATTTTCGCTCCTTGAGCTCTGACAAGGGCGCTAGGCTCCCTAAGCACTGTGCTCGATGCAGTGGGTGTGAGCCGCGGCTTAACGAGATACGGATTCTGGGCACAAGTTTAGATAAGAAGGCGCGTGAACTCCTTGAAGCTTTTCATATAAGAAAGAGGGGGGAAGGGTGTGTTAGTGACACGTCTGTCGCTCTGTTGGGGGCAAAAATGCGATTTCTTGAGCGGTTTCGGTGAAGGGGGGGTGTGTTGGTTGTTCTACGCATGTGTGGTCTTTCCTATATATTGCAGGTCTTTTCAGTGCAATAAACCAGATGTAGTAGCGCTTGTCCCGTGTCCCGCCTTTTCTCTCGTGTGCGTGTGTTTTTTTGCGCTAAAGATGCCGTCTGAAGCTGAAAACCATCTAGCCCGTCTAAAAGTTCTTTTAAACCGATTGCGTTGCATCGCAAGGTAAACTGCCCAATGACGGAAAATGACAAGGTGGGCCATATCCTCAAGGGCATTGAGGATGATGCGTTCAAGATCCTGTTCTGGATAGATTGCTCCACCGTTGACTCGGTGCTTCAAGCCTCGAAAATTCGAGCAGGCTAAACAACGACGCTTCGTACAGCGCTTTGATTGCCTTCCAAACACGGCAGCTACATCGTCCTGCGATGAGCTGGCCCCTTTGCAACAGCCTTCTCATCCCAGAACTCGAGGCCTTAGCTCCTACACCACTCATGTCTCCGTTGCCCGACACTGTGGCCACGATACAGGCTGTAGTTCGCCAAGAACTTTCAAACGTCGGCCTCACCTCCATCCCCGTACTGCCCACGTCACCATCCCACCCTGTTCCTGTAGTGGCTGCTGCTACTGCCAGCCCACCTTCCCCACGTCGCTACCTTAGTCGCAATCCTGCAGAGTGGCGCACCTCAGACGACAGGCCAATTTGCTTCATTTGCTGTCGCGCCGGTAACACATTGCGTTATTGCCGTAGCCGTACCTTCTTCGCTCCTCACTCCTATTACAACGCCGACCGCCGTTACTACGAAGGACCTCGACGCTTCCCTGCCCACCCAGAGGAGTTACGCCCTGCCTACGATAGACCTGGCCATTATCTTCCTCAACAAGATGAGCATCGCAACGAAAACATAGCCACTGCCCGTCGCTACAGCCGATCTCCATCACCACTGGCTCGTTGATCCTGTTCACCGGTACCTCGCCGCAACTCCTCCCCATCATACGCCGGCACCTACTCGGGAAACTAGCGAGTGCAGCGCCCTGGAGTGACGCTGCATTACCGACCCGGACTGTCAACTCTGAACTCCCTCCCCGCACCCAGACGTAACCTCATTGATATTCTTGTTGACAGAGTCTCAGTTTCTGCCCTTATTGACAATGGCGCCCACATTTCCGTTCTCAGTTCCTCGCTCCGTCGACGCCTCAACAAAGTCCTCACACCCGCTTCCTCGTCTACCGTTCTTGTTGCTGATGGCAACACAGCTACTGTCATTGGAATGCGTACTGCGAGAGATACTATTGCCGACCTCCACATCCCTGTGCTATTTACAGTCCTCACTAGATGCCCTCAAGACGTTATATTAGGACTTGACGTTTTATCAGAACACTCCGCTCTCATTGACTGTTCTTCTGGACTGATTCATCCAGACCTGCCGCTCTGCCCTGACAACAAAGCTCCTGAAACTTTAACGTTCCGTCTCCGCTACGCTACATTTAGTCGTCTACCACCAGAAGCCGCAATGTATCTACTCATGTCGCCTTTTCCCTCCGTTCCGGATGGCGACTACGTTGTTTTCCGCATAACTGACGTGACTCTCCAGCGTAGCATCGCTCTCCCTCACAATATAGTGCATGTAGCGAATAACAGCACTTGTGTCCCAGCCCCGAACTTCGGCTCTTTTGTGCAACTTCTTCCTAGGGGCATTTCTCTCGCCGAACTGACCCCATTGTCGGAGTTTAATGTGGCTGCTATTTTACGTGACCCTATTGCTGGAGTGCCGACACGACCCGCACCCTTCCCACCTCAGGAGGTCCGCATATCCCGCATCGTTGCTCCTGAATTGCGCCCTGAGCGTGCTAAAGCACTTACGACCCTTCTGACATCATACAGTGATATTTTTGATTTTGCTGACCGCCCCTTGGGTCAAACGAACCTCGTAACACATCGCATCGATACTGGAGACGCCAGCACAATTCACAGACGACTTTACCGGGCCGCCATATCTGAACGTCAACTCATACAATATGAAATCGGCAAGATGTTGGCAAGGAACATTATAGAGCCTTCTAGCAGTCCCTGGGCATCACCTGTCGTTCTTGTTAAAAAGAAGGACAATACCTGGACGTTCTGCGTTGATTACCACCACCTCAACAAAATATCAAAAAAGGACGTTTACCCGCTCCCGAGGAAAGATGATGCCCTTGACTGCTTGCACGGTGCCAGCTATTTTTCTTCAATTGATCTTCGTTCCGGTTATCGGCAAATCGCTGTCAACGAACAAGACCGAGCAAAGACTGCCTTCGTCACGCCCGATGGCCTGTACCAATTCAAGGTGATGCCTTTTGGTCTGTGCAATGCGCCCGCAACATTCGAGCGGATGATGGACTCTCTTTTGCGCGGTTTAAAATGAACGACGTCCTTATGTGTTTTAGATGACGTCATTGTCTTTTCTTCGACCTTCGAGAGCCATCTTCACCGGCTTGATATCATTCTTGGAGTCTTCCGAAGAGCTAGCCTTCAATTTATTTCGAAGAAGTGTAGCTTCGTCGACGTGAACTCAAGGTGCTAGGTCACGCGGTCGACGCCCGTGGCGTTCAACCCAACCCAGGCAAAATACGTGCTGCAAGTGCATTTCCTACAACCCGCTGTACCAGTGACGGGCGTAGTTTCCTTGGTCTATGCTCCTATTTTCGGCGATTTGTCCCCAACTTTGCGGAGACTCCCACTCCGCAATCCACTCAGCAATCTTCTGAAGGACGACTCACCATTTTGCTGGGACCAAAAACAATCTCAAGCATTTTCTGCCCTCATTGCGGCCCTCACCAACCCACCCATCCTGGCACGCTTCAATCCCTCGGCACCAACGGAGGTACGCACCGACGTTAGTGGTGACGGTATTGGTGCCATTCTTGCCCAACAGCAGATGGGTCGCACTCGCGTCATTGCTTATGCAGGTCGCCTTCTTTAGGTCTATTCACACTTGCGACTAGATGAGGTCGCGCGACAGAGGAGAGGAGCTCGCCACTACCGATGTTCACACTTGCGACTGTCGCCTTCTCGTTCTGTTCTGGTTCCGAACGAGTTGGGAGTAGGAGAGTTGCTGGGCGATGACAGCGAACGTCGGTATACAACCGCTTGCCAGACACTTCAGCTTTTTTAGGCGAGCCCGTGCGGATGCCGCGCTGTCGTGTTTCCAGGAGAACGCCGACGTGTTAATGCAAAATGTTGCGCCTGCGTGAAAAACCCATTTCTCAAACTCCTCCTAGGCCATATCCTGCTCCCTGCCTTTGAATTCCGGGTGCCGTTTGTTGGAAAGGTAGGGGTATTCCTTAATTGCATAGAGAAGGTGCTCCATTGAGTGCTCCAGGACCTCGCTGATTGGTGAAATGGTTTGCGACTAGTAGTCGCGCGACTGAAAATTCGAGCAGTGCCCGATCGGTTCGCGGCAGTCGCTTTTCGACCGATGCGACCATTTGCGACTGTCGCTTTTCGACCAAAACGGTCACGCGACCGCTGCTAGTCGCAAGTGTGAACGGGCCTTTTCTGTGGCTGAGCGGAAATACTCGATCACAGAACGTGAGTGCTTAGCCCTCGTGTGGGCCATTACAAAGTTTCGCCCCTGCTTGTTTGGCCGCCCGTTCTCCTCATCACCGACCACCACGCCTTATGTTGGATTTCTAAGCTGAAGGATCCTACTAGTCGCTTGGGGCGTTGGGCCCTCCGCCTTCAGGAATACACGATTTCTCTCATCCACAAGTCTGGCCGGCTGCACGCTGACGCCGACTGCTTGTCCCGCCACCCGGTAGATTCACCACCTTCGAGCGAGTGTGACGATGACACATGTGTGTTTGTTGACCTTTTAAGCATTCGCCATGAACAGCGTCAAGCTTTGCAGCATTATCAATCGCCTCAGCACTAATCCCCTTGATGCTACCCTTGTCTTGTTCGTGCTCCACAACGGCACCTTATACCGGCGGAATATGCGACCAGATGGCGCCGAGCTTCTGCTCGTAGTCCCCCAATACCTGCGTGCCAACGTTCTACAGCAACTGCATGACGCGCCCACTGCGGGTCATCTTCGTCCATCTCGTACGTACGACAGCGTCCGCCGCCGCTTCTTCTGGCCAGGCCTCTGCCGCTCAGTTCGTCGTGCGTGCTTCTTGTGACCAGTGTCAGCGACGGAAGAAGCCTGCTGGTGCCTGCTGGATCCCTGCAGCCGATCGACATTCCAGTAGACCCGTTTTCCCGAGTTGGCCTTGATCTCGTCGGGCCTTTTCCGCTCTCTGCGTCGGGGAATAAATGGATTGCTGTGGCCACAGATTATACTACGCGCTACGCTGTCACCCGAGCGATACCCACCAGCTGTGCAACTGACGTGGCTGCGTTTCTTCTGAGGCATTCCTAAAACAACGTGATTCTGAACTACTGAAAGCTTTTAGGAAATACCGTAATAAACTAAATAAGGAACTTAAGCATGTTAGAGATGCATATTTCAACAATCTTTTCCTACACTCGTCTAATGCGACCGTAATGTGGAAAAAGCTAAGTTCAACATTCCAAAATGTGCAAGTGTCGAAAACAATTAATGACATTGTTATGAATGGAAGAAAATTGTCAGGTACAGATCTAGCTAACGTTTTGAATGAATATCTAGTAAAGTTGACCTTTCCTGCAACATCAGGGGACTGCACTCAATACTTGAGGGACAGTTGTGCCGAGACGATTTATATGAATCCAGTTTCAGAAAGAGAACTTTTTCTTTTATCATAAAATTAAAAATCCTAGCTCCAGTGATATCTTTGACCTTCACGTTCGCCTGATCAAATTCGTGGCTGACATTATTGCTATTCCCAATAGCCATATTTTCAATATTTGTCTGACAAGCGGAATATTTCCGGCAAAGCTTCAATACGCAAAAGTTTGCGTTCTGCACAAAAAAGGCGACAAAAACAATTTAGCAAATTACCGACCAATTTCCATACCACCTATTTTTTCTGAAATCCTCTAAAACGCCGTTCATTCCCGTCTAGTGTCATTTACAGATAAACACAACATTATGACTGAATCTCAATATGGATTTAGGAAAAACCGTTCCACTGAGCTTGCCCTGCTTCATCAAAAAGAGTTTATTCTAGAAACACTTTAAAAAAAACGGTATGCACTGGCTGTTTGCGTAGATTTCACAAAGGCATTTGATTCCCTTAACCGTGGTATTTTACTGAAGAAACAAGAAACTTATGGTTTACGCAGTGTTGCCTTGAAACTGATTGAATCGTATCTTGGAAATCGTATGCAGTCGGTTAGTATAGATAATAGCTTCTCCTCACTGAGACCTACGTTTTTCGGTGTCCCTCAGGGTAGCATTTTGGGACCGTATTTATTTAATATTTATATAAATGATCTTGTTAACATTGATGATGACCCAAAATTTATAATTTACGCCGATGACACCAGCCTGTTTTTTGAGCGAAATGACTACGAAATGCTTGTCAATCGCGCTAACAGTACTTTAAGCAAACTTCATTCTTTGTGTGCTTGCAATGGATTAGTTGGTAATGCACAAAAAACTAAAAATATTGTCTTTCGAGCTATAAGCAAAATAATCGTATCAAACAGTTATCTGCACATAAACCAGCAGCCTTTTGAAATCATCAGCGAATTTAGAACCCTTGGAGTATTTTTCTAAGAGTACATGCTGTGGGATGCTCATACAAATCACGTCATAACGAGCTTAGCTCGCAATATAGAATTATTGTATAGAAATCGGCATTTATTTCCGCTTAGCCCAAGACTGCTTATCTATCATACATTGTTTATATCACACGTAAACTACTGCTTTTCAGTATGAGGTAAGACAACATTAACAAGCGTTAGAACACTTTCGGTAATGCAAAATAAGGTAATCCGGATTATTACAAATTCCAAACCAGACTCTCCCGCAGATAGCTTGCTCAGGAAATTCAGACTAATTAACATGGAGAACCTTTATAAATATCGGCTTTATAAAATGATAAGAGATGAAAAGAAACTGAACATTAAACCTGTCACTAACCTAGAAAATTTACGAAGAAACAAGCCCTTTTATACAACTAGGCATCTTGAGCGCTGGGTAGTGTAGTACAGCCGAGCTAACTATGGCGACCAGATGCTACAACAGACAGTACCAAGTATATTAAACTATTTATACCAAAAAGATGTTGACTTGATGAATGTTCCAAAATTAGTGTTCAGAGATTCATTCCTTCATTTAATTCTGTTTTGTTCATTGCACTATACTTCATAATTTTTTTGTTTCTTTCTTTCTCTTTTTTTTCCTTTTCGTGATTTTTGCACTGAGAGAAAGTGAATTTATTCTTCTCA